>NC_090384.1:79640214-80240214 GCF_036365525.1 Heterodontus francisci | reverse complement strand
ATAGTGAGGGCAAGGGATCAAATCTGGGAAGTTGTGGTAAATCAAAGAGTAAAGACAAGGCAAGAGAGAAAGGTGTTTATATGGGAAAATATAAACAGACCTTGACAGGAAGGGACAAATCTAAGAGTAAATCAGCAGATAAGGCTAGAGGTTACAAAAATAACAAAAGGACAAAACTAAAGGCTCTGTATCTGAAGGCATGTAGCATTCGTAACGAAACAGATAAACTGATAGTGCAAATAGAAATAAATAAGTATGAATTGATAGCCATTACAGAGACATGGCTGCAAGATGACATAGATTGGGACCTGAATATTGAAGGGTACATGACATTTAGGAAGGACAGGCAGCTAGGAAAATGTAGAGGGGCAGCTCTGTTAATTAATGATGGTATTAGCACATTAGAGAGGGATGACTTAAGTTCAGGAAACCAGGATGTAGACGTGGTTTGGATAGAGATTAGAAATGATAAAGGCAAGAAGTCACTTGCAGGAGTGATGTACAGGCCCCTAACAGTAACCACATGGTAGGACAGGGTATAAAGGAAGAAATAATGGCAGCTTGTCAGAAAGGTATGGCAATAATCATGGGGGCTTTTAATCTACATATAGACTGGAGAAATCAGATGGGCAAAGGTAGCCTAGGTGAGGAGTTCATAGACTGTTTCCAGGATAGTTTTTTAGAATAGCATGTTCTAGAGCCAACCAGACAGCAGGCTATACTAGACCTGGTATTGTGCAATGAGATAGGATTAATTAATGAATTCAAAGTGAAGGTGCCCCTAGGCAGCAGTGATCATAATATTTATGAATTTTACATTTAGTTTGAGGGAGAGAAGAATGGCTCGAAGACTAGTATTTTAAACTTAAATAAGGGCAAATATGAAGGCATGAAAGCAGAGCTAGCTAAAACGAACTGGCAAATTAGGTTAAGGGACGGGTCAATAGAGATGCAGTGGCAGACATTTAAAGGGATATTTCAGAATATACAAAATAGATACATTCCAACGAGAAAGAAAAATTCCAAGAGGAGGACCCACCATCCGTGGTTAACTAAAAAAGTTAAGGATAGTATCAAACTTAAAGAAAAAGCATATCATTGTACAAAGATGGGTGGCAGGTCAGAAGATTGGACAGAATATAAAAAACAGCAAAGAATGAGTAAAAGATTAATAAATAGGGAAAAATTAGAGTGCAAGAGAAGCTAGCTAGAAATATAAAAACAAATACTAAGAGTTTCTATAGATATTTTAAAAAGATAAGTTAACAAAGTGAGTGTTGGTCCTATAGAAAGTGAGTCTTGGAAATTAATAATGGAAAATAATGAGATGGCAGATGAATTGAACAGGTATTTTGTATCGGTCTTCACTATAGAGGATACAAGTAACATCCCATAAATAGCTGTAAATCAGGAAATAGAAGGGAGGGAGGGAGGAACTGAAGAAAATTATAATCACCAGGGAAGTGGCACTGAAAAAATTATTGGAGCTGCGGGCTGGCATGTCCCTGGGTCCTGATGGACTTCGTCCTAGGGTCTTAAAAGAAGTAGCTGGTGAGAGAGTTGATGGGTTGGTTTTAATTTTTCATAATTCCCTAGATTCGGGGAAGGTCCCATTCGATTGGAAAATAGTGAATGTAACTCCTTTATTCAAAAAGGGAGGGAGACAGAAAGCAGGAAACTACAGGCCAGTTAGCTTAACATCTGTCATAGGGAAATGTTAGAATCAGGCAGAGTCAACACAATTTTGTGAAAGGGAAATCATGTTTAACCAATTTATTGGAGTTCTTTTAAAAAGTAACGTGCTGTGGATAAAGGGGAATCGGTGGATGTACTGTACTTAAGATTTCCAGAAGGCATTTGATAAGGTGCAACATCAAAGGTTATTGCAGCTCATGGTGTAGGGGGTAACATATTGGCATGGTTAGAAGATTTGCGAGCTAACAGGAAACATAGAGTAGGCATAAATGGGTCATTTTCTAGTTGGTAAGATGCAACGATTGGTATGCTACAAGGATCAATGCTGGGGCCTCAACTTTTTACAATTTATATAAATGACTTAAATGACGGGACCAAAGGTATGGTTGCTAAATTTGCTGATGACATAAAGATTGGTAGGAAAGTAAGTTGCAAAGACATAAGGTGGCTACAAAGAGATATAGATAGGTTAAGTGAGTGGGCAAAGACCTGACAAATGGAGTATAATGTGGGAAAATGTGAAATTGTCCATTTTGGCAGTAAGAATAAAAAAAGCATATTATCTAAATGGTGAGAGATTGCAGAGCTCTGAGATGCAGAGGGATCTGGGTGTCTTAGTGCATGAATCGCAAAAGGTTAGTAGGTAGGTATAGCACGTAATTAAGAAAGCTAATAGAATGTTATCATTCATTGTGAGGGGAATTGAATACAGAAGTAAGAAAGTTATGCTTCAGTTATATGGGGCATTGGTGAGACCACATCTGGAGTATTGTGTACAGTACTGGTCTCCTTATTTAAGGAATGATGTAAATGAGTTGGAAGCAGTTTAGAGAATGCTTACTAGGCTAATACCTGGAATGGGCGGGCTATCTTCTGAGGAAAGGTTGGAAAGGCTAGGCTGGTATCTGCTGGAGTTTAGAAGAGTAAGAAGCGACTTGAATGAAACATATAAGATCCTGAAGGATCTTGACAGGGTGGATGTGGAAAGGATGTTTCCTCTTGTGGGAGAATTTAGAATGAAGGGTCACTGTTTAAAAATAAGGGGTCACCCATTTAAGACAGAGATGAGGAGAAATTTTTTCTCTCAGAGGATCGTGAGTCTTTGCAATTCTCTTCCTCAAAAGGCAATGGAAGGAGAATCTTCAAATATTTTAAGGCAGAGGTAGATAGATTCTGATAAGCAAGGTAGTGAAAGGTTATCGGGGGTTGGCGGGAATGTGGAGCTGAGGTTACAATCAGATCAGCCATGATCTTGTTGAATGGCGGAGCAGGCTCAAGGGGCTGAGTGGCCTAATCCTGCTCCTAATTTGTATGTTCGTATGTATGTCATCAAAGAGCATCCTTCTTGAAAGTCCCAATTTGGAAGTGGAATACATGAACATGATGCACAGACAGTTCTTGGTATAGCTACTGCAAAAAATAACCTTTTCTGTTGACAGAAGCTCAACAATTTTCATGAAGTCGTTTTAAGTTATCGAGGTGACAAGTTGCTTGCTGACTGACTGGATGACAGGCAAACAACCTGACAGAGTTGTAACATAAAGCCCCTCAGTTCCAGCAGCACAAGGGGATTAAAATGAGAAAGCTGAATTAGCATTCTGCAACATTCAGAAAGCAATGACACACGTCCTCTGCTTTCTGACAAAGAGAGGAAGTCTATTTGAGACATACTCGTTAATGATTGGCTTTCTTTTGTGCAGTCAGTACATACTGAAAAAGAAGTCAGTTTAAGAAGGGATTGAACAACGAGGAAGACAGAACATCCTTCCTTCTGCCAGTCCCTTTGTTCCACACTCCTTTTAGTTTGTACAAGAGTCATCTGTACAAAGAGGTTTCAGCTCTTTAAAATTCATTGTTAAATCTTTTCCATGCTCCAGCTTGATCTATGTTCATTGTGAAAGCAGGAATAGTAAAAAGGAAGTGACTTCATTGCTAATTAAACACATTGGTTTGGTTGTAGTTTGAGGAAAGGGATATTGCCTGAAGTATGAAGGCCAGATTGTTTTTTAAACAAATTGGGCCATTTTCTTTATCTCATTTGTTAATTAAACATATTGGTTTGGCTGCAGTTTGAAAAAAGAAGAAAAGGTCATAAGGGAGGGAAGAAAGAACGAACTTGAATTTATATAGCACCTTTCAAGACCTCAGGGTGTCCATAAGTGCTTTACTTTCAAGTGTAGTCACTGTTATAATGTAAAAAAAAGGCAGCCAATTTGCACACATTACGGTTCCACAAATCTGTTGACCTTCAGGGTCAGAGGTGAGAGTACTACCACTAAACTTGGACTATTGCTTGGTAAATGAAGGCTGGATTGTTGTACCATTACCTTTTTTCACTTGCCAGCAATGCATAAATTAAAATTTAAAAAATAATTTTCAATCTGCAATTATGTTTGACTATATTAAATGTATTGAAAACTGAAGCACTCACTGACGTCAACTCCACCAACTTCTCTGATTGCCACCTCAGATAATGTTTGGTGATACAGAATCCTGGTTTGTTGCTTAATCCTGAACAGAATTTCCTTTACCACACCTATTGTGTCACCACTAATATCTTCTAGCTTTGCAATATCATCCATCTCTGTCTCTCTTATGCCCACCATCACCAAGAATCCAATGAATGCCTCTTGGTTCAGTTTTTCTAATACTCTCTTGTTAACCATCTCTGCTACGATCCTTTATAAACTGCGACTGCCTTTTTTTAAAACCAAATTCTTGGAATAAAACTTGTTCTTTTGATGAATCAGGTGAGCTGTTCCTTGTTTCTTGGTAAATAGTGTGCAGTTTTAAGATCAAACTTTTGGGATGAGATGTCAATCTGACTTATTGAATTAAGCATTTAACCTTCTGGTCTCCTTCGACATAAAGCAATTTCCTTGAAGAAGTCAAGCAAACAAAAAAAATTCCTCCTCACACTTCAGTAGGCAATGGAACAATGTCTTGTAATTCTGTATTTCTGCATTTCCACCAGATCAACTGAACATAACAATCGGAAATAACATAGTAGCTGAATATTTTAACATATTTGCCATACTGCCTGTCCCATCAACCCTTTATTTATCACTGTAAATAATGGCTCTCTTTTCTCACAGATGACCTGTGTCCAGTCCACCAGTTTGTACGAGCAAAGATATAGTTTCCATTTTATACCCAAGCTATTTAAAATTTATTTAGATGTACAAATATATCAACAATTTATTTTGGTATATTAATGGATGTTATTAATTAACCCTCTAAAATAGTGTATTAATTACTTCTTAAATGTAGGTGGGCATCATACCTTGGCTAACATAAATTAGTAGAAAACAAATTCTGGGCAGTTGTGACCTTTACAGCCACAGCAGAGCAACTCTAGTAACCAAAGATCCAAAGTCATCTGCTACCAGTGGACACACCTTAACAAATGACTTTCTAAATAACCTCAACATCTTTGTACACAGATCCTCTTTCAGGTACAATATTACTGTTGCCGGAACTAACAAATACCCAAAATGTTGCATGACATTTCATGGCTTATTTCAGCAGGGTGTTTTTCAATGTAAAAAGGTGCTGTATGAGTGCAAGTTTTTCACAAAATTATTTCAAATGGGTTGATGCCTCTTTTAAACATGAATGAGGAATGTCATGAAATAAACATTCTTGTTCACTGATACGGAACTGTAATTTCTACTCTGCAGCCTCCTGCACATCCTTCACCTCTGTGTCCAAAGTCACTATCATCCTACTCTTTGTCTACAAGAATGGGAGCGGCCAAAGTAGGATCAAAAGTCATGCTGCTGTCCTCTTGATCTATATGACGATATTTATGTCCCATTAACACAAGCTCTGAATTCATGACATTTGGAGCATTGGTGCAATATCTTTAACTGGTTTAACTGAGACCACATCTCAAATACGGTGTGCAGTTTTGGTCTCCTTATTTAAGGAAGGACGTAAATGCGTTGGAGGTGGTTCAGAGGAGGTTTACCAGATTGATACCTGGAATGAGCAGGTTGTCTTATGAGGAAAGGTCGGACAGACTGGGCTTATTTTCACTGGAGTTTAGAAGAGTGAGGAGAGACTTAATTGAAGTATATAAGATCCTGAACGGTCTAGACAAGGTGGATGTGGAAAGGATGTTTCCTCTTGTGGGTGAGTCCAGAACTAGGGGGCACTGTTTTAAAATTAGGGGTTGCTCTTTTAGCACAGAGATGGGGAGAATTTTTTTCTCTCAGAGGGTTGTGCGACTTTGGAATTCTCTTCCTCAGAAGCTGGTAGAGGTGGGGTCATTGAATATATTTAAGGCGGGGGCAGATAGATTCTTGTTAGGCAACGGAATCAAAAGTTATCGGGGGCAGATGGGAGTGTGGAATTCGAAACACAAACAGATCAACCATGATCTTATGAATGGGGGAGCAGGCTCGAGGGGCTGAATGGCCTACTTCTGCTCCTAATTCATATGAATGCATGCACAAATGAAGTCACTTTTTAAAAAATTCTTTATCGGTCTTGCAGCCCTCTCACCTTCATTGATTTATGATACACAATTTACCCTGGTCTCCCTTGATTATGTGAACTTCATAATATTAATGGAATGCATAGCAACATGTTCAAGAGTACAAAACTCTCGTTAACATGGTTTCTGATGCTATTAAAAACAAGATCAATCATAGTCCACATTCTCCTATCTTGCCAAATCCTTGCAAAGTAGCTTTCTGTAGTGTTTCAATGGCTGCAGTCATACATACGAAGAGGAGTCACATGGTACAATACACAAATACTGTGATGTCACGTCACAGCCATCATTGTCTTTGGAAATGTTTAAATGGACCACCAGAATGTAAAGCGATTCTTATTTACTAACCTGCAAATGCTAAATCAATCCTGCTATAACACACATTTCTCTCTGTTTACAAGGATTTCATACTACATTTATACTTTATATAACAGCAAATAGAAGCCACATTAGCACATGGTGTGATTCCCATTCACCATTGTTAAAAATATGATCATATATAACAAACTAAATGCATCACTAAGAGCTTAGAGACTCCTGTAATCTAGATCTCCAATGATATAATCAGTTATCATTTAGGCAAACGATAAAAATCAAAAATGAACAGAAAACACCAAAGGAATCCTGAGGCTCATAATAATCTTTTGTAACTATTTGACTTTACGTTTTGAAAAACAGGCCCAACACTCCCCCTCTGAAAGTACTAATTTTTAACAAAGTGCTAAGAGCTGCTGAGCAAATGCAGTTTCAGGGCAGAGCCGTTCCCTTCCCTGAGGACATGCTCTAATGCATAGTTCAATGCTCACTTAATGATATTCTGCAAAGAATTTGAGGCAGAAACAGAAGGACCCCTCTAATTGCCTGTAATTGCAATAACCTCAAAGACTTGAACATGTAAATATTTGTCCACTACGCTGTCTTGGAAATGATTCTTTGAGAAAATTGTGTTTAGCAGAAACTAGAAGTGGTTACTGAATGAAAATGAGCTTGGTGACTTTGTGGCATGTGGCTACTAATTCACAAAACAAAAAGAATTACAATCAAAATTTTGATCACTTATTCAGTCTGGCCTATGAAGATGCCTTTTATTTTTCCTCCACTAGATCCTCAGCATTGCCTTCTAACCAATATGTTCCTGTTCAGTGAGAAGGGTACCATGATCACGATTATGCGCCTCTTCATGCCTGGTGCCAATGCTGACCTCTGACTGAGAGAAGTGCACATCGGCTGGGCAGGACTGGTCAAACTGAACTCCAGTATGAATATAAAATCGTGCAGATTGGTTGAAGGAGAAGTAATGGTCAGGATACAAGAAGAAGTCTTTCTTGTTTGAATAGTGCCATGCCACCTTCGACCAATAGGAATCTTAGTACTACACTGGAGTATCATCCTACATTATTACTGGGAAACTCCTCAAAGCTGCCTCTGCTCTGCTGATATAACTTCGCCAGGAAGAAAAGGAAAAAGAAAGATTTGCATTTATATAGTGCCTTTCATGACCACAGGATATCCCAAAGCATTTTACAGCCAATGAAGTCCTTTTGAAGTATAGTCACTGTTGTATTGTAGGAAATGTGGCAGATGAGTTGCGCACAGTAAGATTCCGATAGCAATGTGATAATGACCAGATAATCTGTTTTTGTGTTAATAGAAGGATAATTATTGGCCAGAACACCAGGGAGAATTCCCCTGCTCTTCTCTGAAATAGCGTCATAAGATCTTTTATGTCCACCTGAAAGGCCAGACAATGCCTTGGTTTGATGTCTCACATGAAAAGCAGCACTTCCCTCAGTACTACACTAGTGTCAGCCTTGTTTTTTGTGCTCAAGTCCTGGAGTGGAACTTGAACCCACAATCTCCTGATTCAGAGGCAACAGAGCGCTACCAACTGAGCCACAGCTGAGATGCAAAGTGTAGAAATGCAACAAATTCCTGTTTGTGCATAAACACCATTTATGTTCATAAACAGTGCCTCTGCCTCACTTCCGTCAAAGTTACTTATGGCGAGAAGGAGCAACTCTGAGGAATTTCCTGGTCTATGTGCTCAAGTCTTGTTTTAACACACATAACTATCCCAATCAGAGGGATGAGACCATGAACTGAGCCAAGATAACACCTGTCGTGTTATAAACTGAAGGGATTGCCAACAATTTGAAGTTAATTGTTCAAAGCAACTAGAATTCTAATCTGATAGTTCGTGAGCAAAGCTTGTCAGAGGAACTATCCTATAACTTATTTTTGACATTTTTTGAAGCATTCTCATCAAAGATCTGAGAAAATACTTTGCATTGTGCTAGAGCAGTGGAAGAAATATGCTAGCCAGAAGGTCAAAACACACTGATGTGTGTTCACTGTGGGCTTATTACATGCTTCAAAGTAAAAGGTACATCACTTTTGTGGTTAGACACTCACCATATCTATTTCAGAGGCTTACATGGAGAATTATAGTGCAGCTCTATGCCTTAGGCGCTTTGAAGAAGATTGATTTCAGTTCTCTGGGGAACTTTTCCAGATCAGTTATGGGCAGTAACGCTTGGTACAATAAAGAGATGGAAATCAAATGGCATCTTCACATCGAGTCACAGGCCTGGGTCTGTATTGTCTCAGTGTAGCTCTGCTTAACCTCCCCCAACCACGTATAGAAAAACCTTTTATTTCTATAACACAATTCATGACCTCAGAATATCCCAGAACTCTTTGAAACTAATTAAGCACTTTTAAGTGTAGTCATTGTTGTTATATAGAGAAATGTGGCAACCAATTTGTGTACATCAAGGGCCCACAAACAGTATTGTTTTTATTTTTATTTTATTTAGAGATACAGCATTGAAACAGGCCCTTCGGCCCACCGAGTCTGTGCCGACCAACACCACCCATTTTATACTAATCCTACATTAATCCCATGTTCCCTACCACATCCCCACCATTCTCCTACATACACTAGGGGCAATTTAAAATGGCCAATTTACCTATCAACAGGCAAGTCTTTGGCTGTGGGAGGAAACCGGAGCACCCGGCGGAAACCCACGCGGTCACAGGGAGAACTTGCAAACTCCGCACAGGCAGTACCCAGAACTGAACGCGGGTCGCTGGAGCTGGAGTAACAAGATAATGACCAGATAAATCTGTTTTAGTGACGTTGGCTGAATGATAAATGTTGGCCTGAACACCAGGAGAATTTCCCTGCTCTTCTCCAAATAGTGGCATGGAATCTTTTACGCTCACCTGAGGGAACAGACAGGGCTTTGGTTTAACCTCATCCAAAAGACGGCACCTATATTGGTGCAGCACTCCTCTGACATTGCACTAAACAGTCAGCCTTGATTTTCATGCTCAAATATTTGGAGCATGACTTGAACCCAAAACCTTCTTAGTCAGAGTCAAGAAGAGTGCTATCACTGAGCCAAAACTGACATCCTATAGACAGCTTGTATATGTATAGCCTGTTAAGTCAATCTGTCACTTTTTCAGTAAACATTCTATGTTATAAATCAGTTTTTAACAGGTATCCAATGCCTCAGTCTGTAACTGTACTGTAGAGTGTGGCACTGAGCCATTCACAGTAGAATGTACCTTTCCTATGTTTAGTTAGTCAATCTCAATGATGACCTTGCCAAACTAAGAAAGGTGGAAAAAAAGTACACTAAGGTTCCTCATCTTGACTATTGACAAGCTGATGCAGCTTTACAGTAAGATGGTTTGTTGCCCCCAGTTTTACCTCCTTGTTCTGTTAATGTCATTACTTCATCCAAATGGGTTTCAAGCCATAAAATAAAAAGCAACTAGGTAATAGTGCTCAAACAGCGTTAACACAGCTGGGCTCTTTGTATATATTTTACAGTGGGGGAGCTTAAGTGAATACACATTTTAAAGCTATATACCAAACGAGAGAATACTAAAACGTAAAATGCTCTCCTTTAAAAATCAACTTGAAACGCCTCTCCCACAACACTTAGAACCATGGTTTTTATTTAAGCTACTTATGTACATGTGCATGTGCCTATAAGTATCATGATTGCACCAAACCTGCAAGTACACATTCTATTGGTGTATTTCTGCAGCAAGAACGTGCACTTATACAGTACCTTTAAATGTAGCAAACATTCCACGGTATTTTAAAAACAGGATGTGCAAATGGACACTGACTAGGAGGGATCACAAAGCTGGCTAACGCCTTGGCTAAAAACTCAGGCTTTAAGGAGACATTTGAAGGTAACAAGAATTATTGAAAAGTAGGAAGAAAATTCCAGAGTCCACGGCCATGTTGGCTATAGGGTTTACCACTGGGGGAGGAGCAAAGGGAGGGAAGGGCTGTAATGTTCCAGAGTTGGCGAGAAAAGGTTGTGATTTCAGACATCGGGCAGGAGGCGGCTGCTTGGATAATGGTTCTCCCTGTGTCAGGACCCTCCAGTACATCACTG
The DNA here is from genome assembly GCF_036365525.1 of Heterodontus francisci. Taxonomy (NCBI): domain Eukaryota; kingdom Metazoa; phylum Chordata; class Chondrichthyes; order Heterodontiformes; family Heterodontidae; genus Heterodontus; species Heterodontus francisci. The sequence goes on along the minus strand of NC_090384.1, from coordinate 80,229,600 downwards.
AAATGGTGGGACAAGATAGGGCACAATTTTAAAATTAGAACGAGACCATTAGGCGTGAAATCAAGAGGCACCTTTTTTACACAAAGGGTACTGGAAATGTGGAATTCTCTTCCTACAAGGCTGTGGATACTGGGTCAATTGAAAATTTCAAGACTGGAATCAACAGGTTTTTATTGGGTAGGGGTATGGATGGACATTGGTCAAAGGTGCGTAAATGGAGTTGAGATCTCGATCAAACACGAGCTAATTGAATGGTGGAACAGGCACAAGGCACTGAATTGTCTGAGTTCCTACATTAGTAACAGCTGGCAGGTGCCCAGCCATTTAAATGTAAATTATGTATTGCTATCACATTGTTCTGTTTATTTGTACTTTTGCTCCAATTAGAATGAAGGAATTGAAAAATATTTTAGAGAGTTCACTGTCCCATCTTCTGCAATAACATGATTGTTTGTCTCTTAATCATTTTCTTTCTTCACTAATATTTTCGAGTTCTAATGTTTTCTTGATGTACAAATAGTTTGAAATGCCCAGATTGTGAATACAATGGCATCTATCAGTGAACTCATGGCTAATGAGCATACGTACCAAACTACAGAACTAAAAAAAGCTGACAAACCTCCAAAAAAGCTGACCACTCAAATAACAGCACACAACTGAAAAATAGCCCTAGTAATGCTGGGGCTACTCTAGAATGTTGTAGGGCTCTGCTGACATAAAAGACAGACAGGAATGGGGTTCGTACCTTAGCCGAGCTGGTCAGGTCATTACTTTTCTTCCTGTTTTCCTTCTAGGTAATGGAAGCATTGTTTCTGGGGTTGACATTCTTTGCCACGAGTTTCCACTGTTTCTGTGCAATTTGCCTCGATAACCTATGACCGTCTGTGGGCAAAAGTTCCTCATTCCTACTTCCAACCCTCACCACCAGCAATTCTGTACCATCACCTAAAAATCTGGGGCCCTGGTTGTAGCCTTCTTCTCAAAATTGTGTAAATAAATATGTTGCAGTCTCCAGCATTGAAAAAGATGAATCTCCCTTTTAAGAAATGCAGCCCTGCCAGAATGCACTCCTCCCCCTCCTCCCACCCCAACATCCACGCCCCACCACCCCAAATGGGAAAGCTGCGCATAAAAAGCACGATTAAGGCTGGAAGCTCAGCATGAATGAAAATGTACATGGACCATAAATGCTGTCTGATGATCATGCAGCAGTTGTCCTAGCCTAGGGTGGCACAGTGGCGCCGTGGTTAGCACCGCAGCCTCACAGCTCCAGCGACCCGGGTTCGGTTCTGGGTACTACCTGTGCGGAGTTTGCAAGTTCTCCCTGTGTCTGCGTGGGTTTTCGCCAGGTGCTCCAGTTTCCTCCCACAGCCAAAGACTTGCAGGTTGATAGGTAAATTGGCCATTGTAAATTGCCCCTAGTGTAGGTAGGTGGTAGGAGAATGGTGGGGATGTGGCAGGGAATATGGGATTAATGCAGGATTAGTATAAACGGGTGGTTGTTGGTCAGCACAGACTCGGTAGGCCGAAGGGCCTGTTTCAGTGCTGTATCTCTCTCTATGACTCTATTGTGGCAGATTTTCCTCTTAACTGCTTGGTGTTAAATATCATCTGGGGAGAGCATAGATAGAAAAGAAAGAAGGTTAGCTCACTCAATCTTCCTTCCATTTTACTTAAAGATGCGTGATCTTCCTCCCTGATTTCCTCTCTGTTCTGCCCCAGCAGTATAGAGGAAATTCTATTCCATTATTACCTTGTCACTAGGTTGGAGCCTCTATCTGAACTATTTGCATCTCAATAGCTTCAAGAAACATCTGATTTTTTGTCAGCAGAAAAAATATCTATACAGATCACAAACTGTTCTACAATTTCCAAATCTACTTCCAAACCAGGTCTCAGCACTGATACGATATTTACCAGACGTTTCTAACATGATTGCCAGCTGGGAACCATCACAGCTGGAGATCTGCAAACACCGCTGGCAGATTGGACAAAGATAAGCAGTCCCTGTGTGAAATAAGCATGTTAACCACTGCATTATTTAGGCCATTTCAGTTCAATTTACAGTGTATGTTCAGTGGAGCTATCATTACTATTAGTACTGGAATGACAGGGCAACAGTCCGATAATGGATTACTTATATAGTGACATTTATTTTACTATTTCATGTAGGAAACAAACCTGTTGAGTTTTGAGACCATTTGTTTTAATTAAATGATACCACCTTCCCCACAAAATCCAGACCATGAAAATGTCATAAGCCTCTTGATATACCCACTAAAGACCATAAAATTACCAACTTCATTTTAATTTAGTTCCTTAAGACGGCCTGAAATGACCAACTGTCAAGATTTACCGGCGTTAACTTGGAATTAGGTCAGTTTATATATTAAATTATTCAGCACCATGTTAAAAACTACCTTGAATCTAAAGATGGCTTCTACATTATTAAAAATTTCCTAATGGATTTTCAGTGCAATGGGTGAAACACACCAGCTCTCATTAATGCTTTATATATAAGGAAAAAGCCCATACAGCAGTTCCACAGCAAATTAGTTATTGGTAATTGCATTTTTCATGGTTATGCATCAATAACTGAAAAATGGTGTCATGAATTGAAAATAATACAGTAACAGTCCAAATAAAATAAAGATATTATTTGGCTGTAACACTCAAGTCGTTAAGGAGAACTGAGTGAGAAAAAGCACCAGAGTAGCTCTGATCAATTTAGTGTAGATTTTCTTTGATAAATGCTCAATAGTGGACCTGCAAGCGGTGAGAAAAAACAACTGCCCATGTTTGACCTTGTCTTGTTGGGCCTTGTGCCTGAAAATCAGATGGCAAATTTGAAACTGTTAACTTTTGACTGCTGATGTCCAAGAGCAGGCCATAATACCAGTTTTTCATGGGTGCCCAACGAGCAGACTGACTGCAAAATGAAGAGGGAGACTGGAGTATCCCCACCCCTCATTAAAATAGCTATTATGTGCCTGGGCATGTTAAAGAGAGAGGCCCCAGGAAATTTCAGAAGTGCAGTGGGGGCCGAGCTCTGACGTAATGGGCTTCTGCCCTTTCTCCCTGTGTCTCTGCCTGGGGTACACCAATTGTCCAGGTGCAGAGCTCAAGAAATAACCCAGAAAGCCCCAGGTTCCGTTCTTAATCTAAGGTAATTTTAGCTGGTAGGAATATTATGAACAACAGGGCACAAGAGGATCAAAGCAAAATACTGTGGATTCTGGAAATCTGAAATAAAAACAGAAAATGCTGGAAATACTCAGCAGGTCAGGCAGCATCTGTGGAGGGAGCAACAGAGTTAAAGTTTCAGTCAGAGATATAACATATTTTAAGCAAGTACAGAGGCAGGGAAAGTGTGGGGGGGGGGGGTGGGGTGGGGGCAAAGAACAAAAGGAAAGATGTGTGATAAAGTGGAAGGCAGGAGAGATTAAATGACAAAACCTAACCTTTTCCAGTTCCAATGAACGGTCATCGACCTGAAACAAGAGGATCAAGTTTGTCTCTGATGCCCCCCACCATCCCTGCTCAAATAGCCTGTTATCCAAGTACTTTCATAAAGAAAAGTCACCTGGGTGAAATAATAGAGGGTTGCTGGTGAATGTAGAACTTTCTTGCAACAAGAGTCAGTGCATTTAGGAGCGTAGAAGAGAAAATTGAAAAGAACAGTATCTAGAGAAATCTATTCAAGTGCAGCATGTTTAAAGGTCACTTCTCCTGGTCTAGTAATGCAGCATGTTGGTGTACCAGGAAATGCCAGAATACAGGTTCTAACCTTTCATTCCTAATAAATTCACAATCTCAGATGGGTCATTTTGGATAGCACTAAGAACAAATCAGATTCTTCCCAATGGTCACAAGGATGGAGAAATATACATAAAATTTGTATTTTTCCAAAAACTTTCTAAATCACATCTGCCAAACTCCCCTGATGGTCCACTGGGTAAAGGGACTGTCTAATGTAACACAAAGCAATACCAACCAGAAGGCATCTACATTCCCTCCCTGGTCTGTGCTGAGTTTGTTGCATAAGGTACATGTATTGATGTCAGGTAAAAATACCACGGGGCTTCAGTGTGGTGCTCTCCATGGTTGCCTTGCCAACCAATACTCAACTCTCTAGCTTCAGTGACTGCAATTGAACCACAGGCAAAGTCAGGATTGGAGTAAAGAAATTTGAAAAAAGGATTCACATGTTGCTCCCTCTCCACTGATCTGTTGAACTGTAGAATGTAAAGGTGAATTTTCCTGTTCTGTGTATGGGCATATTAGATTGCCCAGATCCACGACATGGATGAAAATCAGGCAGGAAGGAATGCATAAACAAGAAAGGAATCTGCCCTGTTACCTGTTCATTTTATGAGCATGTGCACTACTCCACCTAAATTTTCTTTCTGTGCTGTGCTCAAGTGATTTAGTATGAGCAGGCATGGGGACAGGAAAATCTGCCCCTTAGATTCAGTGCTGATATTAGGTGTATAAAGTGGAAGACTGCCCCATTTCGCAGCATTGGCATCTCCCAGCTTAAAAGATCCTAAATATTTACCCAATATTAGTTCAAAAGCTCTGCACACAATGGGCTGAATTTTACGAGTGTGCCACAGTTCGCGGCAGCGCATTCTAATGGCGGTGTGCATCCTGTGCAGATGCGCCATCCCTGAGCCCCCACGATATTACGCGCGGGGCTCATTTAAATAGAGGGGGCGGAGTGGCCGCCCCCGATGAAGTATAGGTGGCGGCTGCCATGTCCCCGGCAACGGTGTCCGGCACCACTGCGCAGGTGCCGGCGCCATTTTTAAAGGGCTTTAAGCCCTTAAAATTAATTTTAATTTTTAAAGGTGCATCATTATAAATTTTTATTAAATGAAAACTTTTGTGATGGAGGCCCTTCCCCAACCCCCCAATGGTCATTTATTTGCCCGGGACAACAAAAACATGCTGTTTTCCCTACCCGAACTCTACCCCCCAACCTTCAAACTTTTGCCCTTTAGCCCTTTCCCACCATCCCCACATCCAATCAAGATTTTTTTCCCTGCTCCCCCACCCCTCCTGCCCTGAAAATTTTATTCCTCCCCCCTCCCCACCAGGTTCCCGCCTCAGAACTCCGTATGGAGTTCCAAAGATGCACGAAGCACGAACGGCGGTCGTAATATTGGCGTTGGACGGCCGCAGCCCGCAGGTAAGTTTATTTGCATATTATTAATGTTCATTTGCATATGCTGATGAAGGGCCCGCTGCCAGGCCGTTGGGGACACACCAAGGTCCCCCCGCTGCCAGTAATATGCGACTGGCCCTTCTCGACATCGCGGGTCAAGGCGAGCCTCTCCCCACAGAATTTTAACATCCCTGCGCCGTGACCTGCAGCGTCAAGAGGCCTGTAAAATTCAGCCCAATCTTTCCAGTATCATATTCAACATCAAAACAGAACAGTGACCACCTCGCACAGCCAGTGAAACAAGGTTAGTTAGAAGGCACACAAAAACAGTTTTGTGCACCAAATTTCTCTCCCTTTCTCTATTGAACCTTGCAGCCAGCAGAAAAAGCAAACTTTTATCCTATCAGTCTAAGCTGGATTCAAAGCCAATTTCCAAAGGTGAAATGACTCACTGACTAAATTGTTCAATCCTAGAGGAAATAGCGAACGAATATTTCCATCTTGCTGCACAAGTAGGATTCATCACACCACATAACTTTCCACTGTCCACTTGGGCTGTTGCTTCCTCAAAAATTCAAGGTGGCTAGTCAGTCAGAATCTCCCCCTGCTATTAGTTAACAGATTATCATACTGGTGAACCCGTATCTGGAGGGCATAAAGTTTTCACCACCAAAACAACAAAAGGAGAGATGAGGAGAAATATTTTTGTACAGTGGGTTGTTGAGACATGGAATGCCATGTCAGATATACTGGTTAAAGCGGATTCCAAAGGAAGCTTATTAAAGGAAGTGGATAAATATTTGAAAAATAAACTTTTAGAAAGATATGGAGAAAGGACAGTGGAAGGGAATAAATGGGTAGTTCTTTCACGGGATGATACGGGTCAATGGGCTACATAAAATTCCAGCATTCTGTAATAGGCTCCATTATTTTACCAGTTCTTGATCCAAGAGTGACTGGTCTGTTTATTTCCTTTTTGAGTATGGCATATATATTAGCTTGCTTACAATCTTTTGGGACTTCTCCAAAATTCAATGACTCCCTCATGAACGCTAGGTAAATTTGGATGAGGAAGGCCATCCAGAAAGACACCACAATTTTTCCATCATGGCGTCCATTGTTTCTTAAAAATGATTTTACTATTACTGCTACTGTCCATCCCTTGTGTTGATCAGGCTTGGTGTGCACTTGTGACATCAGTCCTAAATTTGCCTTTGATTAGTTTGAAACTCTGTACATTTGGTCAATTCACGCAGATGAACTTGAAATAATTTTCCAGAACTACCTTTTCTCTACTGTTTACTATCTTATTTACCTCAACAAGGGCATATCTTTCAAGGCGAAAATGCTTTCTCAGGCTTTCCTCCTACTTCAGTACTTTGAAACTAAAGACTTAATGTGGCTCTTCTCCAAACAGAAAGGGAGGCTTGAGTGCCTTCCTGTGCCTCAGTAACCAGAATTGAATGTAGATGATTGTTGCAAATTTATATTTCATCCCTGGTCATTCTTTGTGTCCTGGAGTAGATAACATTTTTCCTTGGGGATTTGATTGTTTTGATCCCGTTAAGCCTATGTAGAAGCTTCATCTTCATCTTTGTGGGAGGCAGTGGCATCACAGTAATGTCACTAGACTAGTAATCCAAAGCCCAGGCTAATGCTTTGGGGACATGGGTTCGAATCCCACCACGACAGATGGCAAAATTTGAATTCAATTAATAAATCTCAAATTAAAAACTAGTCTAATGGTGACCATTAAACCATTATCGATTGTTGTAAAAACCCATCTGGTTCACTAATGTTCTTTAAGGAAGGAAATCTGCTGTCCTTACCTGGTCTGGCCTACATGTGACTCCAGACCCACAGCAATGTGGTTGACTCTTAAGCGCCCTCTGAAATGGTATCGCAAGCCACTCAGTTTAAGGGCAGTTAGGGATGAGCGATAAATGCTGGCTTTGCCAGTGACAGCCACATCCCACAAAATGGATAATAAAAAAAAAATGTTTAAGTGTGCACTTGATCATCTCAATCAATGGAGGAAATGACTGTAGTCTTCAGATTACAAGGAAGCAATCTTGAAAACACTCACTATTCTATGCTCATGCTAACTTTCATCTCCATGAGCAGCCTTTACCGTTCTTAATTGTTCCTAATGGTCTTCTTCATGTTGTAGAATTTCTGTGGTTGTATTAATCATCTTTAGCTATCTAGGTTCTTCTTTGCCCTCTGATATTCCTTTTGATATGCTTCCGAGGTTTCTTGCATGCTTAACAATGATACCTATCACTCTTTTCTAAAGAATTTGTGAAGTTCATTTCTCGTTCTTATTTCATTTTGATTAGCTTGCTAATCAATTTAGGATCATAATTTTTGAGGCTACATTTGCTAATCTTGGGTTTGTACTTGTCTTGCATTGCTTTCAAGACATTCATAATCATCAACGGAGGTGTCAATCTGTTATAGTTTCTCCCTCATAACCTTGTAGTCAGCCTTTTTAAAATTGTATACCCGGGTGTTGGTCCTCCACAGTGTTGAATACCAAATCATATAATTATTAATTGTGTTATGGTCATGATCACAAAGAGGTACTGAGCCTTCCATTTTCTGTATGCTGTTAGGGCCACTTACCATCACTAAGCCCAGTCTCATGTAGCTTTCTTAATGTATTACAATTACAAATTTAGATCCTAAAGCACTAGAGCATTCTCGGTGATTTTGAGCACACGGCAATCAAAATTCACAGCAATATAGCTAACAAAGGATTGTATTAAAATAATAATATAAAGCATCAGGGAGTGTAAGAAAGAGAAAGAGCGAGAGAGAAAGAAATCAACTGTTGTATGATTGCTTTTAAGAGTGATGCCCCTTTAAGATCTTAGTATGCTCATGAGCTAAGTACCAGGATGCAATCATGTGACTATAAGCCAGAGTCACTATCCACTGTAACACCTTGAGGAAGGTTCTGTAAGTAGTTAAGCTCTGTACTTTATATAATAGTTTAGCTTTCATAAACCTGTTTGAGATCTTCAACCAACTGGACTCCACGCATCTCATTTATGTTGCATCAGATAACATAAAGAATGCATTACATGGTGGCAGCTGTGGTGAGAAGACAAAGCATAAGTTGGAGACCAAAGGTAAAACAGCTTTGAAAATGACTCTTCCTGCAGCCAAAAGAGAGAAAGTTCCACAGAAATACTGGCCCAAACAGTAGAAAGAAGAAAATACTTCCCTCCAGCTGTAGAAGACAGAGCACAGAATGACAGGCTGCAGGTAGATCGGGTAAATCATTGTGTCGAGGGATATTGGTTTAAAAAAAAACTCTGAAGTGCTTAAAACATTGATTTTTTTCTAAAGACTCCATAAAATAAAAGGGGAAGACCCGACTCATCTCCCAGGCTGATCAAGCTCGGTGCTATTACAGGAGGCGTCTGATTGCAAAAAATGCAGGAAAACCCAGATCACTATGCAGCCAAAGTTTTAAAAAACTCTATAAATCAATCAAGCATGAAGAAGAGCTTCCATTCACATAGCCACAGCTATAAAAATACCATTAAACCACTCGAGCGTGAAGAACATAAACAAACTCTAGCAAAAAAAAAGTAATTGAACTGCCTAGTGAATAGCTGTGTAAACAGACAGGCTTAAGTGCAGCAAGCAAGATAAAGACAGAGCACTGTCAAACACCTGCTCCTCTGAATCTAAGTAGCAAGTCTAAATAACAGAGAGTTTGTGAAAGGGGAAACAGTGCGGAGTCATAGAACAAGTCTTAAAGCAAGTTTTAAGCAAAAGAACAGTAGAAAGATGGGATACCAATTTCCCAGCATGAACTGGAAGGCCATGGATATGCTATCCGAGTCCCAACTTTTCAAACAAAGAATGCAGTTATGCTTCACAGACCAAGTAATTGTAGAAGAACAACAGGCAGTAAAAATACTAATAGCAGTTGTAAATGAGGGATTATACAGAATCAATACCTCAGGCTTATCTGACAAGGACCAGAAAAATCCCACAAAGATATGGAAAGTGCTTGAAGATCAGCTGCAGTTACGAGTGAATTTTAGAATTCACCGCCGGCAATTGATGTCCTATAGGCAACAGCCAGAGGAATTAATAGACCAGCTCATCAGTAGATGCCGTAGTAAGAGCAACGAATGCGATCTCTCAGAAACGGAGAGCGACTAATGGAGCTGGTGATTGTATCAACATTCACTGAAGCATTTCAGAAGGACCTCTTGGGGAAAAAGAAAGGTCGCATCATTGATGCACTGCTAGAAGATGGCAGGAAATACGAAGCCATTGTAGCTTGACTACAGCATCTGCAAGCACAAGGTGCAGCCAACAGTATCAGCAAGATAACCAGGTCGAAAAGAGCAAGCAAGCTGTGTGGTAAGTGTGGTTGGTCCCATTCACTGCAAAGTTGTCCTCCATTTCAGGACCTGTGTAAGACATGCAGTGCAAAAGGACACTGGGCCCGTCTGTGCAAGAAGTCTGGCTCCAAAGATGCAGCCTGAAGTCACAGTAGGACACAAACAAACGAAAGACAGGCGCAGCAACAGGGCAACAGCAGCAAGGAAAGCACTAGAGACCTGCATAAACACAAGCCGATACATAAAGTCCACAGCGAAGCAGACGTGAGACAAGACTCAGAGAGAAGCAATTCTCAGCCAAAAGACAAGAAGGTTTTCCACATTGTGAAGCCAGAATCACTCTGTAACTGTGACACCTAGAGGAAGATTCTGTAAATAGTTTGCTCTGCACTGTATATAATAGTTTAGCTGTAATAAACCTGTTTGAGATCTTCAACCAACTGGACTCCATGCATCTCATTTACGTTGCATCAGACAACATTACATCAACTGATACAATAACGTTACCAAAACCACTGCAGCAACTTGGCCAACACTATGATTGAACTCAAATGAGTTCTGGGTGGAGCACACTGATTAGTGTTCAGTAAGTGATCAGTTACTTACTGCAGCCATCTTCATCACTATGATCTCCACAGTCGTTGTCCCCATCACACTGCCACTGGGCTGGGATACAAGTACATTCGCCAAATGCACTCACTGCACATGTGAAATGATTTCTGCCGCATGAGCATTCAGTACTTCCTGATCCTGTCACACCTGCACAGACACAAAGATACAAACACTTGTGAATCCTAAAGAAGATCATTGAAGGACAAAACTGCGGTAAAGTAACAGAAGCAGCTATTGCTTAGAGATAAATTTCTTATTAGAGCCTTCAGTGTATGGGATCAGAATTACAACGTGTGTGGAGGATAAATACCAAAACAGACTGGTTGATCTTTACAGCCCGTTTCCATTTTGTAATCTTTATGCAATTCTAGGTAAGAATCTGTTGCCAGTTCAAAAATAAATGATACTTGTATACATATGTTTTGAAAATGTATCAGTCAGAAATAGCATTAACAGCAAGCAAGTACCCATAAACAAAACGTAGCTTCATATTAGCACAATAAATCTCTTTGCGGCAAGGTTCAAAAAGACAAGGTCCATACATGCTTATTAGAGTAATTTGAATATTAGAATTATGGTTTTATTATTATAACCTATGTATTTGTCCAGAGGAGATAAAAATGGGTTGAGATTAAACCAGACATATTGCCACCTAACTCCTGTATGCTTGTCTGATGCCACCCCCAATTTATTTTGGCTTTTTGAACTAAGTTGTCGGCACTGCTCTGGAAGTTGAAATGTTTTAAATGCTTTGCTAACCAAAAAGAGAACTGCCTCTGAAGAAAGTTTTTTTTTACCTGAAATAGAAATAGCAAAAAAACACAAATTCTTTAACAATTACATTCTGTTGCCAGTAGTGCGGCTGTCAATTGTTACACAGGCCTGACAACATCAAATGAATGTGTCTCTTTAAACCTTGCCTATAGCAAAATCCTCCTCCACAACTACAAATGACACCAGATAGCAGACTGCAGAGCTTAACATACCATCACAAATTAGTTTATATCAGGATACAAGTGAAGTAATTTTGAACAAATGAAAAAGCGTGTGTATAAAACAAAAATGGCTACACCAGTATTTATCAGCTCTCCAGAAAACTGGGAGCAATTTATTAAATCTGAATTGTAGAGAATATGCACATTTGACTCTATTTAGAATGCATTGTAGGATCTGAACCTTAGTTTGGAATATAATAAAGTAAAGCCCACATTTGGTCGACAACCTCACCCTATCCCAATTTCGGAAACCAATGAAGATTGACTAAAAGGCTTTAAATTAGCAGCACCGTATCGTGTAAACCAATTTCCTACGCCTAACTCTGATATCTTCCCAATTTCTCCAGAAAGTTGCACCAGGAAGTTGAAATTTCAAATAATCTCAAATAACACTGTAGCTTTCACATTTATGGCATAGAATCTTCATTGCAAAAAGGAGGATTTTATGAAGCAAATTTGCTCCAGATTTTTCTAAAGCTATTCATTATTTTGGATCTGCTACTGTTTAGAAACATTTTCCAACAGGAAATGAAATGGACATAGTCTTTAATCTCAAAGACAATCTAATACAAACTAATTATAGTTTCACTGTGGGCTGACACAGCTTTTAGAAAAAGGACAAAGATTTATTTTTTCCCCAGTAGTGCATACATGTGTTCCTCCCATTGCAGCTCAGTTCTATCCAATTGCTGAGCAATAAAAGGAAAGAAAGACTTGCATTTATGTAGCACCTTTCACAACCACTGGACGCCTCAAAGTGCTTTACAGACAATGAAATCATTTTTGTTTGAAGTGTAGTCATTGTTCTAATGCAGGATGTAATGTAAAACTGAAAGACTGAATTAATACCATATTGGGATAGATCATTTTTATTTGTCAAATAGTGAAGAAAGCTAAATGTTTTGTTTCTGCTGTTAGCCATGCTGTGTGTTCACAACTTAAATATGTCAGGATGAATTCTTTATAATTCAGTTTACGCAGTTCTTACCAATGCTATTATACACAAGATAATAAGAAGTATTTATGAACAAGATGCTAAAGCTGAAGTTGGTTAAAATTCATTACAATATCTGATTCTAGGACTTCGCATTTCATCATCTTGCTTATTTCATTGTAAGACTGAAATTTGCCTTCACTTAAAGGCAATTTGTACAATTGTATAACTCCCGATTTTCTTTATTTAATTACTGTGAATGTTTCTTCTGTACAATTCACTTACTCAAATCACTTGTGTTGCACTGATATTTCACTGCTTTGAATTGGCAAACCTATCAAATGTTGCTCATTTTGATGCATGTCACTCTTAAAAATAAACATCCAAATGGAAGAAGATTTTCTCTGCTCTAGTCAAATTGTAAACCTAATATTCAGAGGAAATCCTCTTCTCCACCATTTGTTTAAACAGGTTTGCAGTCTGTCTCACTCTCTTCTTCCTAAATCTCACAGGTAGCATTTTCCCAACATAGACAGCTCTGGAATTAGGTATAAGTTATGCCACAGCGATCTCAGTTCCTATGCAATGTCAACACCATGCTGTTAGTTACCCACTGTCCTTAGCAGGTATCTGATCTGACAAGCCTAGCTGATGTAAACATAGATCAGTTACACTATACATCTAGCTTTGCTGCAAAGCAGTTTCCAGGGGCTGGATTTTCAATTTGGGTTCAGGAACCTGACGGCCTGATTATTTCTAGGTTTGGACCCTGTGCCGTGTCAGCCTCAACGATGAGACACGATTTTTAAAGACAAAGGCCCTAATTGGGAGTGAGGTGAGTTCGGCACCCACTCAGTGGTGTCAGATGCAGCCTGGAGGCAGGACCTCGTGATGGAGGGTGATTTAAAAAGGCAAACGGCAGCCATGACTGGGCTTGCCGTCGCCTGGAGTAATGAAGCAGCATGGCGATCAGAGGGCCAGCGCTGGCCTGGGCAGGCATCCCCAGGGGGCCCCACATTTTTCTGATGCCTCCATTGAGGTTTTGACGGATGCTGTGGCAGAGAGGAGAGCTGTGCTCTTCCCTCTGTCCAGAAGAAATCCTCCCAGCCAGACCAAGAGGGCATCGATGGAGGTGGCTGAGGAGATCTGCAGCCTAGGAGTCATTGGGAAGATATGGGTGCAGTGCAGAAAGCGCTTCAATGATCTACTAAGGCCTGGAAAGGTGAGTGGCAGGCAACACCCAGGTGACAGGTCTCTAACTCTGTATACACCAGCATGCACACAAGCTGAGGGATTGAATACTCTAGTTCTGGGCCTCGGGTGTCACACACAAGGGGGCTCTTTCTGCAGCATCAGAGTCAGATGAGTTCCCAGGAGATCCCTGAGGCGATGTGCAGCCATGGGCAGACAATGGAGGAGTCCGGGTTTTGAGCGCATGAACTCCTCCATTGAGAGACTGGCCAACCGTTTGGAGAGCCATAGGTGGCATCAGTCTGAGGGGGTGCAAGAGCAACACGCTGAAATACACAGAAACAGTGACATTCTCTGAAGCATTGACCACACAGAGATACTTGGAGTGGATGGCAGCTGCGTCCCAGCTGGTGGCCTCATCCAGCATGCAAAAGCACCATGATTAGGCTGAGGCAGTCGAAGAGGCTGATGAGAGGGGCACCCTTCAGGTGGCATTTAATGATATGACACGAAATGGGTTGTCGGCTTTCCCTTTCCCACCCTCCCTTTGAAAATCGCATTACATTCCAAAGGTGTCATTAGCCAGTGTCGCCGTCCAAAATCGTGATTTTTCAATGCGGCCCGCACCTGACCTTGCCCACAATGGCCGATTGAAAATCCAGCCACGTGTCTCCGTGACACAAGCTTGATAAGATAATGGAAAAGCAAACTTTATGAAATTTGGAAAGAGCCTAGGTAGCCTTCAAATTTCTATCACTAGAAGATATTCAGATGTCCCCTTAGCCCTTTGCTGACACCAACAGTTGCTGTGACTATTGAAAGCAGGGCAGTATAAGAACATAAGAAATAGGAGCAGAAGTAGGCCATATATCCCCTCGAGCCCGCTCCATCATTCAATAAGATCATGGCTGAGCTTTTATATCAATTCCACTTCCTCACCTTATCCCCATATCCCTTGATTCCCTTAGTATCCAATAATCTTTCAATCTCACCCTCAACTCAACAACCGAACATCCACAGCCATTTGGGGTACAGAATTCCAAGGATTCACAACCTTCTGAGTGAAGACATTTCTCCTCATCTCAGTCTTAAATGGCCAATGCTTATCCTGAGACTATGACCCTTTGTTATAGATGCTTCAGGCAGCGGCAACAGCGTCTCAGCATATAAGTTAGTGCCGTTTCTCCATGCTGACCAGTGAAATTAATACAAAACTGCAGAGAAAATTTCACAATTAAATGGATTGCAGAATTAACAGGGGATAGAGAGCACTGAGGACAATGGAAGTGTCCCCACTGCCATTTCAATTGAAACCAGCTAGTTAGTCAGCACAGTCCTGGCCCATTCTGTCTATATACTACAATGCAGTCACATTCCCCCTATTCTGTTCATGTTTAATCTTTCATTTCTGATGAAAGACCCATTACTAAAATGTTAACTTGTCTCTTCTCTCCACAAATGCTACCTGAGCTGCTGGTCATTTCCAGCATTTTTTGCTTATGTTCCACTGTGAGAAGAATTTGATTGTTGCTCCCCAAATAAAATTAAATAAATTGTATTATAAAAAAAAATATGTTCTTTCTAAAGCAGTAAGCAACAGGTAAAAGGAGTTCTGATGGTGTATATTACTACTGAGTACAATACCGTAGCAGATGACTTGAGTAGGAGTTGAGGTTATCCAAACCTTTTTAGCCAATTTAATGAGAGGGAGTAAGCCATCTTTTTACAAGGCAAAGATCATGTGTCAAGTTTAATCCAATGAACATCCAGTCAAGATAAGGATCTTAATGAACTATACGGGAGCATAGATGACCATGAACAGCTTTGGAGACTGGGCAAAGTGCACCTTGTGATACAGTATAGTCTCCAATTGCACTCTTTAAACACAGTTGTTAAACTATTTTCTTTGAATGTGTATATATATCTTATTCAGACATAAACAGAACTACAATGCCACTTCAGATTTATTCTACAAAGATTTTATAGAGCAGAAAGCAATAGGTAAAAGGAAATTTGATGGTGCATATTACTACCAAGTAATTGAGATTCTGCAGCATTTAAACTCCTTTATGTTGGTTTGCACAATTAGCCAGATTTTGAAACAACTAAAATTAAAATTTCCTTTAAGTAATTTTCCACTGTCAGGAAAACCGACTGCCAGATATAAAAGCTGCACTGCTAACTTCACCAAAAAATCTGAAACCCAAGGCATAAAGAAGCCTCGTTTACATTGTAAATCATCAGAACCCTAAAGAAAGATCATTGACCTGAAAAGTTAACTTTGTTTCTCTCTCCACAGATGCTGAGTATTTCCAACATTTTCTGTTTTTATTAAGAAATAGAATAACTTCACTTCAAAAAAAAAACCCATGTTGAATTCAATCTCCCAATGAAAACAGGTTATTAGAATCTACGGTTTGGAGAGTATCTTTTCACTTGTGATTCTGGTGTTATAATGCAGTTTACAGAGATCAAGTTGATTGTGAAGGTTCTGTGAGAAATGAGATTGGGACATCTCAGTTCTTCCAGTGTCTATCCACAATATGAAACATCCGGGCAACTTCATTCAAAGATAGGTAAACAAGGCTTTCCATGAAGCTCCTCAGTTAATAATTCCTATGCTCAGTGTAGAAATGAGGAATTCAAGCCACAAAGATATGATTCAATTTAGATAATCTCAGCTAGGGCAGTAGTTGGGTAACTAAAATTGGTTTCAGTGTCCCTGTGTTAGAAAGGAGGGAAAACATATTAGCCAGAATTTCTACTCGGCTGTCAAGTGATAGAAGGTTCTGGTTCAATTGTGATATCCCACTAACATTCCAGTGTCTGATGATCTGCCATCATTCAGTCCTGTCTTTGCCCCCGCCTCAGCTCATCTGCTCATCTGCTGCTGAAACCCTGATCTGTCCCATTGTTACTTCTAGAGCTGACTATTTCAATGCACCTTCTAGCAGGCCTCCCATTTTCCACCCTCCCTAAATTTGATCTCATCCAAAACTCTGTTGCCTGTAGCCTAACTCGCACCGATGTCCTGTTCACCCATCGTCCTGTGCACACTGACCTACATTGGCTCTGATTCCGGCAATGCCTCAATTTGAAAA
This sequence comes from Heterodontus francisci, assembly GCF_036365525.1. Lineage (NCBI taxonomy): Eukaryota > Metazoa > Chordata > Chondrichthyes > Heterodontiformes > Heterodontidae > Heterodontus > Heterodontus francisci. The sequence goes on along the minus strand of NC_090384.1, from coordinate 80,213,233 downwards.
TTCTCATCCTTGTTTTTAAATCCATCCATGGCCTCACCTTTCCCTACCTCTGTAATCGCCTCCAGACCTACAACCTTTGGAGATCTCTGCACTCCTCCAATTCTGGTCTCTTGTGCATCCCCGATTTTAATCATTCCACCCTTGGGAGACTGTGCCCTAAGCTCTGGAATTCTCTCTCTAAACATCTCCACCTCTCCAGCTATCTTTCCTCCTTTAAGATGCTCCTTAAAACCTACCAACCTGTCCAACTATCTCCTTATGTAGCTCAATGGCGAATATTGTGATTACGCTCCTGTGAAATGCCTTGGGACATTTTAGTACATTAAGTGCACTCTATAAATGCAAATGTCATTGTTTTGGTGACTTCAGGAGAGGAGAACAAAACAACTTTTTAAAAAAATATCCATGCCTCGAAGAAAGTACTTGCATTTATATAGCTCCGTAATCAAATCGTCAGGATATTCCAAATTCCTTTCCATCCAATTCATTGCTCTTACAGGGCGGCACAGTGGCGCAGTGGTTAGCACTGCAGCCTCACAGCTCCAGGGACCCGGGTTCGATTCTGGGTACTGCCTGTGCGGAGTTTGCAAGTTCTCCCTGTGTCTGCGTGGGTTTCCTCCGGGTGCTCCGGTTTCCTCCCACATGCCAAAGACTTGCAGGTTTCTAGGTTAATTGGCCATTATAAATTGCCCCGAGTACAGGTAGGTGGTAGGGAAAATATATAGGGACCGGTGGGGATGTTATTGGAATATGGGGTTCGTGTAGGATTAGTATAAATGGGTGGTTGATGGTCGGCACAGACTCGGTGGGCCGAAGGGCCTGTTTAAGTGCTGTATCTCGAAAACGAAAAACTTGAAGTTTAGCTACTGTTATTAAACTAAAATGGCATTCAGAACAACTACAAAATGAAGAGTTTTGTTACTGTAAATAATGCATTAAGGGAATTTATGGGGAAGAAAGCATTTCTTCATTAAGCTTTATCTACTGAAATATTGAAATCTTTTTCCTATTTTACTCCTTAATTGAGACCACATTAAGAATAAAAAGTACATTATGTACTCAAGAAGTTATTTCAATTGTCACAAATGCTTGAACTTCAGGAAAATCAGTTCCGCAACTTCATTTCGGAAAGCATATCATGCCAATATTTATTCAACACATAGATAAGATTTCATAGCTTGTCATTAGTAACCCAAGAAAATGAGAGGGTGTCCATTTCCTGCGATATCTGCATTGCAACTTTGATTGCATGGCATCAGTGAGCAATTTTGCCATGAATAAAATGAAATCAAAACTGTTACACAATACTGAACACCAAAACAAAGAATTTAAATGGGGTTAAGTTGCCATCATCTTTTTTTTATTGTTTAATGATTGCCAATCAATCTCATGTAGCAAAAATCCATATACTTGCAGCTCCAGCTCTTAAATCAACCCACACACATTTCTGTTTGGGTGATCACCATTCAATTTATAGCTCAATCACTGACTTATTTGCTGTTTACAGCCATTTTGGTGGAAAACTTATAAATTTTTTGACTAAACATCCAAACATGGTTTACATGGCAGCTGTCACACTAATCTTTCAAACAAGTTCAAAACCAAGTACTTTAGATGAGAATAGCCTATCTCAGTATGTGCAGATCTATGCCAATATTTTTAATTCTCACCTATATTATACATTGCTATGCTGAACATAATGAGTGAACTAGATAGACTTTTGACCGCTGACATTAGTTCACAGGTTTATGTTCTCTAACATCAAAATGCCAGTGCTCCATCATCGAAAGTACAAGGAAACAGGCCATTCGGCCCAGCTAGTCCATGTGGTGTTTATCCTCCGCACACAGCAAGCCAATACTCCCCCATCACATGCTGTAAAAGCCAGGCCTAAAAGTGAAGGCTCGACACGTCTAGTATCTGATCCACACAGATCAGGAAGGCCCAAAGTTTCATCCTCAGTCTGTGCTGAGTTTGATCTCAGCCAGGACACAGGTAAACGTCCTACAATTGCTGTCAATGCTCCAGTGTTAGGAAGCGATGTGGTTAAGTCAAAAACTAGTGTGTTAATTTTTTTTTTTAATTATGGAAAATGAGGGGCAAGTTGGCTGAGGTTGTTTGGGAAATTAGATTAAAAGATATGACAGTCGCTGAGCAATAGCCAGCATTTAAAGAAATAGTTCTGAATGAACGTACATCTCCTTGAGGCATAAAACTGCACCTGAAAAGTGGTACGCTTGAGATGTTAAGGATAGTAGTAGATTAAAAGAAGTCTTATAGTGCTACCAAAAAGAGTAGTAAACCTGAGGACTGGGAGGGTTTTAAATGTCAGCGAAGGATGGCCCAGAAATTGCTAAAGAGGGAGAAAGTAGAACAGAGAGCAAATTAGTGAGAAATATAAAAACAGATGGTAACAGCTTTTACAAGAATGTAAAAATGAAGCAATTAGTAAAAGTAAATGCGGATCCCTTAGAGGCAGAGACAGAAGAAATTTTAATGGGGAATAGGGAAATGGGAAAGCTGTTAACCAAATATTTTTTGTCTATTTTCACAGTAGAAGACACAAAGAGCACACTGGGCGACAAAGAGAATGAATATATTGATTTTGATCTTCCAGGATTCCTTAGCGTCTAGAATGGTTCCTAGAGATTGGAAGGTAGCAAATGCAACCCCACTGTTCAAGAAAGGAGAGAGAAAACAGGGAATTATAGGCCAGTTAGCCTGATATCTGCAGTAGGAAAAACGTTCGAATCTACTATGAGGGACGTGGTAACAGGGTAGTTGGAAAATCACAATATGATTAGGCAGAATCAACATGATTTTATAGGAACATAGGAGCAGGAGTAGGAGTAGGCCATTCAGCCCATTGAGGCTGCCTCGCCATTCAATACGATCATGGCTGATCATCTACTTCAATGCCGTATGTCATTTGTGTTTAGAAAGCTGTCAATCTCTGCTTTAAACATACTCAATGACTAGGCTTCCACATTCCTCTGGGGTAGAGAACTCCAAAGATTCACAACCCTCTGAGTAAAGAAAATTCTCCTCATCTTTGTCCTAAGTGGAAGAAAAATCATATCTGACAACTCTATTGAGTTTTTTGAGGGTGTAGCTAGCAGGGTAGATAAGGGGAAACCAGTGGATGCAGTATACTTGGATTTTCAGAAAGCATTCAAAAAGGCACCACACAAGAGGTTGTTACACAAGATTAGGGATCATGGGATTGTGGGGGGTAATATATTAGCATGGATTGAGAATTGGTCAACATATAAAACAAAGAGTAGGAATAAACAGGTCATTTTTGGGATGGCAGGATTAACTAGCAGGGTGCTGCAAGGATCAGTGCTGGAGCTATTTGCAATCTATATCAATGACATAGATGATGGGAACTGAGTGTAATATGTCCATGTTTGCTGACAAGGGAAGCTGGGAAGGAAAGTAAGCTTTGAGAAGGTGCAGAGGGACTGCAAAGGGATATAGGCTGGTTGAGTGATTCGGCAAGAAGATATCAGATGGAGTATAATATGCAGCAATGCAAAATTATCTATTTTGGTAGGAAGAAGGGAAAAGCAGAATATTTTTTAAAAGGTGAGAGACTAGTAAATGTTGATAATCAGAAGGATTAGGGATCCTTGTATATGAATCACAGAAAGTTACCATGCAGGTACAGCAAGCAATTAGGAAGGCAAATGGGTTAGAGGGTTGCAGTATAAGAGTAAGGAAATCTTGCTGCTATTATACAGGGCTTTGGTGAGACTACACCTGGAATACTGGGCTGGATGGGAATTCGCCACCAACGGAAAAGTCGGTGGTGAACCCACTTCCGCCACCTCAGGGATCCATCTCGCATTTTACGGGTCCCTAGGCTTTAATTGTCTCGAGGCGGGACTTCCACCTACTTGAGGAAGTCCCGCCTCATTGAGCTGCTGGCCAATCAGCAGGCCAGTAGCTCTTAGTCCTAGCAGGAAACCGGGAGTGGTGGCCACTGCTGGGACTGCAGCCCAACCAACCAGATGGAGCCAGGAGACAAGGTAAGTTGGGCATGCCTCAACAGGGAGATCGATTCTTCCCTGGTGAGACTGGTGTGGTCGTTTGGGGGGAGTGGGGCATCTTGGTTCCCGGGGGTGGGTTGGGAGATGGGGGCAGCCCTCAATTGGGCATCGTGTGCCCGACTGCCATGGTCTCCCCTAGCCCGGCGCGCGGAAAGGCTGGCAGCCTATTGCTGGGCGGCCTTTCATGTCTCCAGCACGCCCGCTTGCCACGGGTTAAATACCCGTGGAGGTGGGCGAGGGCTCTTAAGTAGCCGCTCAGTGGCCCATCCACCACCACACTCCTCCGCCTGGATTAACTTGTTCTCACATTGAACAACTTCTCCTGCAACTCCACTCACTTCCTTCAAGTAAAAGGTGTTGCTATGGGTACCCGCATGGGTCCCAGTTATGCCTGTCTTTTTGTGGGATATATCGAACATTCCGTGTTCCAGTCCTACTCAGGCCCCCTCCCCCAACTCTTTTTCTGGTACATTGATGACTGTATCGGTGCTGTTTCCTGCGCCCGCCCCGAACTGGAAAACCTTATCAACTTTGCTTCTAATTTCCACCCTTCTCTCACCTTTACATGGCCCATCTCCGACATTCCCTTCCCTTCCTCGACTGCTCTGTCTCCATCTCTGGGGATAGGCTGTCTACTAATATCCATTATAAGCCCACTGACTCCCACAACTACACTTCTTCACACTCTGCCTCCTGTAAGGACTCCATTCCATTCTCCCAGTTTCTCCCTCTCCAACGCATCTGCTCTGATGATTCCCCCCCACTGTGGTTGACAGGGCCCTCAATCACGTCCGGCCCATTTCCCGCACCTCTACCCTCACCCCTTCCCCTCCCTCCCAGAACCACGATAGGGTTCCCCTTGTCCTCACTTTCCACCCTATCAGCCTCCATATCCAAAGGATCATCCTCCGCCATTTCCGCCACCTCCAGTGTGATGCCACTACCAAACGCATCTTCCCCTCCCTTCCCCTGTCAGCATTCCAAAGGGATCGTTGCCTCCGCGACACCCTGGTCCACTCTTCCATTACCCCCACCACCTCATCCCCTTCCCACAGCACCCTCCCCTGCAATCGCAGGAGGTGTAATACCTGCCCATTTACCTCCTCTCTCCTCACTATCCCAGGCCCCAAACATTCCTTTCAGGTGAAGCAGCGATTTACTTGTACTTCTTTCAATGTAGTATATTGTTTTCGCTGCTCACAATGTGGTGTCCTCTACTTTGGGGAGTCCAAACGCAGACTGGGTGACCGCTTTGCGTAACACCTCCGCTCAGTCCGCAAGCAGGACCCTGAGCTTCCGTTTGCTTGCCATTTCAACACAACCCCCCCCCCGCCCTGCTCTCATTCTCACATCTCTGTTCTGGGATTGCTGCAGTGTTCCAGTGAACATCAACGCAAGCTCGAGGTACAGCATCTCATTTACCAATTAGGCACACTACAGCCTGCCGGACTGAACACTGAGTTCAATAATTTCAGAGCATGACGGGGCCCCCCATTTTACTTGTATTTTTAGTTACTTTTTCTTTTTTATATTTTTTTTGTGTTTATTTTATTTTATCTTTGTTTGTTCAGCTTGCCTACCCACTGTTTTTTTTCATATTTGTACTTGCGGCTGTTCAGTTTTCAGTCCGTTAACACCCTATCTGTAATAATGCTTTGTCTTTCAACACACCACTAACATATTGCTTGCCTTTACTCCATGACCTTCTGGTTGGTTATTGTCCTATCTACACCTTCTCCTGAAACGTTAACTCTGCTTCTCTCTCCACAGATGCTACCAGACCTGCTGAGTATTTCCAGCATTTTTTGTTCTTATTATGGTTTTAGCTTAAGTGTACTTAAGGCATTAAGGTGTAGATCTCAGATGAGGAGAAATGTTTTCACTCAGAGGAGTGTAAATCTTTGGAATTCTTTACCCCAGAGGGTTGTGGATGCTCAGTCAATGAGTATAATTTAAGACTGAGATCAAGGGAATCAAGGGATATGGAGACAGGGTTAAAAAGTGGAGCTAACATAGAAGATCAGCCATGATCTTATTGAAAGGTGGAGCAGGCTCGAGGGGATGCATGACCTACTCCTGCTCCTGTTTCTTATGTTTTTATGTAATTTTGGCTAGGGTTCCCACTCCTATTTGTCCTCTATGATCCTACTCCGAAAGGATTAGGTTGTGCTGAGCTGTTCCCCACACTCAAAATATTTGCCACTGCCCAATGTTAAGGCTCACACCTGAACACTTTGTTAAGGCACTGGAGGGCACATGACACCAACAGACCTGCCCCCTACTGAAAAGACAGCATTTTTGCAAGAGGTGAGTGGGAAGAAAGAATTGCATGGCAAAAACTTAACAGGGAATAATTACAAATTGCAAATGGAGAAAAGGTCTACAGCGATCTCATTTTTATTTATTTTTCCACTCGAATTGGCTGCACCTTAGGTCCCAGTAAGAGCCTCTCTATAAAGAGAGGTGAGAGAATGACTGGTGAAGACTCTCCCCTCGATTATTCCTGCCTCACTCCATGGCGCTGTTTGGCACCTTATCAAAATAGATCTCGCTAACCTAATATCTGATGCTTCCTTGGAAACACCCAAGCCATAGTATGTCCTGCTGTTAATGACAGAAGGGTATACCAGAGTGAAGGGTAAGCCAGCCATGACTGGTTAGTTGTATCGGCCAAAATGTCACAAACTATTTCTGCAGGCCTTTGCACACCTACTTGGCAATGACCGGGAATTATTCACTGGTTTAGCAATACAGGGCTGCCACATCTACAGTCATTAATAGTCAAGTATGACCTGAAAATTGGGTCCACCACTTGTAGGTTTTTTTTCTCCACCAAGAGAGAGTCTAACCACCTCCCATTGACATTAAACGATATTATCAGCACTGAACCCCTACCTTCAACATCGTGGGGTTCCCCATTAACCAGACACTCAACTGTATCAATCATATAAATGCCATGGCTACTATAGCAGGTCAATGTTAAATATCCTGCAGCGCGTGACTCACCTCCTGACTCCCCAAAGTTTTCCAAGGCAGGAATATAATAGAATACTCTCCACTTGCAGAATGTGTGCAACTACAACACCGCTCAAGAATAGCGACACGATCCAGCACAACCCAGTCCATTTATCAGCAGCCCATCATATTTAAATATCCAGTCCCTTCATTGGAACATGGCTGTAATGTGTTCTATATACAGAATGTACTGCAGAAACTCATCAAGGTCTCTTCGACAGCACCTTCCAAACTTGCAAGTTGCACCACCTAGAAGGACAAGGTCAGCGGATGCACAAGAACCCAGTCCCCTCCAAGTTACACACCATCCCAACTTGGAAATATAATGTAATTACTTCATCATCGGTGGGCCAAAGTCCTGGAATTCTCTACCTAACAGCATTGTGGGGTTACCTTCAATGCTCACCGACAGATTTGGTACCATGGAGCAGCAAAGAGGGCTACCTCCTTAGATATATCTCATGTAACATTACCTCCATTTTAACAGCCATTTCAGAGACGGGAGCAAATGCCAGACTCGTGCCTACATCTCAGGCTCCCTTTCCCTTCATTATTATGTTTATTCTTATGCTCTCTCTCCCTCCAAACTTAGCACACATTGGTAATGATTTCAGGCTTCTCCAAGGCCTTAAAGATTTTGTCCATATATTATGGCATTTTCCTTTAATTGTCCCCATCCCTTTAAATTCGATTTTCTGCTCCCACTACAAATCTGCTCCCTCGACCTGTATAAATCTGCACTGAAGTCATTCTATTACCTGAGCTAGTTAAGAAAGTTAAAACCCCACTTTCATTTCAGTCTGTCTAAAACCAATCAACAATTTGATGTAAATAATGCCAAATGAGGAAAATCAAAAATAATGTATCCTAAAATGACGAGAAAGTTGGGAAAAGTTTAGATTTTTCAATTGGTGTTATTTTAAGGCAGGCATTAAGCAATGCATTTTAAAAGAGTTAACACCAGTGTTAAAATAACAGCAATGCGAAAATCCAGACTGTGAGGTCTCACAAGATATTTTACCTTGTTTGTGAACAGAAGAGGGCAAGTTGACACAATCAGCAATCAGAGAATTACAAGAAAAAAACTGTTGGAAATCTGGAAAAGTGTATTAGACATGCTTGGTGTTTGTTTCTATATTACTATAATATATTTGTCTAAAAAAAAAGTGATTACAGTTAAGATTTACGAGAATGTATTACTGATGTTCACTCTGCAGTTAAAGACATGTAACAGCCGTAGTAACATTTTCCAAGCTACCTGTTTGGCAGGAAATGAACTTGTTAAGAAATTCCTGATGGTTAATATCCCTTTGAAGAACTACTTTCATATCAGAGTAACGCCTGAGAACACTCATATTTTACAACAGTGAATAAAAGCAAAACCCAGGGTGCAATATGGTTATTTATAACAGGAAAGCGTGGGCAAGCTGTTCGTTTCAAACAATTCACGGCTTACACAGTTTTCCCATTTCCCTCTGGAATGACAGAACTGAGCTACAGATTTCTCTTTGACTACTATCAGTGTTGCTGATAAACAACTCAGAATTCATTTCCATTGACAATATTCTCTTCCTTTCCTTTCCCCATCTCCCATCCTCAGAGATGAAGTTTTTGAACATTTCAAAACCTGCACTTGACAAACTTACCAAGTAACACTCATCTGTAGAGGGCAGCCAGGTTCAGACGACAATGAAGACTAACATTTAAAACCAAACATTGAATGGGAATTCAATACTCCAACTTTAAAACCAACACGGAAGCTGTGGTATTTAATTGTGTTACCAAGCAAACTTAAATTTTGGTTTGAAAACCTGCAATCCATATGTGATTAGCTTAAATTTATATTTGTATTGCCATTTTGTGTATTAATAGAACTTGCAACCTTTAAACATTTTCGGAGTTAAATGCACACAAGAATTTCTGAAACTGGAATCATCAATAAAGGCACTCTTCATGGCTAACTTCAAAACAACACAATTTGGAGCTTATAGACAATGTTGTGTCATGTTAGGCCCCCACCTGCTAAGAACAGGGCACATTGATTTTGTCATGAACATTCATTTTAAATTGTTACTGGAGTGAGGGGAGGACTTGTTGAACAGATCAGCCGTGGCAGGAAAGGCCATTTGCATATTAACAGACAGTGTTTGGAAGGACAAAGCAGCCATTCCCAGACATTCAACCCACAATGGACTTTTGATCACCAGACGTTGAAGGTGGGGGAGCTCACATTCCAGGCTGACTGCTAAGCTGGCTGAATACACAAATGAACATGGTCAAACCAACTAGTCACATGACTAACCTGCTGGGCAACCTGAGTTTTTTGAATTTGTACCAACAGTTTGGGCAGAGTGTCTGTTTGCTCCTGGACTGGGATGATCTCTCTCCTCTCAGCTCCCATATCTTTCTCATAAGCCTCTGAATCCACTGAAGACAGATGAACCCCAAGAGAGAAAAGTCTCCTACAGCGAACAAGGTTTAACAAGAATACTGGGCCCCAACAAAAAGCAAGATCTACCTGCAATCAAGGACTCTACAGTGAGCTCGAAGAACCGTAACAACAACTCTTCAGCTATTGCCTCAAACTTTTCCACTTTATTTTTCTTCTGCTCTTTTCTGTCTCTATTTGCATGTGTGTATCACGTATGCATGCTAGCGAGGGACATGGTGTGTATCTGTAGGTATTAATCGAATTAGAGTTTAATTTTAAGTTTAATAAATTTCAACTTTTCTTCTTTAAACTTAAGAAAGCCTGTTTGTGCTGTTTTCTTTGCCTTATAATTGGAAAGTGGTGAACAAGGATTCACCAAGGGGGAGCTAAAAACACGATGTGTTTAAAATTAAACCCTGTTACAGTAAGACCAGGTGAAGGCTGAAAGGGAACCCTAGACCTCTTTCTCACCTGGTCGTAACAGTTGGCATAACCAAGACTTCCTAGTGAAAGGTTACAGAACTTTATAGGTTAAAGTCCTCAAAAGAACTAAACATTGAAGTCCACAGAATGGTGATTAAACTCGAATAAAAGTCTACAATATATCAAGAGTTTTTCTGTAGCTCCCAGCTACACTGGAACTAAATGAACCTAACAGGAATACTTAGGTGAGTTGGCTGCAACATCACAATTTCAATTGAGTAATACAGGAATAATCATTTGTTACAAAAATAATGCAACCTCTCTAGGCTACTGTACCTTTCTTTGCTGTTCTCTGACAGTTACAGATTTACAGAAGGCAAAACTAATAGAATTTTAGACTGTCAATGATATTCCAGTAATAAAGAGCTGGCAGCTACTGAGTAAGCAACTATTCATCTAACAACAGTGTTTACAAAGATATTACGGATCTCCCCAAGGCACTGGCGAGTGTAATACTAAGCCATGAAATAGGAAGGTCCCCTGTTTCATCTTTCGTTTGTACTGTTATCAAGTCAACAGCTGGTGCAGCAATTGGGGCCCTCCAATTGGTCTGAAAACAAAAGGTGAAATTAGAAAGAGAAAAAAAGGAAAGGAGCATGTTAAAACAAACACTCTTGACAGCTATACAATAATCTATGCTGGAGAAACCATGGGTGTAAACACTGGATCAGGCTTGACACTGATGGGTGACATTGTCAAACAGCCTGTTCATAATTGCCATCTAGGCTCACTGATAAAGAATAACCACTTGGGTAAGATTCTGGAAGGCTGCAATCAATCGTTTAACTGCACTCCAACAGGAGAGCAGATAAAATTGTGAAAAAATAAAAAACATGGACACCAAAGATAAGGTATAGCCACAGACTGAACATCTTTTAAAAGAACAGAAGTTAAGCTACTGTTTATGGTTAGAGAAAAAACAGGTGGCTGATGAACACTGCACCTAAACAAACAAGCTGCCCTTTCCTAAGCGATCCCTATATATTTGGATCACTGCCTTGCACAATAAGTAAAATAAATATAGATAACTTTTGATGAAAAATAATTGGAATCAGACAGATTTAAGTGAAGAGTAATACAGAACATATTCATTATTATCTCCCCTCACATGCCGCTTTTCAGCTGGAAGGGCAAGTAGCTTCTTCCTTGGCCTCTGCCAATGCAATCTTTTACGACTAAGGACACAAGAGTGCTCCAGGGTGACCGCCCCTCTAATTTCTCTTCCTATTTCTGAGGTAGCCACTTGTCTCCAACATTTACTAATCTCTATTCCCCAATTGAGATCAGGGAGTATGATGGTAAATAAAAAGGTAAGCAGCAGGTTAACATGTGTGCAGGAGGGTTTAAGTTCAAGGCAGACTATGAAAGAAGCAGAAAGGAAGGATAATGCAGGAGTTATTATTAGAGATGTTGGAATTCATGAGGGTAAGAAAGCTAGCATAAAGGCACTTTACCTGAATGCTCATAGCATTCCTAACAAGGTTGATGAGTTAACGGCACAAATCATCGCGAATGAATACGATTTGGTAGCCATTACGGAGAAATGGTTACAGGTTGGTCACGACTGGGAGTTAAATATCCAGGGGTACCAGACTATTCGGAAGGACAGACAGACAGGAAGGTAAGGGAGGTGGTGTAGCTCTGATATTCAAGGACGACATCAGGGCGGTGCTGAGAGATGATATAGGTTCTATGGAGAATGAGGTTGAATCCATTTGGGTGGAAATTAGAAACTCTAAGAAGAAAAAGTCATTGATTGGCGTAGTCTACAGGCCACCAAATAATAACATCACATTGGGGCGGGCAATAAACAAAGAAATAACTAATGCCTGTAAAAATGGTACGGCAATTACCATGGGGGATTTTAATCTACATGTAGATTGGTCGAACCAGCTCAGTCAGGGTAGCCTTGAGGAGGAGTTCGTTGAGTGTATCCGTGATAGTTTTCTTGAACAGTATGTAATGGAACCGACAAGGGAGCAAGCTATCCTAGATCTAGTCCTGTGTAATGAGACAGGAATAATTAATGACCTCCTCTTGGAAGGAGTGATCACAGTATGGTTGAATTTAGAATACAGATGGAGAGTGTGAAGATAAAATCCAATACCAGGGTCCTGCGCTTGAACAAGGGGGACTACAATAGAATGAGGGAGGACTTGGCTAAAGTAGACTGGAAACAAAGATTTTATGGTGGGACAGTTGACGAGCAGTGGAAGACTTTCAAAGCAATTTTTCAAAGTGCTCAGCAAAAGTATATTCCAGTGAAAAGGAAGGACTGGAAGAAAAGGGGTAATCTGCCATGGGTGTCTAAGGAAATAAGGGAGGCTATCAAATTGAAAGAGAAGGCATACAAAGTGGCCAAAAACAGCATGAAACTAGAAGATTGGGAAAACTTTAAAGGTCAACAGAAAGCCACAAAAAGTGCTATAAAGAAAAGTAAGATAGAACATGAGAAAAAACTAGCACAGAATATAAAGACAGATAGCCATATATAAAAGACAAATATATAAAGCGAAAAAGAGTGGCTAAAGTAAACGTTGGTCCTTTAGAGGATGAGAAGGGGAATTTAGTTATGGGATATGATGAAATGGCCGAGGCATTGAACAGGTATTTTGTATCGGTCTTCACAGTGGAGGACACTAATAACATGCCAGTAATTGACAAAGAGACAAACGTAGGTGAGGACCTGGAAACAATCATTATTACGGAAGAGGTAGTGTTGGGCAAGCTAATGGAGCTAAGGATTGATAAGTCTCCTGGCCCTGATGGAATGCATCCCAGGGTACTAAAAGAGATGGCAGGAGAAATAGCAGGTGCTTTGGCGGTAATTTTCCAAAATTCGCTGGACTCTGGGGTAGTCCCAGTTGATAGGAAAACAGCAGATGTGACTCCACTGTTTAAAAAGGGAGGTAGACAAAAAATGGGGAATTATAGACCGATTAGCTTAACCTCTGTAGTGGGGAAGATGCTTGAGTCTATTATCAAGGAAGAAATAGCAGGGCATCTCGATAGAAATTGTCCCGTTGGGCAGACGCAGCATGGGTTCATGAAGGGCAGGTCATGCTTGACAAATCTTTTGGAATTCTGTGACGACATTACGAGCAAGGTGGACAATGGGGACCCAGTGGATGTGGTGTACCTAGATTTCCAAAAGGCCTTCGACAAAGTGCCGCACAAGAGGCTGCTGCATAAGATAAGGATGCATGGAGTTAGGGGTAAAGTATTAGCATGGATAGAGGATTGGTTGACTAACAGGAAGCAGAGAGTGGGGATAAATGAGTGCTATTCTGGTTGGCAATCAGTCACTAGTGGTGTGCCTCAGGGATCGGTGTTGGGACGACAATTATTTACAATTTATATAGATGATTTGGAGTTGGGGACCACGTGTAGGGTGTCAAAGTTTGCAGATGACACTAAGATGAGTGGCAGAGCAAAGTGTGCAGATGACTGTGAAACTTTGCAGAGGAACATAGAAACATTGAGCGAGTGGGCAAAGGTCTGGCAGATGGAATACAATGTTAATAAATGTGAAGTCATTCATTTCGGTATGAGTAACAGTAAAAAGGATTATTACTTGAATGGTAAAAAGTTGCAGCACGCTGCTATGCAGAGGGACCTAGGTGTCCTTGTGCATGAATCGCAGAAGATTGGTCTGCAGGTACAGCAAGTAATTAGGAAGGCAAATGGAATTTTGTCCTTCATTGCTAAAGGGATTGAGTTTAAAAGCAGAGAGGTTATGTTGCAGCTGTATAAGGTACTGGTGAGGCCGCACTTGGAGTACTGTGTGCAGTTTTGGTCTCCTTACTTGAGAAAGGATGTACGGGCACTGGAGGGGATGCAGAGGAGTTTCACTAGGTTGATTCCGGAGTTGAGGGGGTTGGCTTATAAGGAGAGACTGAGTAGATTGGGATTATATTCATTGGAATTCAGAAGAATGAGGGGGGATCTTATAGAAACATATAAAATCATGAAGGGAAGATACAAGTAGAGAGGATGTTTCCACTGGCAGGTGAAGCTAGAACAAGAGGGCATAGCCTCAAGATTAGAGGGAGCAGATTTAGGACTGAATTGAGAAGGAACTTCTTCACCCAGAGGGTTGTTACTCTATGGAATTCCTTGCCCAGTGAAGTAGTTGACGCTACTTCAGTAAACGTTTTTAAAGCTAAGGTAGATATCTTTTTGAACAATAAAGGAATTAAGGGATACGGTGAGAGCACGGGTAAGTGGATCTGAGTCCACGAAATGATCAGCCATGATCTTATTGAATGGCGGAGCAGGCTCGAGGGGCCAGATGGCCTACTCCTGCTCCTAGTTCTTATGATCTATATAAAAAGATAGATAAATACTTAGCACATCAATGTGCTGTGCCACCAAGCCATTAACAAAGTAAAAGACTTTGGTCTTTCAAAGATCTAAAACTTGAGTCCGAGCTGAGGTACTGCTGCTGGGCTTAAAAGATCCACAGTAGTTCAAAAGGAAAGGTACCAAGCAAAATTGCCCTGCAGCAGAAATGAAAGATTTCTTGATTTCATGCACACTTGTCACTCAGTATCTCGGAGAAGCATTTGACTAGGTTTAAGGCAGCACGTATCATTTACTGACATCAAAGAGAAGAACAGCGCTAAGAAGCACAGAAAACACATACTTTTAGGAATTTTCATTAAAATTATGTTTACACTAAAGTTTGTGTGCAGATTATCCTGGGCAAGGGCTGGAAATTGCTTTCATTGGATGACATGAATGGGAGCTGTCTAAATGAATGCACAAAAAAAGGTCTGTAGACAATGGCATTTTACTGGTGAGAAAGAGGAAGATGTGCATTGGACTGTTGTGGTCGCCAAATGTCATGAAGAAGATTCCCATATAAGTTGGGCATGAATTTGTCTTGCAGCCAAAAATGGATCATCCTTGACATTCAGTTCAGGCTATTGCTGTTGCACCTCATCCTGATTCTTTTGCTCATGGTGAGGGTATTCTTCCTCTGGGAAGGTCATTGGTAAAACAGAGCTGTGCAGCAAATAACACTCCACAATGAGCCCGAAGACGTCAGCTTGATGGTGTTGCAGCACACTGCTAGGTCATTCTAGAAACCTTCTTGGCATCTTCAACATGCCACCGCTGTGCACAATGAATGGATTTGTTTCATCAGTGCTTAGTTGGTGTTTTGGAAAAATGTACAGGTGCAATCTGCCAGGACTGCGCAGGACAGCCTTGTTCTCCCAGAAGCCACTGAGGAACTTGCTGGCAAGGTGGAATTCCTTAAAATAAAGGAATTGTACCAGCAGCCAGGGAAGTAAACATCACTTCCATTATAATGTGTTGCTGGTTGCAAACATGCTACATATCGACAGAGTGGAATCTTTTTCCTGCTGGCATAGGTACAAGCATTGATCAAAGGATATGAACATGTGGTTGCAATCAATGATTCTCTGAACCTTAGGGAATCCTGCCAACTCTATAAACTTTCACTGCTTTGTTACATTACCATCAGTTGTCCACGGGAAGCTGATGAAATTGCTAGCTCTAGGGAACAATGCATCCTAGAGATTTGTTTAAGGCATTTGTGTCTGTCTGATGTTACAGCTGCCCCAAGTGTTAGCCTGAAATGGTCCCCTGTGCCACTGAAGGGCAGTTGTAACCTTAATGGCCACTGGTAGAGTAGTGCCTGTGGTGGAAGTCAGCTTTACTGCATGTGACATAACTCTGTGATGGTTTCCTCTGAAAATGAAACTTCAGAAGGCACTGCCCCTTGGTCAGAAACAGTAGGTAGGAGCACCTTGGCCTGTATTCTCTGGTCCAATCTTCACCAGCGAGGCATTCCTCTGTTGTTCCTTTTCCAAGAAGAAATAAAAGCAGGGAATTCCCAACAAAAAGCCATATGCTCAATCTCAAAGGCAAGATGGGTTTGAAAAAGTATATAACTTCTTTTATTGTTGCTAGCTGCATTCATTAGGGAACATGAAAGAAGAGCCAAAAGACCATCAATTTTCAACATCTGACATATCTGAAAGAGTTTGCCAAACCTGCTGCTATCCTAGAACCTTCTGTTCCATGTTCTATGTTCCAGCAGAGGACACACAGTTACAATGAAGTATTTACTGCATTACTCATAACTGGTGGTGATATCGTGCTAGTGATTTATTTGAAGGGAAAGCAAAAGATTATTATTATGTTACTTTCTGAAAAGAGAGCAAAGAGTGCATTACACTGCCAATGAGCTGAATTCAAACCTCCAGCAGTCACGCGGAAGCTACACAGTGCTGTGGTCAGATCCTACCTGAACTATTGCAGGTAATTCTGGTTCGCGCAACAAGAAGACCTTGGAGTAATACAAATAAGAGAAATGGGGTTGATACCTTGTCTCAAAGCAAAGAGCAACGACATAAGCTAGGGCTCTTCATAATCAAAAAGAAATGCCACTGAGAGCTGACAGAAAGTGTTATACAAGATAATTAAAAGGATCTCGTAAATTGAGATAATATTTTCAGGAATGCAAGGGCAGAAAGACAAGAAAACAGAGGTTCAGGTTGTGAGGGGAAAATTTAGGGCAGATGTCAGAAAGCACAGTGGGAGATCAACAGCTGGCTGTCAGTGAGCGTAGTTCAGGCTAGGTCACTGGACTCAATTAAGAAACAACTAAATTTAAGGGTTGAGATTAAGTGGACAGAGGGTCTTCTTTACCTGAACTCATCTCGTGAGAGGTTAGCGAAAATGCTTATCAGCAAAAAAAAGTGCCCTTGTTCTTTTACTCTTTTTTTATTGTAATTTGTCATGGGCAATATGAATGGCACAAAGTAGCTGACCTTCAAAAAGAATCCTGCATTTGATAATCAGAGACCACATGTGAAATTTGGTTAAAATCTGGTTTGATAGTTATTGAACTGTTTTAGTAAGTGTTTGGACAGATGTATATATCTCACTGTCCTTTAAATTCCCCCTATCCATTTCGTGACAACAAATAAATTTAAAAACAGATATATTAGGAAAAGTAACAAATTAATAATCTTGCTTTTCCTTCAAATAAATCATCAATATTATATTACTGGTTATGAACTATGCTGAGAATGTTTCCTTCTAATACTGCATTCTTTATTGGAACCTGGACAAAAGATTCGGGATAGCAGGAGGTTTGGCAGACCCTTTTAAACATGTCAAGCTTTTAAAATTGATGGTCTTTTTGTCTTTTTTCTTTATGCTTCCTTATGAATACTGCCAGCGACGACAAAAGAAACTGTATACTTTTTTTCATTTCATCTCCCTGTTGGGGGTTCCATTACAAGTCCCCAACTCACCATTAACCATGCACCTTCAGAAATATCCAGAGCTCTGGCTCACCAGGCTGAAATCTTGGGGCACATTTAACCAGTCTCCACTCAGTGGGCAAGAAAGAGGATTAGGTGGCAGCAAGAATCAAAGTCCGGTTGTGAATAAAGATCTTTGCAAAGTGCTTGTGAAATTGGTGCTGTGCCGGTAACATGATCAAATTGATTTCCTTTGAAGAAATGGGTGTTTACTTCAACAGTTGGCAACAGGAGGAGAGAACAGTTAAGCTTCTAATTGGAAGCTGTGTTGCTACCTAATGGTCTTGAATTCAGCTTAAGGCAAGAAGCACACAAGTATTTACAATAAAAAAAAACTGAAGGCAACTTGTGGAAAATAACTCCACATCTAAGGGTTGGAACTTTTTGTTGGGCGGCAGGCCCCACCCACTGGCTGAAAAGTCAGTGGCGAGCCTGGCTCCGCCGGGCATGGGGAGCCAGGTCGGGAATTTTCGCACCCCAGGCCGTTAATTGGTCTTGAGCAGGTGTTCCACCTCCTTGAGGCAGGAAGTCCCACCTAATTGAGTTGCCAGCCAATCAGCGGGTCAGCAGCTCTTAGTCCCAGCAGCGCCACCAGGAGCGGTGGCCACTGCTAGAACTACACCCAGCCATCACAAGTGAGGTGAAGGGTGGTCACAGAAGACAGGTAAATTTTTAGTGCCTCGCCAGGGACAATAGGCCGGGCCCTGGCGAGGCAAGAGGGGTCAGTTAGGGGGGCGGTGAGTGTGTTCTACAGTGGGGACAGTTGGGCTCTGGGGACGGCCCGCCATGGTGCACAGAGTGCCCAATCAGGAGGGCCCTCCCCCAGCCCTCAAGAAGGTTGTCTGGTTTTACCAGGCAGGAGTCTTGAGGCTTTTGCTGTCTGGCCGCTGAGGGTAAAATACCCACGGCGGAGGGAGGAGGCCCTTGAATGCCAGTTAATTGGCCACTCAAAGGTCTTGATTGGCCTGGGGTGGGCAGGCGGTTTCTTGCTGCTGCCGCCCCGTGTAAATTGCAGCGGGGGTGGGAGGGGGTTGGGAATGGCCCCCCCACCCCCCACCACCACCATCAGTCAGCTCGTTTGGGAGCTTAAAATTCCAGCCATGAGGTTGAAAGCAAATTATTTGAGTGCTAACACTAGAAGAGTTTGTAACACAAGGTAGCCCATTTCTTATCAGGCTCATTTTGACAGCTGACTTTAAATAGGATTGCAAAAGCAAATGGACAAGGATGTTAGTGAAAAAAAATCAGCGATAAAAAAAATGAGGTATTAGAAAGAATCAAGATTAGAGTATCAACAAAAAGATTGGCAACATGGTACCATTTATGTCAGAATTAAAAAAGGTGTTCGTTTAGAATTAATTGTAGACAGCCATTATAGCTGTGTAGGTGAATGACTGACCACAGTCTCATATAGGAACATCACTGAGGTTGAATTACTGTTTTCGAGTGATAGTATATCCAAGATCATTATGAAATAAACAAATTCTATACACTATAGTGAAATAAAATGGGCTGTAGTAAGCACTTTAGAATTGGAAGAGGTTTGGGCTGCATGTTTGTTATAATACAATGTGTAAGATCCTGTGAACTTGAGTTAACATTCGTTGAATGAGACTTTAAACAGCAGTTCTACACGCTCATCCCAGTGGTCATTTAAGTCTGCTTCATAAAATGCCTGGACCAAGGACAATCAGAGCTCCTTAACCAATACCTAAAAGAAACATTGTTACTCATTATCTATATTGTCAAGACGACAAAATAAATGAGTTGCCTCCTCTGATTGGATTACTTATTTTAAGGATGTTTTTTTTTATTCATTCATGGGATGTGGGCGTCGCTGGCCAGGCCAGCATTTATTGCCCATCCCTAATTGCCCTTGAGAAGGTGGTGGTGAGCTGCCTTCTTGAACCGCTGCAGTCCATTTGGGGTAGGTACACCAACAGTGCTGTTAGGAAGAGACTTCCAGTATTTTGACCCAGCGACAGTGAAGGAACGGCGATATAGTTCCAAGTCAGGATGGTGTGTGACTTGGAGGGGAACTTGCAGGTGGTGGTGTTCCCATGCATTTGCTGCCCTTGTCCTTCTAGTTGGTAGAGGTCATGGGTTGGAAGGTGCTGTCTAAGGAGCCTTGGTGCGTTGCTGCAGTGCATCCTGTAGATGGTACACACTGCTGCCACTGTGCGTCGGTGGTGGAGGGAGTGAATGTTTGTTAATGGGGTGCCAATCAAGCGGGCTGCTTTGTCCTGGATGGTGTCGAGCTTCTTGAGTGTTGTTGGAGCTGCACCCATCCAGGCAAGTGGAGAGTATTCCATCACACTCCTGTCTTGTGCCTTGTAGATGGTGGACAGGCTTTGGGGAGTCAGGAGGTGAGTTACCCGCCTCAGGATTCCTAGCCTCTGACCTGCTCTTGTAGCCATGGTATTTATATGGCTACTCCAGTTCAGTTTCTGGTCAATGGTAGCCGCTAGGATATTGATAGTGGGGGATTCAGCGATGGTAATGCTGTTGAATGTCAAGGGGAGATGGTTAGATTCCCTCTTGTTGGAGATGCTCATTGCCTGGCACTTGTGTGGCGCGAATGTTACTTGCCACTTATCAGCCCAAGCCTGGATATTGTCCAGGTCTTGCTGCATTTCTACACGGACTGCTTCAGTATCAGAGGAGTCACAAATGGTGCTGAACATTGTGCAATCATCAGCGAACATCTCCACTTCTGACCTTATGATTGAAGGAAGGTCATTGATGAAGTAGCTGAAGATGGTTGGGCCTAAGACACTACCCTGAGGAACTCCTGCAGTGATGTCCTGGAGCTCAGATGATTGACCTCCAACAACCACAACCATCTTCCTTTGCGCTAGATATGACTCCAGACAGCGGAGGGTTTTCCCCCTGATTCCCAGTGACCTCAGTTTTGCGAGGGCTCCTTGATGCCATACTCGGTCAAATGCTGCCTTGATGTCAAGGGCAGTCACTCTCACCTCATCTCTTGAGTTCAGCTCTTTTGTCCATGTTTGAAACAAGGCTGTAATGAGGTCAGGAGCAGAGTGGCCCCGGCGGAACCCAAACTTAGCGTCACTGAGCAGGTTATTGCCAAGCAAGTGCTGCTTGATGGCACTGTTGATGACACCTTCCATCACTTTACCGATGATAGAGAGTATGCTGATGGAGCGGTAATTGGCCGGGTTGGATTTGTCCTGCTTTTTGTGTACAGGACATACCTGGACAATTTTCCACATTGCAGGGTAGATGCCAGTGTTGCAGCTGTACTGGAACAGCTTGGCTAGGGGCGCAGCAAGTTCTGGAGCACAGGTCTTCAGTACTATTGCTGGAATATTGTCAGGGCCCATAGCTTTTGCAGTATCCAGTGCCTTCAGTCGTTTCTTGTTATCACGCAGAGTGAATCGAATTGGCTGAAGTCTGGCATCTGTGATGCTAGGGACTTCAGGAGGAGGCCGAGATGGATCATCACGTTGGCATCCAATTTTGCTGTTTCCATTAAATAAATACATATGGAAGAATATAGAAGTGATCTTGTTATTGAAAAACACCCACATTACGGTGTCTGCCATGTGCATGCACTTATTTGCAAGTGACAGCAAAAGATGCTTTGTTGGCAAGCTGTTAGCTAAAATATTAGACTAAAAGAATCCTTTCAACTACAAGTTCAATTGTGGTCTCTTGGCCAAGTCTCTTCCCCAGTTCAGGCTTCTCCAAACGCATCAACTGCACTGGGATATAATTCCACAGACACCAAGCACCTTCCATTACCTCACAAAAGTGGCTATTCTTCATGTTAAGCCTAAACCACATATGTCAGCAAACTATTTAACCATGCAGAGGATCATAGCAAGTTTAATCCTTCCCTCAACTAATATGAATTTAAATACACAGTTCTCCAACAAAAGTCATTGGGATATTGATCAACAGCAGTAACCCTGACTGATTTTCTCCAATCTAACCTAGGGCTAAGCCTTTTGTTCTTCCCACCCTTCCCCCCACCCACCCCCACCCCTTTCTCAAAGGTTATTACATTTCTAACTTTTCCCAATTCTGATGAAAGGCCACAGAACTAAATGTTAACTCTGTTTCTCTCTCCACAGATGCTGTCTGACGTGCTGACTATTTCCAGAATTTTCCATTTTTATTTCAGATTTCCAGCATCTGCAGGATTTTGGTTTTGTATTGGTGCCATTATCCTTGTGCAACTGAGGTAAACTAACTAACAACAGAGCAGAAATCAAACCTGGGAGATCTGGGATTGCATAGCTCAGTTTTACAATGACTGTATCAACCAATTCCTGGGGGAACTTCCACATTTCAGCTTTAAAAGGGTGTATAGATCTATCGCTTTCCCCAGGTCTGCTCCAGGACCAATGCAAGTGGTATGGAACTTAAAATATAACTTCAAAACAGATGGCAGCAAAGCAACAAATCTATATTCTTTTTATTTGTCCTTGGGGTGTGCACGACATTGGCAAGATTGTATTTCTTGCCCATCCCTAGTTGCCCTGAGGTTATTATGAGTCAATCATTAAAGTGTAGGACTGAAATGGCATGTATGTCAGACCAGTCACCCTTCCCTGAAGGGCATTAGTGAACCTATTGAGTTTTTACAACAATCCATGGCCAACTTTCCTGGAGCCAGGCAACAAATTACCATATTTCTTAAATTCAATTTCGCAACTTGCCATAGGGGTAATTCAACTTATGCCTCATGGGTTGCTAGTCCAGTATCATAACCACTCGGCTAGCATACCGTAACTATACTGTAACAATTGTTTGTACTGTATCACATAATTAGCTTGTACCTTGTACCAACAGGCAAGTTCTGTGGTCCAGAATGTACTCTGCTCCTGACTCAAATGTAAATGAACAATGTTGAGAAGGGTCACTGACCTGAAACGTTAACTCTGCTTCTCCCTCCACAGATGCTGCCAGACCTGCTGAGTATTTCCAGCATTTCTTGTTTTTATTTCAGATTTCCAGCATCTGTAGTATTTAGCTTTTATTATAATGTTGAGAAGGTTGTTGCTTCCCAGCAGCAAAGCAACATTTGTTTCAATACAGCAATTAAGACAAAATTTGTCCTTTGAGTACTGAATATCGCCTATCCTCTCTCAATATTCTAGAAACTTGTAATGATGATTATAATAAAAGTATGGACTTTACAGAGGAAGACGACATTTCTAAATTGATTTTACTCACTTGTCTGTTAAACATAGAAGAAAGCCCCAAAGCAGTTCCTCAGTAATGTCCAAGTTAGAATGAGTTGGATGAGGAGGGAGGGTGAACAGCCAGCAGTCGTGGTCCACATTGGTACCAACGGCATAGATAGGAAGAGGGATGTGGTCCTGCAGAAAGAGTTCAGTGAGCTAGGCAAGAAATGAGCAAGCAGGACCTCAAAAGTAGTAATCTCTGGATTACCCCAGTATCACACACAAGTGAGTACAGAAATAGGAAGATAGTGCAGATGAATGCATGGCTGGAAAGATGGTGCAGGAGGGAGGGCTTTAGATTCCTGGGACATATAGAACATAGAACATAGAACAGTACAGCACAGTACAGGCCCTTTGGCCCACGATGTTGTGCCGAACCTTTAACCTACTCTAAGATCAAACTAACTACCTACCCTTCATTCTACTATCATCCATGTACCTATCCAAGAGTCGCTTAAATGCCCCTAATGTATCTGCTTCTACTACCACCGCTGGCAGCGCATTCCACGCACCCACCACTCTCTGTGTAAAGAACCTACCTCTGACATCTCCCCGAAACCTTCCTCCAATCACCTTAAAATTATGCCCCCTGGTGATAGCCCTTCCCACCCTGGGAAAAAGTCTCTGGCTATCCACTCTATCTATGCCTCTCATCATCTTGTACCCCTCTATCAAGTCACCTCTCATCCTTCTTCGCTCCAATGAGAAAAGCCCTAGCTCCCTCAATCTTTCTTCGTAGGACATGCCCTCCAGTCCAGGCAGCATCCTGGTAAATCTCCTCTGCACCCTCTCTAAAGCTTCCACATCCTTTCTATAATTGGGACCAGTTCTGGAGAAGGTGGGGCCTGGACAGGCCAGACGGGTTGCACCTGAAGAGAGCTGGAACAAATTTCCTTGCAGGGTGATTTGCTAGTGCTATTGGGGAGGGTTTAAACTAACTTGGCAGGGGGATGGGAACGAGGAGGAAATATGAGGGAGGAATACCAAGGTGCACAGACTGGGAGAGATAAACAGCGCTGCAGTAGAGACTAGTAAGTTATTAGGTGGGGTCGGAGTAAGGGAGAAAGCAATAAAGTCTAAATCAGGGCTAATATGCCTGTATGTGAATGCACGGAGTGTTATTAATAAGATTGGTAAATCACAGATACAGATTAACATGTGGGAATATGGTGTGACTATAACAGAGAGCAGGCTCGAAGAAGGGCAAGACTGGGTGTTAAATATTCCTGGATACAAGGTGTTCAGGAAAGATAGGAATGAAAAAAAGGGGGCGGGGTGACGGTATTGATTAAGGAGTGCATTGCAGTGCTGGAGAAAAAGGATGTCCCAGAGGGGTCGAGGACAGAATCAATTTGGCTAGAGCTAAGAAACAAAAAAGGTGCAGTTACATTGCTCGGTGTTGTCTCGAGGCCACCAGCTAGTGGGACAAATTTGCAAGGAAATTACAGAGAGGTGCAAAAATTATAGGGTAGTTATAATGGGGGACTTTAATTATCCAAACATAGACTGGGATATCAGAAGTGTAAAGCGTAGTGAAGAGCAAGAGTTCCTAGAGTGTGTTCAGGAAAATTTTCTACAGCAGTATGTTTCGAGTCCAACGAGAAAGGAGGCACTGCTGGACCTGGTTCTTGAGAAAGAGGTGGGTCAAGTGGATCAGGTAACAGGAGGAGATCCTTTACAGGACAGTGATCATTTGTAAAATAAGGTTTAGGCTGACTATGGAAAAGGACAAAGAACAATCCAGATTTAGAATAATTAACTGGGGGAAAGACAACTTCAATGGGGTAAGACCGGAGCTGTGGCGAATAAACTGGAGCTAAAGGTTGGCAGGAGAAATGGTATGAACAATGGTCCACTTCAAAAGAAGAGATATTCAGGCACAGTCAAGGTATGTTCCTTCGAAGGGGAAAGGTAGGGGTAAACAAATCCAGAGCTACCGGATGACAAAAGAGGTAGAGATTAAGATAAAGAAGAAAAAGTGTGCTTATGACAGATGCCAGGTATAAAATACTATTGAGAACCAGGCTGAATATAGAGGGTCCAGAGGGGAAGTGAAAAAACAAATAAGCGATGCAAAGAGAGAGCATGAAAAGAGACTGGCAGCTAACATGAAAGGGAATCCCAAAGTTTTTTTTATAGACATATGAATAGCAAAAGGATGGGAAAAGGAGGAGTTGGGGCCAGTAAGGGGATTTATGCATGGAGGCAGATGGCATATCTGAGGCATTAAATGGATACTTTGCATCTGTCTTTACTAAGGAAGAAGATGCAACCCAGGTAATGGTGAAAGAGGTAATTCAGTCACTAGAAGGGTTTAAAATTGATAAGGAGGAAGTATTAGATAGGCTGTCTATACTTAAAGTGGATAAAGAACCAGAACCGGATGAGATGCATCCAAGGATACTGAGAGAAGTGAGAGTAGGAATCGCAGAGGCACTGGCCATAATTTTTCAGTCTTCCTTAGACTTGGGGGTGGTGCCAAAGGACTGGAGAATTGCAAATATTTCACCCTTGTTCAAAGAAGGGTGTAAAGATAAGCCCAGCAACTACAGGCCAGTTTAATTTCAGTGGTGGGAAAACTTCTAGAAAGAATAATTCAAGAAAACATTAATAGTCACATGGACAAATGCGGGTTAAATAAAGAAAGTCAGCATGGATTTCTGAAGGGAAAATTATGTTTAACTAACTTGCTAAAGTTTTTTGAGGAAGTAACAGAGAGGGTTGATGAGGGCAATGCAGTTGATCAGGTGTATATGGACTTTCAAAAGGCGTTTGATACAGTGCCACACAACAGACTTGAGAGCAAAGTTATAGCTCATGGAATAAAAGGGATGGTAGCAACATGGATACAGAATTGGCTGAGCGACAGGAAACATGGATGTTTTTCGGGCTTTTTTTTATTCATTTGTGGAATGTGGGCTTCACTGGCAAGGCCAGCATTTATTGCCCATCCCTAATTGCCCTTTAACTGTACCATTTCAGAGGGCATGTAAGAGTCAACCACATTGCTGTGGGTCTGGAGTCACATGTAGGCCAGACCAGGTAAGGACAGCACATTTCCTTCCTTAAAGGACATTAGAGAACCAGATGGGTTTTTACAACAATCGACAATGGTTTCATGGTCACCATTAGACTAGCTTTTAATTCCAGATTTATTAATTAAATTCAAATTTCGCCATCTGTCATGTGGGATTCAAACACATGCCCCCAGAACATTAGCCTGGGCTTTGGATTACTAATCTAGTGACATTACCACTATGCCAGCACCTCCCCTGGAGGAAGATTTGTAGTGGAGTTCCCCAGTGGTCAGTGTTAGGAGCCTTGCTTTTCCTGATATATATTAATGACCTAGACCTTGGTGTACAGGGCACAATTTCAAAGTTTGTGGATGATACAAAACTTGGAAGCATTATGAACTGTGAGGAGGATAGTGTAGAACTTCAAAAGGACATAGACAAGTTGGTGGAATGGGCAGATGGGTGGCAGATGAAGTTCAATGCAGAGAAATGTGAAGTGGTTCATTTTGGTAGGAAGAACATGGAGAGACAATATAAAGTAAAGGGTAGAATTCTAAAGGGGGTGCAGGAGCAGAGGACCTGGGTGTATATGTGCATAAGTCATTGAAGGTGGCAGGACAAGTTGAGAGAGTGGTTAATAAAGTATACAGTATCCTGGGTTTTATTAATAGGGGCATAACAAGAGCAAGGAGGTTATGTTGAACTTATATCAAAGATACTCGTTGAGCCTCAGCTTGAGTATTGCGTCCAGTTCTGGGCGCCGCACTTTAGGAAAGATGTGAGGGCACGGGAGAGAGTACAGAAAAGCTTCACGAGAATGGTTCCAGGGATGAGGAACTTCAGTTATGAAAACAGATTAGAGAAGTTAGGACTGTTTTCCTTGGAGAAGAGAAGGCTAAGAGGTAATTTGATAGAGGTCATGAGGGGTTTGGACAGATTAGATAGGGAGAAACCATTCCCACTCATGAAAGGATCAAGAACGAGAGGGTATAGATTTAAATTAATGGCTAAGAGAAGCAAAAGCGACCTGAGAAAAAACTTTTTCACGCAGCGAGTGGTTACAGTCTGGAATCCACTGCCTGAGGGTGTGGTGGAGGCAGGTCCATTTGAAACATTCAAAAGGGAATTAGACTGTTATATGAAAAGGAAGAATGTGCAGGGTCACGGGGAGAAGGCAGGGGAATGGCATTAGGTGAACTGCTCTTTCAGAGAGCCTGTGCAGACACGATGGACTGAATGGCCTCCTTCTGCGCTCTAACAATTTTATGATTCTGTGAATTCTCCAAATAGCAACTCAGCAATGATTGATAAGTACTGTACCTTGAAGTGAACCAGTTTCGTGTTACAGAGATAAACTTTCCAAATGTGGCATATATTACGATTTGTTAACTTCAAAAAATGAGGTGAAGGAAAGGAGGGTTAAATTCCTCCTGTTGATAATTTACTCAAAAATCCTGCTTTGTACCTTTTGTGATTTTTCTGCTAAAATTAACTACCAGGATGAATTTTAGCTTCATTGCCAGATGACTCTAGGGAGCCAATCAATCAACATGCTTAAGTATGTGCAGACCCCTGAAGCAGAAGTATACCTCAGGATTCTGCTAGCACTTTTTCTCCCAAATCTCTGCGTTTGCTCACATTTAATTAACAATAATCTGTGTAAATCGAGCTTTTGATCACTCCAATTCTGCTGAAGAATTCAAAAGACAAGACGATGACAACTGTTTAAACACATGTAATTATTTTCTCAACTTATCTTTACCATCAGAATCTTCTGTAATATAATTTCCCTTCAGGAAGCAGAGGTTTTTAGCATCCTCTGTCCAGTGAGACATATGTACAAAGATACAATTAATTGAGAGGAAAAACAAGATCACACCTACTGTCTGAGAAGGCTGACAACAGCCTGTGACACAATAAAATACAAAGAAAGAACAAAAGACAAGAATTAGGTGCCCAGCGAACATTATATTCGTTTTAGGTATTGGCAGAATAACACAATAAATATTACATGGATTTCATGTTGGATCAAGCATTTTTACTGATCGCCAAGGATCTAAAAATCAATTGTGTTTTTACTATAAAAGCCCATCTAATTTTAATGCCTTTGATTCAACATCACTTTCAAATTGTAAAGGACAGATGGAAATATTTGCAGGTTTTACATCAATTGTGTTTTCTCCAATCAGTGGAAGTGTGCGCTAGGTGAAAGACAGAGTTGTACTTTTTAAATCACTTTCTTTACAGGGTATTACTCTTACAACAGGTTTTTGCATTGGCTTGGTTCCGGAAACAGGCTGTTATTAAAATTATGTTGTCAACTATGAATATGTGCTCTGCTGTGCAGTAGATGTGAATGTTCCAAGTTTGTGCTTGAATTACCAGTTCAATAATGGACAGCCCTAATCGTCCAAGTTGCATTAAGACATCCATTTGATACCATCATTGCTCACCAATCCAATGTAAGCGAGGCCAGGAAGCTTCAAAATTGTGGCTGCCGTCCCGCCATCTAAAACTCAAAATCGAATCCCTGGAGTCTCCGTGGTCCTTTAAGACTCAGTCCCACACCATAAGGTGCACTTATTTACTGAGCTGTCATAAAAGCTAGGAACAGCATTGTTTCTCATTATCGTGTTAGTTTATTGGCACCTTTTTAAAACATTAAATATTTAACTTATTTTTCACTCCCTCTGCAGTATTTAACGATTGGTGCATTCCACAGGATTTAGAAACATAGGAGCAGGAGTAGGCCATTCAGCCCATCAAACCTGTCATGGCTGATCATCCACTTCAATGCCTTTTTCCCACACTATCCTCATATCCCCTTATGTCATTTGTATTTAGAAAGCTGTCAATCTCTGCTTTAAACATACTCAATGACTGCTCTTCCACAGCCCTCTTGGGTAGAGAATTCCAAAGACTCACAACCCTCTGAGTATGAAATTTATCCTCATCTCGATCCTAAGTGGTCTCCCCCTTATTTTGGCATTGTGCCCCCTGGTTCTAGAGTCCCAACCAGGGGAAACATCTACCTTGTCTATCCCTGAAAGTATTTTGTGGGCTTCAATGAGATCACTTCTCATTCTTCGAAACTCTGGAGAATACAGGCCCACTTTGCCCAATCTCTCTTCATAGGACAGTCCTGCCATCCCGGAAACAAGTCTGGTGATTCGTCATTGCACTCCCTCTATGGCAATAATATCCTTCCTAAGGTAAGCACTCAATACTCAAGGTGCGGTCTGACCAAGATTCTATACAATTGAAGCAAGACTTCACTACTCCTGTACTCAAATCCTCTTGCGATAAAGGTTAACATACCATTATCCTTCCTAATTGCTTGCTGCGCCTGCATGTTGGCTTTCAGTGACTTATTGACAAGGACACCAAGGTCCCTTTGTACATCTACACTTTCTAACTCTTACCATTTAAGAAATACTCTGCACATCTATTCCTCCTACCAAAGTGGAAATCCTCACATTTTTCCACATTATATTCCATCTGCCACGTTCTTGCCCACTCATTAGGTCTGTTCAAATCACCTTGAAGCCACTTTTTATCTTCCTTGCAACACACATTCCCACCTAGTTTTGCGTCATCTGCAAATTTGGAAATATTATATTTGGTCCCCACATCCAAATCATTGATATTTATGGTGAACAGCTGGGGCCCAAGCACTGATCCTTGCAGTACCCAACTGGTCACAGCATGCCAATGCAAGAATGACCCGTTTATTCCTGCTCTCTGCTTTCTGCCTGTTAACCAATCCTTAATCCATGCCAGTATATTACCATCTATCCCATGTGCTTTAATTTTGCTAACCAACCTCCTGTGGGGGACTTCATCAAAAGATTTCTGAAAATCCAAGTAGACTATGTCCACTCACTCCCTTTTATCAATTCTGTCAGTAACGTCCTCAAAAACTCCAACAGGTTCATCAAAAATGATTTCCCATTCATAGATCCATGTTTACTATGCCCAATCAGATCACTATTATCCAAGTATTCATTTAAGACATCCTTTAGAATAAATTCTAGCATTTTCCCAACCACTGATGTAAGGCCAACAAGTCTGTAATTGAGTTCCGAAGAAGGGTCACTGACCCGAAACGTTAACTCTGCTTCTCTTTCCACAGATGCTGCCAGACCTGCTGAGTGAATCCAGCATTTCTTGTTTTTGTGTCTGTAATTCTCTGTTTCCTCTCTCCTTCCCTTCTTAAATAGTGGGGTGACATTTGCGACCTTCCAATCTGCAGGAACCGCTCCAGAATCTATAGAATTTTGGAAGATGATCACCAATGCATCCACAGAGACCCACTTTAAACCTAGTATGTAATAGCAGCACATCATTATTCCTGGGTGTCCATTCACGTGTCTACTAATTATACCAATATATCATACAGACAGGTGCCTAGTTCGCATCATAAATATGTGTACAGGCACTGATAAGTGACTGGGCAAAGAATTCCAATTCTCATTTTTTTTAAATTGTGCAACTACTACTGAAGAAGATTAACTGTTTAAATATGTCCTGTGGGAAGTTTGATTAGAAGTGTGGGAATTAGCATATTAGCATGATTTCACATGACAAGCTTTAGGAAGCACTCGTCTCTCAATATACATTATTTAAAAAGTAAAAATGCATTCAAATTTCCACCAGGGTTACTTGCTGGGTTGTCACAATGCAGACATGAACTCATTTGCCCAAAACCATATTTGTTGTCTTGGCATAATCTCTGGAGCATGGAACTTCTACAGGCCTAGGTTTACACTGCAGTCACTTAAGGACAAATATTTCTGCCTTTGCTAAAAAGTTTTGTAATTTTTTTAGGCTTTGCAAGCTGTTGGAGACAATGATTGAACTATTTCTTGTTGTACAAACATGTGAACATATAGGAACAGAGGAAACCACTACAATCCCAAAAGTAAAAGAAACCATACAGTGTTTTATCTCTCTTACGGCTCTGTCATTTTCTCTATCAAATATCTTTCCCTTTCAATTTCAACATCTGATATTCACGATAAAAAGGAATGTAGATTGAAGATTCATGGCTCAAAGTTTTGGGATCCCTGCTGTGCCACCAGTAATGTGACAGGCCAAATCCAGCTAGCATTTAAGAATGACACTGAGCCAGTTCCATATCAACAACAACTTGCATTTAAATACCACCTTTAACATAGTAAAAACATCCCAAGGCACTTTACAGGAATGTTATCAAACAAGATTTAGCACCAAGCCACTTAAGAAGCTATTAGGACAGGTGACCAAAAGTTTGGTCAAAGAGGCTGGTTTTGAGGAGTGTCTTAAAGCAGAGAGAGGTATAGAGTCAGAAAGGTTTAGGGAGGGAATTCCAGAGCATAGGGTCCAGGTAGCAACAACACTGGAGCGATTAAAATCAGGGATGCACAAGAGGCTGCAATTGTAGGAGCACAGAGATCTCGCAGGGCTGTAGAGCTGGATGAGATTACAGAGACAGGGAGGGGTGAGGTCATATGGAGATTTGAAAACAAGGATGAGAATTTTTAAATTGAGGCAACGTCCGACTGGGAGCCAATGTAGAGGCACGTTCACGTCGCCTGTCCCAAAGAAGTGTAAATTCTGCCATTCTAACGAAACTGTTAATTGGCCAACGATTAAAATAATTAAGACTTTCAGTTTCCCCACAAGGAATCTAATGGCAGTATTATAAGAAAATCAATCTTCTGTATTTCTATTGGACATCAGGGGAGCGGGCAGGAAGACTCAGCTGCACCTCCACCAAACCCTTCACTGATCGGCATTTCAAAGCGAAGGGGCTGGAGCTCAATAGACCCAGGTTCTGCTCCAACTTCTCTTCCCCTTCTCCTGGGAGATGATTTGCTGGAAACGCACCCTGCCCTCACTGCCTTAGAATTTTCAGCTCCAAACCTTTGAGATATGAAAACGTGCCTTCTATATAAGCACCTCAGAAACAAATATATTTTTTGAAACATTATTGAAAAAAACATGTAATTCCTACATCGCATTATAGATATAAATTGTCCCTCTCCTGTATGAAATGGATATGGTTGGTGTTATGAATATGTGTTTGATTTAGATTCAAAAATTAATTATTCCTATCTTGTAAAAGAAATGGAAACACAGCACCAATTGAATCAATTATTACTGCATATTAATGATTGCTATAACACGACAGAGTGTAGAAATGTCATGACAGGGTGAGCCTTAATTATGGTTTAGAATGAGAAAGTCACTGTTAAGAATAAAAATTACAAAGCACGGAGCATTGAAAAAAATATCTGAGGCAGTGATTAAGATAATTGTTTTTAAAAATAGATCTGAACCTGATTTTTAAAAAAAATTCAACTAAACCACTGCTGACATGTTTTGATAGTTTATTTGCCCAAAGTAATAATTTAAAAATGGATACATTTACATCTAAGACTTGAAGGAATCTCCTATATTTCATGAAAATTTATTTCATTTCTCTTGAACTAAAAATTCATGCCATTGTTTCATCTTAATTTTTCTCTTGTTGTTTAATTTTCTCTTTGGATTTAAGAATGATTGAATTAAAGTCACGTGCAAGGAGGCGATGGGTATAAGACTGAGGGTGGTGATGAGCACTATCACACAGAAATTGGAGCGTATTTTCCTGAATGATGATGTAAACACAGCAGATGTTTTAGTAATTCAAAGAGCAAGCACTACCTAAGTCAAAATTTGGACAATAAAGAGCATATAGAGGCAAAATAGGCTAGCCAGGTCTGGGAGACGAGGGCAATTAAAAACTGGCAAAGAACTGATTATTTCTTAGTTGCAATGGTGTCCTTCTCGTATCATAAGTTTGGCTTTCCCTGAAATATCATAAACATAATAATGGATTACTAATTTTCAAACCATTCTTGAGCAGGAAGCCACACTACAGATGTGCACATAGAGGTCCTTGTTGGTAAATTGTGGTTTCTCAGTTATCATTGATCCATTTTACTCAAAAACTGCACACTTCGCAGTTAAATTTACAAACCTCTCTATACAGTTATACAAGTTAAATAGCTCCTTAGCTGCTTGTAAAGCTTTGTAATCAATAGACAGCTACAATTTCTACTTCCAACAAAACCATTATTAGAAATTGCACAGTTCAAAGCCGTATCCACAATTTTGTTGGCATGTCATCAAATATAATGAAAAATAGGCATTTCATTCATTTGCAATAAAGATTTGAGTCATTAATGTTCACATTCATCTGGAAAGACTTTAGCACAGATTAACCCCTTTGGACAGTTTATGTTGATTACTCAACTTCACTATACATATGGGTGCAACATAAAAGTCAACTAAATCCACTAGCATCAATCAAATATCAGAAACAACAACTGCACAAGCAAAGATTACAGAAGTGCCAACATGTGTGCTTTTGGAGGCGTTTCTCAGAACATTAAAATATTGTCCTTACTTGACGCATATATGGAATGAGAAATCAGCTTGATTTATTTTCCCCTTTCCGAGCACAGAAACACAAAACAAATTGAATGCCTGCACCACTAACCTAACTGAGTTCTGCTGAGCCAGCAGACCAGTGACGGAACCTGGGATTTTTTGGTCTACATGGCTCAGTAACATTCCATCTAATAATTCTGAAAATTTGATTCAAAATAGGTTGAAAAAGTATCAATGAAATGTAAAGGGGTTAGAACGGCAAACTCACATCACAAGCAACATTGCACAGCCATGGGGCTACACAAGCTAGCAGTTTTGATGAGCAATGATATTTCTATTCCATTTCTCCACATAATAGAATTTTCTCAGTCTAACAGTTACCCTAGCAACCAGTCTGAAAATGATTTGCTGCATTACCATCATCCTTTTTATTACTTTCCCCTGACGTTTTGCTTTGAAAATATAATTTATTGTTTTTTCCCCTCATACTTATTTGTATAAACAAAAAAACACATTGCTTGTTCATAATTTGGTCGAGTCCACATACCAGAGATGTCTTACATACAATAGGTTTCTGATGTGCATTTTATTTATTCATTGTGTCAACTACGTTCAAACTTGCTAGCAAGACAAAGGGCACAAAACTCAGTTGTGTAGCGTTCGGTGCCAGTTTGGTTCCAAAATAGCACATGCACAACACTTCGGGTGTGAACTGCGCTGGATGCCATCTTGGGTAGGGTGTTAGCATGGGTGTAGGATGTATGCGCCGGAAGTAAGCAGAGTAGGCAGATCGTGACATCAATCAATGTGTAATGCTGATTTGATGCCAATTCTGACATTTTGAAGCTCAGGCTCCAGCTAAGGCCTTCAATTAACCGTGCACAGATGAACATGTTTTCATCAGCAGCAAGGAATCCCCAACCCCAGCAGTGCTATTTTAAGAGATCATCAATTACTTTCAGGTTCGTGGCTGATTGATTTCTACTGGTTGTTGCTGAGTTTGGAGAATTGTTTGGTGGTTTGTACTGCTATTAAAAGTTGCAGAAGTCTACAGGGAGTGGTGTGACAGGTACTGAAGGACTTCATCCTGATTTCAAGGATTCTGCATGAACCACTTGCTCCCAACCATGTTTACATCACCTTTCTCCTACAGCACAAGAGGGAGAATGAGCAAAGGTGTCACAGAGGAGGACAATCTGCTGGAAGAGGGAGGAGGAGGAGGTGAAGGGCTCTCAGAAGGACACCATATTCATCCCAGCTCTTCAGGATGCAACTCACATACCTCAACCTCAACAAGGAACAGTGTGCTAGACATCACTGCTTCACTAAGGAGGCGTCTATTGAAATCTGCCACCTGTTGCAGTCACAACTGCAGTGTCAGAGCAGGGCAAGGATGGCATGCGAGTGGCTGTGAAGGTGACCGTAGCCATGAGCTTTTATGCTTCCAGCTCCTTCTAGGCTGGAGCAGGTGATATTTGCAACATTTTGCAGTTTGTCATGCACTATTGCAGAAAGGAGGTCACCAAGGCTCTATGCTTAGAGAGCTGAATACATTTCATCCTCTCCTGCCAGAAAGCAGCAGGTAGAGCAAGCACACAGGTTTGCCAGCTTCCCCACAGTGCAGAGTGCCATTGACTGCACACACATCAATTTGTAGGCATCGTCTGTCAACTCTGAGGTGTACCACAACCCCAAGGGATTCTACTCCCTCAATGCCCAGCTGGTATGTGACCACAAGCAACACATCATGCCGGTCAATGCTCAATATCCCGGTAGCAGTCATTATGCCTTCATTCTGCAGCATTCCGCTGCATCATATGTATTTGAGCCTCCAGTTTGGCTACTGGGCGACAAGGGCTATCCACTGACTGCACTGCTCATCACTCCTTCACGCAGCCCACATGGACATGAGCAGCTAACATAGAATGATAGCCATGCTGCCACACGAAATGTGATCAAGCAGATCATTGGGAAACTTTTGCTGCCTGGGCAGCTCTGGTGGTAACCAGCAGTACGTGGCAGAGCACGCATCCAGATTTGTCATGATCTGTTGCATGTTGCACAACCTTGCCATCATAAGGGCACTGTCCCTGCCACCAGGCACAGGGCGAACAGCTAAGAAGGAGGAGGAAGAGGACAAACAAGGGAGGAGTCAATGAATGTATGTCCTTTCTGATAGGGATGTCCATGGTAAACCCATCTGACTGCAGTATCAATGAACACAACCCCAATTCTCCATTCGCCAGAAGTCCCACAAATTACCTTTCTTCTGTTACTGACCAACACGGCGCCTTTTTTGTCATGATGCTAAAATAAATGCCATCACAAAACAAACATTCCAAACCAAATTTTTTAATCAAACCATCCAATATCCCACACAAAGGTCAACGAATTACTCTTTTATATTCCATTAATGCCACATGCTTTTGTCTGTCCTAGTGTTCCTACACAATGCTACTCCAGTGGCTGCGACATGGCTGGTGAAAAGCTGATGACTTTCAGTGGAGGAGACCGCAGATGGACTTGCAGAATGACCTTGAGCAGCTCTAGTCCTAGAAGGCATTGGACTGCACCACCTCAGCATGGGCAAGAGCAGTCTGGGCTAGTTGGCTGACAGGCAATAATGGGGGCACTGGCAGAGTGGCAATAGTGGAAGGGCAAATGCTGTTATTCTGAGAGAGGACAACAGGTTTATGCTCCTCAGAACCACTGTCACTCCAACAGGGCAGTACCTCAGAAATCCTAGAAGTGTGCTGGAGGAAGAGTGCTATGACACCCTGCAAGACCCTTTGCACACTAGATCCACAGCCATGATGGCAGATATCTGAGCTTGCGTGACTTCTGTCTGAACTTTCACTGCAGCACTCAAATGTTGGATAGCTTCTGCTTGAGCTGCAATGGAGCTGAGACATCAGCCATTAGATGCTGGATATGATGGTCTCCAAGCTCTGCGCAAAGTCCTGTGCCAAGTTGGTGCTGGACTCCTCCATGTTCCTTGACATTGACCGCAGACATTCTGGCAGGCCTGCCAATGCACCAAGCATTTCAGTGTACATTCCCATCAGCCTTTTTCTCTAAGCTGCCGCATCCACTGAGTCCTCTGCAGTGGAACTTGTGTGTACAAATCGTTGAAGGTGGCAGGGAAGATTGAGAAAGTGATGAAAAAGGCTTTATAAATAGAGGTGTAAATTACAAAAGCAAGGAAGTTATGGTGAACCTTTATAAAACACTGGTTCGGCCTCAATTGGACTATTATGTTCAATTCTAGGCACCACACTTTAGGAAGGATGTGAAAGCTTTAGAAAGAGTGCAGAAAAGATTTACAAGAATGGTTCAAGGGATGAGGGACTTCAGTTATGTGGATAGATTGGAGAAGATGGTGTTGTTCTCCTTAGAGGAGATTTGATAGATATTCAAAATCATGAGGGGTCTGGACAGAGTAGGTAGACAGAAACTGTTCCCATTGGTGGAAGGGTTGAGAACCAGAGGACTCCGATTTAAGGTGAATGGCAAAAGAACCAACGGCGATGTAGCAAGTGGTTAGAATCTGGAATCTGCTGTCTGATAGTGTGGTGGAGGCAGATTCAATCATTGCTTTCAAAAGGGAATTGGATAATGATCTGAACAAAAAAATTTCCAGGGTTACGGGGAAAAGGTGGTGGCGTGGGGCTCGTTTATTTGCTCTTGCAGAGAGCCAGCATAGACAAGATGGGCCAAACAGCCTTCTTCTGTGCTGTAACCATTCTATGATTCTAGATTCATGGAATATACCGAAGTATACAATTACAAGGTGTTCTCAGAACACAATATTCTACCTTAAAGCAGTTCCCCTTGGCCAGCCAATTAGGTTGTTAGTTTAGTAAAACATATCTACTCATTTATAATATTTATTTGAGCTTCAAGTATTACACAACCAAGACAAGACACTGGGGAGGACGGCATGGTCCTCTATACTGGGACAGCAGGTGAAAGTAAAGCACTGAATTGGGACAGCATGTCCTGCATCAATTTTTTTCCTGGCCTGCCACAGCACATACATTTATTTTTAAAGAGCTGAAGTGCTTGCACCTCTTTGCTGCATGGGTCTCATTAAGGTTCCAGATTTAAGGCAAAAATATTTATATAAACACCTACTACAATTCGGTAGGATTTGTGCCAGGTTTGCTCTTTTTTCTGCATTTGCCCATTTGGAATAGAAACCAGCTAAGCTCTACTGGAAGAGAAGCTCTTAAATAGTCTAAGTGTCCTCTTTGTTGGGCATTCCATAATTCTGAAATTTCTATAAATATAACAACTTTGGGTGAAAACTTGCAACGTGGGGCAACAGTACCAATGATTGATGTTACACCAATGGCTTTGTTGAATGATCATTTTCTTCAATCCACTGACTGGGGATCCAAATATATATTTTTTAAAAGACATTTTTAAAAGACACGCTGCCAGCAAAGTCATCCTTTTAGCTTAAGATGATCACCTAGTTTGATACACTGTATCCTACATTGCAAAGGTCTGTGAGGACAGAGACAAAATGTCTGCTCAGTCCCCAGCAAGGACCAAGAATCAGAAAGTTTAAAGGAATTACCTGTTCTCTCAGCAAGCAGAGAAATACTACTAACGGCTATGTTTGAATGACTGAATGACTGTCATGCAACAAGACCCTCCCCATCTGTGATTTTAAGGTGGTGTTTTTTCTGCAGAAAAGGAGAAGAAACTTGACTCTGACATGAGCAGACCCTCAGTGGGGGTCTCTCCCTCTCTCTCTCTCCCCCTATTCCAGCTTGAAAGCTTTCAAATCCTGCCTGTTGATTGACAGTCTTTGTATACTCCGGCTACAATCAGAAACTTCATGGGAGGAAATCATCTGCATTGCTATCTACAAGAAACCAACTGAACCAGTCACCTACTTCTTCACACTAAAAGCCTCAAGATCGCTGAATTCAGCTAGAAGTCAGCCGAATCACCAAACGCCACAGACTGTATACCCTTTTTATGGACTCTAACTCAACCAATCTACCTTTTCACTCTGTAACCTGTGTGTGTGTAAACCTCCAGTGTGTGAGTGAAGGTTGGCGCTTTGCTTATTATTTTATTAATTCAGTTTAAGTACACTAAAGTTAACCTCTTTGTTAACTCAAGAAAACCTGTCCGATCGGTTCGTGTTATGATCATAGCAAGTAAGTAATCAAAGATCTACTGAATTGGCCAGTGCATCCACTTGAAGAAAGAATTAAACTTCTTGTGGTCAAACAAGGAGAGGGAAAAGAGGGAAGCCCTTTGACCTCTCCTCTCCTGACTGTAACAATGGCAATATCAATCTTTCCCTCAACCACTATCCTTGTGGCTCATTCCCATTTTTCAAATATTGTGCTCTCCAAATGTAGATCAAAAAAGTTCACTGTTGCATGGTCATCATGGCCAAAACTTTTACCATCGTTGCCACCGAAAACTGTGTCACACATGCTCAAAGTCAGCACTTTAGTACACTTTCCAAAGTGCTTTCATTTATCCAACCAAAACCCTTGGAAGATGAGAACAAGGCGGTCTTTCAACCATACTTTTCATCTCAACTTTATTTTTAATTCATTCACGGGACGTGGGCGTCACTGGCCAGGCTAGCATTTATTGCCCATCCCTAATTTCCCTTGAAAAGGTGGTGGTGAGCTGTCTTCTTGAACCGCTGCAGTCCATTTGGGGTAGGTACACCCACAGTGCTGTTAGGAAGGGAGTT
Source organism: Heterodontus francisci (assembly GCF_036365525.1). Taxonomy (NCBI): domain Eukaryota; kingdom Metazoa; phylum Chordata; class Chondrichthyes; order Heterodontiformes; family Heterodontidae; genus Heterodontus; species Heterodontus francisci. The sequence continues at coordinate 80,174,574 of NC_090384.1, read as the reverse complement.
CCAGGATTTTGACCCAGCGACAGTGAGGAACGGCGATATAGTTCCAAGTCAGGATGGTGTGTGACTTGGAGGGGAACTTGCAGATGGTGGTGTTCCCATGTATTTGCTGCCCTTGTCCTTCTAGTTGGTAGAGGTCGCGGGTTTGGAAGGTGCTGTTTAAGGAGCCTTGGTGCATTGCTGCAGTGCATCTTGCAGATGGTACACACTGCTGCCACTGTGCATCAGTGGTGGAGGGAGTGAATGTTTGTAGATGGGGTGCCAATCAAGCGGGCTGCTTTGTCCTGGATGGTGTCGAGCTTCTTGAGTGTTGTTGGAGCTGCACCCATCCAGGCAAGTGGAGAGTATTCCATCACACTCCTGACTTGTGCCTTGTAGATTGTGGACAGGCTTTGGGGAGTCAGGAGGTGAGTTACTCGCCTCAGGATTCCTAGCCTCTGACCTGCTCTTGTAGCCATGGTATTTATATGGCTACTCCAGTTCAGTTTTCGGTCAATGGTAGCCCCTAGGATGTTGATAGTGGGGGATTCAGCGATGGTAAGGCCGTTGAATGTCAAAGGGAGATGGTTAGATTCTCTCTTGTTGGAGATGGTCATTGCCTGGCACTTGTGTGGCGCGAATGTTACTTGCCACTTATCAGCCCAAGCCTGGATATTGTCCAGATCCTGCTGCATTTCTACACAGACTGCTTCAGTATCTGAGGAGTCGCGAATGGTGCTGAACATTGTGCAATCATCAGCGAACATCCCCACTTCTGACCTTATGATTGAAGGAAGGTCATTGATGAAGCAGCTGAAGATGGTTGGGCCTAGGACACTACCCTGAGGTACTCCTGCAGTGATGTCCTGGAGCTCAGATGATTGACCTCCAACAACCACAACCATCTTCCTTTGTGCTAGGTATGACTCCAGCCAGCGGAGGGTTTTCCCCCTGATTCCCATTGACCTCAGTTTTGCTAGGGCTCCTTGATGCCATACTCAGTCAAATGCTGCCTTGATGTCAAGGGCAGTCACTCTCACCTCACCTCTGGAGTTCAGCTCTTTTGTCCATGTTTGAACCAAGGCTGTAATGAGGTCAGGAGCTGAGTGGCCCTGGCGGAACCCAAACTGAGCATCACTGAGCAGGTTGTTGCTAAGCAAGTGCCGCTTGATGGCACTGTTGATGACGTCTTCCATCACTTTACTGATGATTGAGAGGAGGCTAATGGGGCAGTAGTTGGCCGGGTTGGATTTGTCCTGCTTTTTGTGTACAGGACATACCTGGGCAATTTTCCACATTGCAGGGTAGATGCTAGTGTTGTAGCTGTACTGGAACAGCTTGGCTAGGGGCGCGGCAAGTTCTGGAGCACAGGTCTTCAGTACTATTGCCGGAATGTTGTCAGGCCCCATAGCTTTTTCAGTATCCAGTAGCTTCAGTCGTTTCTTGATATCACGTGGAGTGAATCGAATTGGCTGAAGTTAGGCATCTGTGATGCTGGGGACTTCAGGAGGAGGCCGAGATGGATCATCTACTCAGCACTTCTGGCTGAAGATTGTTGCAAATGCTTCAGCCTTATCTTTCGCACTGATGTGCTGGGCTCCCCCATCATTGAGGATGGGGATAATTGTGGAGCCACCTCCTCCAGTTAGTTGTTTAATTGTCCACCACCATTCATGGCTGGATGTGGCAGGACTGCAGAGCTTAGATCTGATCCGTTGGTTATGGGACTGCTTAGCTCTGTCTATCGGATGATGCTTATGCAGTTTGGCATGCAAGTAGTCCTGGGTTGTAGCTTCACCAGGTTGACACCTCATTTTGAGGTGTGCCTGGTGCTGCTCCTGGCATGCCCGCCTGCACTCTTCATTGAACCAGGGTTGGTCTCCTGGCTTGATGGTAATGGTAGAGTGGGGGATATGCCGGGCCATGAGGTTACAGATTGTGGTTGAGTACAATTCTGCTGCTGCTGATGGCCCACAGCGCCTCATGGATGCCCAGTTTTACATTGCTAGATCCGTTCGAAATCTATCCCATTCAGCACGGTGATAGTGCCACACAACACGATGGACGGTATCCTCAATGTGAAGGCGGGACTTCGTCTCCACAAGGACTGTGCGGTGGTCACTCCTACCAATACAGTCATGGACAGATGCATCTGCGGCAGGCAGATTGGTGAGGATGGGGTCGAGTATGTTGTTCCCTCGTGTTGGTTCCCCCACCACCCGCTGCAGACCCAGTCTAGCAGCCATGTCCTTTAGGACTCGGCCAGCTTGGTCAGTAGTGGTGCTACCGAGCCACTTATGGTGATGGACATTGAAGTCCCCCACCCAGAGTACATTTTGTGCCCTTGCCACCCTCAGTGCTTCCTCCAAGTGCTGTTCAACATGGAGGAGTACTGAGTCATCAGCTGAGGGAGGGCGGTAGGTGGTAATCAGTCGGAGGTTACCTTGCCCATATTTGACCTGATGCCATGAGACTTCATGAGGTCCGGAGTCGATGTTGAGGACACCCAGGGCAACTCTCTCCCTACTGCATACCACTGTGCCACCACCTCTGCTGGGTCTGTCCTGCCGGTGGGACAGGACATACCCGGGGATGGTGATGGCAGTGTCTGGGACATTGTCTGTGAGGTATGATTCCGTGAGTACAACTATGTCAGGCTGTTGCTTGACTAGTCTGTGGGACAGCTCTCCCAACTTTGGCACAAGTCCCCAGATGTTAGTAAGGAGGACTTTGCAGGGTCGACAGGGCTGGGTTTGCCGTAGTCGTTTCCGGTGCCTAGGTCGATGCCGGGTGGTCCGTCTGGTTTCATTCCTTTTTATAGACTTTGTCGCGGTTAGGTACAACTGAGTGGCTTGCTAGGCCATTTCAGAGGGCATGTAAGAGTTAACCACATTGCTGTGGGTCTGGAGTCACATGTAGGCCAGACCAGGTAAGGACAGCAGATTTCCTTCCTTAAAGGACATTAGTGAACCAGATGGGTTTTTACAACAATCGACAGTGGTTTCATAGCCATCATTCGACCAGTTTTAATTCCAGATTTTTTTTATTAAGTTCAAATTCCACCTTCTGCTGTGGTGAGATTCGAACCCATGTTCCCAGAGGAATACCCTGGGTCTCTGGGTTACTAGTCCAGTGATAATACCACTACGCCACTGCCTAACTTGCTGAGGCATGGGCATGCATGGTATAATGAAGTAGCTGAAATGTATGAAAGCTGGACATTAACAGCAATAAATGTGTGTCTGCCATCTACATTACACAAGGTACTGCTGATTAGTCCTACATTGTGGCATTTTTTAAAGGGTGCCATCTGCTTCTGCATCTGTCTCCAGGTATTGCCGATCCAGTCAACAACATTGAGTCTGGTCATCAAATTCTACCAGGCATGGGGCATTGCCAATCTCTGGGGAGGCTACCCTGCAATCCCAAACAGGGCAAACCTCCTCACACCAACCTCATTCAAGAAAGAAAGAAAGACTTGCATTTATATGTTTAGAGATACAGCACTGAAACAGGCCCTTCGGCCCACCGAGTCTGTGCCGACCATCAACCACCCATTTATACTAATCCTACACTAATCCCATATTCCTACCACATTCCCACCTGTCCCTATATTTCCCCTACCACCTACCTATGCTAGGGGCAATTTATAATGGCCAATTTACCTATCAACCTGCAAGTCTTTGGCATGTGGGAGGAAACCGGAGCACCCGGAGGAAACCCACGCAGACACAGGGAGAACTTGCAAACTCCACACAGGCAGTACCCAGAATTGAACCCGGGTCGCTGGAGCTGTGAGGCTGCGGTGCTAACCACTGCGCCACTGTGCCGCATTGCGTATGCATGCTAGTGTGGGCGTGTTGCGGATTCGTAGGCATTAACCGAACTAACGCCTTTCTTGGCCTCAGGATGTCCCAGAGTGCTTTATAGCCAGTGAAGTACTTTTGACGTGTAGTAAACACTGTTGTAATGTGGGAAACATGGCAGCAAAGTTGCACACAGCAAGCTTCCATAAACAGCAATGTGATAATGACCAGGTAATCCATTTTGTTGTAATTTTTATTCAAAAGACTGTCCATCTATCAAACAGGGGGGTTTGTCTCCAACATCACTAATCTGTCATATGCCCACAGATTCCAATTTGTGCCTCCACATTGCATTGTCCAGGTTGGTTGAGCCTCAAGCACAAATAGCCGTTTGGAAATATGATGCAGTGGGGAAGGTGGTGGTGTAGTGGTAGTGTCACTGGACTAGTAACCAGATGCCCAGGCTATTGCTCTGGGGAGATGGGTTCAAATTCCACCATGGCAGATGGTGTAATTTGAATTCAATTAATAAATATCCACAATTAAAAGAAAAGCTAGTCTAATGGTGACCATTGAAACCATTGTCGATTGCTGTAAAAACCCACCTGTTTCACTAATATCCTTTAGGGAAGGAAATCTGCCATCCTTACCTGGTATGGCCTACATATGACTCCAGACCCACAGCAATGTGGTTGGCTCTTAACTGCCCTTTGAAATGGCCACTCAGTTCAAGGCAATTAGGGATGGGCAATAAATGCTGGCCTTGCCAGCGACGTCCATATCCCATGAAAGAAAAGAAAAATGGAAAGGTGGCTTAAAAATGGTCCAAGACTGGGCGCTTAATATTAAAGGATATAAAGTGTTCTGAAAAGCCAGGGAAGGACAAAATGGATATGGGGTGGCATTACTGATTAGGCAAGACATTTTAGTGTTGGAAAGGGAGGATGTCCTTGAGGGGGCAAGGACAGAATCCATTTGAATAGAGTTGAGAAACCAAAAGGGTATGATCACAAAACTGGGGGTTTTCTATAGGCCTCCAAATAGTGAGAGCGATAGAAGTGCAAATCTGCAGGAAAATCACAGAGATGTGCAAGAACTATTGAGTGGTGATATTGGGGGACTTAAATCACCCAAATATCAATTGGCATAATGTTAAGATGAAAGGGTAAGGATGGAGAGGATAAAAAAATTGGTTTAAGGACAGAAAACAGCGAGTCATTGTAAATGACTGCTTTTCAGATTGGAGGATGGTAGACAGTGGATTCCCCAAGGTGCAGTGCTAGGACCACTGCTTTTTTGAGATGATTTGGGAGGTGTTGCAGACAGTGAGGATGATATACTCAACTGCAACAGGACATAGATAGGCTAGAAGAATGGGCAGACAAGTGGCAGATGGAATTTAATACAGAGAAGTGTGAGGTGATGCATTTTGGTAGAAGGGATAGGGAGAAGCAATATAGACTAAATGGCACAGTTCGAGAGTGTACAGTGACAGAGGGACTTGGCGGTTCATGTGCACAGATCTTTAAAGGTGGCAGGACATAGTAAGAGAGTAGTTAGCAAAGCATATGGGATCTTGAGCTTCATAAATAGAGGTATTAAGTACAAAAGCAGGAAATTTATGCTGAACCTTTATAAAGCTCAGGTTAGGACACAAGTAGAGTATTGCGTCCAGTTCTGATCACCACGCTTTAGGAAGGATGTGAGGATCCTTGACAGGATGCAGAAGAGATTTACCAGAATGGTTCCATGGATGAGGGATTTAGCTACAAGATTATGTTGGAGACAGTGGGGTTGTTCGCCTTGAAGCAAAGGAGATTGAGGGGAGATTTGTTAGAGGTGTACAAGATTATGACAAGTTTAAATAAGGTAGACAAAGAAAAGCTGCTCCCATCAGCTGATGGTACAGGACTAGAGGACAGAGATATAAGAATTTGGGCAAGAGATGCAGGGAGGACGTGAGGAAGAACTTTTTTACACAGCAGCTGGTAATGATCTGGAACTCGCTGCCTATGAGGGTGGTGGAAGCAGAAACAATGAATGATTTCCAAAGGAAACCGGATGGGCACTTGAGGAAAATAAACTTGCAGGGCTACAGGGATAGAGCGGAGGAATGGAGCTGATTGGATTGCTCTACAGAAAGCTGGCATGGGTTCAATGGGCCAAATGGCCTCCTTCTGTGACATAATGTCTCTATGACTCTATAAACAATATACCAAATGCTCCAGAATGTCTATGTGAATGGAGAACTCCTTCCTCTCTGCCTCCTACAGTTTCCCTGTACATCAGACAGCTGCACATAGCAGGATTTTGATGGCTCAGAATGTTCTAAAGAGCTGTCCATGAGCAAACTCTTGCTGTACGAGTGATAAAGCAATAGCAGTTTGCATGGAAAGCAAAACACATAATATTCCAGGTGGCCTGTGATAGACAAACCAAAATGTCATAACATATCACCTCTTGATTTGTTTTTGAGCAGTTCGACTGGGATTCCATCTATAGCCACACCTTTATGACTTTCTCCTTCTCTGCTGGAAAGTGGGCTCTGTTCCATCTGATGATGCCAAAATCATCACACTATACAAAAACAAAGGTGACTGAAGAGACTGTAACAACTACAGGGGCATCTCACTCCTTAGCATCACGGGGAAGACCTTTGCTAGGGTCATACTTAAAATTTTGACTCCATTTACTTCCAGATCGAGTGTACCCAGAAGCAAAGTCTGGCTTCCGTGCTGGCAGATTTACTATTGATATGATCTTCTCCATATGCCAGCTACAAGAGAAGTGCAAGAAACGGAGTGTACCCCTTGACCTTACTTTTGTAGATCTCACTAAGGCATTCGATATCGTCAAAACAGCAGGACTCTACAAGATTTCGAAAAAAAGTGGCAGCCCACCAAAGCACCTCAGTCTCATCTGCTCCTTCCATGACAACATGCACTGTACAGTTTTATGGCTGCACTTCCAGCAGTTTTGGAGTGTAGAATGGAGTGAAACAGGGTTGTGTCCTAGCCCTCACTCTGTTTGGCATCATCTTCTCCATGTTCCTAACCTTTGCCTTCCCTGCAGAGATGGACTTGCACACTACGTTAGATGGCAAGCTCTACAATCTATTAAGGCTGAAAGCAAAGACAAAACACATCATATTGTGATCAGAGAACTCCTCTACGCTAATGATGCTGCACTAGTCGCCCACATGGAAACTCAGCTACAAAGACTCATCGACTGTCTCTCCTGTGCTTGTAACTTGACTATAATCAAGAAAACAGTAATCATGGGACATCTCCGTCCTGATCACACTAAATAACACCTCACTGGAAGTGGTTAGCAAATTCCACGGTGACAATCTGTCCTTTGATGCAGAGCTCGATATACGCATAGGGAAAGCAGCTACCACCTTTGGCTGATTTGTGAAATGTGCAATGCAAGCTGATGGTTTATAAGGCCTGTGTTCTCAGTACCTTGCTGTATGGCTGTGAAATGTAGGCGACTTACAGCTACCAGGAAAAGAAGCTCAATAATTTCCATCTTCGCTGTCTGCGGCGCATTATGGGCTTAATTTGGCAGGACAAAATTACAAATGTGGCAGTCCTGTCAAAGGCAGAGCTCCCAAGTGTGTTGGCACTAATCAGAGGCAGCTTCTGTGGATCGGACACGTCCGCAGGATGGAAGACTGTTGCAAACCCAAGGAACCTTCTGTATGGTGAGGTAGCCTGGGCCAGACGACCAGTGGGGCATCCAAAGCTCCGCTTCAAGAATGCTTGCAAGCGTGACGTGAAGGCCCTAAATGTCAACTATCATACTTGGCAGTCAGTAGCTGGTGAAAGAGGGAAATGGTGACACATCCTGTACACTACCACGATGAGCAGTTGCTACAGCAACTTGGCAACAGGCGCCAAAGTCAAAAATAACAACTCACAGCATCACTTGGCAGCTTCATGTGCATCACTTGTGGCAGAACCTGCCTCTCCAGGATTGGCCTTCACAGTCTTCAACAAAGGTGCACCAAGAGAAGACCCCCCACCTAAATGGACTGTTTGCTGCATGTCCATTATCTTTCGTAGATGGAAGGATGCCAACCAACCAACCTTGTTTTGTCAGATTATTCAAGATTTTATTTTCTCCCAACCCCCTCACATCATTTTTCTATGAATGTGTTTCTTTTTAAAGTATATTGTTTTGTCTCTCACTGACTGCCTTTCTAGTTCGCTTTCTCTCCTTTGTGCAGTTCTACTTTGCTATTCCTTTTTCCCACTCCTCATTTTGGTTGATAAACTGTAATTTATTTTATGAGCCGTGCTGTATTGGCATTCCCTTTAATGGCTCCACTACATGTGCAGTGGATGAATACGAATTGAAACAGCGCACAGCTTCATGAACAAGCACTGGGAGTGAGAAGCATTGAAAACAGGAAAACAAAATACATGATCAGATCAATTGGATCAAGCAGCAGGGAGTAAAGGACACAGAGGCCACAATTTTCCCATGGGCTTAAACACCTTTTGCCCTGAAGCAAAAGTCATGTGTTCCCATGCTACACAAAGGACAGACTGCATATGTAATTTCCTCCATAATCCAGCCACATAGAACAGGGACAGACAGCAGAGGGAGAATATCAACAAAAAAATTAGGATGAACATGATTTTGAACATACTAATAAACATTTTCCTTTGGCAAAAAGCTGAACTACTCAATGAAGTGTACCTACATATACTCAAACTAAAACCTAGTCCCATTGGTGTGAATTTGCTTTAATTAGCTATTTATCTATAATGTGGAAAATTGCAAAACCTACCACTGAGGGCAGCACACTGTGCTGGACAAGGGAAGAGAGGTGTTAGGAGGAGGATGATAAGGTTAACCCTGTCAAAGGCTGCCAAGTGGTCAAGAAAGACAAAGAGGAATAATACACCGTGGTCGCAATCACAGAGGATGTCGTTGATGACTTTGATTAGAGCTGTTTCAGTGCCAGGGGAACGACTGGGGTGGGAGAGATTATGGATTTTACTGGGGACAAGGGCATCAAAGGTGGAGCAGAGGGTTTGATTGAGGAGAACAACAGCTGGGTGCAAGACAAAGTTTGTTGATAAAACTGTACGCTTATGCTTTATTAGAGGAAAGGCTTTCACCATCTCCATGAATGTGGTATTTCTACTTCAAGGATGTTTGCAAACATGACATGAAGACCCTAAATGTCAACTATTGCACCTGGGTGTCACTAACTGGCGAAAGAGGGAAATGACAACACATCCTGTGGACTGGTGTGCACTCTATGATGAGCAGTTGCTACAGCAGCTTGGCAACAGGTGCCAACGTCAAAAACAACAACTCACAGCGCCACTTGGCAGCTTCACGTGCAGCATTTGTGGCAGAACCTGCTTCTCAAGGATTGGACTTCACAGTGATCAGCAAAGATGCACCAAGAGAAGATACCCCACCTAAATGGATTGTTTGCTGCATGTCCATCATCTTTCATAAATGGAACGATACCAACCAACCACAGTACTTTCATGTTGCCTCACTCCAATACAACTGAGGATTGGCCGCAAAGAAGCACAGCACTTTTTAAGAAGGAGCAGTGCATTGATATGTGTGTCAAAAAATGAATTATAAGGGCACAAAAAATAGAAGGGCTTTCACACGTTTTAATTGTTTTGCAAACAGAGCATTTAAGGAGAGTAATTTTAAAGAACAATAGCTTTTGTTGTCACACCAATTGTTTCCCAATTAGTTGTCACAAACTAGACAGCGACAGGACTGCCATGTGTGCTGTGTGCTTTAAACGCAGAAATAAATCAACTACAAATTCATCCAAATAATTTTCATTTGAAAACTACAGTACAGCCCTGTTCACTGCCTTCCATGACAGAAGTTGTTATGGTAACAATTCCATCATTTACAGTATTTTCTTCAGTTTTCAGACCTTCTAGTCCATTCCACACCAGGAGAGATTGGCAAGGAAATTCTTCAAGCACAGCATTCTTTGAAGTTCTGTGTACCAAAGGCATTTCTAAAGACAAAGTGCTGCTTCATTTTAAACTGTAATTCCACCAAACTTATGTTGCTCTGCAGAGCATACTAGGAAGCTGTTGAAGAACTTGATTGTATTATACAGAGGTTGAGACCACCCACATTTTTCATGTGGTGGGCATGATCAAGTTTTTGAACTCACTTCCAAATTTTGAGTTAATTCTGTTCTGAATTCTCTGGATAAATCAGCTTCAAATCATTAAGTACTTTCAATAACATTTCCACCCAGCAGAGGTCTTGACAATAACTGAAATCCTCTTAAAAAATGAACGACACCATTTAAAAATGTGAATCAGAGAACAGGATCCGAGTCTCTGAGTCAAGGTACAGGAGATTCATCCAGTTTTACTTCTTTGCTGGAGGTCTGAGGTACATATCCAAATGTTGCATTACCTTGTAATCAGGGAGTGTATTCAGTGTGGATCACAATGATTTGATGTTTTTACATTATACCATATCTCACATTTCCACTACTATTAGTCAAGCACAAGGACAATACATCTTTAGAGTGTTTGTGTGACACAGAACAACCAGAGCTGTAAGCAGATGGTTAGCAGCTGACCAATTGGGCAGAATTTCAAACTGATTTGGGTGCTTTTACTCTGAACTGATATCAGGGTAAGTCACTTTTAAAAAAGACATATTTATATTGCGTTTTTCATGACCTCAGGCTTTTCCAAAATGCTTTGTAGCCAATAAAGTACTTTTGAATTGTAATCACTGTTGTAATGTAGGAGATTTACATAATTTGTAGCTGACATTTTGTACCGAATCAGCTTAGGTTGTTAAAAAATTTGCATCCATACTGTGCTGTAAATGGGTTATTATCTCTAATGGACTAGTACAATCAATAAAGATGTCATTCAATTTCAGTCATTGCCAACCTGACTTCAACTGTAACATTTTTGTTGTATAGAGTAAGGAATTGCATTTTGAAGTTTGCAGTGACGCTAAGAGTCACAGTAAATTGTGCAACTGGGAACAGGAAGCTACAAAAGAGACATAGGCTGATTAAGTGAGTTGCCAAAAACTGGCAGGTAGAGTTGATGTGGGGAATTATGAGGTCATCCACATATTGCTGAAGCAAAGCTGATGTTGAGTCACTCCAGATAGGATTTAAAAAAAGACAAAAGCAAAATACTGCGGATGCTGGAAATCTGAAACAAAAACAAGAAATGCTGGAATCACTCAGCAGACCTGCTGAGTGATTCCAGCATTTCTTGTTTTTGTTTAAAAAAAGACTACTTGTTCAAAATTTGCGAAGAAATATATAATGACCAATATTTTAAAAAGCAATTCTGAAAAAGAAACAAACTCATTGCTATAATAAATCACTCATACAAACAATTGTCGCATTGTTCATCAATATGACAGGCCTCCCATGTTGTTCTGCTGGCAAAGTTCAATTTCAAACGTGTAGATTCAGATTCAGCCGGGCACATACATAACCCAGCCACAGAATTCTATAGAAGGTATTAAAAGTATCAATGGATTACACAGACCCTGCTCCCATCAGAAATGATGAAAAACAGTTATGGATAAATTCAAGTTAGTTTCATCTGTAACCAAATATTCCACTTCAATTAAGATTCTCTTACATCACCAAAATTATACTTGTACAATCATAGGGATTGAAAGCACAGAAGGAGGCATTCGCCCCATGATATATCCAGCCTAATCTCACTTTCCAACTCCAGATCTGAGCCTCATCAATTATGGCACTTCAAGTGAGGCAATCAGCGTTGTCTTTGTAACATTTCTGGAAATTGCCTAATTAAGTTAAATTTATTACCTCTTGGATTCCAAACATTTCTCTTACTTCAATAGTTCAGGCACCAAAAGATGTCTAGGCATGGGCAAATATGAAATAACCTAAGGGAGAATCCCCCCATGCTTCTATTGTGAGGACTCTATGGCGTCTCTTGTGTCAAACAATTAAGTACAATGGTAAGACTTTCCTACAAGCCTAGAGCTGCAGGGTTCTGATAGCATCAGCATTGTTTTCAATTCTCCTTCAGAGTTGTTTTTGCATCCTGGATTAAATGTTGAACTGAAAAAAAAACAAGATGCGAAAGGATTGTGGCAGACCTCCCACAGAACAATGCTAGAGTCTAAACCCACATAGAAGCTACAAATTATCAAGTACCCCATTTACTGCATTGATGTAAACACCGACTGTTAGTTTTATGTTCTTCACCACAACTGCATCCTGCGAGAGATACAGATGAATTCCAACACACCTTAAAGTTCAATGTTTACCGACAAAAAGAAAGGCTACATCTTAAAGATGATAAAGGTCAGGAACTTAATTAAACCTAATCAGGTCAACTGTAAAAAGACTTACTTAAGGGCATCCCAAAGCACTTTATAGCCAAACAAGTACTTTTGAAGTGTAATCACTGTTACGGTGCAAAAAATGCAGCAGCCAATTTGCGCACAGCAACATTCCACAAACAGCAATGTGATAATGGCCAGATAATCTGTTTTTTCAGTGACATTGATCAGGATACAGGGCAGAACTTCACTAGTCTTCATCGAAATAGAGCCATGAGATCTTCTAAGTCGACTCGAGAGGGGAGACAGGGCCTTGGTTTAACGTTTCATTTGAAAGATGGATTGTAGAAGCAGTTGAAGCAATTATAGTTGTAGTGTACCGTATTGAACTAGCTGATTGTATTGTGATAGCTAAGTATTTGTATACTGCTATACTGTCTCTCTGCTGTCATCTCTGTTGGGAAATGTAAATAAAGTTTCAACATGTCTGCTCCCAGTAAAGACCTCATGTAGACTTACTCTTTGAATACACAACAGAAACATGACAACGAGAGGATGGGACTGAATTTTTTTATACTTTCATTCAAGAGTTTACAGTCTGAAGAACGTTGTGACATACCTTTTGGAAGTCCCAAGTCGATTTTGAGGAAGTTTAGGTGATTTGAAAGATTGCTCCAGGTATGTCTGCAATTCATGCTCAGGTTCAACTCAGTGAATGAGCATGGTACATTATTTTAAAAACATGGCACTGAAGACAGATTCTGGGATAATGGGGGAATACAACCCTCAAAAAAGAGGACTGGTGTAATTATGAATGAAGGTTACACATGTGGCTGCAAGCTACTAAAATTTCTTTTTCTTTTCTTTCTTTTGGGCCTCCTTATCTCGAGAGACAATGGATACGCGCCTGGAGGTGGTCAGTGGTTTGTGAAGCAGCGCCTGGAGTGGCTATGAAGGCCAATTCTGGAGTGACAGGCTCTTCCACAGGTGCTGAAGAGAAATTTGTTTGTCGGGGCTGTTGCACAGTTGGCTCTCCCCTTGCGCCTCTGTCTTTTTTCCTGCCAACTACGAAGTCTCTTCGACTCGCCACAATTTAGCCCTGTCTTTATGGCTGCCCGCCAGCTCTGGCGAATGCTGGCAACTGACTCCCACGACTTGTGATCAATGTCACACGATTTCATGTCGCGTTTGCAGACGACTTTATAGCGGAGACATGGACGGCCGGTGGGTCTGATACCAGTGGCGAGCTCGCTGTACAATGTGTCTTTGGGGATCCTGCCATCTTCCATGCGGCTCACATGGCCAAGCCATCTCAAGCGCCGCTGACTCAGTAGTGTGTATAAGCTGGGGGTGTTGGCCGCTTCAAGGACTTCTGTGTTGGAGATATAGTCCTGCCACCTGATGCCAAGTATTCTCCGAAGGCAGCGAAGATGGAATGAATTGTGACGTCGCTCTTGGCTGGCATACGTTGTCCAGGCCTCGCTGCCGTAGAGCAAGGTACTGAGGACACAGGCCTGATACACTCGGACTTTTGTGTTCCGTGTCAGTGCGCCATTTTCCCACACTCTCTTGGCCAGTCTGGACATAGCAGTGGAAGCCTTACCCATGCGCTTGTTGATTTCTGCATCTAGAGACAGGTTACTGGTGATAGTTGAGCCTAGGTAGGTGAACTCTTGAACCACTTCCAGAGCGTGGTCGCCAATATTGATGGATGGAGCATTTCTGACATCCTGCCCCATGATGTTCGTTTTCTTGAGGCTGATGGTTAGGCCAAATTCATTGCAGGCAGACGCAAACCTGTCGATGAGACTCTGCAGGCACTCTTCAGTGTGAGATGTTAAAGCAGCATCATCAGCGAAGAGGAGTTCTCTGATGAGGACTTTCCGTACTTTGGACTTCGCTCTTAGACGGGCAAGGTTGAACAACCTGCCCCCTGATCTTGTGTGGAGGAAAATTCCTTCTTCAGAGGATTTGAACGCATGTGAAAGCAGCAGGGAGAAGAAAATCCCAAAAAGTGTGGGTGCGAGAGCACAGCCCTGTTTCACACCACTCAGGATAGGAAAGGGCTAAAATAGGGGATGAGGATAAAGTGAATGTTTTCCTCACCATGACAGGGTCAGATACTTTTGAGGTGGTGTTTAACTAATGTTGCCGGGGACACCCCAGTATTTTGGACTATTCTGGAATTAATAAGATTCTGGCTCGTATTATGGCACGATTAAGAATGAAATTGCACTCAGAGTTGCATTTCATGGAAGGAAGCAGTTGCAAAGTGAGTCTGTTGCTGATTATATTTTCGAATTAAAGAAACTCCCTCGTCACTGTGTTTATGGAGTGAACGTAGAAGTCAACCTTAGAAACACATTCATTGGAGGTCTAAAGAACAGTAAAATCCAGGCCAAGCTTTTGAGTAAAGGCAATAAGCTAACATGGAAGGAGGCCTGTGATGCGGCCACAGCCATGGAAATGTCAGGAAGAGATAGTTGCAGATTGCAAGAAAATTTCTTTTCCTGAGCAGGCAGGGGAGGTCCACCGGATTTCAACAGGAAGCAGGCCACAGCAGCCAAGTTCACAGACTCAGAGTCAGAAATCTAGATGCTACCGTTCCCAGGATAGCCACCAACCACTTAAATGTCCCTATTTCCAATCGAAGTGTTATGCCTGTGGGAAAAGTCAGTTATATCCAGATAGCATGTAGGAGTAGAGGAAACAGTAATGCTCCAGGTCACGGAAAAGCTCCAGGTCGCAACAATGCAGCAAGTTAAGGTTGTGGTTGACCTAATGCTAGCTGAGGAGCCTGGAAGTCCTGAATGTGCACATGGTAGGTATGGAAACAGAAGTTGATGTTATCGAGCAGGAAGGTCAAGGGTTGTACTCAATCAGAGAGCAAGAAAAACAGCACATGGAAGTTGAGAGAAAAAGGGCTGAAGATATAATTCCAGTTCCCACAGTAAAAACGAAAGTTGGAGATTCACAACTTACTTTCATCGTTGATACAGCTGCAGCAGTGTCTGTTATCTCAGAAGGAGAATACAAGAAGTCCCTAAGTCTCATTCTCTTACAAAAAACTGGTGTGAAACTGACTAGTTATTCCAATAACAGTATTCCAGTATTAGGTGAAGTTAGTGTTAGGGTGGAATATGATGATGCATCCTATTACTTGGCATTGTTAGTAGTAGGAGGGAACAAAGTTTCCCTGATGGGAAGAAATTGGCTTAAGAAAATACAGTTAAACTGGGCTGAATTATTTACAGTAGGGATCAGTAAGAGTATGTCTCACATTGAGGAACTGAAGACTGATTCAATTTAGCCAATGAGTTACCTGTGAATTACTTTACATACACAAATGACACACCAGTGTCTGCCAGAGAAATTTCTGAAGATACTTGCAAGGATATGATGCTCAGTAAAATACTCAATTATGTTATGAATAGTTGGTCTAAAGAGTGAGATGATGAGAAATTGCAGGAGTACTTCATGCATAGAAATGAACTGAGTGTAGATCATGGCTGTCTCCTTTGGGGTTTAAGAGTTATTATCCCACCAAGGTTTAAGGAGAGATTGTGAGAATAACTTCATCAAGAGCACACAGGGATAGTCCATATGAAAGCAGTAGCAAGAAGCTATTTTTGGTATCCAAAAGGTAGGTAGAGATATTGAAGAGTAGGTGAAAAATTGTGAAGTGTGTCTCAGAATGAAAAATGATCCAACCATGGTCAAACCCAAGAATGAATTCATGTCAATTTCTTTGAGTGGAAGGGAAAGAGTATTTTGTTGTGGTCAATAGCTATAGCAAGTGGATAAATATTGAGTCTATGCCCAATACCACAAGTGCCAAAACTATTGAGGTTTTGAGAAGTTGGTTTACAATTTATAGGTTGCCAGAAGTGTTGGTGTCAGATAATGGTCCACAGTTTATGCCAGAAGAGTTTGAAATATTTCTGAGCAAGAGTGGAGTCAAACACACTGTAACACCACCATATCACCCAGCACAAATGGTGCTGCAGAAGGTATACAAATTGTGAACAGGTCTTTGCAGACATATTTGCTAGGTGACAAGCTAGGCAGTAATATCCATGCTTCTGTTCAACACAGGCTAGATAATTTTCTATTCTCTTATAGAATAGCCCCACAGTCTACAACAAGTTTCTCACCTTAGGAGTTAGTATTTAAACACACTCCTAGGACAAGGTTTAGTTTGCTTAAGCCTGACATAAATAGCAAAGTAAGAAAAAAGCAAGACAGAGTGAAGATGAGTCTGATACTCGAGACATGAAACTTAGAGAGTTCAGTGCTGGTCAGAGGGTCGTGGTGAAAAAACCACCAAGGTGATAAGAAGAAGTACGTGTTTGGAGTTGTTGTAAAAAGACTCGGTGCATTCACATATCTAGTGAGAATTGGAGAGAGACTCTGTCAGTGTCATGCAGATCATTTGCCTGAAAGAGGAAATCCGACAAAGGAAGAGCATGAGAAACCTTCTATAGCTCAAGTTCCTACAGTCTCAAGAGAAAGTCAGAATGAAAGTGAATGTCACAAAGAAACTGAAAGTTTGCTGATATCATAAAATCCACTGGTCTTTGATTAAAACTAATCAATCAATTTCAGATTCCCAATCATTAAGTGGAGTTGGTAGTCAAAGTCAAAGCTCATGGTCGACAGAGTCTGAGATGTTGGGACAGCAGAGTCAAGTTAATGGAAATTAAAGAAGATACCCAGACAGAAAGAGAAAGAAGCCAGATAGGTTAATCAAAAGTATGTAGGAAGGAAGAAGAAATAAGTTGTTCTTTTCATTATTTTTGTCAGATGATATTTTTGTTAACGACATACTGGTGTTAAGGAAAAACAATTTTTTTTACATGTAAAATTACTCTGGAAGTATTTGTTATATGTGTTTTAGTTATGTAACAACAAGCATACAACCCAACCTGTTAAATTTCAGAGTACTGTTATTGTATTCTGGAAAATTATGTACATGTAACATTTTACATTTTAATGTATAAGTTTTTTTAAGTGGGGAGGGAGTGTATTGTATTGAACTGGCTAATTGCAATGTGATAGCTAAGAATTTGCATACTGCGATACTGCCTCACTCCTTCCTTCTCTGTTGGGAGGTTTACATAAAGTTTCAATATGGCTGCTCCTAGTAAAGATCTCATGTGAATACACTATAGTAAAAACTGAACAAGCCAAAGAGCTATCTAAACATTCTCTTTTTTTCATTATTTGTGGTACCTTTATTTCTCCTGTAAAACAGTGTCACATCTCAGGCTGAAATGAATCATGAAACTTGAAATCATAGCTTTAAATTTAAAAAAGATGTAATAAGTGTTCAATTTATTAAAGACTTCTGTAGAGTCCTATTCACTGTTCTCACAACAGCAATATAAGCTATCTGACCTTATAACAACCCCCAGATCAGGTGTTTTCCCCAAAGCACAAGGCTACTTTCAGTTTCCCTTCCAAGTACCATATATTCTCTAATATTCAAACCCACACACACAATCATACAAGTCCACTGTTGTTTTTTAACCGTACTCTCTTACATTTTAACATAGTCAAATTAAAGTGATACACACAGTTATCGTCAAGTCACATGCTTGCCTATGCAGTGCACTACATCATATCCATCTCTGCTGCACATGATTCCTACTAATATGTTGATGATTTGATAGTGGTGTCATTATAACAATTATATAAATTTTAAAAGATTGATCGCACATTGATTTCAACTAAATCCAAGCAACAGAATTTGAAACACAGCTGCTGAAGTTTGACTAGGGTTCACAGCAGATATTCTGTTCCATCTTAAAGTATATGTATTTGTTCTCCATGTTTTGCAGCGTTGTGATTTATAGGTATTATATATTGACACGCCGCGATAGCCTTATTTACATTCTCAAAGCATCAAGAAATAAATAATGAATTAGATGGACGTGTCATGCTTTTCTTCCTTTAATGTGACCTACATTTCCTTGGACAGTTTCCAATTTTGTTCCATGTGGTTCAAACATCAGATGGATGCCGAAGTGTCAATTCATATTATGTGATACGGAAGTATTCCACATGCATAAAATATTACAGGAAACCTAAACAACTACTTACATTCAGTCGGGCGTACATCCAGACCCAGATACGTCTAGGCTATGAGGCATCCAACTACTACAATCCAATTCTACTCTATAAAGGAATTTTCTCTTAAAATTTCACCACAGAGTGGCCCAGCAGCTACAATGCTTGAGAATCAGTCTACGAACTAGAAGACAAGGTCTCTGTCCTGACCGACATGACTAAATTTTCAAAAAGGGATAGCTTCACTTGTCTCAGCTGGTTACTTTTGAATAAAAGGGAAAACTACCTGTGAAGATATGCCCTTGCTTCAGCATTCAAATGTGTTTAGCAGCCATTTGAACCGAGGAGCAGGACTTATTATGGTTTAGGCAGAGATCCTCATTGGGGAAAGTTATACAGACATGGCAGAATCCCTTTATAACAATAATAATACACTTTACAGAAAAAATTGTGAAGAAAGTTTCCACAGGGTATCATAAAATCTAAATTTGACACACCATTCCAAGCAACAGCCTGGCAGGAAACTGAAGAGTCAATCAACTTAGGGAAAAGAGCCTGAGCTTACAAGCAGTGGACTGCAACTCAACCCTGTGACCTTATGGCAGGGACCCAAGTACTGGAATCCAAACTCATACAAGCTGCCATAAAATTCTTTCTGGCACTATCATAAAGTCTTACTGGACCAAATTTCATTGTCTTTTGAAAAACTCTTCAGCTAGTGAGATCATATGGAACTAGGCCTGGAAGCTACAAGAAATACAAAACAAACTATATTTGGCATCACCAGTCACCTTTCATGTAAGGGTATTCCTCTTAATTTTTAAACCACTTGTATCTTTCATAAATGTCACAAATCAACAGGACTGTCTAAACATTTAAAGATAGAATTCATTATTCAGTTCATGGGGGTGGGAGTTTGCGGGGAGGAGCAAGAAACAAGATTTTTCAACTGGCAAATAGCGAGTTCAAGTTATGGCCCAGTACTGCATTGGCACATGACCTGATAATCAATCCAATTACACCCCACTCTTTACTGTTACAGAATCTTACAGCATAGAATGAGGTCAGCAACTCTGGAGGGTTTGCATAGAATGCCTTTACCGGGTTTTTTTGGTCATATTTTGACTTGACACCAAGAGGCCGAATAAGAAGCAGATTTTCTTAAAATTCTCGTGGAACCAAGAGGAGCAGAAGTACTCCACCTGGCGCCACAGCACTCCTGGATGACAATTACTACAGCAGTCTCAACTCCCACTCTGCACTCACCATTGCCAACCCCCATCTCAACCTTAGCAGCCACCTGAATACTGTTGCTGGTGAGACAAGAGCCTAAAACCATGAGCTGAAAAATGGATGAATTTCCTGTGAAGGTTTGATAGGCTCCTGCAGCTTGGCTAAGTTATTAAAATGAGGAACAAGACCCCACTTTCTGACCAGTATATGTCAATACCTAACATAGCAATGCACGCCCTACCATAATCTCCATTCCTTTTAGTTAATCCCATCCTCCTTACAGATGAAATAATCCTTTAAATTACAGAACTCCTTGTAAGTAACTTTAAAGGGACATTTGCGCCAGTAATAACTGCTTGGCAAGTTTTTTGTACCTGTTTCTTAACACACTACACCAAGACTGGCAAAAATGCCACATTTAACTACATTAGCATGATAAAAGCTATCAGGAAAATCTAAAGTATAAATTATTCAAAAATCATCATTAAAAAATGAAAACACTTGGGTCCCAGTGAGTCACTCCATATGGCAGAATTTCACACAGACTTTGAATGACGTGGTTACTGTGGGTTTGAGTGAAGATGCCAATTATTACTTAATTGAAAGGAAAATCTCCTTCACCCATCATTCTTCTGGATCGTGTTTCAGTTCATGACACTAAGGCATTTGACGAAAGATGTTCTGTGTTCAGTCCTCGATCACACATACTGCAGCACTGGTTGATCAGGGCTTCCAAGGACAACACCAGTCTTTTTAGTGAATGGTGTAAGGGCAGCAGCTGTGTATTTGTGTACGTGTGTTTATGATATTGTATGAGATTTTTAAAAAATCTTGCATCTAGTCTGCATCTGTTAAACTTCAAAGAAGCAAATGCACATTCAAAATAAGTGAAAGAAATCAGTAAGTTATCTCCTGCAGGTTTTTCTGGCTTTGATAACCCGATTGCTCTCTAAGGATAGAATCATAGAATCTTACAGCACAGAAGGAGGCAATTCAACCTGCCATGCCTGTGCCAGCTCTTTGGCAGAGCTGCCAAATTTAATCCCACGCACAGCTTTTTCTCCATAACGCTGTGAAATGGTATATTTCAAGTATTTTCTCCCAATTGCCTTTTGAAGGTTCCTATGGAATCTGATTCCACCATTGTTTCAGGTAGTGAACTTCAAATCTTAACAACCCTCCATGTGGAAAAAAATTCCTCCTCATTTCCCCTTTCGCCAATTATTTTAAATCTATGGCCTTTGGTTACCAACCCACTTGCCAGGGTAATAGTTTCTCCCTACTTGTTTTATCAAAACCCCTCATAATTTTGAATATCTCTATCAGACCTCACCTTAACCATCTCTGCTTTGAGAACAATCCCAGCTTCTCAAATTTCTCCACATAAAAGAAGTTCCTCATCTATGGTAACATCCTGGTAAACCTATTTTGTACTGTCCAGAAGGCATTGACATCATTCGTAAAGTGTGGCACCCAAAATTGTTTACAATACTCCATCTGAGCTCTAACCACTGATTTGTCCTGGTTTTTGTATTTAATACCCTTTTTACAAAGCCAAGTATTCCACAGGCTTTCTTACCCACCTTAGCAACTTTCCCTGCCACCTACAAAGATTTGTTATTATGCACTCCCAGGTTCCTCTGCTCTTATTCCCTCGCCTCAAAATAGAATCATTTTGATAATATTGTCTCTCCATGTTGTTCCTCCTAAAATGCATCAATTCACACTTATCCACATCAAACTGCATCTGCCATGCCTCATATCCATTAGCCAATTGCATACCCAAGTTACCACCATCTCTTTAATACACGTGCTTCTATTTTGCGAATAAATTTGTTATTTTGTCAAATGCCTTTTTACCTTTTTAAAGTCTATGGGCAAAAATCAGTTATGGCCTGTTTTTAGGCACTGGGATCTCAGTTTGTGAACTGCCTATGCCAACTATTGTTGAGGCAGGCAACACACAAACTCGGTACTGCCTCCTCATTAACTGATTGTAGCATTGGTCGAAACGGGGCCTGCACTGCTGGCATGGGACCAAGCAGCATACACTCATCTCAGGAGGTGCAGCCAGCCTGTCCCTCTTAAAGAAAAGCTGCACTCAGTGGAAGGGAGCTGCTGCTGACTGTCTGTACTGACCTGCATGTAGCAGCTGCACAAACGGAGCACCAGGAAAGAGAGAGATTTACAGATGCGATGCAGGTAGGTTTAGTGGGGGAGGTGGACAGTAGGAGAGAGGACATGTTTCCTTGGAAGGCCAGTAGGACCCCAAGGACC
Organism: Heterodontus francisci; assembly: GCF_036365525.1. Taxonomy (NCBI): domain Eukaryota; kingdom Metazoa; phylum Chordata; class Chondrichthyes; order Heterodontiformes; family Heterodontidae; genus Heterodontus; species Heterodontus francisci. The sequence continues at coordinate 80,152,906 of NC_090384.1, read as the reverse complement.
ACCCTTTAAAGGAAATGGGAGCAGGTGGCCAAGGAGGTCAATGCAAGAAGTCTGGCCCTGAGGACCTGGCAGCAAATCTGGAAAATGCTCAATAATCTCACATAGTCAAGGTCAGTGAATACACCTTCAAAGGACATCTCCTCCCCACCACTCCACCAGCCTCTCATTCTGCTCAATGCACCACACCCCCATCACTCAGCCAGCAGCACTCCCTGGCACTCAGGATTCATGCCGAATATCCAGATACTCCACTTCACCCTCACACACATTCCAATGATGCCAGCCTCACACTCAAACAGCTGTGGCAGGCACATCAACCAATCATAATCACTGACGTTCTGTCCTCTCTCTTGCAGGGCAAGGTAGCACAGAAGATAAGGGTGAAGGGCAGAAGCAATGGAGAACAAGGACGCCTGTATCTCCTGAACCAAGGGCGGCGCAGTGGTTAGCACCGCAGCCTCACAGCGCCAGTGACCCGGGTTCAATTCTGGGTACTGCCTGTGTGGAGTTTGCAAGTTCTCCCTGTGTCTGCGTGGGTTTTCGCCAGGTACTCCGGTTTCCTCCCACCACCAAAAGACTTGCAGGTTGATATGCAAATTGGCCATTATAAATTGCCCCTAGTATAGGTAGGTGGTAGGAGAATATAGGGACAGGTGGGGATGTGGTAGGAATATGGGATTAGTGTAGGATTAGTATAATTGGGTTGTTGATGTTCGGCACAGACTCGGTGGGCCGAAGGGCCTGTTTCAGTGCTGTATCTCTAAATAAAAAAAAAATGTAAAAAAAAACCAGAGGAGATGGTTCTCCGATCATTGGGCCAGCTGCGACACAATCCATGGCAGGTGGTGTCACTGAGATCATTGAGGATGACGGTATGTTCCTGCCTTTTGCTTCTTCTCAACTCCCAGATCACCCTGAACCTGTTATCAGACCTGATGAGCAAGCCCTTGATGGTGGGACCATGGAACTCTTGCTTCCCACCCCACCCTTCTTCCATCACCCAACACTACCCTTCTGATTTTCAGCCTTCAGACACCCAAGACCTGCCACATGCCCAGCCAAAGCACACCCAGGAGGAAGAGATCTAAATGTGGTGAATTACCAGGCATGAATGGGCTACAGCCAGGCTAGGAGGAAAGGATAGTTCATGTGCCAACTCCACTGAGGGTGAAGTCACAGATGACTTCTGCTACAGGGGACTCAGATGAGGACTTCGATAGAGCGGCATGCAGGAGAATGCTAATGGGCATGCACACCGAAATGCTGGGCTGAACTGAATGCCCCCGAGATGGGCTAGGAGACAAAGAGGGCCCATAGAACTGTGAGGGGAGGCAGGGGCAGAGGGCCCGTCACCTTTCCATCACACCAGCATTTAGTCGGGTGCAGGATAGGCCGAAGACGGCCTTCCCGTCCAGAGGCCAATTGAAGCCTTTAAGGAACCTATTATGAGCCACTTAAAGGCCTCTTCCTGCTGCTGCTGAAATAACATCAATGGCTTGGAGGGGTAGGGGAAGGGGTTGGCGGAGGGTGAAGTGGGGCCTCTTCCAGTGAAACGAGGTGCCCTCCCTGCGGGTTTGTGAGGAGGGGGGCTCTCCTCTGTGGGCAATCTGTGGTTCACGGAGGGACCCAAGCAGAAAGCCACCGACCTCCCTGAAACACCTTCCCTCTGCACTCAATGCCCACCCTCCCTCGTCCCATCGCAGAAGTTAGCGTCAATCACCTTACCTGCAAGTTAGCTGCCTGGCTCTTTAAAGAGCACTAATGGTGGATCCATCTTGCAGCTGTACGCATGCTCTTTGGTGAATACATTAAATGAACCTGTGAGTTCCAAGTTTGTAAATTGTGCGTCAAATCAGTCGCTAAGCCTATTGGGAAGCTTCCGGCGCACACAGAGGACACGTGTGCAGGTGCCCTTCCCAGCACAGAATGGGCATGAAAGAAACAGCCATAGGCAATGCTGCCCCACTTGGAGGGCCTTCAGCTTCCGTAGCACCAGCTCCAGTGGCCCTACAGATCTGGATTTCGTGCCCCATACATCCATCTACTGCACTACATTTATCCATCCTCTCTGTTACAAAGAACTTAATCAGGTTAGTCGGACACAGTTTTCCTTTAATAAATCCATGCTGTATGTCCCTTAGTGACCCTGCTTCTCCAAATGAGAATTCATTTTGCCCTTGACAATGATGTCCAGTAGTTGTTTTTACACTAACTGTCCAAGCAGCTACTCATCTACTGAAACTTTGTTCGAACAGTTACCCTCTAATTAACCTAAGATATACCCAAAAAGAACCTTTCTCCTCGGAGAATAGCTGCTATCCTAGTTTCATACAGACAAGTCAGGTTAAACACAATTCCATCTTAACAGCTTACATCACGACAGACTACATGTGAGCAACATCACAGGAGACCAGTTAGTGTATGCAGTAGTTTTACCTCATGTTAGTCATCTGATACATTGCTTCAGTAAATCTGCTGCATTATGCCAACAGAAAAGGCACCCTCACAGTTAGGCTCCCATGGATTGCAGTAAGCTTTGACTAGCTACACTCAATGGGCAATGCCATGAAAGATCTTCTAGTACAAAGATGTCGAACCTTTGGAGCTGTGGACTGAATGGTCCACAGATAATTACACAGAAATGCAAACTGCCAAGCCCACGCATATGCCATATAAAAAGAAAAGTCTTGTGCATCTGCTCAGTACAAAAACAGCAGATAAGGAGACCTGGAAACAGATTGTCCATCTATGTGATTGGTCAGGTATCTCCTTGCTGTGCACAAGTTAGCTGCTGCATGCGCCTGTGTAAGAACAATACACTTCAAATTAATTAATTGGTCATGAAGAGCTTTGCAATGCCCTGAGGACATGAAAGGCACAACATAAATGCAAATTCTTATTCTTTGCCCTCTCAGCCACTGGAAACCTAAACTGCCTTGGGGTAAATAAATTTCAAGCTAACTCTCTGCTACCACAAAAAGGCTAAATGAAATATTTTATACTGATATTCAATGCCAAGCTTAAAATACTAAATGCTCCCCAAACCTTGCTTTACTTTTTTTTTAAATAACTGCTATCTTCACCGTAAAACCTAAAAAATTCTTATTATGAAACAAAGTGTGAATCAATCAAGCTGATGGAAACCTCAGCTGCTGAGCCACTTTAGATAACTTCGACCAGGGACAGAAGAGCTTTGCATTTTGGGTAAGGACCCTCAGTCCTTCATCTGAACTCCATACAGTTGGTTCAGTCTGCAGCTTTGGTGTAAATCTGTTTTTTACTTCTTATTCTAAGCTTCTGGCTTTTATCAGCTTTACTTGCATCCGTTTCAAACCTGCATTATCTCCCTACCATAAATACAAAAGCAAAATAGAAATCTGAAGTGAAAACAGAAAATGCTGGAAATAATCAGCAGGCCAGGCAGCATCTGTGAAGAGAGAAACAGAGTTAACATTTTAGGTCGATGAGCTTTCATCAGAAATGAAAGTAATCAAGCTGAAATGTTAGCTCTGTTTCTCTCTCCACAGACGTTGCCTGCCCTGCTCAGTACTTTTCCAGCGTTTTCTGTTTTAATTTAACCCCCCCCACCACCACCTTTTCATATTTTCTCATGTGTTTCTTCAATGTCTTTTATTTATCTCATTACACTTCAGGATTATCTCATGTTAATATCACTTATGCCATTTAATCATCTCCTGTTTTCCATTTAAGCACTTTATGGGTCACTCTATTTCCTCTTTTGTGTGTTTTTTCATTCTTTTTAAAATGGTGTCTATCTACTATTTTTTACACCTTGTCTGTTCTCCTCACCAATGCTGAGTACTTCCCACTTTTTCTGTCCTGAATCTGCAGCATATCTGATTTTTGTTTAGCTGACTTTATGTCGTTCTTTATGTTCAAATTCTGGGAACCTGGTAACTGTGATCCAGTTCCTGGTGTTTATGTGTTCCTACCGGAGTCTAAAAATCTGCCACCGGGCTACAGAAAATGGATTTAACAGCATAACATTATAAGATTGCTTATGTATGCCAGGCTCCCAGAATCCAAATTAAAAGTTCAACATCAAAGCAGTTTGTGTCACCATGAGCATCTGTCAGCCCGTGGCGATGAGCATCAAATGGCTTCATTCAATCAAACAGCCAGCTTGCCCCAGGGAAATTTACCTTCACAAATAAAATGAGTTGCTAACCGCTGCAGCCACAGGAGTGTGCAGTGAGGATCATGTGTAAAGCACTTTTAGCCAATGCTCAAATGATTTGTTAGTGCGACTGTGGAAGGAACAAGAATTTTGCGAGTGTCCTGACTGCTATCTAAATGTTGAGGTTAGGATTTGAATGCAGACTGCTGAGACACAGCTATTCCAGTCAAATTTTCTGTGTCAATGAATAAATCAATTTTTACAAATGTTAATAGCTATTTTTATTGACTCAGCAGGTAAATGGACAATATGTTTCAGCACTGAGCCATACCAATTAGGAGGGTGAACCAAAAGGCAATATGCTGCAGATACCAGAAATTGGAAAACAGAACAAAAGCACTGGAAACACTGAGCAGGTTAAGGCCACAGCTATGGAGAAGACAGATCGGTTAATATTTCAGGTGCACATATTTCGGAAGAACTGCTGTAAAGTCACAGGAATATTTCTGCTCTGTGCTTAGCCCATCAATAATCTCAGCTATGATATTGCTGGATCGCACAATTGCCTTCAGTGTCCATGGATTGGCTGAGGGAAATTAGCCGGGTTCCCATTTACTGGAAGTATGCCTTGTATGCCACTGTGAGTGAGAATGTGATCAATCTTGATTGTGTAGCCTGCTAGTAAATATAGTCTGGTTTCACACATGTAGAATACATGAAGAAGACACGAAAATTGGTGGTGTCATAGTGAGGAGGAAAGCCTTAGATTACAGGACGATATAGATGGGCTTCTAAGATGGGCGAAGGAGTGGCAAATGGAATTTAATCCTGAGAAGTGTGAGGTGATGCATTTTGGGAGGACTAATGAGGCAAGGGAATATACAATGGATGGTAGGACCCTAGGAAGTACAAAGGGTCAGAGGGACCTTGGTGTACTTGTCCATAGATCACTGAAGGCAGCAGCACAGGTAGATAAGGTGGTTAGGAAGGCATATGGGATACTTATCTTTATTAGCCGAGGCATAGAATATAAGAGCAGGGAGGTTATTGTGGAGCTCTATAAAACGCTAGTTAGGCCACAGCAGGAGTACTGTGTACAGTTCTGGGCACCACACTATAGGAAGGATGTGATTGCACTGGAGAGGGTGCAGAGGAGATTCACCAGGATGTTGCCTGGGCTGGAGCATTTCAGCTATAAAGAAAGACTGAAAAGGCTAGGGTTGTTTTCCTTACAGCAGAGAAGGCTGAGGGGGGACCTGATTGAGGTATACAAAATTATGAGGGGCATTGATAGGGTAGACAGGAAGAAACTTTTTCTTTTAGCGGAGGGGTCAATAAGCAGGGAGCATAGATTTAACGTAAGGGGCAGAAGGTTTAGAGGGGATTTGAGGAAAAAAAATTTCACCCAGAGGGTGGTTGGAATCTGGGACGCACTGCCTGAAGAGGTGGTAGAGGCTGGAACCCTCACAACATTTAAGAAGTATTTAGATGAGCACTTGAAACGCCATAGCATACAAGGCTACGGGCCAAGTGCTGGAAAATGGGATTAGAATAGTTAGGTGCATGATGGCCGGCACAGACACGATGGGCCGAAGGGCCTGTTTCTGTGCTGTATAACTCTATGACTCATTTGATCAAGGTACTGGAGAAATAACTGTTGCTTGTGGAACTGTATGCCAGTATCAGTCACCACAATTGTCTGTCAGCATGAGGAATAAGGGAAGAAACTCAGTGAAAACTGAAGAAAAATCTAGTATCCATACAGAGTAATTTATATTCAGTTTCTATTATGATTGTATGTACCTCTGGATTGCTGACAGCACTGGAAAGGTAACATCCTGTAGTATTCCTCAAGGATTATCGTGTATCACGGTGATCTGCTGTGCTCAGCACGATCTAACACTGCAGAGTGGGGAGGACTTGCATGGCAAGGACCTGATTGAAGCCACTCCTCCACCAATGAGAAGGACACTGAGGAGGGTGATGAGCAGGATGTTGAACCCCCTGGGACTGTTTTCCTTGGAGAAGAGAAGGTTGAGAGCAGATTTGAGAGAGGCGTTCAAAATAGTGAGGGGTCTGGACAGAGTAGATAGGGAAAAACTATTCCCATTAGTAGAAGGATCGAGAACAAGAGGGCACAGATTTAAGGTAATTGGCAAAAGAAGCAATGGCGACATGAGAAAAAACTTTTTCACGCAGCAAGTGGTTAAGATCTGGAATACACTGCCTGAGAGTGTGGTGGAGGTAGGTTCAATCGAGGCATTCAAGAGGGAGTTGGATTTTTATCTAAAAAGGAAGAATGTGCAGAGCTATGGGGAGAAGGTGGGGGAGTGGCACTAGGTAAATTTTTCGGAGAGCTAGTGCAGACCTGATGCGCCGAATGACCTCCTTCTGTGCTGTAACAATTCTGTGATTTGAAGGCACATCTCCTAAAATCATATTGTTAGTAAAATCATAGTTTTCCTCTGTCTCAAGGATGTAATCTTTTTACTCAGGGATGAATATACAGACTTAGGAAAAGGACATTTTTCCCCATTGAATGGCTAATAAAATAGCACTGATGGTTGGTATGATGGGTGGCACCAATACAAATTAATAGGATGGAAGAATACTGATAGCTTATTTTTCACGCCCTCCAGAAAATTTCTGTGCTACTAAAGAGATACTGGTACAGCAAAGTTTCCATTAATGTAGCATGGCAAACAGCAGCATTGGGTTTGCTTTGGTGATACTGGTAAGGCAAAGTTGGAGTCACTCAAAACTAAAAGATCACATAACTGAGGTGACTGCAGTGAGATCTAGGATAGGCTGTATCATTGTCTGTTTATTGTTTTCAGCCTTTGCTTGCAAATATCAAATAACCCTGGGAGAGAGAAGTGGTAGGTAGAGAAAACGGGGGGAAAAACAAATGCTTGTTTTCAGCCGCTATGGCAGGAAGTCAATAGCAATTCCTTGCTCCTTGCTTCAGCATTTTTGTAGTAGAGCCATAGAAGCTTGCTGAAAATAATATTCATATATAATATCCAAAGGCATATAATGTCATATCACAGAATAGTGTACATTTTAAATGCCCTACTGCTATTTACATTGGTGCTTTACAATGTTTATAAAGTTTACTGGCACTGCTCATTTAACTGATTTTTTTTGGAACGACTAAGAAATGGAGAATATTAGATAGAAATGAATACGAGACAGATTTTTTAGTTATAAAGGCAGATGCCTATTTTTACCTATATTATATTTTTCAGAACAAAATTAGTATTTCATAACTTTTTCTCCAACCTGTCCCTGTAATTTACCATATTCCACCTTGAAGGGAACAGAGGTGATTTCTGTTTTCCTTGGCTTCCTGGGTGGTGGTGGAGAATCCAGTCCCTGAATGTGTGACTCTTACAGAATATAAAATTCTCCAACAGATGTCACAGTGGCACTATGGTTATTTTCTGGTTAACTGCAACAGTTTTGTGATTTCACTGAGATTTACAAATGAAACACTGATGCATATTCTTTCATTGGAAAACATCATTAGACCCCTGAGAGATGATCCCTCTCAGGTCAGACCATTGTCCAAGTTTACAATGTTACAAAGTATTTACAGTGCAGAAATAGGCCATTTGATCCAACAACTCGACATAAACCACCTCCTATCTTAATTCATCTAATCCCATCAACATATCCTCTGTTCCTTTCTTTCTGATCTTATCTAGCTTCCTCTTAAATGCACCTACGCTATTAGTTTCAACTACTCCTTGTGGTAGCAATTTCCAATCCCGAATCACTCTCTGTGTAAAGACATTTCTCCTGAACTTCCTATTGGATTTATTAGTGATTATTGTATATTTATCGCCCTTAGTTCTGGTCTCATCCACAAGTGGAAACATCTTCTCTGCATCTATCTTATCAAACTCTTAAATAATCTCAAAGTTCTCTATAAGGTCACCTTTCCGTCTTCTCTTTTCTAGAGAAAAGTTTCTTCTGGGTACTTACTTTTTTTTCTCCAAATGGCTGTTAAAATAATAATTAAAACCAAAAAATATAATTACTAAAAATTTTAATGGCAATTTAGAGGTTCTGCAAGGAGGTGGACTGACTTCACAGACTGAGATTTTAACTCAGTATGGGTTTTAGGTAAATAGGTAGCAGCAAGGTGAACTGGAAACTCGCCCTCTGTCCAAGAAATGACACCTGGGCTATTTTAACTTCCGGGCCGCATTTAAGTTCCGCCAGCTCGTCCAAGTGACATCACTTGGATCTAATATGCATATGAAAAGGTTTGGGTAGGTGTCCTTGTCACCTGTTCGGCAGACCAGGTTAAAATTCAGAGCAGTGACTTCCTGGCAGCAGGAGATAACCTGGGCAATTTTAACTGCCTATCAGCCAGGTTTCACAAGGTGGTAGGGTTAAAATTGCCCCAAGAATTTTTATAAAGGGAGGAAACAAGAAGGCTAGACATTCATTTTGAGGTCTCATTAAAGAAAATAATTTACGATAATTGATGCCATGGAGAAAGACTTAACAATAACCAGTTTACTTTTCCTCCTTGGCCATATATGTATAAACATGTATTTTTCTCTTCCATTTAACTGTCCCCTAAGGGGAGTTCTTTAAAGGGAAGGGGGAGCTACTGAAGGATAAGCTATTACTTTACCATGTCTCATTAGCTATGCCTTGTTTTCTATCTTGCTTCTCACTCATGTCTTTTACCTTCTCTAGTTAGCTCCTTTACTTTCCTATGGGAAATTAACAACCTTGCAGGTTACATTACAAAAATCTTATAGTCCATATGTATCTGCCACAGTTTTATTCATTCTGTAGCAGAAACATTGCTACAGAACAATATGCAAAAACAAGGCCACACACGTGCTCTAACTAAATTTGCTAAGAACATTGCAATCCAAAAAAAACTGCTATTAAAAAAGCACCCTGGCACTGGCCTCTCCGTGAACCGCAGCCAGTGGTCAGAAAACCTGGCAATAAAAATTCCAGTCATTGTACTACTTCAAAGCATTACATTCCCATATGGATCAAACAGACAGAACTGTCTGTGGTGACTGAAGGAAGGGAAACAGCTTAAACAGTCAATATAAAAATGTGAATAAGGGTGGGGCATGACTGCCCTGTTCTTGCCCCCACACCCAACACCAGCACCCCCCACCCCAACACACACACATACACACATGAACAGAGGAAAAACAGACTGCAAGACAGTACAAAAGCAACATAGGACTGTGGCTCACTATGTTTATCTCTCCTCATTCTCTGCTGCCTTCAACACAGTTCACCACTCCATTCTTCTCTGTGGTTCATCTTTGAGACACTACACTCTAGTTCCATTCTTATCTGTCACAAAACAGGCACTTTAACAGCAACAAATCATATTTATAAAACACCTTTCAGGTAAAACATCCCAAGGTGCTTCACAGGAGCATATAAAACAAAATATGACACCGAGCCACTTAAGGAGATATTAGGTCAATTGACCAAAGGCTTGGGTCATAGAGGTACATAGGAACACAGGAAATATGAGCAGGAGTAGGCCATTAGGCCCCTCGAGACTGCTCCACCATTCAATGGCTGACCTCAACGCCATTTTCCCACACTATCCACATATCCCTTGATATCTTTCATATCTAGTTTTAGTTTTAGAGATACAGCACTGAAACAGGCCTTTCGGCCCACCGAGTCTGTGCCGACCATCAACCACCCATTTATACTAATTCTACACTAATCCCATATTCCTACCACATCCCCACCTGTCCTTATATTTTCCTACCACCTACCTACACTAGGGGCAATTGCTAATGGCCAATTTACCTAACAACCTGCAAGTCTTTGGCATGTGGGAGGAAACCGGAGCACCCGGAGGAAGCCCACGCAAACACAGGGAGAACTTGCAAACTCCACACAGGCAGTACCCAGAATTGAACCCGGGTCACTGGAGCTGTGAGGCTGCGGTGCTAACCACTGCGCCACTGTGCCGCCCAAATCTAGAAATCTATCGATCTCTGTTTTGAAAATACTCAATGACTGAGCTTCCACAGCCCTCTGGGGTAGAGAATTACAAAGATTCTCTACACTCTGAGTGAAGAAATTCCTCCTCATCTCAGTCCTAAATGGCCTACCGCTTATTCTGTGACTGTGTCCCCTGGTTCTAGACCCATACCCCACCAGCCAGGGAAAACATCCTTCCTGCATCTATCCTGTTGAGCCCTGTAAGAACTTTGTATTCTTCAATGAGATCATCTCTCATTATTCTAAACTCTAGAGAATATAGGCCCAGCCTCCTCATTCTCTCCTCATAGGACAATCCCACCATCCCAGGGATCAATCTGGTGAGCCTTTGTTGCACTCCCTCTATGACAAGTATATACTTCCTTAGGTAAGGAAACCAAAACTGTACACAATACTCCAGGTGCGGTCTCACCAAGGCTCTATACAATTGCAGCAAGACTTCTTTATTCTTGTGCTCAAATCCTCTTGCAATAAAGGCCATCCTACCATTTGCCTTCTAATTGCTTGTTGCACCTGCATGTTAGCTTTCAGTGATTCATGAACAAGGACACCCAGGTCCATTTGGACATCAACACTTCCCAATCTCACCTTTTAAGAAATACTCTGCATTTCTGTTTTTCCTACCAAATTGGATAACTTTACATTTTTCCACATTATATTCCATCTGCCATGTTCTTGCCCACTCACTTAGCCTGCCTAAATCCCCTTGAAGCCTCTTTGCATCTTCCTCAGAACTCACATTCCCCTTTTAAGGATGGGTTTAAGGATTGTCTTAAAGGAGGAAAACAAGGTGGAGAGGAGGAGAGATGAACTTCATTGCACCCGATGACTTCTTCTACTCACATTTTCATTTTATCCGGGGATCCTCTCTTGGGCTCCTCATCTTCACTATTTGCCATATCTGCAAGTCAGTATCCACATGTACGCTGATGATACCCAGCTCCAGCTCACTGCTTCATCCAGCCCCTCAAATATTCCTGCCACACCATCCACTATTGACACCTGGTTGAACTAAAACTCTTGCCAGCTGAATGTTAGAAAAATCTATGCCATTCTCTTAGCATCCCCCGGAACATCCAAGTCCCTGACCTCAAGAATATCTACTTCCCTGACTGCTATCTCAAGCTGAGTAAGTCTAGAACCTGAATATCCTGCTCGACCACAAGCTCAACTTCCTTCCTCACATATGCACTCTACTACCAAAACAACTTTTGTCCACCTCGACAACACGACTCCCATCACTCCTCTTGTGCCACCAAAACCCTATCACTGACATTCCCACCATCCCATGTAACAAGAGGGAGAGAAAGTACATAGGCTGTCGGTTTATGAGAGCTCTGCATCCAATATAGGGATACAGCTTTAAGAAATTGTATAAAATGTCAAAATGACAAGCCAATTAAGGTCAATCATGTATAATTACCAACCTGGAAGGACAAAAGGCTGGGAAATAGTTCTGCTGGGAAGTGAAGGTTGGAGAGGAAGGAGCAAAGAGTGAGATGGTGTATGCTGGGAAGTAATCCCTTCATAGCCTCTTGCTGCACTTCAGCTGCAGGCAAGGGGTCAATTTTCCTAATTACTTAAGACAAACTCTACATCTAACCCCACAAACAACTTCAAAAAACCCTTAACTGTCAAACTGATCAAGCATTGAGATATTGGAGGAGCCACAATTTCCTTTAACTGAACATTGGGAGGTCTGATGCCATAAACTCTTCCCCGTCAACACTGATTCCATCCCCTCCCTGACCAAGCACTCAGGGTGAACCATATCTGGAGAAATGCTGGTGTCCTGTTTCGCCCAAAACAGAGCTGATAACTCACATCATATCCACCAGTAAAATTATTAACTTCCACCTCTTCACAATGATCTGCCAAACCCAACCTCACCCCACTGTCACTGCAACCCGTGTCCATGTTCTGGCATCTGCAGAATCTTCCTTGTCATCTTCCCAACCTCGACAAATTCCAACTTTTTCAAAACTCAATTGCTCATATGTTATCCTGCATCAAAGGTGGGAGGAAGGTGGCGTAGTGGTAATGTCACTGAACTAGTAAACCAGTTCCGAAGAAGGGTCACTGACCCGAAACGTTAACTCTGCTTCTCTTTTCACAGATGCTGCCAGACCTGCTGAGTAGTTCCAGCATTTCTTGTTTTTATTATAGTAATCCAGAGGGCCAGGCCAATGTCCTGGGAACATGAGTTCAAATCCCACTACAGCAGCTGCTAGAATTTAAATTCAATTAATTAATAAGTTCAATTAATTGATTTTTAAAAATCTGGAATTGAAAGCTAGTCTCAATTATGGTGCCATGAAGCTATCATTGATTGTCATAAAAACTCAAGTGTTCACTAATGTACTTTAGGGAAGGAAATCTGCCATCCTTACCTGGTCTGGCCTGCATGTGACTCCAGACCCACAGCATTATGGTTGACTCTTAACTGACCTCTGAAATGGCCTAGCAAGCCACTCAGTTGTCAAGGACAATTAGCGACACACTCATCCCAAGAAAGAATAAAAAAAAAATCCTGCTGACCCATCCTTGAGCCAACCTGTCATCCAATATATAAAATTTAACATCCTTGTCCTTTTCATGGCCCCAGTCCAAGATACCTTTGCAACGTCAGACAATCTTCCATTCCCTCCCATACCCTTTGGTCCTCCATCATGTGCATCCTTCACCCCCTTCAAATCCTGAGGTTGTGAAAGGCACTATATAAATTCAATTCTTCCTTTGAGCATTAGAACTCTTCTTAGTATTGGTATTTTGACTCTCAAATAGGGCAGCAATGCATTAGTTCTGGTATCAAATGCGTGCAACAGTTGACCTTAGGTTCTGTTGGCCTGGGCTGAAAGGCTAGAATTTGGAACCCAGAGCTGTTAGCCTTCTAGATATGAGGCCCATTGATCATTAGTTTCTTTTGGCTCGGTGGTTACCTCAGCATCCCCTCTCACCTCTGTTGTATAATGCTCCATTGCAAATATGGATGTTCATTAGACTGCATTCCCTCTTAAACTTGTATGTATACATGATCCTTTTTCCCATCCTTTGTTTATATTTTCAATTCATTTTCTTCAGTGATGGGACAAGATACTTTTATTCAACGTAGCTCTGTTGATTGAACGCTCTTATCTAGCTTTTTATGTCGTTTATATATTGTTAGGTGCTTATTTATAAAAGTAATAGAGAAACCTGTATTTTTTTTTCAAAAGAACAATGATATGTAAAGGACAATGCAGGGGATGGGTTCTATCATATGCACTCAGGTTAACGAAATACACTAGCGTTTCTTCTAAAAATGAACTCGGTTCATCGCCTATTTTGGTTCAATTATTTCATCCTTTCTACAGACATATATTTCCATTTTTCTTTCACACACCTCATCTGCTGCTGAGAAAGCAGAGAATGACAGCTAAAATGTTGCTTTTTTGAGGGCTTTCACCCCATAGAGAAATTGACTTCTTTCTGGCCATATCCATTTGCTGTCGAACTGGAACCCCCCAGAAAAAGCCGGATCAATCTTTGCTCTCTGTTCCAATTTTACAAAGAATCAGTTGTTATCTTTGAACTTGTCTCTTTCGTCCTTTCATTCTGGTGAAGTAACATTTCCAACTGAATGTCTGCACAAGGGGATCAAATGGTTGCAACATTGATGAGTTCCAGCCCACTGAAAAGTCTGCTTTGTGCTTATTGCTTGTGATTACAGCGACGTATAACAAGAAATGCAGTATGGCACACTGTAATACAGTGATGGCTTAGTTGGTCTGTACTATGCATTCACGAAGGTTTTGTAATCAGCTGGAAAGACTCTTCCTCACCTGCCCAGCAGGATGCCAGAAAATGGCGTGTGAACATTTGTCCCTTCTTGATCTCAGTGTAAATGATGAACAATAGTCTCTGCCAACTCAGTACCCTGCACAATGCATCTCCTTGAGGCTATTCCTGCCTGTGCTGCATTGCAACAAACAAAATTCACAATTTTATTCAAAGAAATACTGAACATTCTTTTGTTCTCAAGACCTCCATTTTGTAAAATTAGAAGGGTAAAGCCAATGAAATCTCAATTAATCTGAAAATCCTGACTTAAAACAATACATTCCTGTGCCAGCATTTAACTTACCAGCAGAAATGCAAACAGGAGATAGTCTCTTATACTATACATTGCACAGTACATGTGCTTGAAAAATATCTTGGTTTTCACCAACTTCAGCTAACGTTTACTGTAGTAATTAGAAATACTGTTGTTTTGAAAGTAGTTTGTGTGTTTTTGACAATGAAGGTTATAGGTATGTAAAAGAATGATTTATCCACATCATAAAGAATTTAATTAAACATTACTGATTGATCTTCAGACAATTATTTTTGAAAAGTCTCTTTTATTTCATTAACTATCTCTACTTCTCCTATTCCCTAACTCTTTTCTGCTGCCCCCTGTCTATATTTTCTACTTCTCTCTTTCTGTGTATGGCTTTCACACATTTCTTCTCATCATTAGCCTAGAAGTGCAATCCAAATTAATGCATTATAATCAAGGCAATGGAAAAAGCAGAGAAAAATGCAAAATCTATGGCTAAGTGCCTCCAACAGTGAGTCAGAAGCTATTCTCCTGCAGTTCCTAATTTCAATTTTTTGTAATATTTTTCTTTTCTCATATCTGTTTTTTCTTTTTGTAGTCTTGTTTTTTATCTGCATCGATTGTGTGCAGCAGGTTAGCAAGTCCCATCAACCCCATGGATCTGAATATGTTTGGGATTGCTGTCCTGCTGTGACAGCTTGCGCATCCCTTTGAGAACTGGTATCTGAAGCCATGATGGAAACTTGCATGGCAGCGAGCATGGATCTCATGACCTCAGTCTGATTTTTCACTACAGCACTGAGATGTTGGATGGCTTCTGCCTGCATGGCAATGAAAGTTGAGACATCGGCCATCAGGCACTTCATCACTACTGGCTCTGCAACTACCATTATGGAGCTTGCCACCATAAATCCTGATTGCTGATGGGTGAGTGATTGGGCTGTGGTGCACTGATCAGCACAAGAGATTGGTGGTTTGGTGGATAGGAGAGGCCATGAGAACATGCATTCACTGACCTTGACCAGCCATGTGCGGTCACTGAACCTTTTCCGGCAGTGCAGCCAGGTCCTCAGGGCCAGACTCCAGGAATTGACCTCGCTGGCAACCTGGTCCCATTCCCTTCTCAGGGTGTGGCTTGAGAGCCTCCTGGCCCCTGTGGAAACATGGCAACTCTCCTCGTTTCGACAACCATGACTAAGGCCTCTAGTGCTTCTTCCTAAAATCTGGGAGGAGTCTCTCTGGCCTGTTTCTCCATTTCCTGTCCTTTTCCTTCCAGTAAAGCCTTCGAGACACCAGCTGGAACTTTATGTTCAGCATAAAGGGGGCCTTGCCTATTGGCTAAAAAGTTGAGGGGGTCTGCCTCTGCTGGGTCTGGAAGTCATGCTGCAATTTTGCATGGCCCAGACCCTTAATTGGCCTTGGTCAAAACCTCCGTCCCTCTGATGCAGAACGCCCGGAAGCGGTGGCCACTGCCGGGACTGTATCCAGCAAGAAGAGGACGATTGACATCACCCTTCAGGAAGGTAAGCAGAGTTCGGGCCTCGCCAGAGACAACTGGCTGGGCCCCAGTGAGGGGTGGGGGTTGGACGGTAGGGCAAGGGGGGTAGTTGTAGCGGGGACTGACCTGTGCTGCTGTGGGGGCCCTCCATGAGGCACAGGGTGCCCAATCAGGAGGGGCCCCCAGCCTGCAAGGAGGCCGTCGGGTATTAGTGGGCAGCCTCCTCAGGTGCTGAAGTGCCCTTCCGCTGCAGGGAAGATACCAGCAGCAGCAGGAGGAGGTCCTTAAGTGGCAATTAATTGGCCACTAAGGGGCCTCTATTGGCCCAGAGCAGGCAGGCTGTTTGTTACCTCCTCCACCACTGGTAAAATAGCAGAGGGGACGGATAAGCAATGGGAACCTGCCCCTCCCCCCTCCACCTCCCAGTGGGTGGAGGGGGGGTGGGGGGTGGGGTGCGTAAAATTCCAGCCACCATTGCAGCACCTGCTGTAGCATGAGTGCAACTCCTCCTTAAGAGGGGCAGGTTGGTTTTAAGAGGTGCAAGCTAGCTCTGTATTGAGCCACACACGTACCTGGGCTCCAAGCTGAGCGTGTAGCCAGTCAGCAGCGCATTCCGCGCTGGGCTGCACACTAGAACGAACAGGCAGAACAAAGTTTGTGCATTGCCTGCCTCAATGAAACCAGGCATGGGGTAACCTTGCTTTGCGATACCTGCACCCGATATCTGGCTTAATCCAATTTTTTCCCCTTTAAGAGTTAATTTGCACTCCGCACTGCTTTGTTTGTGTTGAGAAAACACAGGATACTGTATGGGGAATGATTCACTGTCTGAACAAATGTTTCCTTTTACCAGGCAACCCCATTAACAAGGTGGCCATTAACTGTGTAAACCATTTGCCTCCAAACTTAATTTGTTGCTGTTCGTAACTAATGTTAGACTGCTAACTGGTAATAATTAACTTTTGTACTTGTCCTAATCTATTGCACCAGCACGAATCCACTGTGCATAAACAAAGCATAGACCATGGGGTGAAGAAAACTACCATTATAGATATTCAAGAACAATGTTATTTACCGTGTGGTTGTTTTAGTTTTATTGGAGAACTATAAATAGTCCTGAGGGGAAAAAAAACATTAATACATTAGAAATGTGAAACTATCACATACTTCCTGATGGATAGCTGTTTGTCAGAAATAAAATAAATGTCACCTTTGAAGATTATTTGAATGAAAGCTTTTGAATTATGAAAATGATGGATGATTTACTGCACTGCCAAGTTAATGTTCTCAAATTTGCAATATTTTAGGGCACTTGGTACCGTTCAACTTTTTTATGAATCATACCGGAAAATGATTATTTATGACTTTTTCAAGCAATAACATTTTCATATCTTTTGTATGTACAATGCCAACTATATTTTGAAAATTTACATTGCCTTGTTTCAAATTGGCTTGTAACTGATTGAGACAAGCAATACTGGATATTTATCGTAACTGAACTTATACTTGGCTATACTGGAACATTTTAGTGGTGGTAATCAGTAGAGATAAAATCTACATGCTCTTAAAAAAAAACTATCTTCCTCATCATATAAGGACCTTTAAAATGATGTCAAAAATAATATTTTGAGGGTTTATATGCAAATTTCTTTAGAAATAATTACATAGAAAATATGCCATGGGAACAGGCAGTTTGTTTTAATCAGCCTGTATTTGTGCTACCCTCCACACAAGCACTAGCTCTAATCCCATGTGCCTGCCCTTCTCCCATATCCCTTTAACCCCTCTCCTTCAACTACCTTTCCAAACTATTCTTAAATGTTGACATGGTCTCTGATTTGATCATTAACACTGCTAACGCATTCCACAGCTCCACAACCTTCTGTGCAAAGCAGTTTCTCCTGCTCTCTATCCATTACATCAACAACAACTTGCATTTATATAGCATCTTTAATGTAGCAAAAACATCTCAAGGTACTTCGTTAGGCAAAAGCTGACATTGAGCCAAAGAAGGCGACATTAGGATTGGTGACCAACAGCCTGGTCAAAGCGATAGGTTTTAAGGAGCATCTTAAACAAGGAGAGAGAAGTGGAACCGTGGAGAAGTTTGAATGGGAATTCTGGAGCTTGAGGAGCAGGTGGCTGAAGACACATTTGTCAATGTTGGGGCGAAGGAAATGGGAGATGCAGAAGATGCCAGAACTGGAGGTATACAGGGCCCTCAGAGGGTTGTAGGGCTGGAGAAGGTTACAGAGAAAGAATTATTAATTCCATCCATTGTATGTATATGTTTGAAGTGTGGCATTTCACACAAAGCTAGACTAAATTACAGTCAACTCCCCATATATGTAATGTGGATTACTTTCTGGCAAGCCTGGATACAATATATGTAAATTATTACTGGTACTGTTATTTCCTTATACTGTTCACAGTAGATCTGCTGTTCCTGTCTTAGTCTATTACATGCAACTTTTGAACCATCCACACTTACTACATATAACAAGGTTCTATTGCAGACATGATGCATTATAAGTTGTCTGCAACATTGATGATGGAAGAAAATGTATTTTGTTATTTTTTTCCGATTTGCCTTCATTAAGAGAATTCATCTGATCGACCTGGCATTTTGGCTTTACCAAAATTAATTACAGTAAACTTGAAAGCTATCATGCCATAAATAAGATGATAGCCAACATTTTAGTTATACATATATTAAAACCAGCAAAACTTGTAATTATCATTACATTCAATCACTTGCAATCTTTTTAACTTATTAAAAAGTTTGGATACTTCAAAAGGAATGCAGTGTACTTCCGATTCCATTTTTCTTCAAGATATTTCTGAAGTCCAGGATACGTTAGCCAAATGAAAAGGATGCTAAATCTTTAAAGTGTTGATTAGAAAGCAGTGCACACATCTTCAATTATATTGAAAAATGCTGGCATAGGCAGTTAAACAAAAACAGAGGCACCGGGTGAGTCATATTAAAAAAATCCGCAGTCTAAATCCAGAAAGGATAAACTAGTGCTAAAGCAGTTAGAGAACAGAATTACCTCGGTCTTTTGAGAATTTACAAGGAAAACTCAGGTCGTGTGGTCGTTTTTCGAGCACACCAGGGAGTCCACATCGGGCTGAAAGGAAACCCCAAAGTCTAAAACCCTGTTGTATTTGGTTTGACAGCTGCTTCCTTGGGGAACATTGTGCATTCGAAACACACTGAGCAGCAAACAAACACCAGAGAAAAACTCCACAACACATTCACGTTCCCACAGTAATTCACCTGTCAAAATAAAAACTGTTGTTCAGCTCCACAGAAAGAAGAGGGAAAAAGAATTTTGACCCCCTGCTCTGCTAGGAATGCTGTAGTTCTCTACTGAGAGACCATAGCTCTTGTTTCATTAGCCTAAACAAACTTGTGTTTTAAACCTACTGTTCTGAACTTCTGTCACTTGAGATTTTATAAAGTGAAATCTTGCAATATAAGGAGGTCAGGACAAGATAAATAAGTTCCTTATCAACAGAGTTGCATAGGATAGAACTGGCCAGCTCACCTCTCACTATTTACCAATTGCATCACTTGCAGTAATATTGTGCACTGCAGCTAATCTTGTGCACTGCAGCAGCGGCAACTGAACATTCAGAATAGGGGATAGTTAGAACTCAAGTGAACTGTAAAACATTTTTCTTGTAAAGGTATTCTTTATCTGTGTACCAAAGATCAAAAATTGATCATCTGAATAATCAATGGTGAGCACCTACGAATAGCTTTGTTGGTGACTGTGCTATTCATAAAATACAAATTGATTTATTAATTTTCTTAAACTGCTCTTTATGCATTTTGAGGGAAAGCCTGAAACTACAAACCTCAGTAACTAATGTAGGATTAATGGACCCTACCCAGTATGCATAATAGGGCTGTGAATAGAGTCAAATATGCAACTTAGGTCAAACTTTCTATTTAAACTAGACTTCACACTTAACGATAGAAGTTTTTACATAGTACGAGTGAATCACCTTTAGCCAAACAGACTTAAGTGAAAGCTTAAGTAAAAACTTAACTTGTATTACACAAGCAAAAATTTTAAACCATTTTCCTTACACAAATGTACTAATTCATTGAACGGAACGCTGGTTTACAGGAACCAGTCTGCAGTAAATACTTTGGGCCGGATTTTCAAAGGGCCACGGGGTCGGGAACCAGTGCTGGTACAATTTCAAAATCACGTTTCCAAAGGTCATCTCGGGATCCCGACGTGTCCAGGACAGAATGTAATTTTGAAATAGCCAGCAGCAAAGGGAGGGAACGGGAAACCCGCTCGCCGCCAATTAACAGTCACTTAAGCCTCTTAAGGAGCTTGTTAAGGGGCCTGTCTGGTGCAGAATGAAATTTTTAATCTTTATTTTAGCAAACCCGAACAGTCTGGTACACTTTAGTGCGCAGCTGTCAGGTTTGTCACATGACAAAATAAAGTTTATTAGTCTTTGTCTTAAGACATTTTTTTAAAGATACTTCCTGGTGCACGTGCTAGCGCTGGGCCTTCATTTTTCCTTCTGCGCCACTTCCCTTCCGGGGGGATGCTGCTGCCCGGTAAGGAGCTGCCTGCTCTCTTCAGCAAGGCAGAGGCAGCCCCCAACATGGCTGCTGCCTGCCTTTGTTGCTGGTGCCAGGTAGGCAGCTCTTTCTTGCCTCCTGGAGGCGCTCGGCACCACAAATTAGGCACCGAGCTTGCTCCTGCCCAATTAGGGCATTTACATTTAAAATGTTGTCACAAGAGCGACAAAGCTGAGGCACTTGGTCAGGATCTAGAATTCATCCGGGCGTGGGGTTCCTGACCCGAATTGAAAGTCCAGCCCTTTGTTTCTCTGCCTACTTTTTTCTCTCCCCTCCTCACCTGACAGCCACATACCCTCACTTCTAGCTGAGGTCACTGGATAATGATCAGGAATTAGAATCCTGAGATGGGAATTTCCTTGTGCTGTTCCCACTCTGCAACCATACCTAGGGCGGCACAGTGGCGCAGCGGTTAGCACCGCAGTCTCACAGCTCCAGCGACCCGGGTTCAGTTCTGGGTACTGCCTGTGTGGAGTTTGCAAGTTCTCCCTGTGTCTGCGTGGGTTTTCTCCGGGTGCTCCGGTTTCCTGCCAAAAGACTTGCAGGTTGATAGGTAAATTGGCCATTATAAATTGCCCCTAGTATAGGTAGGTGGTAGGAAAATATAGGGTCAGGTGGGGATGTGGTAGGAATATGGGATTAGTGTAGGATTAGTATAAATGGGTGGTTGATGATCGGCACAGACTCGGTCGGCCGAAGAGCCTGTTTCAGTGCTGTATCTCTAAACTAAACTAATAACTTTGCCCGAAATGCATTCAAACTTTTTTTAGTCATTCAAGGGATGTGGGCATCACTAGCAAGGCCAGCATTCACTGCCCATTCTAATTGCCCTGGAGACAATGCTGGTGAGACACCTCCTTGAACTGTTGTAGTCCGTGTGGTGTAGCTACACCCACTGTGCTGTTAGGTATGGCCTTCCAAGATTTCAACTCAGCGACGATGAAGGATGATATATTTCCAAGTCAGGATGTGTGACTTGGAAGGTAATTTGAAAGTGGTGGTGTTCTGCCCTTCTCCTTCTAGCTGGTTGAGATCACGGGTCTGGGAGGTGCTGTCATAGAAGCCTTGGTGAGTTGCTGCTGTGCATCTTGTAGATGGTACACACTGCAGTCACAGTGTGCCAGTGATGGAGGGAGTGAATGTTTAAGTTGGTAGATAGGGTGGCAATCAAGCAGATTACTTTGTTCTGGATGGTGTCGAGCTTCTTGAGTGTTGTTGGAGCTGCACCCATCCAGGCAAGTGGAGAGTATTCCATCACACTCTTGATGGTGAAAAGGCTTTGGGCTGTCATGAGGTGAGTCACTCGCCACAGAATTCCCAGCCCCTGTCCTACTCTTGTTGCCAAAATATTTATGTGGCTGATCCAATTAGGTTTCTGGTCAATGATGACTGTCAGGGTGTTGATGGTGGGGGATTTGACGATGAATGTACCGTTGAATATCATGGGGAGATAGTTAGAATTTCTCTTGTTGGCAATGCTCAATGTCTGGCGCCTGTGTAGCGTGAATATTACTTGAAAGACTTGCATTTATAAAGCAACTTTCACAACCACAGAACATCCTAAAGAGCTTTATAGTCAATGAAATACTTTTGAAGTGTAGTCACTGTTGTAATGTAGGAAACATGTGGGCAGCACAGTGGCGCAGTGGTTAGCACCGCAGCCTCACAGCTCCAGCGACCCGGGTTCAATTCTGGGTACTGCCTGTGTGGAGTTTGCAAGTTCTCCCTGTGTCTGCGTGGGTTTCCTCCGGGTGCTCCTGTTTCCTCCCACAGCCAAAAGACTTGCAGGTTGATAGGTGAATTGGCCATTATAAATTGTCACTAGTATAGGTAGGTGGTAGGGAAATATAGGGACAGGTGAGGATGTGGTAGGAATATGGGATTAGTGTAGGATTAGTATAAATGGGTGGTTAATGGTCAGCACAGACTCTGTTTCAGTGCTGTATCGCTAAATCTAAATCTAAAAAAATTTGCACACAGCTAGCTCCCACAAACAGCAATGTGATAATTACCAGGACACCAGGGATAATTATCTCTGCTCTTCTTCGAAACAGTGCCATTGGATCTTTTAGACCTATCTGAGCGAGCAGACGGGGCCTCAGTTTAACATCTCATCTAAAGGACAGCACCTCCAATAGTGTAACACTCCTCAGGATTCCACTGGAGTATAGGCCTTGATTTTTGTACTCAAGTCCTGGAATGGGAGTTGAACCTTCTGACTCAGAGGGAAGAGTGCTACCTACTCAGCTGACACTGGCAATATTGAGCCTTGCTACTTATCAGCAAAGCCTGAATGTTGCCAGTTCTTGCTGCATGTGGACACGGACTGCTTCATTATCTGAGGAGTCTCAAATGGTACTGAACTCTGTGCAATCATCAGCGAACATCCCCACTTCTGACCTTATGATGGAGGGAAGGTCATTGATGACGCAGCTGAAGATGGTTGGGCCTAGGACAGTACCCTGAGGAACTCCTGCAGTGATATCCTGGGCTGTGACGACTGACCTTCAACAACCACAACCATCATCCTTTGTGCTAGGTGTGACTCCATCCAGGAGAGTTCCCCCCTAATTCTCATCGACTTCAATTTTATTACTGTTCATTGGTGCCACAGTCAGTCAAATGAGGCCTTGGTATCAAAGGCAGTCACTCACATCTCACCTCTGGCATTCAGCTCTTTTGTCCATGTTTGGACCAAGGCTGTAGTGAGGTCTGAAGACATGTGGTCTTGGCATTAGTGAGCAGGTTATTGGTGGATAAGTGCCACTTGATAGCACTGTCAACAACCCTTTCCATAACTTTGCTGATAATTGAAAGTAGGACATGGTGTGGTAATTGGCTGGATTGAATTTGTTCTTTTTTGTAGACTGGACATACCAAGGCAATTTTCCACACCGTCATACAGATGCCAGTGTTGTAGCTGTACTGGAACATCTTGGCTAGCACGCAGCTAATGCCAGAGCACAATTCTTCAGTACTTCAGCCGGGATGTTATCGGGACCCAAGTCTTTGCTGAATCCATTTTGCTCAGCTGTTTCTTGATACCATATGGAGTAAATCAAATTGGCTAAAGACTGGCATCTGTGATGGTGGGGGACCTCAGGAGGAGGCTGCAAATGGATCTGGCTTTAGATGGTTGCAAATGTTTCAGCCTTACCTTTTGCACACACACATGCTGGACTCTGCCATCAATGAGGATGGGAATGTTCATGGAGACTCCTCCTCCCATTAGTTGTTTGAATGCCCACCACCATTCACGACTGGATGTGGCAGGACTGCAGAGTTTTGATCTGATCTGTTGGTTGTGGGATCGCTTAGTTCTGTCTATAGGATGTTGCTTCCACTGTTTAACAGGCAAGAAGCCATGTCTTGTAGCTTGACCAGGTTGGCAGCTTATTTTTAGGTATGCTTGCTGCTGCTCCTAGCATACTTTCCTGCACGCCTCATTTAACCAGGGTTGGTTCCCTGGCTTGATGGTAATCGTGGAGTGGGGGATATACTAGACGTTGAGGTTACAGATTGTGGTTGAATACAATTCTGCTGCTTCTGATAGCCCACTTCACCTGAAGGATGCTCAGTTTTGAGCTGCCAGATCTGTTCTGAGTCTATCCCATTTAGCATGGTGGTAGTGCCACACAACATGATGGAGGGTATCCTCAGTGTGGACTGTGCAGTGGTCACCCCTACTAATACTGTCATAGATAAATGCATCTGCAACAGGTAGATTGGTGAGGATGACGTCAAGTAGATTTTTCATTTTTGTCAGTACTCTCACAAACTGTTGCAGGCCCAGTCTGGGAGCTATGTCCTTCAGAACTCAGCCAGTTTGTCAGTAGTGATGCTATTGTACCACTCTTGGTGATAGATTTTGAAGCCCCCCCCCCCCCCCAGAGTACATTCTGCACCCTGCTGTCCTCAGTGCTTGCTCCAAATGGCATTCAACATGGAGGAGTACTGATTCGTCAACTGAGGGAAGGCAGTAGGTGGTAATGCCCATGTGTGGCCAGATGACATAAGACTCGTGGGGTCCGGAATTGACGTTGAAGACTCCCAGGACCTCTCCCTGCCGACTGTACACTACTGGCGGACATGCCGGTGGGACAGGACACATCCAGGGATGATGATAGAGGAATCTGGGATGTTGACTAAAAGATATATCCATCCAGTTTTATTCTTCCTCTTTGTTGTAGCTGTTTGTTACAACTGAGGGCTTGCTAGGCCATTTCAGAGGGCAGTTAAGAGTCAACCACATTACTTTGTGTCTGCAGTCACATTACCGCCAGACCAGGTAAGAGCACCAGATTTCCTTTCCTAAAGGAAATTAGGGAACCAGAGGGGTTTTTAGGACAATCCAATAGTTATATGGTCACGATTACTGATACTAGCTTTTTATTTAATTTAGATTTATTTTTTTAAACTGAATTTAATTTCCCCAGCTGCTGTAATAGGATCTGAACTCACAACTCTGGATCATTAGTCCAGGCCTCTGGATTACTAGTCCAGTAACATAACCCCTATGCTACCATACCCGTAATAAACTAAAGTTTTTTTTTTTAAACAGGAATCCATAAGGAAGTATTCAGTAAAAATTAATGCAACTAGGACATCAGATAACAAATACACTGGTTACAATGTGTTTGCATAAATATATTGGCCTGAAATTTATTCATCTCCATTTCAAAGAGAAGGGCTGTTTAATCGGATCCTGCAACCTGGCTTGGATTCATCAGAAAGTGCAAAATGCTGCATTTTGTATACCTCAGTTAGATGTTAAGAAGGAAGGCAACAATGACAAGTTTTGAGGTGGCCTGATGCATAAAAATTGTTTTGCATCCTTATAAAATAAACCTACCAGACCTTCAATGGGGTGAGCCTTGGAACAATGTTGGCATTCCTGCCTCTGAGTCAGAAGATTATGCTTCGAGTCCCACTCCAACCAGTCTCAGCAAACGGAGATATGAACTCTGAATATTGGGTTGGCATTCAGCAGAGCGCCCACATCAAAGGGAGTGAAATGTCCCTCCCTACCCTCCAAGATAGCCTTGACGGGCAGGAGTCCAGAGCCCAAGCTTCTATACACAGGGTTGACATTAAACGGGGTACTCGTGTCTGATGGGAGTGGAATGGGTACCCCATCATAACTAGCCACCTCTCCTGAAGTGTGTCGAGTCAGGCTAATGACCTGCCCATGGAAACAACTCTGCACACACTTTTCTGGATGTAAAACAGCAGAAGAAATGGGTTGCCTCATGTGCCATTAAGCAAAGAGAGGAAAACCACTTCCTTAATTGCTAGCAATTGAAAGCTACGTAAGAATGCTTTTGTCAACCCAACCTTGGCGTTCTCTTCAAATACTCACCACCTGTCTGGTATCTACATCATTCTAGCAAATCATACACAACAGATATGGGGCTAGAAGCTTTTTAATTAATTTTAAGTAGAATAAAACATACTTTGTTGTTTTGAAATAACATATAAAACTTCACTTTTTCAAAAGATAATGAATCAAGCATTTAACGAAATGTGTTTCCCCTGAAAATTTCACATGCATTCGCTCAATGCTTTACCTGGTAAGAAATGTTTACGTTATAAGTTAGTTGTGCATTTGGATAGTAATGATTAAACATTTCTCTAGGTTATTTTCTTGCTGTACTTAATTAAAATGTCACCGTAAATAAGTCTATTTTGTTAAATTAATAATTGGATTTAAGGTTGCCATGTTCTGAGTGATTTAACAATAGAGTTTAATAGACTACAGAGACTGCAGCACGGACACATTTTCCAGATTAAAGCTACGTATCACTCATCGATTGAGGGTTATAATAGTAATTATCTCTGTTTGATATCCTGCAATGGTGAGTTATTGGAAGATGGATTAAGTAGCATATGACAGTGTCTTTCAGAATCATGGGCATTGGTGTGAAACTGGCTCTTCCAAGCATTTCTCATTAACTCTTCAGGAGCTGCAGTAGTCTTAATTCCCAAGATGAAAATAAAGCGAGAGAAAGCCATTCTCATTTGAATAACTGAATATTTTCTTTTTTTGTGCACCTCTATAATGTTTTAAAAATAGGGTGGATGTTTGTTGTCATTAAAGGAAGATGTTAATGGTGGGAATACTGATTTTGAAAGGATTATGTGCTACGATTCTTCATCTTGAGCAGCACACAAACACAATGGGCTCGATTTTAAAGGCCCTCCAATGCTGGGAATGGTGGCTGGGGGGCATGAAGATCGGTGCGACGGAGGCCTGCCACCGACACCGACAGGTCCCACACCGATCTCGGCGGCGGCGAGGTCTCATGGTGGCCACCCCACTGCTCGGCGATGGAACCCGCATTAAATTATGTAAATGGCGACTTACCTCTAATGAATATGCAGGCCGCACCAATTCTGCCAACGGGTTGGTATCTTCATTCCGGCAGCCGGCAATGCCGTGCCTTCGAATCCCCGTTTAGGGAAACAAGGTGTGACTCCTGTGGGAGTGGGGAGAAGGTGATTTTCTCTGTTCTGGAGAGGGGGAGCAGGGTTAAAATGCTTCGGACTGGCCGGGGTTGGGCGGGGGGGGGGGTGGGGAGGGGTGCGGTGATGGGATGGCGTAAAGGACAAAGGGTCCCAACTTTGGTTTTGGGGGGTGGGGGGGGGGGGTAGTGGGGGGAGATCAGATTTTAATGGTACATATTCCAGGGGGGAAAAGGGCAGGAATAATGTGTAATTCAATTTTGGGGGTGTGAGGGGTTTAAAGGGCATGGAAAGCGTACTTTATTCATTTAAAAAAAATTAAAAGCCACTGTCCCTTTAAATTTGAATGCTTGCAATCACTGCAGCTCTGCAATGTGGGCCCCGTGCTTGCGGGCCACATATTTTTGTGCCAGACACCTACTTCGGCAGTGGGATCTGATCATGCAGCCCAATCTTTGCTTATAAGTCCTTAAGGAACACAATAAAAGCAGTATTCATGTCTTCAGGAACAGAAGTACTTTTGCCTTATTTGCCATTGTTTTCAATCCCTGATTTCACCCTTTTTGCAATGCAATAAGCAGTCTTCCTGCTGCTAAAGAAAACATATTAAGATAATTGTGGACAAATTGTTCCAAAACTATAAGTTGTACCATGTTATTCGGTTCAGTATGTTCACCTAATTCTGATTTGAAATAATTAGTTCTGCATTAAATGCCATTACATTAGAGAATATGTGAAACAGAACTTGTTTTGAGAATGTGTGTTGAGTGTTTGAAAGAAACCTCAAGAGCTCTGATGAGTTTACAAACAATTCAACCTTCTTCCTCATGGTTTTTGTCAAGAAAGCTCCTCGATTATGTTATCAGCTCACATCCCACTCACAGATAATTGCTAATCCACAGAAAGTGAAACTACTCAACATCGTGCATTCTACTTCTACTGTATATGCTGGATCCACAGTCAAGCTGCTAGGGTATGCAAAAAAAGTCTCTACTTACCTACAGAGCACCATTCAGCTGTGAGGTGCATCAGTATGACAGAAAATAATTTCCACTAGTTACCACTAAGTATAGGGTAAGCAACTGCAGTAACAGATTAGTGTTTAATGGCAAGCAATGATTTGTAATATCAGCTAACATTTGGCACTTGGTTATGTTCCATTTATCAAATGTGGCACTTATTTTCCCATGCTGTGACAAAGAATTAATTCTCGTGCTCAGCAAAGGTTTGCAATGCAAATGGAAAGAGGAAGCTGCACCTTCCATTCAAATTATCTGATAATTCTACTTTTAACACTAAATTCACAATTTGTTGTGTTATTTACATTGCTTCATTTAAATTACTGGATAATGTAAATTTAAAGACATTTTTGTGCTAATAAAATTATCAGAAGACCAACAACTTGCATTTGTATAGCCTCTTTAACACAATAAAAAGCCCCAAGGTGCTTCAAAGGAGCGACTCCCATCAAAATTTGACACTGAGCCTTGTAAGGACAGATGACCAAAAGCTTGGTCAAAGCTGGAAGTGGGTGGTTGGAGGCGGGTTTGGCTTGGTATTCTGATTTTTAAGATTTTAACCCCCCACGTGACCCAAGCCCACCTATTTTTCTGTGGTTAAAATTCCCCCCCAAAACAGCTTCAGTGAGCATCGGTAATAGAATGCATCCTTTCCCTATTTTACTGTTTTTATCTGCTATTTCTGCCTGCTACATTTTCTAAATCCAGATGCTAATGGATTCTAAGCAATAGTACAATTGCAATCAATTTAAATGTCAGAGATTCACCCTTAGAGATGGACGTAGTTCGAAAAATTTCAAAGGCGACTTGCCATTTCCAGTCGCAACCATCACTGACCCAGGGCTTTACTTTGCTCTCCGATTTAAAATACTAAATATAAGAAAGCAACAACTTAAGGATATAACAAGAAATGCTTAATAAAAGTGGTTTCTTCAATAGTCTATGCACAATTGTACAATTTGCCCCTGCACGGATTTTATCCACCTTACTTACTCATGAAAGATGTTCTGCAGTATTACTGACTCCCAAAGGGAAACAAGTGAAATTCCAGAATATCTGTCTAATAATACCACTGCTGCTATTCAGAGTTGGTCACCTCTATTTGTCATTATTCAAAGTGCCAGCTTTGGCTTATTGGTAGCACCCTCATCTTTGAGTCAGGATGTTATGGGTTCAAGTTTCACTTGAGAAACTGGAGCACATAATCTGGACTGACACTTCAGAGGAAGCAAAGAGGGAGTGCTGCATGATTGACGGTGCCGTCTTTTGGATGAGACATTAAATCGAGGCCTCATTGTCCCTTGGATAGAAGTAAAAGATTCCATCGAACTATTCGACGAAGAGCCAGGGAGTTCTCTCAGCACCTTGGCCAACATTTATCCCTCAACCAGTACCTAAAATAGATGACCTGGTCATTTATTTCATTGCTGTTTGTGGAACATTACTGTTCACAAATTGTCTACTGTGTATCCTGCGTTACAACAGTGACCACATTTCAGAAAAAGTGTGTTGGTTGTAAAGCACTTTGGGACGTCCAGAGACCATAAGAACATAAGAAATAGGAGCAGCAGTAGGCCCTTTGGCTGCTCGAGCCTGCTTCACCATTCGATAAGATTATGGTTGATCTGACTGTAGCCTTAACTTCACTTTCCTGCCTGCCCCGTCCCCCATAATCCTTTGCTCCTTTGTACATCAAAAATTCATCTAACTCAATCTTGAAAATATTCAATGGCTCAGCCTCCACTGCTCTCTGGGGTAGAGAATTCCAATGATTCATAACCATCTGAGAGAAGAAGTTCCTCATCTCCGCCTTAAATGGGAGACTCTTTATTTTGAAACTGTGACCCCTAGTTCTAGATCACTCCATGTTACAAGTGCTTCTACATTTTAAAGTATTTTTTGAGGACTCGTGTTTTAGAGCTCGACATTGGTTTACTTAGGGAAATCTGAAAAGACTCCATGGATGGGTTTTTACCAGGGTCACTGAGAGGTCTGGCTTTGAAAACAGTTACTGGAAGGCTCCTGTCTTCAAATAATTACCCAGCAGGAGTTGTTTTTAACTTGGGAAAATGTTTACAGAGAAGTGACAGGTCAAGAATCATAGAGGTCAGGAGGCTTATTTCTTGTGACATTGTTTATGGTTTCGCTTTGGACAGTGAGTTGGGATATGGACAATGGTTTTAAAAAGACAATTGGAGAAAACTTACCAAGAAGAACAAACCACCACACCTCAGTCTGTTCCAGCAGTTTAGAAAAGCCTGCTAGTTTTCCAACTCTCGAGAAGCTGCGAAGCAACTGTAAGAAGCAGACTGAAACTGTTGCTGCAGTTCTACTGTAAGGCCTGGCTGAAACCTCTGTTGCTGCATTTCCTAGAAGCTCAAGGTCGCCTGAAAAGAACTGTTCTAGGAAGATCCCAGTGGATGCCAAACAAAACAAAGGACATCTTTCCATATCTTCTCTTTCTTCTTTAAGAACTGGCAAGTATTTAACGCGTGTTCTTTTCTGTCTTTTTTTTTGTAATAGAGCTCTAAAAGACAATCCCTTTATTTTTCCGGTGTGCATGGAGATGCACCCTCTTAATCTTTCTTGACTGAAATGAACAATGTTCTAGAAATATCTGCTTATAATGTTTACTCCTGAAATTATCCTCATTGCTCTTATCTCAGGCATCTTTGTTCGGAAGGACATCAACCATTGATATCCTTTTGAATGAATCACAGATTGTACAAACTATTTCAAATGTAGCCTCACCAATGATGTAGACAAAGTAAACACAGTTAATTATATGTCCTTAAACTGTGTCTCAGCATTCAACAATAATTGCAACTAACTCCTTTTCCTTTACCACCTTGGGAATGAACCCAACTTCATTGTGCACATATGATTCATGTTTCAGTTCTAATGTGCATTACCAAAACCTCTCAGGTTACTGTATTGTAATATAACACATTGTGAGCAAAAAACTGTAAACAGGCATTAAATTTAACTTTAAGTTTAACTTTTGGCTTGTAAAATAGAATACTTCAAATAACATAATTTTTGTTCAGTAAACATGATAATTCCAAAAATAACCCATATATGATTAGTTTTTGGACACATCTATATGTACACCAAGGAAATATGAACCATGTAAAGTGAGAGTTATGTATTTGAATGATTTTATGACATTTTCAGAAATATCCTGTTCTGATTTCCTTATATTTCTATCAGAGTTCTAGTTATTAAGCCAGTTTAACACATGAAGCCTGTTAACACTATATGAATGTGGTGAGGCAGGATTGGGACACAGTAGCTATTGGGTGTTTTCGGCATAGGAACGGGGTAGGTCATTCAGCCTGTTCCAAGAGAGGCAGTGAGAGCCATTTTTACTAAATCTGTATCATAGTTTACTCAGAAATAACAACAAAATTCTCTTCAAAATGGAGGTGGTTGGTAAAAGCAACAAGACTGACCTCTGAATTAGATGATATGTATTCAGCCCCCAGTCCAGGACTTGAACAAGACCTTGTTAAACACAGCTCCACTTGCACAACACAAAAATGCATGTATATTACATGGAGTAATGCTGTTGTAATAAAACAGCATTAATTGACCGATCATGAGAGAGGTATTGATACAAAATGTAAAAAAAAGTCAACTTACTCTGCATAAAAGGAGACAATACCAATAGAAAATATATTACTCCATGCAAAACTTTTTTCCTGTTGTGGCCACATGATATCAGATACAGTTGTAAAGTAATTGTTTTACACAAATGAGCAAATGATAGTCATTCAAGTTTCTGAAGAGATTGTTTCCTCCAGGATACCACTTGCTCACCTTTCCATGCGAACACAGGAGATGCAACCCTGCCGATTTACCTCTTCTCACACCACTGTCCAGTACCCCAAAAACTCCTTTGTATTGAGACAAGTGTACTTCCTCCAGCCTAGAATAATGTATTTGTTGCTCATAAAGTGGTCACTTCTACATTGGAGAGTCCAAACACAGGATAAGTGATAGCTTTACCAAACACCTCTGCTCTGTCCACAGGAGCAATACCCATCGCTTGCCACTGCAGTTCTCTATCACACTCCTACTCTAACCTCTATGCCTTCTACACTATTCCAATGTAGTTTAATGCAAACCCGAGGATGAGCACCATATGTTTCTAATAAAGACTAGATAGTCCTCATTTCTTAATACTGACTTTAATAACTTTGGACCATAACTATAAGCCTGTGTTCCCTTTGGCAGGGAGTAATAATAATTTGGAGAGGGTGTGCTGGGACATACAGGGATTAGTTTGGGGAGATGGGGAGAAGAGTGGACTAGAACCTGGCTTGGCAAACCCCTGTCAGAACACCATGCTGGCAAGATGGTCAGCACCTTTTTTTAAATAAATTTGTCAGATATGAGCATCATTGGCAAGCATTTATTGCCCACCCCTAATTGCCCTTGAGAAGATTGTGGTGAACTGCCTTCTTGAAACGCTGCAGTCCAAGTGATGTAGGTATACCCACAGTGCTGTTAGGGAGGGAGTTCCAGGATCTTGACCCAGCGACAGTGAAGGAGCACCGAGGGAGTGGTGTTGACATTTTTTTTTCTCAACCAAGTTCCTAATCCACTGAAGCCTGTTCTGATTTGTCACAATTACCTGGCTCATCTCCCATCTCCTTCAGCTATTCACGTGTATTGATACATGCAAAATTTCAAAAAGGACTGCAATTAATGAATTTTTAAAAATTAAATGTCACCTCCATTGAGTATTTTTAACTTCTCGACCCAGGCAATAATCTGAAGATACAGATCACCAGCCTGTTGAAGAAACCTCATATTTTCAAAACAACAGAATATAAATTAGGTGGGTTTTATAACATGCTGGCAATCCACTCCATCAGATCACTACCCAGCTGGTGAAGATGAAAACCATCCCCGATTATTTTGAACTCATTTCTGACCTTCCACCTTTGGTGCAAAATAATAAATGAAAAAAACTAGGACTTCAAAATGGATTGTATTTGTACATAAAAGCAGTACATCTCTTTAAAGAAAGAAAATGAAACCATCCATCATGTTTCCATGTCACTTCCAGTGAGCAATATGTATACTTCTGTGCAAAATGGCCAAACTGTATCGCCATCCATCATTAGGCTTTTATCTCTTTTGAAATGAAAGCTTGATGAATGCTTTGAAATAACAAAACTACATATTAGACAAAAAGACCACAATGTTGCAATCACTCTCATAATATCTGGAAAGTAAAGGAGCTCTGAAGAGATTCTCTGAGTGAGGAAACCTTTCAGACTAGTAAGCTGGTTTACACCCATGATACAAGGTAGTCCTCTCATACCAAATACTTTACATCTGAGGAAATAAATCAACTGCAAAATGAATGAACAAAGCATGATTATAATAAAGTCATAAGACATTAATAAGCCTCCTTGAATATCATTACACATCAAAATAAGTAGGTACAGATGCATGTACAACTTGTCACTTGTATAATAACCACTGAAAGAAGGGGATGAAGAAGTGATCAAGAATGGAGGTATCTTTCATCAGGGGCGTGAAACTGGTGGTATTGGATTGGCTGCACAGAGTACGTCAGTACTAAGTTGTACTCCAGAAGGCTGGAGAAACAGGCTGAAACAAGCTCTGCATTGAAACCTTGGGCCAGATTTCAGGAGATATTCTCATGGGCCTTTCAGAGTCTTGTGGGAATTATTTGATTTATTGTTCAACTGAGCAGCGGTCACCTCGAATCTGGGTGGATGTACCAGCACTTCTGGGATTGGGGAAGGTTGTGGGCAGGTGCTTGCCTCCCCCTCTGCTCTTTGGCTGTAACCATTTACACACCCACTACGTTTCATATACATCTTTTATTTCTCTAACTTTGCTCATTATGATCTTCTTTTGTCACTCCATTGTCAATTATGCCATTTATCCATCTTCTGTCTTCCACCTAATCACAGACCATTCCTTTTACCCTTCCTTTTTTTTCATTCTTTTACAGGATGTGGGCATCACTAGCTAGGCCAGCATTTATTGCCCATCCCTAATCGCCCTTGAGAAGGTGGTGGTGAACTGCCTTCTTGAACCGCTGCAGTCCATGTGAGGTAGGTAAACCCACAGTGCTGTTAGGAAGGGAGTTGCAGGATTTTGACCCACCTTATAAGTTATGGTTCTGATGAAACGTGATCGACCTGAAATGTTAACCCTACCTTTCTCTCTCCAGAGATGCTGCCTGACCTGCTGAATGTTTTCAGCATTTTCTGTTTTCACTTTATACTTTTATCCATGCAACTCTTCGAGATAAACAAAGCAGACAGCTGATAGCCATTATTTTGAGATGGAAACATTATACTGAATAAAACTCAGCCAAACCACTTCTCCATTAAAAAGGGACAATCACAATCATAGCTTCCATATGTCTTCGCCTCCAGCACATGGCTAAGAACACGCACTACTTAAACTGGGTATGTAATTAAAGAAGCTGTTTTAGGGGATGCATTTCCAAAATGTTGCTTAATTGTGGCCAATTTGGATTTGAAAACCTCAACTTTGTTCTCCTTCCAAATTCTCTCCTTCACACATGTGACCATTATTCATATGTGAGCTTGACTAGCGAGTACCCCAGGTCAGCTATGATGGGCATCATATATAGTTCTAAGCCTGTCCTTATCGTTTCTCTGTAACTACTTTAAGTGGTAGAAACAAGCCCCCTGGCCAAAATTTCACTCTCGCAGGCCTGGAATGCTAAGACCAACTACAGCACCTCCACTGCTCCAACCCAAGAACTTCTTGGTCAAACCACAAGAGTGCATTACTAACTGAGTAATACCAGACTGCATCAAGGTTAAATAAACCATCAGGGGAAATACTGCTCTTGTTGCTAAAGTCTTTATCAGTAAATAAAAACAGAAAAAATGGACATACTCAGATCATTCAGCATTTATAGAGAGAACAGACTAGATGTTTCAGGAATGGACCCTTCATCAAAACTGAAGTCATTGCGGATGGACTGCATACAAAAAAGGAACAGAACAAAAAAGAAAGGGGAAAAGCACCGAAAAGCCAACTGGACTCACAGCAAAAGAAATAGAATGGTCTTAAGTGCTTAAGTGGAAAACAGGAGGCAGCTAAATGACAGACATAATATTAGCATGAAACAACAGGAAGCACAATGAGATTAATCAAAGAAACACATGAACAGCTGAAGGAAGCGGGGTATGAGGTAGGTAGAAATGGAAGTATCAAAAAAAACCTGGCAAAGCAGAGCAGGAAACAGTGACTCAGAAGCCTAGTAGGAAAATAAAAGCAGGTTGACACCGTAGGTACAGATCCCCTCTTCAGCATTCTTTTTCGATGGGAGCGGGGTGGGGGTTGGGGGCTGCCAGGTGCCTAATAGAAAGATAAGGTGCTGCTCCTCAAGTTTCCATTGAGTTTCAATAGAATAGTGTAGAAGACAAAAGACATAGAGGTCAGTGTAGGAATGGGACCAAGAATTGAACTGTTAAGTGACAGGGAGTTCAGGATGGTACTTACGGACAGAATGAGGGTGTTCAACAAAGCAGCTGCCTTATCTGCATTTACTCTCTATGAGGTAGAGGAGACTGCACCATGTGCAGTAAATACAATGTAGTAGGCTGCAAGTAGCAAACATAAACTGCTGTCTCACCTGGAATGACTGAGACACTGGACAGTGTTGTGGAGAAGGTAAATGCCTAAGCTGCATTTCCTGCACATGCATGGGAAGGTGCCAGGGGAAGGAGGACAGAAGGTAGAGGTGATGGAAGAGTGAATCAGGAGTCTCACAAGGGCCTACTCCTTTGGAAAGCTGAGAAGGGATGAAAGGGGAAGATGTGTCTGGTTCTGGCATGTCAGAAGGGGCAGAAATGGTGGGAGATGATCTGACAAATGCAGAGGTTGGTGAGGTAGAAGATGAGGATAAGTGGGACCCTATCATTGTTTTGGAGGGGGAAGGGGTGAGGACAGAACAAGAATTTGGGCAGACTCAGTTTCGGGTCTTGTGTACCACAATGGTGAGTAACTCTTGGCTGTGGACAAAGGGCATTTTGGAAGCTCTGGTGTGGTAGTGTGCAACATTAGAACACATACAATGGAGAAACTGGGAGGAGGGATTGAAATCCTTACAGGAAGCAGCGTGAGGACAAGTATAATGCTGGTAGTGGTGGAGTTGATGGGCTTGTATAGTTTTGAGTGGAAAGCTCAACCCTTGAGATAGAAATACAGATGCCAGGAAGGGAGGGGTAAGAGTCAGAGATAAATAATGTAAATGGAAAGGTGGAAATTTGAGGCAAAATTATTGAAATTCTCTAAATCAGAGTGAGAGTAAAAAGCAATCTTTACTGAGTTATTTTTTAATGTATTTACGATGTCATTACACATAGTCATCAGAGCACTTAATTCTCCAACTCCAACTCGTGTTTTACTACTTCATAAAAAAAATTCATATTACAAACAGAATTATAGACACTCAACCAATTCAATCTCCTTTACCTTAGTGTGGAAATCACTATCCTTAAGAGGAATAAAGTAGATTCTCCTTGTTTTTTTCCAAAATTTCAGATTACATGGGATATAGCCATTCTGAAGTGGGATATTAGAAACTGAAAATATTTGAGCAATATTTTCAATCACTTCATCTCTGAAAGCTACTGCAATTCTCATTTACCAAATACCAGCATGAGTGACTGAACATACAGGAAAGTGTTAACATTTGTAATTGTTTTCAGAGGAGTGTGGATTGCAGCTACCGAGACCACAGCACTTTTTGTAATACAGAGGTGAAACACTATTACTTATTGCATGAAAAATATAGTAAATGTGTTTTTGCTTTCAGTGTTAATTTACTCCTCATAAATATTTAAATATCTGCATATAGGATCTTTCTTGAACTGTATTTATGCAACATTAGTTCAATGATAGTGCTATTCAGCCTGGAATATATAAATATTAGGTAGGTGCCTTTTGCCATTACAACAAAAAGTGAACAGGCAACAAATAATATCAAGGGATGAATAGCCACATTTGCTTCTGCATAGTTTGCCTGTGGGCACAGTTGATGGTGAGTACACTTACGTGATATGGCAAAACAAAACTCTCTGTCGCACACAGAAAACATAATTCAAGCACAGTACATCCAGCGTTGCAACATTAATTCAGTGTAAAAGTACAATATGCTATGGTTAGCAAAACTGATACACAACTTGAAATTTTGATATTATGGTAATCTTCCACGTATTGGACGCGATTTACAATGAAAGCAATTCCCTTTAGCCTGTATTATGTTGAACCCTTTTGATGACTTAGGTCCCCTTCTTCTTTAATCATGTTTGGTTCTATTCATTCCTCGCAACTTTTCAGCAGTTGAAAATATAAACTTTCTTCACATTTGGGTTCTTGTTGCAATTTGTCCCTCAAGTATAATTCATTTTCAGTATTATATCGTTGCCACAATACACGATATGGAAACGAGTGGCAGGCAAACCTGAACTGCTTATATAAGTAAATACCATTCAAATTAGAAGTTTGTTCAACCTGTTTTCTTCATTCTACAGACAAACAAGCTCAGAAACACCATTTACAGAAAGTATTTTTCATACTCCCCAAATTAACTTTGACGTTATATCATACTAGCTTTTGAGTTAAAGGAAAGGAGATCTTGGGCCCAAAATTCTGATCAGGCTGTGGGAGGATTGCTGGATTCCAATTCTGTCAGATTCTATCCTCTCTTTCACAGAGAGCTATTTTCTGGTCAGGACGGGGAGAGTATGGGTGAAACTTTTGCCCATGCCCCAACATCAAAGGGGCATGTCTGGAGAGGGTTCACTGGCTTCTCTGGGGATTTCCAAATAATACACCTTTTAAAGACTTCAATGGAACTCATGTCAGCTGAGTGCTGGCATCAGCCCAGCTGAAGCTCAGTGCAGAGTTTTCAGGCCCATCCAACTACAGGAAACTTATGTTGCAGGGCAGATGGCCCTCCAACTGCCTCCACTGAGAGCTGAAGATAGTGAAAGTTATCTCTTTGTTGGTCTTGTCCTGGGTTTCCTATCCTTTGTCAGAGTGGCATGGCACTGATCTGAATTTGTTGCCAGCCTATCAGGTAGATGCCATTGATGTACCCTTACTGGAACAATGAGCCCACCTCAAGCATGCAAAGGACTCCAACCCTGTGATTTTGGACAGGGCCAGGGCTTTTTTACAACCTGGTTCTCTGCACTTCTGCTGTCAGAGCAGGCTGATCATAAATTCTAATGCACAGATATCAAAAACTGACACAACATAATGTCGAATACTGGTTTTGTCAGATGCTTCTGGTTGACAATTTTGATGTGTTTAATTTGAAGATTGCAGTTTTGAAACTCTGCAAACACTTCCTTTTTGTAAAATTACAGCACTTGGATTTTTGCTTCTAACTTTGCTAATTCAAAAGAATTACTGTTTATAGAGAGGAATCTTTGCCTTTTGTATCAGAAACACGTTCATGTACAGTGATACTATTACACCCAGGTCAGAGACTCAGATAGTGTTTCCTGTAGCATACTATCGGAGAATTTCTGCATTATCCATGTTGGTGTAGGATCAGCTAGAAACCAGAGCTAGAATTGATGCTATATAGCCTTGCAGAGCTATCTATACACACAGGCCAGCCTAGGAAACTACCTCCGTCCTCTTGTCCTGCAGCTGTAGTTCAATTTGACAAACTGCTCAGGAGTAGAACTTTCCATTTAGCATGAGATCTTAAATGCCTCCATAAGGTTCCCTTTCATTCATCTTTCAAATCCAAAATTTCTAATCAATCCTAATAACTTAGATACCTGACACAAGAGATCAGCTTCAATGCCCTTCCCTGAACTGCTTTCAGGCCTTGAATTCTTTATCTTTGGACATCAGTGTCAGTGACACAGCTTCAGAATAATATTCAACTGATTTTTATTTGATTTGGTAAATGCTGCTCTCGAGCCTGTATATGGTCAGCGTAAAGACTGTCACTCACAGTTCTCTTTCAACCTTTCTCTAGTTAGTTCAGCACCATTTGTTACATTTTCCATTTTTGGTTACAATTTGTAACACCTTACACTTTTATATGTACTGAATTTCAGCTCTCCCAGGCCTGGTCTGGTCTGTTCTACCGCATCATTGTCTGCTGACAACCAGCCTCATCTGATCCATTACCACCCATTTCCACTCTCAACCTCCTGTGCAATATTTTTTCAGTTGCTCACTCATTCTCTTAAATTAATGCTTCTTTTCCTAAAGGTTGCATCTTTTGAGCACCAGCGAGCTGAAGGATTCATAACATTTGTTCTTTCATTGTAAAAAAGTGGTCGTTCCATTACTGGTTTTAATGCGCCAATGAAAAAGCAGTCTTTTTCAATTATCCATAATCTGTGAAATCCAAAACACAAACCAACAAGTGAAAAAGTTGTGAACAAGTGAGCAGATAACAAAGTAATATCATTGGGTTTCCTAGGCTGGATAATGGGAGCATATGGTCTAGATCTTACCTATGGATCATATTTTGAACTCCCCTGCATGAAATCTTTGGAAGAGTTTCCACTCAGCCTTTAGAAATTCCATTAGAAATGCTACGTTGTCAGCAAGTTACCAAGGAATTGGTAAAGTATACAAAGTTTCATGAATTTTGTGGCCACATATGAACAATGTTTGAGTAGGTTTACTATAAAACGTGAGCCCTCCTCAGAGCAATTGGCATGAGCTTAATCAATAAAGCACTTACCTCAATCTTTAATGATAGCAACACTCTTCCAAAGGAACTGTTTTATACCTCAGTAATGTTATTTGCTCCATTAGTGAAAGGAACTGGATACCAGCAATAGATACATGGAATAGTCTGTAATTCCAGGCAATATTATGATTTAGATTATTCAGTTGTCACAGAACAGTTGGGCTGTTAGACCTTAATCAGAGCATTCTACAATCTATAGTAATCAAAGCAGCTTCAGTGCTAGACCCTCATTTCTAACCCTGTTCCAACGTACACCTTTAAGTGCGGGGTCACCAAACGTTAGTCTTTCTTCCCATTCAACCTTCAGTGCTGTTCCTCACGTTAATAACTGAGCAATTGGGCGGAGGGTCAAAGGTACCAGTTTGAACTGAGGAAGAATACCAATATGAACTAGACAAGAGGTGGTTAGAGAAAGGGAATGAGTGGAAAGAGATGAAGAGAAGAGCGACTACTTGAGGTATTTGGAGAAGTGCTGATCTGTTGAATATGGATAAAACCATAATGTCACATATTTTTGTCTATCAGGAGTGTTTATAAGTAAGCAGACTGCAGAATTTCTAATGCAAGAATTCAAAATTTTCCAGTTGGATCATGACATGGACCCTTCTAAAGATGTAGGCTTGGGAATGGGTGCATGGTACCATTCAGAAGAAGTATGTACAAGAAATCTTTCGAAAATTTGCAGACTGGAAATTGGCAAATTGACTTTCATATAAATAGATGTGAGATGATGCACTTTGGAAGGAAAAATAGCAACAGCGGGGCGAACTTTACAGATCCCCTGACGTCGGGGGCCGTGGCGGGGGAGGGGGGGGGGTGTAAAATGCCTCGGGCCTCGACGCCAGGAAGGCCTGGCTCCATATTGCCAGCAGCGGCGAGGCCTCGTGGGGACCCCCCCCCCCCACCACCACTCAGCGGCGGAAGACAAATCTGAATATTTAAATAAGCATTAATGACAGAATAAATGTCCTACCTGCTCTCGCCATCCGTCTCCCTCCGGTATTGGCACTGGTGGCTGGGACTCCCGCGCCTTTAGATCTCCATTCGGAGGGTCTAACTGGTGGAGACGGGGGAGCAGGTAAGTATGTCAGTGCGGGGGTG
Source organism: Heterodontus francisci (assembly GCF_036365525.1). Taxonomy (NCBI): domain Eukaryota; kingdom Metazoa; phylum Chordata; class Chondrichthyes; order Heterodontiformes; family Heterodontidae; genus Heterodontus; species Heterodontus francisci. The sequence continues at coordinate 80,112,228 of NC_090384.1, read as the reverse complement.
GGGGGGGGGTGGTGCTTGGGAGAAGTAGGGTCAGACTAATATGATTGGTGGAAGGAATGGTGGGTAGGGATTGAAGTAAAAGTTTATAAACTTTGAGTGGGGGGGAGGTACACAAGGTTAAGTATTTTGGGGGGCGGGGGGAGAGGGCAAGGAATTAAATGTATGGTTGTTGGGAGGAGGTGGAAGAAGGTGTAGATCATTAAATTTTATTTTTTCCAACAAATGTCCCCTTAAAATTTAAATTGTACTGTCGGGCTTGAAGCCCTTTAAAAATGGCGTCAGCACCTGCACAGTGGCGCCAGATGCCGATACCGAGGATGAATCGCCCGCTCCCTCCATGTCATTGGGGGGGAGGGTCGGGGGAATGAGCATTCCATCCCAGCCATGTAAATGAGCTGCTGTGTTTAATATCGTAGTAACTCTGCAGAGTAAAGCCGCCGCAACATAAATTTCAGACTATAGGTTAGAAAATAAAAAAACCTGAACAGGCTGGGGGAGCAAAGAGACCTAAGGATACAGGTGAACAAAACATTTAAAGTGGCATCCCAGGCTGGCAAAGTAATTAAAATGGTAACAAAACACTGGGATTTATTTCTAGGGATATAGAATTCAAAAGCTGTGAAGTTATGTTAAAGTAATACAAGACCCAGGTTAGGTTGCACTGGAGTGCTGAGCACAGATCTGGTCTTCATACTATAAAAAAGACACAGAAGCCCTGGAGAAAGTGCAAAAAATATTTACAAGGATGGTACCAGAAATGAGAGATTACAGCCATCAAAAAAGATTGAACTGGTTGGGGTTTTTTTCTTTAAAAAAGGGAAGACTTAGAGATGACTTGATTGAGGTCTTTAAAATTATGAATGGGTCGGATAGAGTAGATGTGGAGAGAATGTTTCCATTTGTGGGAGAATCCAAAGCTAGGGCAATAATTACAAGATAGTCGCTAATAAATCTGATAGAGAAATTAGACATTTCTTTTCTCAGAGTGTGGTTAGAATGTGGAACTTGCTATCACAAGAAGTGGTTGAGGCAAATAGTTTAAATGCTTTCAAAAGGAAACCAGATAAGTACATGAGAGAAAAGGGAATTGAAGGTATGCTGAAAAGCTGAGATGAGGCAGATGGAATGGGAAGACATTTGTGTGGCTTGTCAACACCAACACAAACTAGTTCTGATGAATGGCCTGTTTCTGTGCTATATATTCTATGTAATTCTAAGCAATTTCAAATTTGCTGCCTACACTTCTGCCCAACATATACAATAGTGATCTAATCAGAGAAATTAAGTTGGACAATGATTGCAGAGAAGTCAGCAACCCTGGTGTCTTTATTGAGTGCCAGAGAAATCACGAAGAGTACATTCAAAATACACAACTTAAATTAAATTATTTTACTCATTTTCATGGAGGAAATGGTTAATTTTTGCACACTTTAGCAACTTTTGCAAAGTTTGCATTCTTTATGCCCACTGAACATCTCTCTCCCTGCTCTGGGAATTATGCCATACAATACCAATAATTATACTCGTGTTTGAAGAGATGATCACAGAGAAGACTAAAAAAGCACTAGTTTTATTAAAAACACTCAGAATTTCTAATTCAAAGGATAGCACATGCTGAAAAAGAACAAAAAATATGAAACCCACATGAAACAGCACTTGTCAGAGAGCATCAGAATACCATGCTATTTCTGTGCACTTCCAACAACCATTATTATAAACTTAATTGTGCTGATTTCAAAAAGAAAATTGAAACAACATAATGTGTCTCTAAAGTTTGAGGAGTATTGAGACTACACTATATTTATAATTTTTGGTAGCATTATTGTTGCAGCCAAATTTTATCTTTAATTACAGTCTTGACAGAAGAAAGAGGACCCCAAGAAAGACAGCGTTTTATTAGCACAGGTAACAGCAGGCTTCAAATCTTTTGTAAAATTTTGAGACCTGTAAATTTGGATTAAAACTTGCGCACCAATGCTGGCTATCTAGCTAGCCAGTCAGTGTAAATGCCATGGGCTGGATTTTAAGAGACCACTGCCAATCTTGGTGGTGAGCTCAAAATATGGCGGCCCACATGCGTGGCCACACACCAAATGCCACTGCAATCTCCCGCGCGGCGGCTCATTTAAATAGCTGGAACAGCCCACCCCCACCCCCCAATCACATGAGGGGGTGGGCTGTCCATTGCTGGCAATGGCGCAGCTGCCTGTGCACAGGCGCTGGCGCTATTTTTAAAGGGCAGGCAGCCCTGCTGGTTAGTTTGAATATTTAAAGCAGCAACCCCTCCAAAATTTATCAAACAAATTTCTAACGTGCCTTTCCCACGCCCCCCCACCCCCAAAAGCAACTGCATTCACTATTTTCCCTTTTGCCCCCAAAGCACTTACCTTTTAAATCTGACCTTCCCCATCACAGACTGCTGAAGGTCGCAGCGGGACATTAAGATTGCTGGTAAGTATATTTAAATGAATTCTTTTTAATGATTTAAATATGGAAATTGAGGTCCTGTCGGCCAACAGCGGAGGGGGGCGGGGGGGGGGCCACCACGGAGCTTCACTACCGCTGGGAGGATCTGGCTGGGCTCTCCCATCGTCGGCCTCCAAGGTGGGCCTCTGCTGGAATAAACCTCCAGCCCCCCTGCCGACACGGAGCCTGATGTCTTGGGCTTGGTAAAATCTAGCCCCAAGAGTGCAATATAGTTCAATTAATATTTCATTACTCTGGATTTAAAAATAGACCAGAAAAGATGAATTAAACACAAAGATGTGGGGGTGTAATTTTGAATGTTAATAATGAGTATTAAAAAAATGATGTCAAGTCCTCAATATGGGTGCCTTCCTAAAGCATTCCGTTTAATGCTCCCTAAGATTAAGAATTATGTGCGGGAGCAAACACATTAGTTGAAAAACTATTCGTGTTATATTGCCTTATAGACTCCTTCTTATTGCCATAGCAGTCCCGTCAAATTTAAATGCACCAAACGCTAACAGTTCATTATGAATGATCTAGTTTCCATTATTCCACATGTCTGACTCTGCCCTCACTGTGGATATTACTATACATTGCACTATGTATTTTTACACATACACAAAATTTTACTTTTCTGGTTGACCCTGATAACAGTTCAACAGAATCACTATTGATCTAGTAATTGGTTGAGGAGATACTGACATAATGGTGGATCCATTCAAGTCAGAAATTGGGCTAATTTATTGTTTCATTGCAAGACTCAGAACAGCTGGTTCTTGACAACAATATTTAACGGATTGAAGAATCAAATGTTTGAGTCAAAACCACAATCGGCTTCAGCTTCCTGTGTGGCTGTGGTGAGGCACTTGAAGCCTAGTTCAGAATGAGTTCCTCTGGAGTCTGGTAATTTTCATTAAGCTAGATGCCTAATTGTTTCATTGTGTAACAGTCAGAACCACTGCCAAAGTGAAACCCTGCAGACAGCAGAGTTTTGTCAACACTTCAAGCATTCTAGAGCACTGCCCGACACTATTTCATGTGGGATTTTTATTCAGAAATGAATTCAAATAAAGGCTTAACGATAACAATCTAGACAAGGATATTGGCCCAATGGATTGAACTGATTCTTCAGTTGCACTACACATGCACTGCACCCAAAGGAACAATGATGGGCTAGATTTTGCAGTCAAAGGCAAAGCAATGGTGCTCACCGCTGACGTCAAAGAAAGCTGCCCACAAAGATCCAGCAATCTCCGTGGCTCAAATTTCCCCTTTCCTGATGGCAGTTTAAATCTGGTGCCATGTTGAGGGGTCTCCAGGTGTGCAGCAGCATTGATGGTCAGCAAACAGGGTAAACAGCCAATCACATTGAAGTAAACTCACACACAGCAAACCAGGAAATCAAAGCACTTTATCTTTCACTTTTATTTTAAATGTTGAGATGGCAAAATAAATGATTATGGTTGGATATAGATAGATGCTACAGCATCAATATAAACAAACTTTAAGAAAAAATTATTTTAAAAAATGCGGAATTTCATAATAAAAGAGGAATTTGATATCCTGTAAATATAAAATTAGCTTTTCAATGCCAGTGAGGCTGTTTAGCAGCAATTATGAAATTAGTATGCCATTAAAAACTCAGTTATACTTCGTTCAACAAAGGTGTACCATTTCAATGGTATTTACAGTGAGACTAAGCGCAAAAGGTGAAGTTTTCATGAATTCACTGTTTGCTTAGGGTTTGTACTCTGGGTGGGGCATTGGGTGGAGCTTTGAATCACTAACAGCAACTTCTGGATTTCTGCATTATTCCGCGCGTATGCAGACTCCCAAAGTTGTTGCCAGTTTCAATGGCATAATTATGGCAAATGCTAACAGTTTTGCTGTCATTACCACCATAAAATCCAGACTGTTGTGATATAAAATAATTACTACTTGCATCTAGTCTATCAATAAATTCAAAAACCCTATGACTTTTATTAGCAGGAATGTTACTTGAGGAGATTGTACTCTGAAAATCATAATGAAGTAATGGGAAGGTAAATTGAAGAAAATCATAGGAAATTAGAGGGGAAAAATAAAAATGTCAGGTTTGTTCCTTTTCTTCCTGCACCTCACAGGAGCATTATAAGGCAAAATTTGACAGCAAGCTACATAAGAGATATTGGGACAGGTGAACTGAAGACAGCGATAGCCCTCTTACCAAAATTAGATAGCTTTTAAAGTAAGTCAAATGTCATTTATTTTGTAAGCACTGCTGTAAATATTACTGAAGGGTCTCTCACATATGGAAAAATTCTGTGTTCAGCAATTGTCCAAAATTTACAAATGAATACATTTCCAGAGTAGTTTGCCAACCATTTTTATCTTAACAAGATAGGCTGAAGCTCTTTCCATTCAAAATACACGAGAAAAAGCAGTTGATACGGGCTTCATTTTTTGTATTATCAGCAATTTAGTCTGTTGACTGCAACCTGCACTTTCCTGTCAAGATGAATAGCAATAATTTTGACCCCAGGGGACAGGAAAAGGAAAGCCAGAAAATGTCGGATGACAGATGATGTATCAACTAAAAAAGGGAAGGAGAAAAGTGTCTGTAAATAGGATATGTGAAGAGACGATGAAAACAAATGACTGGTTAATCTGTGAGTGATTCTGTGCCGCTGCAAATATTAGTGAGGTCATCAAATCGGTTATCTCCTTCACCATTGTTAGATATACTCCAGAATTTTAGAATGACCAACTCGGGTGACTGACTGTTCATCCCAGTTATTCATCTAAATTCTAATGAATGGCTGTGTGTGTGATCTGTGTAATCTAAATGGATAAGAGATCACACTTCCCATTTTAAAAGTCCATTCAGTTCCAAATAAAGTGAAAGATATGTGGCACTACATCCGCCTTCTGCAATAAAATTGTCCCTTTCTCAATGACTGGGATTATGTTCAATTATTGTACTCAGCAAAGCGCATACAACAGAGACCTATTCATTGACCCTTTCACTGAAAACAGGCCAAAATACAATCGTGATGTATTTTGAAATAACTAGTACAGTGAAAATCATTTAAATGTCTTTTTTTTTAGCAAACTAGCATATTAATATTTACAGCAATGTCTCGCAACAGAAAAGAAAAAAAAGTGTTCATGGCAATTGGTTGAGATTCAATATTGAGGCACATTTTTATACAGTAGAGAGTGCATCATAAACAACAAGAGCTACATCAGAGAATGTTACAGAAGAAAGTTGATAGGCAGCTGTTGATTCAGGTACTTTTCTCTGTGTCCATGGCACTATGTTGTATTACATTTTCCCTGCCTTCATGCTGAAACCAATGCTGTAATCTACCTTTGCCAGTTTTGATGAAAGGTCACAGACCTGAAACGTTAACTCTGTTTCTCTCTCCACAGATGCTGCCTGACTGCTGAGTATTTCCAGTACTTTCTGTTTTTATTTCTGTAAATATACCGGTATGGTTAAGTTCTAGTTTTTGTGTAGCTGCGTAGACAATATTGTGAAGTAGCATTGCCAATCACATCTAATAAAATTTAAATTAAACTTTATATCATTTACATGTCATGAACAGTCAGCTGCAAAATGAAGATCATTTGATGATATAAGCAACAACAATAACTTACATTTATATAGTGCCTTTAATGTAGTAAAACGTTCCAAACATACCGAACCTCATCAACACTTTCTCTCTTGCATTTTTTTTATTCATTCATGGTATGTGGGCATCGCTGGCTAGGACAGCATTTATTGCGCATCCCTAATTGCCCTTGAGAAGGTGTTGGTGAGCTGCCTTCTTGAACCGCTACAGTCCATGTGGGGTAGGTATACCCACAGTGCTGTTAGGGAGGAGTTCCAGGATTTTGACCCAGCAACAGTGAAGGAATGGCGATATAGTTCCAAGTCAGGATGGTGTGTGGCTTGGAGGGGAATTTGCAGGTGGTGGTATTCCCATGCAACTGCTGCCCTTGTCCTTCTCGTTGGTAGAGGTTGTGGGTTTGGAAGGTGCTGTCTAAGGAGCCTTGGTGCATTGCTGCAGTGCATCTTGTAGATGGTACACACTGCTGCCACTGTGTGTCGGTGGTGGAGGGAGTGAATGTTTGTGGATGGGGTGCCAATCAAGCAGGCTGCCTTGTCCTGGATGGTGTAGAGCTTCTTGAGTGTTATTGGAGCTGCACCCATCCAGGCAAGTGGAGAGTATTCCAACACACTCCTGACTTGTACGTTGTAGATGGTGGACAGGCTTTGGGGAGTCAGGAGGTGAGTTACTCGCACTGAAACAGGCCCTTTGGCCCACCGAGACTGTGCCGACCAACATTCACCCATTTATACTAATCCTACATTAATCACATATTCCCTACCACATCCCCACCATTCTCCTACCACCTACCTGCACTAGGGGCAATTTATAATGGCCAATTTACCTAGTAACTTGCAAGTCTTTGGCTGTGGTAGAAAACCAGAGCACCTGGCGGAAACCCACGCAGTCACAGGGAGAACCTGCAAACTCCACACAGGCAGTACCCAGAACTGAACCCGGGTCGCTGGAGCGGTGAGGCTGCGGTGCTAACCACTGCGCCACTGTGCCAACTTATAAAAGGAGCTCGAAGAGGAAAGGAATTTGTAACTAACTGTACAGACATTAAACAGCCTGACGCCTATGACAAGTGTCTCACTCACAAATTAGGTGACTCTCCAAGCCCATAAATCTAATTTTAATCCAAAAATGAAGTAGTGCTTGCCAGTGAGAATATATGCCACAGTGCATGATATCCCCATGTGAAGTATTCTTTCTTTGGACTCACACAGACAACGTCACTGTATTCCAACAGTCACTTTGAAGTGCAGAAACAAAATAGGTCAGATCTTGCTGGAGCTGGTGTGCCCCATTAGTTAGATCTTTTCTGGCATCCTTCAGTTGCAAGTATAAGCTGATAACGGCATGGAGAGGGCAATGGGACAACTGTGACCTTAGTTAACAATGAGACCAACTGTGTATCTCCTTAACCAATGCCATTTAAGGATTGAGAAAGAAACAGAGGAACTACAGAGAAGGAGGGTGAATTACAGTCAAATCAGGTACAGAAAGAGAAATAAAGAGAGGGAAATAAAGATTAGCACAAGAGAAAAAGCGAATCAAAAAAGAAAAGTAAGAAAACAATTAAAATTTGGCTCTTTAAAATCCCTAACAATAAATTATATGCAGGTGTGAGATTGAACGCTTTAAATTGCTCCCATTCTGGGCCAAGAGGTTGATTGGTATTGTATTATCAGCAACCACATTGTTAAAAAGGTACTTATCTTAATTACAAGGTTTAACTTTCTGTTCAGAGATTAATGCGAAATTAATGGAGAAATCCAGAAATTTCTTAAAAAGAAATAAAAACAGAAAATGCTGGAAATAATCAGCAGTTCTGGCAGCATTTGTCGAGTGAGAATCAGAGTTAATGATTCAGGGGAGGCTGAGGTCAAGATGCCACTTGTGGAAAGCAAAGAGTGGAACAGTGGAAAGCCACCAGCAAGTTCTGCGGATTCGCAATTGACGGTATATCTCTTAATCCTCTGAGCTTGCTGTATTTGGCAGAACATGAAATAATATAAAAAGTAACACACAAATTACCCTATTATTCTCATGTAATAAAATAAACTTGAGGATACCAATTTAACCTTCCACCTCTTTCTGCAGCTTTTCTTTTAAAGAGGTGGAAACACACAATTAGGCATAGCTTTTTTCAAAACATTTTTTCTGGGGCGCTCATACAGTTATTGGGCAGGTACACAAATGCTGTCGTACTCTTTAAAAATACCTAAGTCATGAATTTCTTTGGAATTGTTCTTGATCCACTGCTGTAATTTGATCGGAAGTGCAGTGGAAACCCACTCTACAGGCTGGAATTTGAGAGCCAGCTGCCAGTGAAAAAAATGGCGGCCAGCATGTGCGGGCCACACGCCGCAGAGCTGCCGCAATCTCCCGAGTGGTGGCTCATTTAAAAAGGAGGGGGCGAGCTGTCCAACACTGGCAATGATGTCAGCTGCCCATGTGCAGGCGCTGGCGCCATTTTTAAAGAGCAGCCAGCCCTGCCAGTCACGTTGAATTTTTATAGTATTCCCCCTCAAAATCTACCAAATAAAATTTTAATGCCCCTTTCTCATACCTCCAATAACAATTAGATTAACTATTTACCCTTTCCCCTCTAAAGTACTTACCTTTGAAATCTGACCTTCCCACCCAGACTGTACAAAGTTTAAAGTTCACCCCTTCCCACCATCCCCTACACTCATTACATTTATTTGACCCCAACTCTCCCACACTAAAAATCTTCCCCCCCTCCCCACTAGTGTCACGCCAGCTTTCCCCAGACAGGGAAGTGAAGGCACAGGCGTGCCCCGGAAGATTGAAGGTGAGCGTATTTAAATTTATTCATTTTATTGATTTACATATTGAAATTCAGGTCCTGTCATCCAGCGGCAGGGGGGCCGCCACGGAGCTCACCACCGCTGGGAGGATCAGGCTAGGCCTTCCTGGCGTCGAGCTCCATGGTGAGCCACTGCCAGAACCATCTTCCGGCCCAGCTTTCACGCACCCCCCACCCCCCCCACCCTCTCCCCACCGCCACGGAGTCCGACGCTTGGTAAAATCCAGCCCTACATGTGTAAACAGGGCACTTCAAGCAAAGCTATGACAGAGGAGCTGAGCATCTCTAAATAAATTTCCAGCTATTTCAAGCTCACCCAGTGAATACATATGCCATAAATATGCCACATGGTGTAGAAAGTCTCAGGTTTGATCCTTGTCAAGTTCAGACCCATGATCTGCATCAAATTCTTTCCATCTCACTTGAGATAGTAATATAGTAATACAGGTGCTACCACTGGCCTCCATGCCCCAGGTTACAGGAAAGAAAAATCACCCAAGGTTTTCACTCCTAATTACTATCCCTAGTAACCCCTGATGGTGACAACATATCTGAATATTGAGTGAAGACAGAATCAGGTGCTGTAGTCATAAAAAACAGCCTACCAGTATGTTCTATATGAAGAATGATCACTTGAACAATATACTAGCACCTGAGGGACATATCCTAACAAAGAGCTTATCTTCAGGTGGAATAAAAAGAGCATAAAAACTGGGTACAGAACAACACTGACAGATGCCAAGAATGGTGTGTGTGCCATTGTGTCTGATGACAACACTCAACGATCATGTATGTATGAGAGAGAAGACAAACAAAACAAAAATCTTAGAGAGGAGGCCCAGGGAGATTGGCTATGATTACGAAAAATGACAACAAGGCTCACATATCGCTATTTTCTAGCCCCAATTGAGGGACCTCACATTGCAGCATCTACGTTATCATGAATTGGAAAAGACATACCAAGGAACCTGTGACAAAATGGAAAATTATTATATTTATATGACATTAGAGAGACATATTTAAAACAGGTTTCAGTGAGTTTCAAAGGCAATTGGTTCTCTGGCAATTGTGATCAGATCATAGAAATGGGACATGACCATCTTGAATGACTTTTCTTGTTTGGGTAAACACTCTGATCTGAAATTAATTAAGCCAAGAGCTTCTTGATAACTAAATTTGGCTATTTTAAATTGTAATTTTAATGTATATGGATTATCAGATTGTGCAACAGACAAAATCAACTCCTGTGATTTCTGAATCATTAAAACACGATATTTGCAGGAAGATATCTCTATCTGGACATGATCAACCCACCTAGCAAACTATGGACAATGACTTCAAAGGTATAGCTATAATACAAAATGATTCTCATGATACAGCTCAAACAAGTTAGCTTTAGTTCTGGCTGGTGATCTGAACACCATAGATTAGAAAATTATACCATCCACATAGTACAAACATTGGGAATAAACTCTCTTACAAAACTCCTGATGTTTATTAAACCGCAGAAGAAATATATTTTTTATGAGGTGGGGGAGGGCGTTAAACTTCTTTGCACTTTACTGTTTTTTTCTTACAGTAAATAACTTTTATCTTAAGGTTCATTCATCACCTTCCAGAGAGGATAGAGGAACATCGTGGGCATCCATATAATATCCATTGCACCATACACCATAACTAAGTGTTAATAGTGTGGCACACTATCCTACTGACAACAAATGTAAGGATAGTGGTTGTGGTTTGTGAAAAAACTCACTTTACTGGTATAAATTAATTTTTTCAGCAAATGTTAAACTGGTGTTGGGGGGAATATTGTCCCAAAAAATTGAGAGCAAACCATCTTGATTATAGCACATTCCCTAACAGCCATGTAATTTATAAAAAAATTTTGACACACATACTGAACTTGGTGGGATTGTTGCTAAGTAACTACTTAATGCTGTCTTTTAACCACACTTCATTTGTCTTCCACCCTCACTCCTAAGTTATCCAAATTGAGTGCCTCCTCTGCTCACTGAATCTGCTAGGTAAATGACCAAAGCATGACCATGACCTCACTGGAATATTTACACATATCTAAGTGTCAAACAATGTCAAACAACCCCATGGTTCAATTAATTGTTAGGAGTAGACAGCGAAAGGAGGGGCATTTGGGCTTGTTTAAATAAAGGGCTATGAGTCAGTGAAGTAATGCTGTAGATTTCAAGAATGTGGACTAAAGCAGCTTAAATGAATCATGCTATTAAGTCAGGAATTAGTTGAGTCAGCAATCAGAAGGCAGAGAAGACCTTTGATGCAAGAATAAAAACAAAACAAATCTATTCAGAATTAAAAGTATAACAGTATTACAGAAGTCACAATTGATTGTATAAAACCCCAGTTGACACAAGTGTTATTTTTGGCACAGAAAATGTTTTATGATATTGTAAAGCTTCTCCACCCTCTGTTCCACGAATGAAATCACTCTTTTAAAGTGAAACCTAAATGACTTAACAGTACAACAGCAGAGAAGAAAACAGCAGACAACCTTCTCCCATGTGATGGTAGAAGCAGAGATGCTGAATGACTTCAAAAGGAAATTGGATGGGCACTTGATGGAAATAAACTTGCTGGGCTACATGGATAGAGCAGAAGAATGGAAATGATTGTATTGCTTGACAGAGAGCCAGCATGGACTCGAGGGCCAAATGGCCTCCTTCTGAGACATAGTGACTTTATGGGGTGAATTTTGTTAGCACACTGCCAGTCTGCCCGCATACAGCTGCCGTCGCTAAGCCCCCACGATATTTCGCGCTGGGGCTCATCTAAATGGAGGGGGCGGAACGGCCGCCCCCAATGACATCCTCGGCAACGCGTCCAGCGCCACCGCACAGGCGCTGGCGCCATTTTTAAAAGGCTTCAAGCCCTGCAGTAACATTTGAAACTTTAAAGGGACATTCATTTTAAATTTGTGTTAAAAAGTAAATAAAAGCTGGAATGCCCTTTCCCACCCCCACCCCCAATGTTTGTTTTTGGGCCTATCCCATCCAAAATAAACTTAATTCCCAACCTGAGCATTTCCACCCCAAAAGTCGCCAGCTTTGCCCTTCATCACCATCCCACCATCCCCCCTGCCAATGGAGTAAGTTTCCTTCGTTTCCTGCCCCCCCTGAGACTGAAAATTAAACTCCACCCCCCTCCCCATCAGTGTCTCGCCTTGAATCCCTAAACAGGGATCGTAAGGTGGAATGGCTGTTCGGTTCAGGTAAGTTAGTTATTACGTATTTGCATAAGTTTTAAGGCCCCGCTGCCAAGGGGCGGTGGGGAACGGGGTGGGGGGGGGGGGGGTGGTGGGGGTGCTGCACACTGAGGCCTCACCACGGCCAGTAAAATACAGCAGGGCTTTCTTGGCATTGGGGTTTTTAAAATTCATTTGTGGGATGTGGGCGTCGCTGGCAAGGCCAGCATTTATTGCCCATCCCTAATTGTCGTTTAACTGAGTGGCTTGCTAGGCCATTTCAGAGGACATCTACGAGTCAACCACATTGCTGTGGGTCGGGAGTCACATGTAGGCCAGACCAGGTAGGGACAGCAGATTTCCTTCCCCACAGAACATTAGTGGACCAGATGGGTTTATAGGACAATCGACAATGGTTTCATGGTCACCATTAGACTAGCTTTTTAATTGCCAGATTAACTGAATTCAAATTTCACAATCTGCCATTGTGGAATTCGAACCCATGTCCCCAGAGCAGTAGTCTAGGTCTCTGAGTTACTAGTCCAGTAACATTACCACTACACCACCGCATCCCCATAATCCAAAGAATCCAAGCGCACCTAACTGGACCACATTCATGCATCTCCTAGAAACCAATTGCAAAGCAGCATGGCAGATATTATAGAGTCATAGGGCTGAATTTTATGAGCCCTCCGGCATAGAGGGTCATAGTGGGCTTCTTCTGGAAGAATTTTCCGGGCCCCCCCCGTTTCTTCTCTAAATAGCTACAAAGGAAAGTCCTGAAGAAGACTAACTGGAGGAGGTGGTTCCACAAATATCCCCATCCTCAATGATGGGGGAGCCCAGCACATCAGTGCGAAAGATAAGACTGAAGCATTTGCAACAAACTTCAGCCAGAAGTGCCAGGTTGATGATCCATCTCAGCCTCCTCCTGAAGTCCCCAGCATTACAGATGCCAGACTTCAGCCAATTCAATTCACTCCACGTGATATCAAGAAGCGACTGAAGACACTGGATACAGCAAAGGCTATGGGCCGCGCCCCGAGCCAAGCCGTTCTAGTACAGCTACAACACTGGCATCTACCCTACAATGTGGAAAATTCCCCCGATGTCCTGTACACAAAAAGCAGGACAAGTCCAACCCGGCCAATTACCGCCCCGTCAGCCTACTCTCAATCATCAGTAAAGTGATGGAAGGTGCCATCAAGCAGCACTTGCTGAGCAATAACCTGCCAGGGTCACTCAGCTCCTGACCTCATTACAGCCTTGTTTCAAACATGGAAAAAAGAGCTGAACTCAAGAGGTGAGGTGAGAGTGACTGCCCTTGACATCAAGGCAGCATTTGACAGAGTATGGCATCAAGGAGCCCTTGCAAAACTGAGGTCAATGGGAATCAGGGGGAAAGCCCTCGGCTGGCTGGAGTCATACCTAGAGCAAAGGAAGATGATTGTGGTTGTTGGAGGTCAATCATCTGACCTCCAGGGCAGCACTGTAGTGTCCTAGGACCAACCATCTTCAGCTGCTTCATCAATGACCTCCTTCAATCATAAGGTCAGAAGTGGGGATGTTCGCTGATGATTGCACAATGTTCAGCACCATTCATGACTCCTCAGATACTGAAGCAGTCCATGTAGAAATGCAGCAAGACCTGGACAATATCCAGGCTTGGGCTGATAAGTGGCAAGTAACATTCGCGCCACACAAGTGCCAGGCAATGACCATCTCCAACAAGAGAGAATCTAACCATCTCCCCTTGACATTCAACAGCATTACCATCGCTGAATCCCTCACTATCAACATCCTAGGGGCTACCATTGACCAAAAACTGAACTGGAGTAGCCATATAAATACCGTGGCTACAAGAGTAGGTCAGGGGTTAGGAATCCTGAGGCGAGTAACTCACCTCCTGACTCCCCAAAGCCTGTCCACCATCTACAAGGCACAAGTCAGGAGTGTGATGGAATACTCTCCACTTGCCTGGATGGGTGCAGTTCCAACAACACTTAAGAAGCTCGACACCATCCAGGACAAAGCAGCCCGCTTGATTGGCACAACATCAACAAACATTCACTCCCTCCACCACCGACGCACAGTGGCAGCAGTGTGTACCATCTACAAGATGTACTGCAGCAATGCACTAAGGCTCCTTAGACAGCGCCTTCCAATCTCGTGACCTCTACCAACTAGAACTAGAACATAGCAGTACAGGCCCTTCGGCCCTCGATGTTGCGCCGTTCCTGTGAAACCATCTGACCTACACTATTCCATTTTCATCCATATGTCTATCCAATGACCGCTTAAATGCCCTTAAAGTTGGCGAGTCTACTACTGTTGCAGGCAGGGCGTTCCACGCCCCTACTACTCTCTGAGTAAAGAAACTACCTCTAACATCTGTCCTATATCTATCACCCCTCAACTTAAAGCTATGTCCCCTCGTGTTTGCCATCACCATCCGAGGAAAAAGACTCTCACTATCCACCCTATCTCACCCTCTGATTATCTTAGATGTCTCTATTAAGTCACCTCTCCTCCTCCTTCTCTCTAACGAAAACAACCTCAAGTCCCTCAGCCTTTCCTCGTAAGACCTCGAAGGACAAGGGCAGAAAATACATGGGAACACCACCACCTGCAAGTTCCCCTCCAAGTCACACACCATCCTGACTTGGAACTATATCGCCGTTCCTTCACTGTCGCTGGGTCAAAATCCTGGAACTCCCTTCCTAACAGCACTGTGGGTATACCTACCCCAAATGAACTGCAGCGGTTCAAGAAGGCAGTTCACCAACACCTTCTCATGGGCAATTAGAGATTGGCAATAAATGCTGGCCTGGCCAGTGACGCCTACATCCCATGAATGAATAAAAAAAATAGCTAAATTGTTCTGTGTAATGCTTTTCCCCAATTCATGGGCTACATATTAATGTCCCAAACTTTGTACCTTGTGTGAAAGTGCAAAGATGAGTTCCTGATCAAAACAATTTCTGACAAAGGGTACTTTTTTGTGGGAAGTGCTAACTCTTTGAATCATAATTGCTTCATATAGTTTTGACAAAGATAACATTTATGTCTGGTATACTTTGATTTTTTGACAAAAAATACTGTTGCGACAGGACAAAATTATTGTGGCCAGAGTTATTGTACAAAATTCTTCTCTCAGCTATTTAATCGGTTTATTGTGACGATATTAATGTCTCCAATAAAATAGTGGTAAGAAGACTTCGGTAAAACACTTTGAAGGATTTGTGCAATGATATCACTCATAGTCATTTCCATGCTTAGATTAATAATAAGGGTGTGATAGAAAGAGTCTGGCAAGTAGTTGGACTGTCCATAAAATTTACCACCTATTTATTGTCCTTTAAATTGGACACTGTGTTCATTGACAAAGCAATCTGTTCCACTGGGTACAGAATAGCTTTCAAAATGCTATAGCTTTGGCCCTGTCACTGAGCACAAATTACCAATGCTATCACAGGGTTTTTCATTAATGAGTTGACAGCTACCCACTGAGCATGGCTAAGGGGGTATTCATCATGTTCACAACAATTCAGTACATCTCATTAATTCCACTAGCTCTTCCCTATCTTCAGGTAAATATGAGGCTACCAGCACTCACTAAGAATAAACTATGAGGAAAAGAAATACTCGGACATCCATTGAACAATTGCAGTCATGTCACATTGATAAATATCATGAACGCCAGGTTACGAAATTCAAACAGTAATTTCCAATCAAATATGTGCCCTTGACACAAGGAAACACAGTGCATACAGTGACCGAACTTTTTGGCAATAACTGTGTGATGAACTTGCCAGCAGCATACACTGCCACCCACAGTAAACAAGACGACATTTTGATTGCGCCTGTAAAAAATGTGATTCCAATGTTTTATTTAATTTTATCAATTTCTACAGAAGATGAACATTCAAAGAGCAAAAGCTGGACCTGAAAATACACTTTACTATTTGGTTAGTTGAAGAAATGACTTTTCCAGACAGCATTATTTGAAAAGTAGATGTCGAGTTTTTTTTTGGAAGTTGCACACAAAGCTTTGTATCAAAGTCCAAAACAAAACTGATAACGGATAAACTATTCAGACTGAGTACCTGTACATTTTTGGTTGAGTCAAGTTCACATCTGGCTATGGTTTGCCTTTTCTTTACAAGAAACAATACTAATTTCTGCAATAACACGTTCATCCTGACAGTATATTTAACACAGTGCAACAGTAAAGTGAGTGCAAACAATTTAGATAGACAGAATTCTATGATCCCTGTTCCACATTATTTGTGAATACTCCATGTTTGCTCTGAATACAAACAGAAATCATATGCAACCATCTTTGCCTGAGTCATAAGGAATGGCTGTTAGTATGGTAGTATTACATCACCAGTAACTAAAGGAAGGACTAAGAGGTAAATTACAATCATGGCAAATCTGATTTTACCCTCTAAAATCTGCATTCTGAAAATTAAGCACATATTAAATTAAACTGAAAGATTCATGGTTGGGACTTGCAAAGGAAAGGCAGGATGTAATTACAGAGACGTGGGCAATGAATCAAGGAATGGGATCAGGTGTTTGATTAGTTCTGAGTCTCTCAAATAAACAATGTTGTACAATGCAGAGATGAGGTGAGAGTGATTGCCCTTGACATCAAGGCAGCATTTGACCAAGTGTGGCATCAAGTAGCCCAAGCAAAACTGAAGTCAATGGGAATCGGGGGAAAACTCTTCACAGGCTGGAGTCATACCAAGCAAAAAGGAAAATAGGTGTGGTTGCGGTTGTTGGAGGCAAATCATCTCAGCCCCAGGACAAAACTGTACCATTCGAGACTCCTCAGATAATGAAGCAGTTTGTGCCTGCATGCAGGAAGACCTGGGCAACATTCAGGCTTGGGCTGCTAAGTGGCAAGCTATAATTGCGCCACACAAGTACCGGACAATGACCATCTCCAACAAGAGAGAATCTAACCATCTCCCACTGACAATCAATGGCATTACCATCGCTGAATCCCCCGCCATCAATATCCTGAGGGTTATCATTGACCAGAAACTGAACTGGTCAGCAATATAAGTACTGTGGCTACAACAGCAGGTCAGACGCTGGGAATTCTGCAGTGAGTAACTCATCTCCTGACTCCCCGAAGCCTTCCCAACCACCACCTTCAACATTCACTCCCTCCCCCACTGGTAGACTGCAGTGGTTCAAGAAGGCAGCTCACCACCACCTTCTTCAGGGCAATTAAGGATGGGCAACAAATTCTAGCCTTGCCAGTAATGTTAATATCCCATGAAAGAATACAAAAAGTGTCTCATCTCTAAAATCCGATAGACTTCATTGTAAATACTATACCATTTTTTAATGGAAGAAGTAAACAAGAAACACGACTTGTCCATTTGGCCACTTAACACTGTCCCATTAAACTATCTACAATTCCATCTTCTACTGTGTCACTTTCAGTTTCCTTCCAAAACAATTTCTATCCCTAAATTTCCTTTTGTTCATTGTGGATGTATCTAACATGGTCAGCATGGTTCTATGAAGGGTAAATCGTGTTTGACTAATTTGCTCGAGCTCTTCGAAGCTGTAACAAGCAACGTGGATAATGGGGATCCTGTAGATGTAATATATCTGGACTTCCAGAAGGCATTTGATAAGGTGCTGCACAAAAGGTTAATACACAAGGTAAGATCACATGGGGTTAGGGGCAATTTATTAGCTTGGATACAGGATTGGCTAACCAACAGAAAACAGGAGTCAGGATAAATGGGTCTTTTTCTGGTTGGCAAGTTCTAACTAGTGGGGTGCCATAGGATTTGGTCCTCGGGCCCCAACTATTTACAATCTATATTAATGACTTGGATGCAGGGATAAAAGGTACTATAGCCAAATTTGCAGATTGCACTAAAATAAGTTGCAATAAAGAAATAAGACATTTACAAATGGATATGGATAGGTTAGGTGAATGGGCCAGAATTTGGCAGATGGAGTTTAACGTGGATAAGTGTGAGGTTATCCATTTTGATCAGAAGAATAGAAAGACAAATTATCTAAATGGAGAGAAACATCAGAGTGCTTCGGTGCAGAGGGATCTGGGTGTCCTCGTGCATGATTCGCTGAAAACTAGTATGCAGGTACAGCAGGTAATAAGGAAGGCAAATGGACATTTGGCATTTATTGCCAAAGGAATAGAGTATAAAAGTAGGAAAGTGTTGCTGCAACTGTACAAGGCATTAGTGAGACCACACCTGGAGTATTACGTACAGTTTTGGCCACTTTACTTGAGGAGGGATGTAGTTGCATTGGAGGCAGTTCAGAGGAGATTCACTAGATTGATTCCAGAGATGAGGGGTTTGTCTTATGAAGAGAGATTGAGCAGTTTAGGCCTTTACTCTCTAGAGTTTAGAAGAATGAGAGGAGATCTAATTGAGGTAAACAAGATGATTAAGGGGATTGACAAAGTCGACTTAGAGAGGATGTTTCCTCTGGTCAGGCAATCTAGAACAAGAGGTCATAGTTTTAGGATAAGGGGTAGCAGATTTAAAACAGAGATGAGGAGAAATTACTTCTCTCAAAGGGTTGTGAGTCTGTGGAATTCACTACCCCAGAGTGGATACAGGGACATTGAGTAAATTTAAGGAGGAGATAGACAGATTTTTAATTAGTAATGGGTTGAAGGCTTATGGAGAACAGGCAGGAAAGTGCAGTTGAGGCCGAGATGAGAATAGCCATGATCGTATTGAATGGCACAGGAGGCTCGAGGGGCTGAATTTCCTACTCCTGCTGCTAGTTATTATGTTCCTCCACCCACACATTAATGTTACCCCTACCTGAAGTAAGTCTAGCATTGTCAGATTACAACATAGTTGTGGTCGGTTTACTACAGACAAATAAAACTATTATATCAGAGAACATAGAACATAGAACAGTACAGCACAGTACAGGCCCTTCGGCCCACGATGTTGTGCCAAACCTTTAACCTACTCCAAGATCAAACTAACTACTACCCTTCATTCTACTATCATCCATGTACCTATCCAAGGGTCGCTTAAATGCCCCTAATGTATCTGCTTCTACTACCACCGCTGGCAGCGTATTCCACGTACCCACCACTCTCTGTGTAAAGAACCTACCTCTGACATCTCCCCGAAACCTTCCTCCAATCACCTTAAAATTATGCCCCCTGGTGATAGCCCTTTCCACCCTGGGAAAAGGTCTCTGGCTATCCACTCTATCTATGCCTCTCATCATCTTGTACAGCTCTATCAAGTCACCTCTCATCCTTCTTCGCTCCAATGAGAAAAGCCCTAGCTCCCTCAATCTTTCTTCGCAGGACATGCCCTCCAGTCCAGGCAGCATCCTGGTAAATCTCCTCTGCACCCTCTCTAAAGCTTCCACATCCTTCCTATAATGAGGCGACCAGAACTGAACACAATATTCCAAGTGTGGTCGAACCAGGGCCTTATAGAGCTGCAGCATAACCTCGTGGCTCTTAAACTCAATCCCCCTGTTAATGAAAGCCAACACACCATACGCCTTCTTAACAACCCTATCAACTTGGGTGGCAACTTTAAGCGATCTATGGACATGGACCCCAAGATCCCTCTGTTCCTCCACACTACCAAGAATCCTGTCTTTAAGCCTGTATTCCGCATTCAAATTCGACCTTCCAAAATGAATCACTTCACACTTTTCCAGGTTGAACTCCATCTGCCACTTCTCAGCCCAGCTCTGCATCCTGTCAATGTCCCTTGAAACCTACAACAGCCTTCCACACTATCCACAACTCCAGCAACCCTCGTGTCATCGGCAAACTTGCTAACCCAGCCTTCCACTTCCTCATCCAAGTCATTTACAAAAATCACAAAGAGCAGAGGTCCCAGAACAGATCCTTGTGGAACACCACTGGTCACCGAGCTCCATGCTGAATACTTTCCATCTACTACCACCCTCTGACTTCTATGGGACAGCCAATTTTGTATCCAGACAGCCAACTTTCCCTGAATCCCATGCCTCCTTACTTTCTGAATGAGCCTACCATGGGGAACCTTATCAAACGCCTTGCTAAAATCCATATACACCACATCCACTGCTCTTCCTTAATCAATGTGTTTTGTCACATCTTCAAAGAATTCAAAAAGGCTTGTGAGGCATGAACTGCCCCTCACAAAGCCATGCTGACTGTCTCTAATCAAACCATGCTTTTCCAAATAATCATAAATCCTGTCTCTCAGAATCCTCTCCAATAATTTGCCCACTACCGACGTAAGACTGACTGGTCTATAATTCCCAGGGTTATCCCTATTCCCTTTCTTGAACAAGGGAACAACATTTGCCACCCTCCAATCATCCGGTACTACTCCAGTGGACAGTGAAGACGCAAAGATCATCACCAAAGGCACAGCAATCTCTTCCCTCGCTTCCCGTAATATCCTTGGGTATATCCCGTCTGGCCCCGGGGACTTATCTGTCCTCATATCATTCAAAATTTCCAGCACATCCTCCCTCTTAACCTCAACCTGTTCGAGCATATCAGCCTGTTCCACGCTGTCCTCACAAACGACCAGGTCCCTCTCACTAGTGAATACTGAAGCAAAGTATTCATTTAGGACCTCCCCTACCTCCTCCAACTCCAGGCACAAGAAGAACATAATAATGAACTTATTTGACCTTTCTAATCATGCCCTCTTTGTACTGGTTTTAAAACCAGTATAAAGAACTTTCTTATTTCTACATTATATTGATTTCTCACAACAATTTAAATAATTGTACCATGTTCCCTCTTTAACCTTTTTAAGGAGAATATCTCAAGCTTCTTCAATCTATCTTTATAGCTCAAAGATTTGAGATGAATAATTTTTTTTATTCGTTTGGGGGATGTGGGCATCACTGGCGAGGCCAGCATTTATTGCCCATCCCCAATTGACCTTGATAAGGTGTGATGAGCTGCCTACTTGAACCGCTGCAGTTCTTGGGGTATCGGTATGCCACAGTGCTGTTAGGGAGGGAGTTCCAGGATTTGGACCCAGCGACAGTGAAGGAATGGCGATATAGTTCCAAGTCAGGATGGTGTGTAGCTTGGAGGGAAACTTAGAGGTGGTGGTGTTCCCATGCATCAGGTACCCTTATCCATCTAGGTGGTAGATGCCGCGGGTTTGGAAGGTGCTGTTGAAGGAGCCTTGGTGAGTTGCTGCAATGCATCTTGTAGAACAAAGAACAAAGAAAATTACAGCCCATTCATGTATCTGTCTAGATACATCTTAAAAGTCGCTATCGTGCCGCGTCTACCACCTCCGCTGGCAACGCGTTCCAGGCACTCACCACCCTCTGCGTAAAGAACTTTCCACGCATATCCCCCCTAAACTTTTCCCCTCTCACTTTGAACTCGTGACCCCTAGTAATTGAATCCCCCACTCTGGGAAAAAGCTTCTTGCTATCCACCCTGTCTATACCTCTCATGATTTTGTACACCTCAATCAGGTCCCCCCTCAACCTCCATCTTTCTAATGAAAATAATCCCAATCTACTCAACCTCTCTTCATAGCTAGCGCCCTCCATACCAGGCAACATCCTGGTGAACCGCCTCTGCACCCTCTCCAAAGCATCTACATCCTTTTGGTAATGTGGCGACCAGAACTGCACGCAGTATTCCAAATGTGGCCGAACCAAAGTCTTATACAACTGTAACATGACCTGCCAACCCTTGTACTCAATACCCCGTCCGATGAAGGAAAGCATGCCGTATGCCTTCTTGACCACTCTATTGACCTGCGTTGCCACCTTCAGGGAACAATGGACCTGAACACCCAAATCTCTCTGTACATCAATTTTCCCCAGGACTTTTCCATTTACTGTATAGTTCACTCTTGAATTGGATCTTCCAAAATGCATCACCTCGCATTTGCCCTGATTGAACTCCATCTGCCATTTCTCTGCCCAACTCTCCAATCTATGTATATTCTGCTATATTCTCTGACAGTCCCCTTCACTATCTGCTACTCCATCAATCTTGTGTCGTCTGCAAACTTGCTAATCAGACCACCTATACTTTCCTCCAAATCATTTATGTATATCACAAACAACAGTGGTCCCAGCACGGATCCCTGTGGAACACCACTGGTCACACGTCTCCATTTTGAGAAACTCCCTTCCACTGCTACTGTCTGTCTCCTGTTGCCCAGCCAGTTCTTTATCCATCTAGCTAGTACACCCTGGACCCCATGCGACTTCACTTTCTCCATCAGCCGACCATGGGGAACCTTATCAAACGCCTTACTGAAGTCCATGTATATGACATCTACAGCCCTGGAGTGTCAATCAAGCAGGCTGCTTTGTCCTGGATGGTGTCGAGCTTCCCGAGTGTTGTTGGAGCTGCACCCATCCAGACAAGTGGACAGTATGCCATCACACACCTGACTTGTGCCTTGTAGATAGTGAACAGGAATTGGGGACTCAGGAGGTGAGTTACTCACTGCAAAATTCCCAGCCTCTGACCTGCTCTTGTAGCCACAGTACTTAAATGGCTGGTCCAGTTTAGTTTCTGGTCAATGGTAACCCCCAGGATGTGGGTAGTGGTGGATTCAGCGATGGTAATGTCATTGAATGTCAAGGGGAGATGGTTGGATTCTCTCTTGTTGGAGATGGTCATTGCATGACACTTGTGTGGCGTGAATGTAAGTTGCCCAAGCCTGAATGTTGTCCAAGTCTTGCTACATATGGACACGGACTGCTTCAGTATCTGAGGAGTCGCAAATGGTGCTGAACATTGCGGAATCATCAGCGAACATCCCCACTTCTGATCTTATGATGGAGGGAAGGAGCTGAAGATAGATTGATGCAGTGTATTTGATGATCCAACTTGCTGCAGCACAATTTTGTATTTATTAGAATTACACAGGTACAAATTCCCTCTAGAAACCAGATTTCCCATCTCAAATGCCTCAGGGGATAACACATGTGTTTCTTCAAAGCGATGCAGAGAAAACTGGATGGAAAGTAATTCTGAGGATGCCATTGTGGAGATTGTCACAGCTAATACAGCGAATCTGTTTTCGTGAAGCTGGAGGGATGGGCAAGAATTTTAGCCAGGACATGAGGAGAAAAATCACTGCTCTTCTTGAAATACTGTCATGGGATTTTTAACAACAACATAAATCACCAGAACAAGCAGAAAAAGCCTTGATTTAACATCTCGTCTTAAGGACTTCACCTTCAACAATGCAGCACTTCATCAATACGGCACTGAAATTACAGTTGAGTGGGAATGAAGCTTGGACCCAGAACATTCTGTCTCAGAGGCAAGAACGCAACTAAGTAAATCTAACAACAAAAGAAGAAAACAGCTAGAATTAACTCTCAATTGAAGAAAAAAAACATGTAAAGGAACACCTTTAAACAGAAATATCTCCCTCTGCCAAGAGCACGTAACTTCTGATTTCCTGTCCTTTTGTGTATTTTTTCTTCTGCTAAATGACCATCCATTTTTAATATGCTGTCATACGGATGGGTGATGGTCTGCACCCAAATCACTGCCAACGTGCCCTGTGGCCTCTTTTGAGGAGGAACTAGGAGCGTTCTTCTTCTTCTCGTCTTCTTCTTCTTTGGCCTCCTTATCTCAAGAGACAATGGGTAAACACCTGGAGGTGGTCAGTGCTTTGTGAAGCAGCACCTGGAGTGACTATAAAGGTCAATTCGAGAGTGACAGACTCTTCCACAGGCGCTGAAGATAAAATTGGTTGTCGGGGCTGTTGCACAGTTGGCTCTGTCCTTGCACTTCTGTCTTTTTTCCTGCCAACTGCTAAGTCTGTTCAACTTGCTGCTCTTTAGCCCCACCTTTATGGCTGTGTGACAGCTCTGGCGATCACTGGCAACTGACTCCCACGACTTGTGGTCAATGTCACAGGACTTCATGTCGTGTTTACAGACGTCTTTAAAGCGGAGACATGGACGGCCGGTGGGTCTGATACTAGCGACGAGCTCGGTGTACAATGCGTCCTTGGGGATCCTGCCATCTTCCATGTGGCTCACGTGGCCAAGCCATCTCAAGCGCCGCTGGCTCAGTAGGGTGTATATGCTGGGGATGTTGGTCGCCTCGAAGACTTCTGCGTTGGAGAGACGGTCCTGCCACCTGATGCCAAGGATTCTCCGGAGGCAGCGAAGATGGAATGAATTAAGACGTCGCTCTTGGCTGACATACGTTGTCCAGGCCTCGCTGCCATAGAGATAAGGTACTGAGGACACAGGCTTGAAACACTCAGACTTTTGTGTTCCGTGTCAGTGCGCCATTTTCCCACACTCTCTTGGCCAGTCTGGACATAGCAGCGGACGCCTTTCCCATGCGCTTATTAATTTCTGCATCGAGAGACAGGTTACTGGTGATAGTTGAGCCTAGGTAGGTGAACTCTTGAACCACTTCCAGAGCGTGGTTGTCGACATTGATGGATGGAGCATTTCTGACGTCCTATCCCATGATGTTCGCTTTCTTGATGCTGATGGTTAGGCCAAATTCGTTGCAGGCAGCCGCAATCCTTTCAATGAGTCTCTATAGACACTCTTCTGTGTGGGATGTTAATGCAGCATCGTCAGCAAAGAGGAGTTCCCTGATGAGGACCTTCCGTACTTTGGTCTTTGCTCTAGGACGGGCAAGGTTGAACAGCCTGCCATCTGATCTTGTGTAGAGGAAAATTCCTTCTTCTGAAGACTTGAACGCATGTGAGAGCAGCAGTGAGAAGAAGATCCCAAACAGTGTAGGTGCGAAAACACAGCCCCGTTTCACGTCACTCAGGATAGGAAAGGGGTCTGATGAGGCACCGCAATGCTGAATTGTGACTTTCATATTGTCATGGAATGAGGTGATGATACTTAGTAGCTTTGGTGGACATCCAATCTTTGCTATTAGTCTGAAGAGACCACGTCTGCTGATGAGGTCAAAGGCTTTGGTGAGATCTATGAAAGCAACGTACAGGGGCATCTGTTGTTCGCGGCATTTCTCCTGTAGCTGGTGAAGGGAGAACAGCATGTCAATGGTGGCTCTCTCTGCTCGAAAGCCACATTGTGCCTCAGGGTAGACATGCTCAGCCAGCTTCTGGAGTCTGTTTAAAACGACTCGAGCAAAGACTTCCCCCACTATGAGGGAGATTCCACGGGAACTAGGAGCCATTAATGCTTAAAACCTCTGCTTCAAATTTTCCTCACCTTTTCAGCTTTAACACTGCACCTTATTTGCAGTGCCTCACCACACCACTTAGAAACTGAGTGGAGCAGAAACTGATCCACCATTTATCCTTTATTCTGTGGCTCTGCATTAGTTCTCTAATCTCAGCCCCAGCTTGCATTTGTTTTTAAAATATTTGCATCCTTTTATCTGGATAGACTCAACTATTTGTGACTTTCGCACTTACAGTGTTAACTGACGGCTTTGTACAAAAGCAATGGATTCCCATGACAGACATATGAATGACCAAAACGTCCGAATTCTTCATTTCTTTTCTAACCGTAAAGTATTGTTACTATCTCAGCGGGGAATGTTCAATCAGGTTCAGCTTCTGGAACAGTTCTAAACAACTCTCTCCAAAAGTTCTGCTACCCAACTTAGTGCCACATCAAACAGAACAAAAACATTAATACAATTTTTCAATGCTTCCCTTAAACTCTGTATAACTAAATAAGCCAGCATAGGATTAACAATGCAATAGTGCAATTATGTTAGTACTGCTGATTGGTTCATTACATTCGTTGTAAGATGGTAAATTGTATTGCTAAATCATAATGCCACTTTAATGAACTGAAAGTAACCCAATTCTAAGAACACTGGACAGACCCACTTTGCATCGGTATGGGGCAGTGGGGGGGGTGGGGGGGCGGGTAACTGCGATACCCAAACAGCTCCATCATAACTCCAGGAGATTATACAAGAGTTAGGCGAAACAGCAGAGGAAAGCAGTAGTTCTCCTTGAATAGAAAACCAGTAAAAAGAAACCCAAGTAGTTCTTCAGTGGTGTCACTGCACAATTTTCAGTTTCATATACTCGGTCTTTGAATGCTATTTCAAAGCAAAAGATGCTTGTCCACTTCTTTCCCTCATATGCCTCAAGAACACAAATAACCATTTACTAACCCCAGGGAGCAGTTTCATAAAAAGTGCTGCTTTAGACTTGCTTTGTTAGCCCAACACAGCAGTCAACTTCATTTCCATCTGCTGAAAGTAAATCAAAAATAGCTGAAGCTTTCCTGCCTGAAAATAAACTACAGGGTAAGAGGAATAATAGCTTCTCTCAGCTTCTCACTCCCAACATCCACTTAACAAGTCACATCCTAGCACCATTTATTATCTGTTTCGAAATATTCCCACTGATTTGCTGCTATACCAGATAGAAGCCTAGGGTTTCTGTTTCTGAAGACTCCATTGATTTGTCACCAATGATGAGTGTTCACTATAAGTTCCCACAATCCCCTGCGGAGGGAAGATTCTCCCACAATGCCCTGCAGGGGAGAAGATTAAACAAAGACACAAATGCAGGAATAAAATCCACTTTATTTTGAAGTATGAGTTTTTTTTAAAAAAGGTACAAAGCAAGGGCAAGGTGAGGTTTGGTTTAACTGTTTATGTGCTGCACTCCTTTGTTGAAATTTACTTTCTCAGCACTATCAATGTCATACAAATCCTAGATATGAGATTCTTGGTGGGCAAGTGGACTCTGATTGGCAGAGGCATTGCCATGGAGAATGCACCAATCAGCACTCTCTTCTCAGACTGTATAAATTTGTTGTTTTCCCTTACATTGGTATTTTTGCGAATTGTCCTGATGAGTGCAAGACCAAAAGCTTCAACAAAATGTCTCTGTTTTCATAGATAGTAATGTATTCTCCATTTTCCCTGTCTCTATTTTTCTCTCCATCTCTCTTTGTTTCTCTTTTCACCAGGAAATTCTTTGATTCTTGCATGCAAAAGATCACAATTTCACATTTATTGGGGAGTTCACAGCTGAACCCACCTAAAAACCCATGCAATTACAAAGAGTTAAAATCGGGCCCATAGAATCTGAAGGCATGTGATATCATGTGACTGGGTCTATAATAATTGAGATTTTCTAGAATGGGAAAGAACATCCTATTTTACTCAAGTGCATGTTGTAACACTTTACTTTATATAGTGCTCCTCCCATGGAAAACAAATATCTCAGAAATTTATAGTCAAGTTAAGATCACATGGGGTTAGGGGCAATTTATTAGCTTGGATAGAGGATTGGCTAACCAACAGAAAACAGAGAGTCGGGATAAATGGGTCTTTTCTGGTTGGCAAGATGAAACTAGTGGGGTGCCACAGGGTTCACTCCTCGGGCCCCAACTATTTACAATCTATATCAATGACTTGGATGCAGGGATTGAAGGTACTATAGCCAAATTTGCAGATGACACTAAAATAGGTGAGATAGTAAGTTGCAATAAAGATATGGATAGGTTAGGTGAATGGGCCAGAATTTGGCAGATGGAGTTTAACGTGGATAAGTGTGAGGTTATCCATTTTGGTCGGAAGAACAGAAAGGCAAATAATTATCTAAACGGAGAGAAACTTCAGAGTGCTTCGGTGCAGAGGGATCTGGGTGTCCTCGTGCATGAATCGCAGAAAACTAGTATGCAGGTGCAGCAGGGAATAAGGAAGGCAAATGGACTTTTGGCATTTATTGCCAAAGGAATAGAGTATAAAAGTAGGGAAGTATTGTTCAACTGTACAAGGCATTAGTGAGACCGCACCTGGAATATTGCGTACAGTTTTGGTCCCCTTACTTGAGGAAGGATGTAGTTGCATTGGAGGCAGTTCAGAGGAGATTCACTAGATTGATTCCAGAGATGAGGGGTTTGTCTTATGAAGAGAGATTGAGCAGTTTAGGCTTTTCCTCTCTAGAGTTTAGAAGGATGAGAGGCGATCTAATTGAGGTATATAAGATGATTAATGGGATTGACATAGTAGACTTAGAGAGGATGTTTCCTCTGGTCAGGCAATCTAGAACGAGAGGTCATAGTTTTAGGTTAAGGGGTAGCAGATTTAAAACAGAGATGAGAAGAAATTACTTCTCTCAAAGGGTTGTGAGTCTGTGGAATTCACTACCCCAGAGTGCGGTGGATGCCAGGACATTGAGTAAATTTAAGGAGGAGATAGATAGATTTTTAATTAGTAATGGGTCGAAGGGTCATGGAGAAAGTGCAGGAAAGTGCAGTTGAGGCCGAGATGAGATCAGCCCCATGATCGTATAGGCTCGAGGGGCTGAATTTCCTACTCCTGCTCCGAGTTCTTTTATTCATATGTAAGTTGGCTGAGCAGTAAAAAAGGAGAGAGGGTAAAATGGGATTAGGAAAAGTAATGAAAACTGAATCAAAAAGTGAAGGGCTTTAAGAAAAGACAAAAGAGAGGAGGCAAAGTGGAGACAGATTGAGAAGGAATTTCAGCAGATAGGAACACAGTGCCTGAAATAACAGCCATCAAAGTTGCACATGGAGGAATTTGGGGTAGAAGCTGGGGAAGTTGATGAAGGTCTAGGACAGTGGTTCAGGCATACTTCCAGAAGCCAAAGAGGGTTGCTGTTTACCATTGCTGAGCAAGAGAAAATTACAAATCATATAGTACTTAATGTCAGTCCACCAAATAGTTGGAGATGATGAATCAAAGTTTAAGATGGAGGGTAAAGCTGCATGTCATATAGACACATCAAAAGCTGGCTCCATGGGTTTGGATGACATTGCAAAGGACCAGCATGTATAAGGTGAAGAATAGGAGACTAAGAATGGAACACTGGGGTAATCAGAGATGACTGTACCTCAGACGTACCTCAGAAGAAACAATTCGAGATGTAGTAGTTTTGTAGCAATTGATAAGACTCAAACCAAGAGAGAGCAGTACCATTGAGATGACTGTGGAGGAAATTATTCTCAAGATTCTCTTCCTGCACCCTATATTCTTAGTGTTGAAATCTAAACTCATCATACAATCATCTGCTCCAACTCATTCTCAGGATCTCAAATCAGTCTTTCCTTTCTCCTACAATTTACAAGCTTAGAAAACCTAATTTTAGCATCAACTAATTCCTAATTCACAATATACCTGGTATTATGCTGTACTGTCTCCTGTCTCTCGATGCAGAAGTCAACAAACGCATGGGAAAGGCTTCCACTGCTATGTCCAGACTGGCCAAGAGAGTGTGGGAAAATGGCGCACTGACACAGAACACAAAAGTCCAAGTGTATCAAGCCTGTGTCCTCAGTAACTTGCTCTACGGCAGCGAGGCCTGGACAACGTATGTCAGCCAAGAGCGACGTCTCAATTCATTCCATCTTCGCTGCCTCCGGAGAATCCTTGGCATCAGGTGGCAGGACCGTATCTCCAACACAGACGTCCTCGAGGTGGCCAACATCCCCAGCATATACACCCTACTGAGCCAGCGGCGCTTGAAATGGCTTAGCCATGTGAGCCACATGGAAGATGGCAGGATCCCCAAGGACACATTGTACAGCGAGCTCGTCACTGGTATCAGACCCACCTGCCATCCATATCTCCGCTTTAAAGACGTCTGCAAACACAACATGAAGTCCTGTGACACTGATCACAAGTCGTGGAAGTCAGTTGCCAGTGATCGCCAGAGCTGGCGGGCAGCCATAAAGGTGGGGCTAAAGTGTGGCGAGCTGAACAGACTTAGCAGTTGCAGGAAAAAAGACAGAAGCGCAAGGGGAGAGCCAACTGTGTAACAGCCCCGACAACCAATTTTATCTGCAGCACCTGTGGAAGAGTCTGTCACTCTAAAATTGGCCTTTATAGCCACTCCAGGTGCTGCTTCACAAACCACCGACCATCTCCAGGTGCTTACCCATTGTCTCTCAAGACAAGGAGGCCAAAGAAGAAGAAGAAGAAGAAGAAGAAGAATGCTGTATTGTGGATGTTGGCCTTTCATCCTGCTTTCATAAGAATAAATAAAATGCCCATTATAGCTAAATTATATTTGTTGTAAGTGTTTTAATGTCAGTAAGGCCATTTAACTGAAACACCGGGGAGAATTTTTGGAGGCCAGACCCTGACTTCGATTTCATTTCCGGGTCCTGACCCCACATGGCATGGGCATGACACGCCCAACCTGATTTTTATTGGTTTGGCCAATTAATGGGCAGGGGCCATGTTTGCCCTCCAGTTAAGGACTGCAGGTGGGCTCCCAATGCTGGACAGCCAATAGGATGCCCTCCAGCAGTAAGAAAGCTGCAGCCTGCTGATGAAGGTAAGGGAGAGAGAGGTAACCTCAAGATGGAGGCCGCCCTCTTAGCACTTCTAAAAGCTTTGAGAATAAAAATGGCCACAGCTGCCAAATCGCCTTTGTGCAGGGTAAATCACAGGGCGGTCTGTGGCTGAAACCATTGCCAATTTCCTGCATCGGCAGCGGAGTGGGTGGTGATGCCTTAGGAGTGCTGGCTCCCGGATCAGCCACTGAGAGGCTGCCTCCTTTCACTGGCCCTATTTTGGCCACCACAGGGGGCCCAATGCCGACTGGAAAATTCCAGTGCACACGGGAGAGGAGCCTTAATAGGCCACTTAATGGCTTCAATTGGCTATTTCCTGCTTATGGGTGGGTAACCGTCTCATCCCACCCTCCACAACCCCAACCTTGCCTCCTTAGAAATGGCCCAGAGGCAGGACTGTGCCAGCAAACCAGTACACCAGCCGGTGGGGGGAAAAATCCAGACCCGTCCATCTCCAGCAAGCTTCCAAAGTTCTGCCCACTGAGTTTGATAAAGCAGAAAATTTGCTTTACTTACAATAACTCAGATGAGCTGTTTGTATCTCTAATTCAAAGAGGAATTCACAGAAAGGTGCTGAAACTAGTTGTTCAAGTTTTCAGGCTAACCTGAAATGGCTGTAAAGCTTGTATTCCTGAAATTGACTGTGTCCTGGAGCTAAACTGGAATTAATGCTTGTAAAGTGTGATTAATTGAATCGGTGAATATAGAAACAATGATAAAGTGTATTACTAGTTTCTATTGATCTAAATGATACATTCTGCTGCCCAATCCCTGGAAGACAGGCTCTGATTTACCGGATAAGTACTTCAGTATAACAGCAACACCATTCCATACAGATATTAAACTGATGGCAGGATTTTGCTTCCGGGGTCCGGGTGCCGACCCTGTCCCAGGGGGCCTTGGGACAGTGGGGGAGGAAGTAGTCACAGCCTGCGATTTCCACAGAGGCAGGCTGCTAACTGGCTGTCAGGCAGCTTGGGCGGCCAATTAGTGGATGCGGGTGCAGGAATGGAAGCAGGACTGCTGAAGTGCGGGCCCAATTGAAAGGCACCAGAGAAGTCATTACTGAGGCAGCCATTTGAAAGAAGGAATTCAAACTGCAGGGCAAGAGGAGGAGAGGCAGAGGCCAGGCACTCGCTGCCCCTCGCTTCTCTGATGCTGACCTTGAGGTCCTCCTGGAAACTGTGAGGGAGAGCAGGGCGGTCGTCTTTCAGGAGGGTGGAAAGAGAAGGCCAGCCAGCAAAAGAAAACAGGCATGGCTGGAGGTGGCTGAAACAGTCAGCAGCAGGTGTGCAGTGCGGAGGAACAGGGTACAAAAGTTTCACTGACCTTCCTCACTCTGGCAAGGTGAGTGCAACATGAGACCCTGATGACAGGCCTATGGGTATTCAACCCCCAACTCTCACACCAGCTGAGGAGCCAGAGGGCACATGCTACTCCTGAACATGGGAGGAATGTGTGCCCAGGGTACTTACTCACCCCTCAGCGAGGCTCAGAGCCATAGTGCTGCAGAGGACCTGACAACACTGATACATGCCGCTTCTTATGTAAAAGAGCCATTGGCACTGGTCAGAGAGGCCAGTAGAGCCATATCTCTCTCCTTTTGTCTTTGCATGAGAAAAGGGCATATAATGCCTGGGAGAGAGTTTTCAGTGAAGGAGGAGTGCCCCAGCTCACCAGAGTCAGTGCAAAGGAGGAGGGACCAATGGAGATCGCCAGGGTGGCCCCGCAGGAGAAAGTCAGGGACGGAGAGATAAGGATACTTGGAGGAAAGGGTGAAAGGATATTGCAATCTGTAGATAAAGGAAGTGGAGGGCACACTTTCCCATCCAACAACATGCTGAAGACTCAGCTGCATTGGGAAGTCTCAGCACTGCACAGGCTCGTTCTCATGATCTCCTTCCTTTGTCTCCCACAGGATCTGTCATGGAGGGGGAATGCCTGAGTTCTGTCACATCATGGGGCCATCTCAAGGATCTGAGACAGAAGAGTCTGCACCATCACATCTTACAAACACACCCTCCACCAGTGCAGATGCACTCACATCGGTGGTCCTCATGCATGCTTAGAAAAGGTGGCACGGGGTGAAGAGCATGGCACTAAAGTGCAGGAGGAAGTCAGAGAGGAAGAGGAGCTATGGGCAGTCCCTCTTGGAGGATGGAGGACAGTCACAGCAACACAGCTGGGTGTAGATGCCGGGCCTCCGGAGTCACAAGAAAGGAGGCTCTACTTAGATTAGCAGCAATAGATGTGTTCCACAAGTCAGAGTTCCCTCAGGCAGTGCGGGGTCATGGGCTGAGAGTGGAGGAGTCCATTCAGCTCATGTGTACCACCATGGCTCAGGGCTTTGAATACATGAGCCCCTCCATTGTGAGAGTAGCCAATTTCATGGAGTGCAATATGCAACAGCACTCTGAGTGGATGTAGGAGCAGTGCACTGGCATGCACAGAATACATGAAACTCTCTGTAGTGTGGACCGGTCAGTGCGCTGCTTCTGCAAAGATGCATGGAATTGATGCATCCAACTGGTGGTTCCCTCCAGCTATCCAGAGGGCCATCCAAGGGCTGAGACAGTCATTGAAGAGGTTGAGGGTGCCTCCCTCACAGGGCACCAACATCATCATCAGCATCCTCTGACTGAGGGACCATTGATGCAGGAGGCTGCGCCTACATTGTCCCTGGTGTAGCAGCCTCTGGAGGTGCCCCCATTGGCACCTCCATGACCAGGACAACTGCCACGTGCATCTCAGCCACATGCAGACACAAGTGGGCAGACTGGCTTCACCTCATGCAGACCACTGCATAGAAGAGGCTGAGAGCGGAGGCCACCACGTCGGGCAGAGCATTGAGTGGTTCACTGGGGTTTGCTTCGCTTGTAAATGTGCACTTTGTAACTTCTGGAAGACACTAAGTATTGATACATGTCTCCAGATGTGAGCTTGCATTATTTAATGGCGAAACTGGAATAGAGGGAAGAGGTGGTGAAGGGAAGTAAATGCCTTTGAAGGGGGACAGTGAGACCTCTGGGCAGATCTGCATCATTCATTGACAGTAAGAATGGACCCATTCAAGGCTTAAATGGAAGTGTTCTCGCAGGCAGTTCAAAGTGAGTTTCAGAACATACAGTCCTCCTAGGTTAGAAGGGCTCAGCTGAAACGTACTTGGATTGAATGCATGTTCCCTGACATTGATGGCATCCTGACGAGACCCTTGAGTCCTACGTCAGCCCCCGCAACCTCCCTGCACAGCCGGGGCACCTCTCTGCACTGCATCTTCCTCTTCCTCTTCATCCTCCGGCTTCTCCTCTTCCTCCGATGAGCTGTGTCGCTCCAGGGCCTCCTCCTCCTCAAGGTCCACTCCTCTCTGGAGGGCCATACTATGCAGAGCGCAACAGATCACTACAATGCGCAACACCCTTGCAGGAGTGCACTGCCGGGCGCCACCCGATTGGTCCAGGCACCAAAACCGCATCTTCAGAAACCTGGTGGCCTAGTCAATGGTGGTCCTTGTGAGCAGATGGCTTCTGTTGTAGCACCTCTGTCTCAGGATCACTTAAAGGGTTGAGAAGCCATCAGTTCAAGGGATATCCCTTATCCCCTAGAATCCATTCATGAAGTTTGGGGGGGCAGAATGAAGAGCTGAGGTAGCCTGCACTGCTGGAGGATGAAGAAGCCACGGCATCTGCCAGGAAAGTGAGCGCACACATGCAGGAAGCTCTTGTTGTGGTCGCAGAGCAGCTGAACGTTGAGGGAGTGGAAGCCCTTCCTGCTGATGAATCTGACTGGTCGCTCACTCAGAGCCTTAATGGCAACATAGACGCAATTGACGACGCCCTGCACCGGCGGGAATCCAGCGATGGATGTGAATCCCACTGTCCTCCGTGCCTGCAGGACCCCATCT
Source organism: Heterodontus francisci (assembly GCF_036365525.1). Taxonomy (NCBI): domain Eukaryota; kingdom Metazoa; phylum Chordata; class Chondrichthyes; order Heterodontiformes; family Heterodontidae; genus Heterodontus; species Heterodontus francisci. The sequence continues at coordinate 80,077,930 of NC_090384.1, read as the reverse complement.
GTCTGAAATTGAATGTACTATCCAGCTTTTACAAATAGAGCATCAGTAGCCTGTGAGAATCAATGGTGTGCTGCCGCTTGAGAAACATCACCAAGGTCCACAGCTGATTCCTGGAAGGTGCAGAACTGAAGAAGTTCAAGGCCACAGTGACTTTGACAGCTACTGGCAGGGCATGGTGAGCAGTGCTGCAAGGTGTGTGGACTTCCACAACAAGGGTACAAATCTCAGTGACCATCTGGCCGGGTAGGAGCAGTCTCCTGCAGCACTGGTTCTCCAACATGTCCAGATAGCTTCGTCTTCAGAGGTACACCCTATACTGAGGGTATGGTCTCCGTTGCCTTTCTGCCCCTTGTCTTGCTCGGGGCTCAGCCTCTGCTGCTGAGCATGTTGATCCTTATTGCTCCTCAACCCAATATCTGAGAACCGCAATCCTATCACCAGCTACTGACTTGTGCTCAGCTGCACTCACAATAATTTCTGGAACTATAACCCCTCCTCCTGTGGGCCCATGATGCCAGGAAGGTCATGACCCCCCCCCCCCCCCCCCCCCACTGCCCGAACATGTACAGACCACTCTCTCTGCAACCTCCACACACCCGATGACACCTTTGTACCAACGACTAAGTGCCCCCCTCAGCTTTTATGGGCCCACCTGACGCCATGGTGCGGCCATGACTGGCTCCCCACTGTGTTGCTGCCTCCACACACCTGGACTGCCCCTGATCCAACGCATAACCCGTGCATCCCCACAAAAATTCCCCACATCTAAGCAAAATCGCCGTTGGCAAGAACAGCAATGTAAAACTAGCAAACCAGCCGGCGGTGAAATTTTTGCACCCACCCACCTCTGTGCCCGCCCCCATTGGGACATAAAAATTCAGCAAATTTCTGGTGTATCAGAATCCACACGGCTTTCCTTTCACTGTGTATATCATCCAATATTTCTTAATTATCGCTATTAAGTATTTCAAAAAATCCGACCCTGTTTTCTGCTATGTACATACATATAATTGAATAAAACAAGATTATTTATAACATTTCTTCAACAACTATTTGAAAAACTTTTGTTGAGCTTGAGTATTTTTTGTGATCTTCAGCATTATGCAACTGATCTTGCACCTCCTTAGTTCAGTGATAGGATTCTCGCATCTGAGTCAGAAGTTGTGAATTCAAGCCGCACTCCAGAGACTTATACTCATCTTATGGACTAATTCTTCAGTTCATTATTGCGGTAGTACAACATTTTCAGAGATTATGAATGAAATGTTAAACCCAGGTCCTGTCTGCCCTCTGTAAAATATCACATGGCACAATTCGAAGAACAACTGAAATATTTATCCTGGGCAATATTTATCCAGTAACCATCACAAAAAAAAACTACTTATCCAGTCATTATTGCATTGCTGTATGTGATGGCTGTGCACAACTTGGCTGTCACGTTTCCTACGTTACTATGTGGATAAACTTCAAAAGTAATTTATTGGTTGTAAAGCTTTGGGATGTCTTGAGATCGTGAAAGGCACTATAGAAATGTACATTATTTCTTTATCATCCAAATCTTTCTGCCACAGCAGGAATGAGTTTAATCCTCTTTCAGTTCGGCCATTTGTTTTTAGGACAACACTGCTCCATCTTGGGATGGGAAAAGATCTGACATAAACTGTAAGCCTCGACTACAAGAAGATCTTTGTTATCATGGGATGGCAGTGGAGGCTGATGTCAATCACTCAGATGTTTGTGATGTGAACCAAAAAGTCTTCCAAAAAAGGAAAAAGCAAAGTACAGAAACCAAGGAACCGCAAAAATGGAAAATACAGTTTAAAATTGTACAGAAAATAATCTGCACACATGTATAACAGAAAATCTTTGCATGTCGGGAGCAGCAGAGGTAAGTAGTTATATACGTACCCATGTTAAAAACAGAGCTACTTTTGCGAGACAGAAATTTGGTTACCCTGATATTTTCCTTTATAAACCATTCTGTGGAAGTTCAATCAGTTATGACAAAGATTTGTAACTGGATTAGACAATCTTTCAAATATATGGAAGAGCCTCAATAATGTACCATGGAGGCACCAGAGTTTTGTTCATTACATGGAAAAAACATTTTAAAATGTAAACACATTCTATGTAAGTGTTTATCTGCATTGAGTTACCATGTTGATGGGGATCACTATTACAAGATTATTATTACACTATGAAATAATCCTGTTTGGTGCAATATAGTATGCCAAACAACTCTCGTAAAACTATCTTTTGTATTCCAACTTTATATTTTTGTCTGTGTGCCCTGTCAGAATATTTTATATGTTGACAACAGTATAAAATTTACAGTAAATTCCATACTTCGAGTTACCTTCCAACTTTACCCCTTCCCTTACAAACATCAATCTTTGTGAGATATACATGAATAGTTAAGACCTGAGAAACTTCACTTCTATATTTTCTTAAATCAAACAAAAGAGATAGTGTCTCTGTTGAGCTGGTAATGTAACACCTGACACAGTCTGAACAGGAAGAGGTTTATCTACAGAGTAAATCTGATTCACTGCAGGTGTTCTAATTCCATTGAGATTCTGGAGACTCATAGTTCCCTATCTGCACAATTCCTGATCTTTTTGTAAAAAAATGAATTATTTCCAGGATTAAAAAAATATGTTTACATATAACAAGCACTGAACATGCACAGAAACTTCTGCACTAGCCCACTACTACAGCTATGGACTATATCACCAACAAAGGGCAGAGGTTTGCTAATGAGATTTCCCACATAAACAGGGTCCCCTTTATCTTCTTGTCTCTCACAGGAAAACAGTGACCCACGAGTAAAGAGGAACAATCAAATGACATAGAAAACCATTATATTTTCACAAATTTCCTAGTAATTGGAAAAGGCCTTCAAGCAGGAAATACACGTTTATCTTCTCTTTACAAAGCATGACCAAAATTAATGAGAAATAAAATGAATGAGAGCAAATCCAAACTACAATTTTAAAAAATGATAATTCAATAAACATACACAGTAACTTCCAAGTGCAGATAGGAGTTCTATTTGAGGCTGTAACTTCTTACCATCTTCATACAGTGTAGGAACTATTAAGACCTCCAACACACTTCGGGCCTTAAACAAGAAACTTTTTGTGCTGCACGGTATGAGCGTTGAAAATAAAGAAATGGCAGGTAATTCCAGCAGCAAAGTCCAAAGAGTTTCAATTTGAAATCCCAAAGGCAGCTGCCATCTATCAAAAACCAGCTTTCATCAATAAACAAATGTTTCTAGTAGTCATCCAGACCACCAGATGGAGTCATTTTAAAGAAAGAAAAATGTGCAGTTATATGGCACCTTTCATGACCTCAGGATATCCCAAAGCACTTTACAGCCAATTAAGTACTTTTTAAGTGCAGTCACTGTTGTGATGTAGGAAACTTTAAATGATGGTATGCTCAAGAAAAAGGCAACGTTATTAAGGAGACCTATTCTAACTCACTAAACATATTCCTACCACTTGGAAAATATGCTGTGCTCAGGATGAGATATCTTAGCCAAACTATCCTATCCTGCTGTTTGAACCAATAAAATGTGAAGGCAGAGGTTTTCAGGAGATATAAAGTAATTTTAAACAAAACAAATTGTAAATTGTTCCAATCAGAACTACAATATATTTCAGAACTTTGGCAGCTTATACTTCAGTGAGGCCACACTTAGAATATTGCGTGCAATTCTGGTCGCCACACTACCAGAAGGATGTGGAGGCTTTGGAGAGGGTACAGAAGAGGTTTACCAGGATGTTACCTGGTCTGGAGGGCATTAGCTATGAGGAGAGGTTGGATAAACTCAGATTGTTTTCACTGGAATGACGGAGGTGGAAGGGCGACATGATAGAGGTTTACAAAGTTATGAGCGGCATGGACAGAGTGGATAGTCAGAAGCTTTTTCCCAGGGTGGAAGAGTCAGTTACTAGGGGACATAGGTTTAAGGTGAGAGGGGCAAAGTTTAAAGGGGATGTGCGAGGCAAGTTCTTTACACAGAGGGTGGTGAGTGCCTAGAACTTGCTGCCGGGGGAGGCGGTGGAAGCAGGTACGATAGCGACGTTTAAGAGGCATCTTGACAAATACATGAATAGGATGGGAGCAGACGGATACCGTCCCCAGAAGTGCAGAAGGTTTTAGTTTAGGCCGGCATCAAGATCGGCGCAGGCTTGGAGGGCCGAATGGCCTATTCCTGTGCTGTACTGTTCTTTGTTCTTTGTTCAACCTGTCCCATGCTCAAAACAACACGGTGAGTTCAAATGTTAAAGAAATCTCCACCATGCCCTAGTTCTATGGATATCAACTCCATTGGAATCCAATTCTGACAACGTCTCTGAAAGCAGCATAAATTCATGATTTCCTGAGCACCATATGCTGCTATGTTATCCACTTGAAGATTAATGTTTATGTACAATCCCAATCGCATACAGCAGGCTGTGAATGCAATTTGCCTGCTATACACAATGGCCAGTACAATACCTTAACAAAGTTTATTTTCTCTCTCTCTGTAGTAAGCAGCCCACAGCTCCCCAAAATATGAACAAATGTTTGTTCTTCCTGCAAAAGCTTTTCACTGACATTTGATTCGCTCCCACTGAAGAGGTTGGAAATCGGGGAGCAGCAGGAGGCTCATTACAGGGAGAGAGGGAGTGAAAAGATGAACATTTTTCAGATGTTGTACTAGCCATTATATTACATTAGAGGGTCTCCTTCTATACAATATAATTCTTTCCACATTACAGCTGCTGGCGGAACAAAACTTGGAAAGACTCTTGCAGAAAAAGCCTTGGCTTTGTTCAGTGCCAATGGCTGGCAGTATAAAACATATGGGAATGGGAATTGGGCAGAAAGATCAGAGTGCAACATGTGCAACACTCCAATGTATGCCAAACTGGAAGAAATTACTGGATACGGAGGTGGAATTAATGAAGGCGAACTCTTAATTAGATGGGCATTTATGAGTAGGGCCCTACCAAATTCACGGCCATGAAAAATGTGTCATGGACTGTGAAATCTTGGGTCCTCCGTGAAATCGGCCATTTTGTGAACTTTGCAGATTTTATTCATTGGCATAAGGCTCACCTCGCTGATTGGTAGATCAAGGAGGGGTTCCAGTGCAGTTTTAAGAGAAGCAGTCTCAAGCATTAGCAGACAAGTAAGAATGCCAGAATGAGAAAATCAAAAACAGCCACAACCATTACTGCAGCACATGGAATGAAAGAATCTGGAAGCCAAATTCTGCATGTCGATGGTGAAATACTGTTTTGTACAAGTTGCAATATTTCATTCGACCACACATGGTGGGCAATGGTGCAGCACCACTTCAGAATCCAAAAGCCATTGCGGTAGAAAGAGATCATCCAACACCACACTGCTAGAAATCGAACGTGCAAAAAGACAAGCAACGATTTCACCAGCTTTTAAGAAGTCGACAGAAAGCTCAGAAAATCGTCAGTTGTTACAATGCAGCTTGTGGATGCTTTTGCAAGCGCCAACATACCATTGGAAAACTTGATCACCCAAAGCTAAGGGTATCCATTCAATGTAATGTGCAAAATGGTGGTTGCAAGTGCAAGTAAACTATGACAGGACTACCTACCAATGGTTTTTGCTATACATTGTGAAGAGATGAAATCTCAGATTAATGCATATGAGTCTTTTGCAATTATTTGTCCACCGATGAGCAAGACAACTATGTTTTATTATTCGTTATGTGTTGCATATTTTATTTGATGTTATGTCTGGTAAGGCCAAAGATGTACAGTCAAGAAAGCTAACAAAAGGGCTCACAGACTGCGTCCACTTAGTAGCTGTTAATTACACCACAATTTCTCAAGCGATAATCAAAACCATTTCAATATATGGTGCAGATTTCAACAAAGTGTCTGCTTTCATTAGTGACAATGCAACTTACATGACAAAATCTTGCAAATCTGTGTTCCAAGGTGTAATGCCTAATGCTATCCATATTACAAGTAATGCACACATAATTTCTCTTTTTAGTGAGCAAGTTTGGTAAAGTCGACAAACTGGTCAACTACATTAAAAAGATCTTCAAACACTGTGCTAGCCAAAGGCTAGATCAAGTCAACACATTGCAAATGCAGCTGAAATTGAGGAACAAAACATTGCCCTTCCTCTAGAGCTAGTAATTACACGTTGGCATTCTTGGTTTTGGGCAGTACAATATTATGCAGTTCACCTGAAATACTACTCAGACTTCATCTCAGAAGACCTCACATCAAAAACATACGTTTTAACAGATATTGTAACCATTCTAAATGATGCTTAGCTTAATAAGGAGGTTCAGTTTGTTGCCAAGAATGCTTAATCACTTGGGTTGAGTCTTGACACGTCACAATCCATAAAGCTTACAATAAAGTAATGCTGTACTGTTCTGGGCTGAAGCACAGTCAAACGAACAATACTCTGATGAGGATGAATTAAATGCCTGTGCTCAACAGGTGTTTTCATGCATGGCAAAGAAGCTCAAACAAAGGGGAAGAGTCAAGCAGTGAAGAAAATGAGGCTGAGAGGTTTCAACAACCTGCGGCGTTCCTGAAAGCTGTGCATATCATTAACCCTACACAAATGCACCTGTTGATGGTAGATTTAAACTTGTTTGACGCGATTCCTGGCTTTTGACAAGAACTGTAGACTGGAGATTCCTGCTTATAAAATCATTGTAAAAGAAGCAGATTGTACTTTGCCTTTGCTGCCATTTTGGAACCCTGTGGAATGCAGAATCCCCACCTTGCAAGGTTAGCATGGCACTGTCTGGCAATTCCAATAAACTCTGTGGATGCGGAGAGAGCTGTGTCTAAACATGGACAGGTGTTCACGGCACAGAGACAGGGAATGAAGAAAGAGACAGTTGCAGGTTGCTCCATGTTCACATTCAACCACTGACCTCAGTGAGGAAAGAATGTGACCTGTTTATAGTCAGCTTTTTACCACAGTTTTTGAAAATAAAATAAATGTCATTTGAAACCAGACACCTCCCTTGCCTTTTTTTGTTTTAAGTAAATCTTTTTCATGGTTTGTTGCGACACTGTGAAATTTATGATTTAAATATATGAAATCCTGAAATTCACAATTCTTAAAATACTGTGACTGTGAAATTTGTAAAATTTAACAATGAATTTGGTAGGGCCCTGCTTATGCGTAAGCATGGCCGTTTCTGCCCCAAATAAATGGAGTAGTTAGAATAATTGAATCTTACAACACAGGAGGTCTTTCGGTCCAATAGTGCCTGTGCCAGCACTTTGAAAGAATCGTCCAGTTTAGTCCCACACCTCAGCTTTTTCCCCATAAATTTGAAAATTTGGTCCTCTTCAGTACATGTCCAATTGATTTTTGAAAGTCTCCATGGAATCTGCTTCCACCATCCTTTCCAGTAGTGTTTAGTTTAGTTTAGTTTAGTTTAGAGATACAGCACTTTAACAGGCCCTTCGGCCCACCGAGTCTGTGCCGACCATCAACCACCCATTTATACTAATCCTACACTAATCCCGTATTCCTATCACATCCCCACCTGTCCCTATATATTTCCCTACCCACCTACCTATACTAGGGGCAATTTATGATGGCCAATTAACCTATCAACCTGCAAGTCTTTGGCGTGTGGGAGGAAACCGGAGCACCCGGAGGAAACCCACGCAGACACAGGGAGAACTTGCAAACTCCACACAGGCAGTACCCAGAATCGAACCCGGGTCCCTGGAGTTGTGAGGCTGCGGTGCTAACCACTGCGCCACTGTGCCACTGTGCTGTTCTCGATCTTAATAACACTGTGCAAAAAAATTCACATTTCCTCTCTAGTTCTTTTGCCAATTATTTTAAATATATGACTACTTACCAACCCACAGCCAGCGGCATCAGGTTCTCGCTACTTGTTCTATCAAAACCCTTCATAAATTTGGAATACCTCTAGTAGGTTTTCCCTTAACCTTCTCTGCTCTAAGGAGAAAAATCCCAGCTTCTTCAATCTTTCCATATAATTGAGGTCCTTCATCACTAGTTATCATCCTAGAAAATCTCCCTTTTCCAAGGGCTTGACATCCTTCCTAAATTGTGGTTCCCAGGATTGTACACAATACTCTAGCTGAGGCCTAAGCAGTGATTTGTAAAGTTTTAGCACGACTTTCTTTGTTCTTGTATTCAATGCCCCATTTACAAAGACAAGTAACAATTTCCTTTCTTAACTGACTTATCGACTTTTACTGCCACCTTCAAAGTCTTGTAAATCTGTATCCACCAGGTCCCTCTATACGCACTCCCCCCCAACATAGTACCATTTAGATTGCATTGCCTCCCTATTTTATTCCTCCCAAAGGAATTCACATGTATCTGCATTAAATAGCATCTGCCATGTGTCCTAACATTTCACTGGTCTGCCTATGGCTGCTATTAATCTCCTCATTATGTAATACATTGCCAAGTTTTGCATCATCTGCAAACTTCAAAACTGTACTCCCTAAACACTAGTCCAGGTCATTTTTATATTACAAAGAAAGCAATGATCCCAATTCCAACCCCTGTGGGGTTTTCTCCAGTCAGAAAAACACCCATTCACCACTACTCTCTGCCTTCTATCCCTTGGTCAATTATGTACCCAAGTTACCACTTACTCTTTAATTTGATGTGCTTCCATTTTCTGAATAAATGTGCCATGTGGTACTTTTATCAAATGCTTTTTGAAAGCCTATATATATATCTAGATATATAAAAAATCTACAATACCTTTATCAGCCCTCCCTGTTACATCAGCAAATAACTCAATTGGGTTAGCCAGGCACAATTTTTTATTAACACATCCATGCTGGCTATCTTTAATTCTCACCTGGAGAAGCAATAATAAATTTTGTCCTTGACAATGATCTCTAGTAGTTTTCCTACCACTGCTATTAGACTGACTGGCCTTAGTTATCAGGTTTATCCCTTTCCCCTTTATTTGAACAGAGATTTAACATTTGCAATCCTCATTCTCTGCCACCAGCCCCAATATCCAAGGAGGATTGAAAGATTGTGGTCAGAGCTTCTACTATCTGCACTCTTGCTTCCCTTCGCCACCTAGGATACATCCCATCTGGACCAGATGACTTGTTAACGTTTGAGTGATGCCAACCTATTTAGCACCTCCTTTCTATGGATTTTTATCCTATCCAATATAGTCGTTTGGTAGTACAGAACTTGAGTATTGTTGAAAAAGACATGTTGTCAAAGCTTTTTGGCTTGTACTCATCAGGACAAACCACAAGAATACCAATGTAAGGGAAAACAATGACTTTAAACCGTATGAGAAGAGAGTGCTGATTGGTTGGCAAGTGAACTCTGATTGGTGGAGGCATTGCCATGGCGAATGCACCAGTTTATGGTGACTGATAGTTAACTGCCAAGCTTTGTTTGAAATTTAAACCAGGAAACTTGTTGATTGGTCAAGGCATTGCCCTGAGGAATGAACCAGTGCATGGCTGTCACTTATTTTGTTTAGCTGGAACAGGTGCAATGTCTGTACATGTTCTTTCTGTCTGCAAAGAACAGGGCTCTGTGTATTAATATATGTAGCATCCAGTATGCACAAATGTGCCACACTGACAATCTTAAATTGGTTGTCAGCGTAATTCGAAGCACACTGTGGATTATTTAGCAAATGTTGTCCAATCGCGGAATCACAACTAATGTTGAACACTGTGTTTTGAGTTTTGCAAGCACGGGCTGGTTGGGTACGGCCTGTACCTTGCCCATTGCGAACAGCAGAAGGGACATGTTGTTTGCAAACATATGAATTAGGAGCAGGAGTAGGCCACTCGGCCCTTCGAGCCTCCTCCGCCATTCTATAAGTTCATGGCTGAACTGATTACTCCACATTTCCACCTACCTCCGATAACCTTCCACCCCCTTGCTTATCAAGAATCTATCTAACTCTGCCTTAAAAATATTCAAAGACTCGGCTTCCACTGCCTTTTGAGGAAGAGAATTCCAAAGACTCAGGGATGTATGGCCTATATACCTAGCATCACACTGGCATTGAAATTCATACATCACATTACTCACTTGTGTGATAGGCAGGACGCCCTTTTCGCTTGACGGCAGCATCCTATTAGTGGCGAACACCACACGTGTTGCTACTGCATAGTTGCAGCGTGAAACAGCTAGCTTTACCTGTTGCTCAAAGTTTTGGGATAGATTACTCTTCTAAGGTAATTTGAGGTAGACTGGGCACTTTTCAGGGCCTTAGGCCCGTTCATCAGTTTACGCGATATAGTGAGAAATGATCTGATCAGGGTAGCCATTGTCACGCAGGATGTCTTCGATTCGCCCTATTTCAGCATCAAGCTTACATGATGAACAAATGGCTCGGGCCCTATTTATGAGATTGTTGTTATTTTCACCTGTCCAATATTTCGCTCCCTCCTCTACTGTGCCATTAACTTCATCCCTTTTTTTTGTGAAGACAGATGCAAAATACTCAGTCACTACCTCAGTCATGCCCTCTGGCTGCACAAGAAGATTTCCTTCTTTGTCCCTAATCAGCCCCATCATTTCTTTAACTTTCCTTTTACTTTGTATATGTTTATAAAAGATCCTTGGATTCCCTTTTATATTACCTGCTAATCTTTCCTCAAATTCTCTCTTTGCTCTTCATGTATCCTTTTTCAATTTCCTGCTGCACTTCCTGTATTTTGCCTGGTTTTCTATTGTATTCTGTACCTGACATTGGTCATAAACCTCCTTTTTCCATTTTATTTTAATCCCGATTTCCTTTGTTATCCTGTGAGTTCTAGGTTTGGATGGCTTATCCTTCTATCTTATGGGAATATGTTCAGTTTGTTCCCGAACATATTTCTATCTTGAAGGCCTGCCATTGCTCACTTAAGACAATGTAACTGGCAACTTTGAATTCGATAGTATTGCAAATGGTTAGCGCTTTTTGGCCAATATAAGCAACTACCCATTTTAAACACAGTCATTTTAAGTGGTTGGGATATAACTGGATTGACAAAAATGTACAGGAGGTTTAATTCTTCTGGATTCCCCATCGTTATGTACACCCTCTTCAAAATGAATGGCTGAAATCAGGAATTACCAGTGTGTACTTCATCCTGGCAGTCAGTGGCACAGCATTGTATTACTGCGACATTAGGTGAAGGTGATTACATAGTAATCTGGTGAACTGTCACATGTTGATGTCCTTAATCAACATTAAATTGTTCATAGTTACAGCCACTAGTACATTCAACTGGCTGGAACCTCCTGAACATAACATGTGTCCATTTGGCTCTTTCTTTTGGGTTAGAAGGTTGTGGATTCAAGTCCAATGCCTGCAGTTAAATGCATAATGTAGGCAGATGCTAAAGTGCAGTACTGAGAGAGGATTGCATTATTAAAAGTGTGGCCCATTAGGTGAGATATGAGGCTGAGCTATCTGTTTATATGGACATCAAAGATTCCATGGCATCCTTCCCTCAAACAATAACACTTAAAAAAAACTTGTTCCTCATCTCACTGCAGTTACAACCGCAACTTATATTTATACAATGCTTTTAACATAATAAACATTCCAAGGCACTTTACAGGAACATTATAAAGCAAAATATATGACATCGAGCCACATCAGGAGATATTAGGTCAGATGACCAAAAGCTTAGTCAAAGAGGTAGGTTTTAAGGATTGTCTTAAAGAAGGAAAGTGAGGTGGAGAGGCAGAGAGGTGCAGGGAAGGTATTCCAGAGTTTAGGGCCGAGGCAACTGAAGGCACAGTCACCAATGGAGGAGCGATTAAAATCAGGATGCACAAAAGGTCAGAATTAGAAGAGCACAGATATCTCAGAAGGTTGTGGGGCTGAAGGAAATTACAGAGACAGGGAGGGACGAGGCTGTGGAGGGATTTGAAAACAAGGACGAGAATTTTGAAACCAAGAAATTTGCTTGACTGGGAGCCAATGTAGGTCAGCAAGCACAGGGGGTGATAGGTTTGAACGGGACTTGGGGATATTAAGACACAGGTAGCAGAGAGTTAATGGCATGTTGTTGTCTTTATCTAAAAACAAATCCAAGTCTGGCAGGGAGATTTTTAAAAATGGTCGACGTGGTTCTGGTACACAAATCTCATAAACAGGGCCTTTCTCATTCTTGTCTTATTGCGCTCTTATAGTTTACATGGATTTTCCTGGAGAAAAAAGTGCATCATCTTTACATCATTTGTAGCAATTTTGCCATTAATTTCTATAGGAAACAAAAGTTTGCACCATTTAATTTATTTCATACTTTGCACTATAATGAATACAGGTATAAAAGTGTGTACTGCCCCTACGGTTGTTAAAAATCAATATTTGCCAGCTGCTGCTACACATAAAATTAAAATTCCTCAAAGAACAGGAAAGCTGAGAAATAAACCATTGGACAGCAGGGCTGTGCAATCTCTGGACATCAATTATCTGTGGTAAAATTAAACTATATTACTAAAAACCCCACAGCAGGCTACATGTCTCTTACGAAATTGAAAATACAGATTTATGTGTGTACATCGGAAGACCGTACAGCACAGAAATTGGAATTGGTTTGAGTGTGTGGAGCAATTTTTTCTGGGACAATCAGGATTTCCTAATAACTTGTCCTGAATAAGAATAAGAACATTTGAAGCTGCTATTTTAATGAAAAATATACTCAAGGTAATTATATGCTGTAGCAGGAAACTATACTTACCAATGTCTCTTCATTTTTACATTTAAAAATTTGATATTTTGAGTTTTTAAAATTTGTGGTGGTGAGCTGCCTTCATGAACCACTGCAGTCCAAGTGGTGTAGATACACCCACAGTGCTATTAGGGAGGGAGTTTCAGGATTTTGCCCCAGCGCCAATGAAGGAACGGTGATATAGTTCCAAGTCAGGATGGTGTGTGACTTGGAGGGGAACTTGCAAGCAGTGGTGTTCCCCTGTGTCTGCTGCCCTTGTTCTTCTAGGTGGTAGAGGTCGCGGGTTTGGAAGGTGCTGTCGAAGGAGCCTCAGTGAGTTGCTGCAGTGCATCTTGAAGATGGAATAAACTACTGCCATTGTGCACTAGTGTTGGAGAGGTGGTGAATGTTTAAGGTAGTGGATGGAGTGCCGATCAAGTGGGCTGCTTTGTCTTGGATGGTGTCACGTTTCTTGAGCGTTAATATTTTCCATGGGGTTTGGTGTCGAATTTCTCTCCAGATGTTCACTGCAAAGATTTTCAATTTGTAATAGTCTGTAGGTGTTGGTGCAAGAGGAACGAGACTGAGTCAATGTGAAGGCCTTGAAGATGGTTCTAAGAATTGCAGTACAGAAAACTAAAATAACTTGTGCCAGTTTCCTCATGATATCTCCCTGTCAATAGTTTTGTAATACACTGAAATGAACACAAAGCATAACATGGATGTACTTCTGTTTTTTAAGGGAAAAAATATATTTTAACCTTATCTCTAAATTCCAGCAGAAGCTGATGGTGTGGCGGCGTAGTAGTAAAGCACAAAGCCCACAGTGGTCAGATAATTCAATTCGGGTCTAATTGCCAGTCTGTGCAGAGTTAACTAATCTCAGTTCAGATATTCACTGGACAACGACAGTTGGCTTGAAGCAACCTGGGGCAGGGTAGGTGGGGGGCAAACTAATTCGTAATTTTCACTTTCTGCTGCCCCCTGCTGCAACGTGCTCCTATGTGAGTGTTGAGTCAGGATAGGATCGGGCACATTGGTGATTACCTAAATTATCCTGCTGTCACTCTGCATCCAGCTTCACTGAAAAACAATGGGCACTTGGACAAGCTTATTCTGGAGGGCTGCGTGCACCACTGGAACCAACCTGTAAGAATCAACAGTTTCTGAACAGAAATAGGGAAGAAAAGGGAAATTGGGAGCAAAAAGAGATTGAACAAAAGTAAACCCCTTCCTAATTTACTCTTCAAATCCTGGCAAGTTGCAACTCAAACGAGCCACAAATGTGACACATTTTGCTAGTTCCCATCAGTTTGCTGAGCAATAATTATGAAGACAGTAAGTTTCCGACTGAGGCTGGTTGGGTGTATGTAGGTATTTTGTCCATATTATTTTGTAGCTGTGTGAGGTGTTCAATTAATGTCAGCATCTTGGATGTAAACAGCAAGTAATCCTTTCACCACCTAATCCAAAGAAGATGAGTGAGATAAGAAAACTTTAAATTTAGAGAGAAGAATAGGCAGTAAAGCAGTAAAAAGAGAATATTATGGACACGTTGCCTAACATGCTAGAAACTTTGGGCTGGATTTAGTGAGCCCATCGCGGGTCCCGGCTGCGGACCCGGAAGTGGGCTCCATCCCCACTTGTCACGTGTGTGACCGGTCCACTGCAATCACGCGGCGGGCGGCCAATTATAATAAAAGGTGGTGCGGGGCCTGGCCAATCACGTGATGGAGATGTGATTTGAGATGCCGAATACTGCATCAGATGACTCCCGAGCAGGTGCTGGCACCATATTTAAATACCTGCCAGCCCCGCATTCACTCCTGTCTGGTTTAAAAGAATGCCTACCTGAGTGGCCTCTGCTGCCCCAGGATTCCTTCTGCTGCCCCTCCCACCGCAGGACCCTCCTGGTGTCCCTGGACCACTTCTGCTTCCCCAGGACTCCTTATGCTGCCCCTCCTGCCACAGGACCCCTTATGCTGCCCCACCTGCCTCAGGACCCCTCTGCTGTCCCTGGACCACTTCTGCTGCCCCTCCTGGTGTCCCTGGACCCCTTCTGCTGCCCCAGGACTCCTTATGCTGCCCCTCCTGCCTCAGGACCCCTCTGCTGCCACAGGACCCCTTATGCTGCCCCACCTGCCTCAGGACCCCTCTGCTGTCCCTGGACCACTTCTGCTGCCCCTCCTGGTGTCCCTGGACCCCTTCTGCTGCCCCAGGACTCCTTATGCTGCCCCTCCTGCCTCAGGACCCCTCTGCTGCCCCAGGACCCCTTATGCTGCCCCTCCTGGTGTCCCTGGACCCCCTCTGCTGCCC
This sequence comes from Heterodontus francisci, assembly GCF_036365525.1. Taxonomy (NCBI): domain Eukaryota; kingdom Metazoa; phylum Chordata; class Chondrichthyes; order Heterodontiformes; family Heterodontidae; genus Heterodontus; species Heterodontus francisci. The sequence continues at coordinate 80,062,907 of NC_090384.1, read as the reverse complement.
CAGGACTCCTTATGCTGCCCCTCCTGCCTCAGGACCCCTCTGCTGTCCCTGGACCACTTCTGCTGCCTGATAGGCAATGAGCTGAAAGTGAGCCTGCACTGACCATGGCTGAAGGAAGGCACCGGCTGGGCCCATGATTTAGCAATGCTTCCCTCAAGGTTCTCCTCCAGGTTGCAAGGGAAACGTATTGCAAGAAGAGGTCCTCCCGCTTGACCAAGCAAGCCTGGAAGGAGATTGCAGAGGATGTCAGCAGTTGTGGAGTCACCCCCAAACATGGGTGCAGTGCCACAAGAGGGTCAATGACCTCCTTCGTTCTGCCAAGATAATTGCTCCTTACCTATCTCTTTTTTAGGGTTTGCATGTGACTACGCAGGAGGAAGTGTAACATGGGGAGGGCGGCACCACAAAGGCGCTGGAAAAGGGGTTAAGCATCACGGGCACCATATCGCGGGCACGATAGAGTCTTTTAAGATGTATCTAGACAGATACATGAATGGGCAGGAAGAAAAGAGATACAGAACCTTAGAAAATAGGCGACATGTTTAGAGAGAGGATCTGGATCGCCGCAGGCTTGGAGGGCCGAAGGGCCTGTTCCTGTGCTGTAATTATCTTTTTTTACCTCACCCTGACAGATACATTGGCTGCATCTTGGCCACAGGCCACCCTCTTTCACAGTTCACCCCCATTAACTCCCCTGAGAGCTGACGTGAGGATGCCCCAGTAGGGGATGAGGAGGATTTTAGAGAACTTTCATGTTGATCTCTCTGCGAAGTACGACTAGCTCCTTCTTTTCACTTGCAGGACAAGAGGGCCCATAACAGTAGGGAGACATTGTGGCCTGGCAGAGGCATCCCAGACATCAGGCCTTTCACCACTGCGGAGGAGCAGGTGCATGAACTAGCGGGGACCCAGGGCAACCGCTCAATAGCGGATGACGACATTAGAGTCTCTGTGCAAGAGAGAGCAAGGATAGTCTTCCATCAACATCCAGTTCACTTCTGGAGGCGCATGGTTGGCATGACGAGATCTACACAGCCTGTCCCACACTTTTATGTTCTCACGCAGGTCGGCATCCACAGGAAATTCTTGTGGAAGGTGGACATAATTCCACTTCTGAGGAGGATCAGGAGTCAGAGGATATACCGTCCCAAGACTCTCCTGCACCTTCCAGCAGTGTAGATACTTTCACCTCAATGGATTTCCACTGGGCTTTAGAATCAGAGTCACAAGCTGGTGAGAGCACCACATACACGCCTGAGCAGCTGGTTGAGGCTGAGACAGCCAAGGCATCAGACAGTTGGAGGACTGCATTTGGCCAGGACCATGCTGAGTCCCAGACTCATGACAAGCCTCTGGTGGTTGACACAGGGAATGCTGGAGTTGCAGAGAGGGGTAAGGCAACATCTGGCAGAGATGCCAGAGGCAATGCAGCCATGAGTGGATGATGGAGGAGGTCATCCAAGTCATGTCTCAGGCATGTGAGTGGATGGCTTCCTCCATTGAGAGGTTGGCAACCCTCATGGAGAGCCAGATTCCACAAATGCTCGCAGACCTGCACATCATCACCTTGGCCACGAGGTTGGCACAGCAGTGGCAGGGCGAGAGAAGGACGAGGCCCCCGGGGTTTTCTTCAGCTCCTTGTCCTTCTCTGGACAGAGAAATAATGTATCTAAGTTTGCTGATGATACAAAGCTAGGTGGAAAGGTAAGCTGTGGGGAGGACACAGAGAGGCTGCAAAGAGATATAGACAGGTTAAGTGAGTGGGCAACAAGATGGCAGATGGAGTATAATGTAGGGAAGTGTGAAGTTATTCACTTTTGTCATAATAGAAAAGCAGAATTTTTTAAAAAGCTGTGAAACTTGTAAGTGTTGCTGTTCAAAGAGACTTGGGTGTGCTCGTACAAGGAACACAAGATGTTAGCATGCAGGTACAGCAAGCAATTAGGAAGGCAAATGGCATGCTGGCCTTTATTGCAAGGGGATTGGAGTACAGAAATAAAGAAGTCTTGCTACAATTGTATAGGATTTCGGTGAGACCTCATCTGGAGTACTGCATGCAGTTTTGGTCTCCACATTTAAGAAAATATATACTTGCATTGCAGGCAGTGCAGTGAAGGTTCACTAAATTGGTCCCTGGGATGAGGGGGCTGTCCTATGATGAGAGGCTGAGTAAAATGGGCCTATAGTCTCTGGAGTTTAGAAGAATGAGAGGTGATCTCATTGAAACATTCAAAATTCTGAAGGGGCTGGATAGGGTAGACACAGAGATGTTTCCACTGGTTGGGGCATCTAAAACACGGGGCGCACAGTCTCAGGATAAGGGGCCGATCATTCAGGACTGAGACGAGGAGAAATTACTTCACTCAAAGGGTTGTGGATCTTTGGAATTCTCTATCCCAGGATTATGGATGCTACATCATTGAATACATTTAAGGCTGGGATAGAGAGAATTTTGGTCTCTTAGGGAATCAAGGGATATGGCAAACGGGCAGGAAAATGGAATTGAAGCCTAAGATCAGCCACGATTGTATTGAATGACGCAGCAGGCTCGATGGGCCATAGGGTCCTCTTCTGCTCCTATTTCTTGTGTTCAGCAAGGAGGTTCAAGTGAGCCCTGAAAGGGAGGAGGAGAGGCGACCTCCACAGTTAGGGGGGAAGGGGGTCCCCTCAGGGCACTGAGTGTGGATAGCAGCTCCTCCTTCCGCCAGTGAGCCCAGTTCCAGCAGCTACCACGCCTGAGGAGTGCCCTGCACCTGTACAGGAAGCTGTCAGGTAGCCGGGACCCTCCGGGCCTCAGGCAGCCAGAGGACAGCTGCCGAAGTCATCACAAGTCAAAGGGCAACCTGATCAGCAGCCTGCCTCCAGCCCAGCTGCTATCACAGGAGTTACACCTCGTGGAAGCACGCGAAAACAGATAAAGAAAACCACCGAGACACACTTGGGGTTTCATGGGCATTTGACATGTGACATTTACTTTCTCTTATAAAGTTCTATTGTTTTTAGTTTTTTTTTAAAAGAGATACAGCACTGAAACAGGCCCTTCAGCCCGAGTCTGTGCCGACCATCAACCACCCATTTATACTAATCCTACACTAATCCCATATTTCTACCACATCCCCACCTGTCCCTATATATTTCCCTACCACATACCTATACTAGGGGCAATTTATAATGGCCAATTAACCTATCACCCTGCAAGCCTTTGGCATGTGGGAGGAAACCGGAGTACCCGGAGGAAACCCACGCAGACACAGGGAGAACTTGCAAACTCCACACAGGCAGTGAAATTACCTTTCTTTGTGGAAAGTGATTATTCTATCATGCCTTAATTGTGAGCTGCTGACATCCCCCTTCCCCCTTAGTGGATGCCAATGTAGGCACAGCTCTCATTTGATTAGCTTCTCCCATGCGTATGTTTCAGCTGGGTGCTAGGCACGAAAACAAGTAGAAAGGAGGCAACAGACTGCATGCACTGAGGTGAGCCTTTATTGATTTTACTCAGAGGCTGTCATGGTGGCTAGAAGCAGGTAAGTAAGAGACTGTCTCTTACCTCCTTGGCCCATCGCTCGATGTGCCTGGCCTCAGTGCAAGGAATCATGTAGAATCACAGAATCGTTACAGCACAGGAGGCCATTTGGCCCATTGGGTCTGCAACGGCTCCCCGAAAGAGCAATTTACCTCATGCCACTCCCCTGCCTTCTCCCTGTACCCCTGCACATTCCTCCTTTTCAGATAAAATCCAACTCCCTCTTGAATGCCTCGATTGAACCTGCCTCTACCACTCTCTCAGGTATTGCATTCCACATCCGAACCACTCACTGCATGAAAAGGTTTTTCCTCTTGCCGCCATTGCATCTTTTGCCAATTACCTTCAATCTGTACCCTCTTGTTCTCGGTCCTTATACTAATGGGAATAGTTTTTCCCTATCTACTCTGTCCAGACCCCTCACAATTTTGAGCACCTCTCTCAAATCTCCTCTCATCCTTCTCTTCTCTAAGGAAAACAGTCCCAAGGGGTTCAACATCCAGTGCTGCCTGTTCATCACCCTCCTCAGCGTTCTCTTTGTTGGTGGAGGAGTGGCTTCAATCATGTCCTTGTCATGCAAGTCCTCCCCGCTCTGCAGTGTCAGATCATGCTGAACACAGCAGACCACCATGATACACAATAACCCTTGCTGAGGCATACTGCAGGGCTCCACCAGAGCGATCCAGGCACTGGAATCTCATCTTCAGAAGCCCAATGGCTTTCTCGCTGGTTGTTCGGCTAGAGCTGTGGCAAGTGTTGTACTTCTCTGCTGCATTGAGAGGGTTCCTCATAGGCATCAGCCCTTGTCCCCAAGAATCCATCACTGAAGGCGAGCAGGGGGTCTGAAGAGCTGTGCTACCTGAGACTGTCGAAGTATGCAGGCATCATGGCTGCTTCCTGGAAAGTGGGCACACACCTGCAGGAAATGCTTTCGGTGGCTGCAGACCAACTGATTGTTGATGGAATGAAAGTTGATGGAATGAAAGCCCTTCCTGTTGATGAAGGCAGCTGGCTGGTCTTTTGGAGCCTTGATGGCCACATTCATGCAGTCGATCACACCTTGCACTTGGGGGAATACAGTGATGGCCCCGAATTCCATTGTCCTCTTGGCCTGACTGTTAGGGTCAGTCCGGTAGAGCAGATAGTCGCAGGCCCTCTTGAACGGGGCATTAGTCACCTCCTTGATGCAGCAGTGGGCTGCTGCCTAGGAGATGCTACACGTGTCCACAGTGGATCCTTGGAATGATCCAGACACATAAAAAATTAAGCACTGTGATGATCTTCAAGGCCACGGGCATATGGGGACCACTGAATCCCATAGGTCGCAACTCGTTCTGCATGACGCACAAGTCAGTGATGGCCTGCCTGGAGAGCCTCAGTCTTCACTGACACTGCTGTTCAGACATTTGGAGATAGCTGACTCAAGTCCAGTGCACTCTCTGGCACAGGTGGGCCCTTCGTGGCATGGCCGGCTGCTGTCATTTTTGTTGTGAAGCTTCACAGGCTAGCCCTGCTGCGTCCTGGCCCTCCCTCCGTCAGAGGCACTGCATCACAGCATGGGAATCCAAAAAGATTGGGTGTATGAGACCCATGCCAGGTGATCATTAGGCCTCCAGAGTGCTGTCCTTGCAGAAATGAACTTGCCTTCACAGCTTTCCCTTTGCTACTTCTCTTGGCAGACTCGCTAATAGCCCTCAGTGCCCACCTTTGCTGACACCAAACCCTCTGTCACAGCAGTATGGGCATCCGATATTGCCACCCAAACCAAGACCCCTCCCCTTGCAGAACTCTCGAGACCCAGCTCAGCTGGTGCTGCCACCCAAGAGCCAACTCAACCAGTGCTGCCACTCAAGACCCAGCTCAGCTGGTACAGCCATTTGAGACCCAGCTCAGCTGGTACTGCCATCTGAGACCCTGCTCAGCCGGTACAGCCACCCGAGACCATGCTCAGCCAGTATTGCCACCTGAGAACAACGCTCCCATGCAGAATGCACAGTAATGGCCTCTGCTCCCCCTGCACCCCCACCCCACCAATTCCCCTATGCAGCACTGGTCATGGCCGCCTACCCGTCGCAGCACTGAGGCCTCACCTCAGCTTTCAATGGCTGGGGTTCCAAAGGCAGGTGAGTGCCGCCTGTTTTCCACTTAATTCCAAGCACCCCCCCACCCCAACCCCCCCAGTGAATCTCTTACAATTACATGGAAATGTATTGAAACTAACTGATATAAAATTTAAATGGCAATCCCGTCGGGGCGGCAACATCACCTTGATGCTTTCCGACCACTGACCAAATCCGGAACTGACGCCATGGCATCGGATTTCCAGTCGGACTCATCCGATGCAATTCTCTGGCCCCCTACACCTCCATTCCTGCTCCAAACGGCCTCACTAAATGCAGCCCTTTATGTGCAAACCAGTTTCAAAGTAGAACAGCAAAAGGCCATTAGAGTACCATGCAAGATATCCCAATGCTGACAAAATAATGGAAATCCTTCAGACGAAATGTAAAATCAAAGTCCCATCTACTTTGGGCATGGTACTATCTGAGGAATATTCGGGTGTTCTTAAATCCTAGCCAGCAACATCATATTAGCTCATTGCTACTTCTGGGAATTTGCTGTCAGCAATCATGGTGCTTGAAACACTAAGACACTACATTTCAAAGTAATTCACTACAGGTGAAGCATTGAGACATTTCAGACTGATGTAATAATGTGTCATGCATGCATGTGTCTTTTTTTGAAATTGTATATAACCACATCATATATTTCTGATCTTGTCTGAATGTTCGGTTAACCTGGTTCTGCAGAAACAATGTAGGAGACATAAATCGGACATTGTCAACTGTATGGCAAGATTTGCATTTGTTCCTAGCAGTAGCCTAAGTTTTCAGAAGTCTTGAGTTCTGACAAGAGTTAGAATGCAATGACAAAGCAGCACAGCTGGCCATGAGTATTATGAAACAGCTGTATCCTATCTGAGATGACCTCTGACACTTTCCACTCAGTGGGCTGCATAGTGGGTAGGCAGCCAATCTTCAAACAGTGTTAGTAATAAGACAGATCCTTGCATCGTAGAATTGTACACTTGCAGGGGAGGGGATACAAAACAGAAATTTAAAAATCCTTATTGGCTCACAATGCCTCACCCCTCACAAAATTACTTTCAGTAACAGCAGTTACACAGCCTCCAACAGCAGCAACAGTACTCTGCTTTTATATAATTAATGTGCTCTTTCACAAGAACACGCTATTTGAGTGGGCGTTGTATAATTGAAATTAGTTTAAACACGGGCAAAGACTTAAAGCCCTCTGATTTGCTGCCTGCCAGCTAGTTGAGCTACTGTGTCAGTATTACGATAGCATGGAACAACACATAAGATGATTTCTTTCCAACAGCAACACATTTTTTGACACTACTGTAGTGCTGGAAGGTAACCGCCCCCACACTACAGGATACATGACAGCTTTGATACTCTGATTAAGTCATCATGTTGATCTTTGTCCAAGCTCAGAAACATACACTGGACGGACGTAGGAAGATAACAAATTGTCTTCTAGTCATATTTTGTGAAATTCAAACCGAATTTAATCCTAATTATTATTACAAGTACAAATACCATCCAAAGTTATTTCTTAAAACTTAATAGGTGGTTCATGCGTGGTTGAATAACCCTATCAGGTTAAGAAATTCACCAAAATCTAGTTCTATTTAAAGTTGCACTACTGCATGGTTGACACAAAATTATCTTTTCATGCAGGTAGGAGTTAAGGAAGCTTAGCTCTTTCCTTGTGGTGTCCATTATAAGGATGTTCACGTTTCCCCAGGGAGGTTAATTTAAGAAACACACAGCTTATGTGCTCAATCATGCTACTAACCCTTGCTCCTTAACTTTGGATTTTGACCAATCACTAAGGTAGAATCCAAGGATAAAAAGCCATGTCAACAGTGTCAGCACACAAAGCATGCTGTATTGATTTTGATCTCTGCCCAGCAAAAATTCTAAATATCTTCAGAATGGATGGCACTTGAAAGAAAGCATTTTAGTACCCAATTGTTATGAAAGTGCCTCTGTGCTTTGTTAAAGATATTTTTTGAGGATTCATTTTTGAAAGATAGAAGGAATGTTAAACTTTGGGGATTTTAAAGGGGGTCATGTAAAGGCCACTTGACTTTGAAAAAAACAGTCCCTGGAAATATTTTTTAAAAGGTGCACTGAGAGGTCTTGTGAGGAAAACAAGCCTTTCCAGGAAACCACCTGACTTCCAGCTCAATAAACACTACAGAACTTTGGACATCTGGAGAAGATGTTTAAAAGAAGTGATAGGTCAAGATTGATGGAGGTCAAAAGGTTGACCTCCTGTTCTTGGTTTTGTTCTTGCATTGTTTTGAGTTGTGGTTGAACTGTATAAAAAGGGAGAGAACTTCAAAGCAGAAAAGAGAACTTCCAAGGAGAGAAGAGAATTCTTAAGGAAGGAGAGAAGACCACAAACTAGCTCAGCTTTCCAGCACCTCTCTAAAAGACCCTGAGAAGTCCATTGTGTCAACTCATCTCATGTCTTTGAAGAAAAGCCTGCTAAATTAATTCTCAACACCTCCTGAAAAGAACTGTTCTAAAAGATCCCAGTGACCTGTCTAAGTGTACTCAGAGGCTAAACTGTATGCCAGTTTTGGAACACAACATCTCATCTGCTGTTTCTTCCAGAATGAGCAAGTATTCAGCCCAAGTGTTTTTTTATTGTCTGTAATAGAGCTCTAAAAACAAAAATCCCTTTATTTTTCCGGTTAACCGGTATATGTGTGTGTGAGGGGCTAAGGTAAAAAAGGGAACTTTAATATTTCAATCTGTGTGTGTATGCTTTACTTCATTACTGGTTAAGATTTGTTTTATAATAAACTGATAATTTTATTGTTTATTAAAGAAACCTGGTTGGTGTGTTTTATTCTGGGATAAAAATAGAGTCTATGATTGACCTTATTGGTAAGTGGGGGGAAAATGTAAATATATGTTGTGACCCATGGAGAAGTGGAACTAAAATAAACAGTGCACTCCTCCCACCTCGGTCGTAACACCAAGATTATTTATTAATACCTATATGTTCACCATTTATTTCTGTTTCAAAGTCTATTGTATCTGCAGCTGTGTACCACTGGGTTTAGTTAAATAAGACCTCATAATTCACTCGCAGCTGTAGTGGTCTTGAATTACAGGCCTTTCCCACTTGAGAGTTGTCACAATGTTAGGCTCAGTTCCTTGTTACGCTGACAAGAAAGTAGTGGATCATAACTCCATGCAGGCCAAGAAAAATCTGTACAAATTAGTAATGCTGCTTCAGCTTAACACCACATATCATTGTATCGAGCTAAAGAAATAAAACCTTTTACCTAATCTTTCAGAGTGCAGCAATGATATGAAATATGATGTGAAGATATTAGATGCATTTTGTGTGCTTTGTCTGCTGTATTAAGACAAATTTCACATAACTGTTACCAATGCATAGTAAACACCTTTTCCTATTATTCTGTTACTATCTCCTTGAGCTAAAGGTGGTGGTTGAATTGCGGGTCTCTGCAATGCCACCATTTGTTTTCAATTGTTCTCAGTTAAATATGCATGTACGTGATCAGCATAATGTACCATGTGCATAGTTCAGCATATAGGGTATAGATACAGAATGATAATTTGAGCCTTACATTAGGTTTACTGACAACAACCTTTTCAGTGAAATACATTTCAAATTAAACTGAACTATCTTTTGAACAGAACAGGCTAGTATTTTTGTTGTTGTTGCAAAGTTTCAATGGGGCAGCAGTGCAGCATCATTCATCTCTAGGGGCAGTGATAACATGTGTTACAGTGGATGTCAGGGCTCGAATATAAGAACACCTTAGCAATCTTGAAACTATATTTCATTCCTATGCTTTCACAGCATTAGCTTTTGTGTCACTGTTAATTCTTTCAACAAAGTGTAAATCAAACAGAACTCTGCACTAATGTGTACTTATGTAAACAGAGATAGAGCACAAAAGTCACTTATCCTGACACAAATAATCCAATAGGTGCAAAGGTCAGGATTCTCAGTACAACGAATTGTGTCAGCTTCACCACATGGCTTGCCAGTATGCTCATGATCCAGCACAAATCATTTAGATGGTGTGGCTATTAGAAACACAATGGGACTTCCCAAGCATTGTAGACCCTCATAATTAGGCTGGTAGGATGACACAAAGGGTTTATGTAAAAGTTAATTCATGATCCAGTACCACACAACAATACAAAATCTTGTAACATAGTACCACTACAAATTTTATTACATGATGGTGTTTGTAACAGATCTGAGCACATTTAGAGGATTCCAAAGTTGGAGATCAGATTGGGAACAATATTTTTCAGATCTTTAAATCTGAATCTCACATTTTAATGATGCACTTACACAGCTATTTCAGTTGTTAACTGTGGTACCATCCTACCTTAAATGAGCAAGCTGACAAGTAGGACCTGATTCAAATTGAATTAGCATCAAATTGAATTGGAGGGATTTGTTTTGTAGTTGATTTGTAGCATATAATCCATGTAACCCAGTCAACTATGATAAACCCTGGAGGAAACGTATTGTGATGTCAAAAACTTCCACATTGAACAAATAAAACAATAAGTGTATGTAAAAATAAGCAGTAGGAAACAGTTAAAGCACAAATAAGTAGAGCTGTAATTTGGACTGTGTGTCAATACCTTGTAATCCACCACCTTTTCCCCTGCCCACCCTACCTCCAGCACATTAATATCCAATGTAGAATACCAAAACAAAGAAATGTTCCATACAGTGCAATGCTGGAGGCCTGGGCACATTATTACTGTCTGCATTTCTACATCCCATACAGGTGCTTCAATGTCACTTTAAATTCTTCACATTTTAAGCTCAAAATTATTTCAGCTAGTGGTGATCTGCAATGTTTGGTCTAGATACAAAACAGTTCTTTGACCCAAGCTTTAAAATGCTGATAATCTTTGTTCAGCTGTCCTGAGTCCTAAGGTGTTACACAATCTGCAGGGTCAGTCAGAAAAAGGTCAATGACAGAGTGAAGCCAATTGTTAACTAAAACCCTGAATAGACAAGTGATCGATTGGACATGCAACACCATTAATTCCTGATTGGCAAAGATGCCAGTCTTTTTGTCAGCAAACAAACATCTTAAATAAAAGAAAAAATTCTGTTTCCGTTTACAATAAAACAACAAATGCGCATTTAATAGTTTTAAGGAACAAGAAGGGTTGGCTTTGCCTTAGAGGAACATCAATGAGTTCAGTTTCTCTTGTGAAGTGATTATGATAATGATTTCAAAAAATGTTTTGGCCCTCTAGCAACCATTCATGTGACTTTTGTGAACAATATCTCTTCCTATATGAATCACCAAACCCACTTAAAGAAATCTCCATCTCAACCGCAGTCAAAACCTCTGCAGAGCTGCAAATAAGTAGAAGTGCATTTAATTTTCACAACAAAGCATTTTGTCTTTTTTATAAATATCAATTATATTTCAAGAGAAGGATCTGAGGTATGATTTAGAAATGGATACAGTGTCTCAGAGCTTGCTTCCAGTCAGCTTTAAAGCTGCAAGCAGTCCTTGCCAAGCACCTGCACATTAAGTTTAGTTTAGTTTAGAGATACAGCACTGAAACAGGCCCTTCGGCCCACCGAATCTGTGCCGACCATCAACCACCCATTTATACTAATCCTACACTAATTCCATATTCCTACCACATCCCCACCAGTCCCTATCATTCCCCTACCACCTACCTATACTAGGGGCAATTTATAATGGCCAATTTACCCATCAACCTGCAAGTCTTTGGCATGTGGGAGGAAACCGATAAATGCGGAAAAGGTACAATGACCATTTTTTTTTTCAGCAGTTCAATGTGGTACAGACTTCAAAATAGAAAATATACACTTCAAAGGATTTTCTAGTCAACTGATTAGGTTAAAATGTCACAGATTCTTCCTAGGATAAGATTAATTTTGTATTCAAATAAAATCAGACATTTTATCTTTCTTGTCCCACTATATTATCAATCCACCTCTGGTTGTTACTCCATTGAACCTACTTCTCATTCTTCCTACATTCCAGGTACACAAAAAAATTGTATTAAAATGAAAAAATCAGGTGTGTGCTAATCGACAGATATGAACTGAAAGCCAGAAGTATTAGTGTGAAAAAGACAACCCTTTGATAATCCTTGACCTGAATATTTATCTACCTGGAATGAGTTCTATTATTCAGTTGAAGAGCCTATGGTCTACCCAAATTTATGACAGTCGACAATTGATCTGTTAGCACATTTTCTTTCTTACATAGACGATAGGATCCTGTCTTAGCAAGTCAAATGAACTTACACTATAAAATTAATAAATGTTTATATAAACATGTACAGAGATAACACTGTACAGGATTCTTGAAGTAACATTTACACAATAAGGACTAAAGACCATAGGGTCAATATTGCAAAATGCAAAATGCGTCTGGGGACTTGACCAGCTGGAAGTATACACTGGGAAATGATGTGGGTGTGCTCTCCTTGAATTCCTACCAATTGTAATGACTCCTTATGAAATATCTTTGAATAATGTACAAAAATCTCTCTGGAGATTTTATTCAAACCACAGTATAGAGAACAGAAAAAAAAAGGATTTTTGGGCACTGTAATTTATTGTAGATATTCAGGCAACACTCAAGAAGCTTGATACCATCCAGAACAAAGCAGCCCGTGTGATCAGCAGCGTATCCACCTTCTATGCACAGTGGCAGCAATGTGTACCACCTACAGGATGCACCGCAGCAACTCGCCAAGCCTCTTTTGACAGCACCTTCCAAACCCATGACCTCTGCCACCTAGAAGAATGGGGGCAGCAGATGCATGGGAACACCACCACCTACAAATTCCCCTCCAAGCCACACACCACACTGACTGAATTCACTGTCAAAATCCTGGAACTCCCTCCCAAACAGCACTGTGGATGTACCTACACCACATGGACAGCAGAGGTTCAAGAAGGCAGCTCACCACCACCTTCTAAAGGTCAATTAGGGATGGGAAATAAATGCTGGCCTTGCCAGAGATGCTCACATCCCGTGAAAGAATAAAAAAAATTATATGAACCATGAGATTAAATCATAGCCTCATTATTTACTCACAACAATTCATCATGCTGTTTTGATTTTTCTGCTTCTAATTGTGTATTTGAAATAACCTACATATGGAAAAGATGGAAAGATAATAAATACTTAAGAGCAGAATTTGTTTAACGTTCCCTTTAAATCTTTAGCTACCATTTAGCAAATAATTCATAATTTGAGAGTTCTGTACACATCTGTCACTTACATAACTTACATTCTTTTTGGAACTTAGGTCTCCGCTTAAATCCCATTTGTTGGAATTTCCATTGGTGAGAAAGTAAATTCAATTAATAAAATACAAATAATGTTTTAAACTACCACAAGGGTAAAAATGTGAGCTTTTACTAAACAATGTACAATTTTATAGTAATACTTGTGCACAGGAAAGCATTCCAAAGCACTTCACATTATGGGTAGCATTGGTCCTGAATGGTGGTGGTGAGTGGGGATGGGAGAGTGGCGAGGGCTACAGAGAGAATTGAAATTACCCATCAAAAGTGCAGTTTTAGTAAAGGTTTTGAGAAAGATTTAAAAGCAGGAAAGGGATGTAAGATGTGAAAGGAATCTAGAGAGTTCCAGAGGACAGGAATGCTGTGAAACAGCAGCCAGCAATAGTGGACAAGGAGTTGCCAGCATCAGAGGAGCGGCAGTTCAATGCAGGCACACAAGGCTGCAGGCGATCACAAAGATAGGGCGGCTTGGGACCCAGGAAGGATTTGAAAGCAAGGACATAAATCTTGAGGTCAATTTACTACAGAATGGAAAGCCTAGAGAGGGAGTGCAGGATGTTATTCAGATGAGGATATATGCTACAGTATTTTGAATGAGTTTTAATTTGTGGAATGAGGCAGGCAAGGAAAACATTAGAGAAATCAAGCCTTGAGATAATAAAAGGCATGGACTAGAGATTCTGTGACCATGTGGAGGCACAAAGGTGGAGAGCGGCAATGTTTCAGCAGTAGATAAAATGTAGTCTTTGTACCAGATATGGGATCGAGACAGCTTGGGGTTAAGTGGGATGCCTAGAAATATGGCTATTTATTCTTAGCAACTACCCAGTAAGAAAGAAGTGAATTTCATATTAGAAAGAAATGTAGCAATATATTCTATTGACAATAGTGACAAAATATAGTTATTAAAACTGTAAATAACCTGCTGATTGTTGATATTAGCTGAAATAAATAAGTTTATTTTAAATTAGAATTCTGAAAACAAAACTCTTTACTCTTATTTTTACAAGAATAGTAGCTAACTGAGGAGCAATGGTTATGATTGATAAATAATAATGCTTTTTTCATATTATTGGGTAGGTGGCAAAGGAACTTAAGAAATCAGCTGATGATACTTAAAGTTGCAATGCTGCCATATTGATTACTATCTGCAGGTTAGAGGTAAAGACACCTACCCAGTAAAAGCCATCTGTTGTGAAAATATTCAAGCTAATCTATCAGTCAGTGACTGGAACGTGTTGTTTGTGCGTTCAATCATGTTGCCAACACTGACGCTTCAATCTGCCAATCAGAATTAAAATCCAGGGGCAGTGCCAGGTCAATTACATTGATATACTAAGCATACAGGCCTTATCAGCTGTAAAAACTGGAATATTTACATACCAGATGATGTTGGATAGCATTCTGCAATGTCTTGCTGTGGTTTGGAAAAATTGAGTCCTAAGGGAATGCACTAGAAACATTCAGAATATTGATGCTATATCGTATATCAGAGCTCTAACCCGAGGCGGTGACCAGATATCCCAGGCTGCCTGCAATGGCCTTCATTTTGGCTTATTTTACCCAGTCCCAAGCACTTGAGTTTTAATTTGCTCTTGTTTTGGTCTAGATTCTCTTGAATATTTGCACAACAGATGGCTTTTATTGGGTAGGTGCCTTTACCTCTAACCTGCAGATAGTAATCAATATGGCAGCATTGCAGCTTTGAGTATCACCAGCTGATTTCTTAAGCCCCTCTGCCACACACCCAATAATATAAAAAATGCTTTGTTTTTTATCCATCATAACCATTGTTCCTCAATTAGCTACTATTCTTGTAAAAATAAGAGATAATGGTTTTTTAAGAATTTTCATCTAAAAGAAACGTATTTACTTCAGCTATACGTTAATAATAACGACAGTCAACAGGCTATTTAGTTTTAATAACTATATTTTGTCACTATTGTCAATACACTGCTACATTTCTTTCTAATATGCTTGTCTATCATGATGATATTAATGAATATTTTCAATTCTTAACCAGTTATGTTAATAATTATTTTCTTTTCCACCATACTATACAAGACATTTTGTTACCTGATAATTGCTAGAAGAGATTTAAGCCACTGTTAGAAACCAGCAACAATTTAAATGACCAAACCACAGGAGAATTTTCTCTTCCTGACAACGTACAGCTCTGTATTGTGTTTAAGACAGGCTAGTGCAGACATGCCTCACACTTAAAAGAAGCTTATCATATTTTGATTTCACAAACAGGAATAATTATGACTGCAAACAAGTCTGTACCATTTCTACTGCTTCATGTTTAGTGTTCAATCAAAAGCACAAATAAAGCTTTGTTCAACAAAAGAATCTCCAGCTCACCTGCAGTTCATATTTAGCACATAAACACCTTCAGCATCTCACACTCTTTCGATTTGATGTTAGAACCTCTCACTCCTAGACTTACTGGGGAAGAAGTTCGTTATTTGATGGCCTGCTTATTAAATATCCAGCCTCTGCCACCGCAAGATTGTAAAACAGGTTTGTGGAAAATGCAGGGAAAAAAGATCAGGACTGGAGTACCCTGGGGGTAGATTTTGAAATTGCCACTTGGGCATAAAGCTGGCATTGCTGCTCAGCTGCCTCTTCCAGAAACCATCCAATTTCCTATCCATTAAAATCATTGGAAATGCAAATCGAATGGTTACCATAGGAACATAGGAACTGTCAGACAAAAAGAGACCAAGGACTGTCTAGCTGACCTTCTACCATCCTGGTAGTCGCGTGATACAAGGCTAATTAAGTTGTTCACGAATCACCACAATCAGACATTCTGGGCAGAATTTTATGTTGACATTTGAAGCGGGAATGGTGGCGTGGGAGGACGGAGAATCGCATTGGAAGTGGCTGCCCGGAAATCCGATGTCGTGATGTTTGTTCAGGATTTAGTCAGCGGCGGGAAAGCACCAAGATGGAATTGCCGAGTTGACAGATCCACCAGGGACCAGTGTGGTGTATTGGAGGCAGCAGCCCACCACTGCATTAAGGAGGTGACCAACGCCCTGTTCAAGAGGGCCGGCGACTATGTGCACTACTGGACAGAGTCTGATAGTCAGGCTGAGAGGGCCATTGGATTCAGGGATGTCATCACGGATGTGATAGATTGCACACATGTGGCCATCAAGGTTCCCATGGACCAGCCAGTCGCCTTCATCAACAGGAAGTGCATTTATTCTATCAACATTCAACTGGTCTGCAATCACTAAAAACGTTTCCTGCAGGTGTGAGCTCGCTTCTCGGGAAGCAGCCATGACGCCTACATACTGCGACAGTCCCAGGTGCCACAGATCTTCAGGCTCCCCACTTGCCTTCAGGGATGGATTCTCAGGGACAAGGGCTACCCATTCAAGACTTGGCTACTCAACGCCAGTGAGGAACCCCTGCAATGCTGCAGAGGAGAGGTAAAACACTTGCCTACCGACCATAGAGCAGGCCATTGGGCAGCTGAAGATGAGATTTCGTTCCCTAGATCAATCTGGTGGAGCCCTGCAGTATGCCCCTGTGAGGGTTTTGCATATCATGGTGGTCTGCTGAGCTCTGCACAATCTAGCACTGCCGGGGATTGGGCCGGGTGGTGTTGGTGGGGAGTTCTTGCATGACCATGAGATGCCTAAGCGACACTCCTCCACTAGAGCAGGATGTGCAGGAGGGAGATGAGCAGGCAGCAATGGATGTTGAAGCCCTTGCACCAGAAGCCAGACAGATTGAGCGAAGTGCCAAAGAGGCAGGAGACAATTTCATAATTACCCGCTTCCAGCCACCCTTGATGTCCACTCACAGAGAAACACACAGTAGTGCCAATGGGAGATAATATTTAAATGAGGGCTGCGCTTACATTGGCATTCCATTAAGGGGGAGGGGTGAAGTCAGCAGCTCACAATTAAGGCATGATAGAATAAGCACTTTTACACAATGAATGTTAATGGCTTGAACAAAAGAAATTCATATGAAGCATCACATGTCAGATAATTGAACACCCATGAACTCCCAAGTGAGTCTGGGTGCTTTTCTTTACACATTTGCGAATGCTTTTTCAAGGTGTGAACTCATCGCCAGCAGCTGGGCTGGAGGCAGGCTGCTGATCACACTGCCCCTTGGCCTGTGATGACTTCAGCAGCTGTCCTCTGGCTACCTGAGGCCTGAAAGGCCCCCGGCTGCCTGAGGATTTCATGTACTGATGCAGGACTTTCCTCACGCTTCGTGGCTGCAGGAGCTGGTCTCACTGGCAAGGGCAGAAGAGCTGGTGTCCACACTTGGAGTGTCCCGAGGGGAGCCCCCAGCTGTGGAGGCCAGCCTCTCCTCCTCGCTTTCCAAGTTTCACTAGAACCTCCCTGCTCACCAGAGAAGAACGAGGAGCTGGAGAAGACTCCATGCGCCTTGTCCTTCTCTTTCCTTGCCACTGCTGCGAGGAGCTCATGGCCAAGATGATGGTGTGCAGGTCTGCGCACATTTGTGGGATCTGACTCTCCATGAAGGTTGTCAACCTCTCGACGGAGGAAGCCATGCGCTCACGTGCCTGAGGCATGGCAGCAGTCGTGACATGGATGGACTCCTCCAACGCCCGTTCATGGCTGCGGATTGCCTCTGGCATCTCAGCCAGATGTTGCCTTACCCCTCACTGCAACTCCAGCATGTCCTGTGCTGTTGACACTAGAGGCTCATCATCAACCCAGGGCTCAGCAGGGGCCTGGCCACCCACAGTCCTCCAACTGTCAGTGGCCTTGGCTGTCTCACCCTCATCCAGCTGCTCGGGCGTGTGTAGTGCTTTCACCAGCTTGTGACCCTGATTCTACAGCCGAGCGGAAACCCACCGAGGTGAAAGTATCTGCACTGGTAGAAGGTGTAGGAGAGTCATGGGACAGTGCATCCTCAGTCTCTAGATCCTCCTCAGAGATGGAATTATGTTTCCCTTCTGCTGGAGTCTCCTGCGGTCACCTACCAGCATGAAAGAATACAAATGTGTGGGTTAGGCTGTGCAGATCTCATCATGCCAGTCATGCGTGATGTGCATCTGCAGAAGTGTGTCGGATGTCGACTGAGCACAATTCTCACTCTCTTGCACCAAGTCTCCAGTCTTCCAATCAGCTATTGAGCGGCCATCTTTGGTGCCCGTTAACTCCTCCTCAGCCGTCGAGAGAGGCCGTATGTCAGTAATTCCTCTGCCAGTCCATGAGGTCTCCGTCCTGTTATGAGCCCGCTTCTTCTGCAAGTTGAAAGAGATAGTTAGTGACTATGCAGGAAGAGTGAGATAACAGTTCAGCTAGTGGCAGCCCCTCGTCCACTGCTGGGGTTTCCTACATGGCTCCTCCCCACGTATACTGTCAGGAGAGGTAATGGAGGTGAGGCTTGAAAGAAGGTGGCCTGTGGCCAAGATGCATCCATGCATCTGGCAGAATGTGGTGATGCCTAATCCCCTTTTCCAGCACCTTTGTGTTGCCTTGTCTTGTTGATTCTGTGGGGTCTTGACAGGGTGGATGTGGAAAGGATGTTTCCCCTTATGGGAGAATCTAGAAGTAGGAGTCACTGTTTAAAAATAAGGGGTCGCCCATTTAAGACAGAGATGAGGAGAAATTTTTTCTCTCTCAGGGTCGTGAGTCTTTGGAACTCTCTTCCTCAAAAGGCGGTGGAAGCAGAGTCTTTGAATATTTTTAAGGCAGAGGTAGATAGATTCTTGATAAGCAAGGGGTGAAAGGTTATTGAGGGTTGGTAGGAATGTGGAGTTGAGGTTACAATCAGATCAGCCATGATTTTGTTGAATGGTGGAGCAGGCTCGAGGGACTGAGTTGCCTACTCCTGCTCCTAATTCATATGTTCGTATGCCTCTCCCCACGTCACGCTGCCTGACTCGTACCAACTAAAGAGGACAGGTGTGCAGCACTCACCTTGGAAGACCAAAGGAGGTCATTGAGTCTCTTTCTGCACTGGACTCATGTCCTTGGGGGGGGGGGCGGTGACTCCTTGGCAGCTTAGCTCCTCTGCGATCTCCATCCAGGCTTGCTTGGTTAGGTGGGAGGATCTCTTCTTGCCCTCCTGCCTTTCCTTTGTTGCCTGTAGGAGAATCTGTACGGAGGCATCACTAAACTGTGGGGCCACCTGCCTCAGACATGGTCCCAGTTCTATCAGGCTCTGTTCCTATGGTCAGAAGTCCTGGTGCAGTGGGGTCCTTGAGTTGCAGTCACAGGCAACAAGCAGCTGCCGTGGTGTCGTGGGTGTGGGGGGGGGGGGGTCCACTAGTCACAGGGACCATTAGCTACAGTAGTGTTGCAGGGGTCCAGCAGTTCAAAGTACCATCAAAGGGCATCAGCAGCACCAAGTTCACTGCCTCACTGAAAGGCAGGTCTGGCAGCGCCTCTAATATGGCACCAGCTATTGCAGAGGGGTCAGCTGACAAAGTAACCTGCACCTCGGAACCGCCCCCACCACGTAATTGGACAGGCCTGGTGCCTCCGTTATTGTATTTCACTGCCCGCTGTGTGATTGCGGTGGGCCCGCTGCTCACGTGACGAGCGGAGATGGCTCCACTTCTGGATCTGCCGCAGGGACCTGTGACGGGTTCACTAAATTCAACCCTCTGGGTGGGATTTTTATTCATTCATAACAGCAGGAAAGGAGGCGGGTGATCCCCTAACCCACCCTTCAGGTCGTCACGCTCCAAGTTTGAAAGGCAGCGCCAGGAGCGGGAAGAGGCAACCCACCTGCTCTATGCAAATAACCACTTAAACGTCTTAACAATCTTGTTGACAGCTCATTAAAGGGTCTGTTTTGTATTTTCTTTCTAGGTGCGGATTTGACACACCATCAGAATCACCTGAGGGAGGAGGAAGCGGCAGCGGTGACACAGCAGGGAGTGAGCTGAAACAGCGGGACAGAAGAAAGAGGCAGCATCGAAGAGGGAAGGCTCATAGAAAGCTCTCATCCACAGGTATCCAGTTGTGCTCAGTGAGATGAGTTATCTTTCTTTTTGCACTCTTGCAAGGGCCGAGATTAGTGGGCAGGGAGGTGGGGGTGGTGGAAGGGTTCTTCTGCTAACAGATCTCAGGAGTTCATGACGGGTGAGTGCAGGCACGGTTTCAGGAAGACTCCACATTCCATTGCCAACGAAGGAAAGGCATTAGAGAAAATGGAGTCAAGCTTCTCCGAGCTTGCTCTGCCCAGCGATGCGGAGCAGCACCTGCTGGTGCAGAGGCGGACCCCTGGGCAACCGGGGCGAAGAGGTGAGGAAGGAGAGGTAGGAAGGCTTCAGACTCCAGCTTACACAATCTTCACCAGCACACACAATCACTGTGCCAAAACTCACTCCTGTGTCTCGCCAACATGTAATGGAAACACACAAGTCAGCCTTAGTGCAACAACTTTCCCAGTGCTTTAACACTTAACATTTCACTATTGTTTACATGAGAAACACCCAAGTGATTCGCAAAGTGACATTATTGACACGGTGGCCGGTGCTCATGGCCACTCATACGAGGTGCTCCCCCTGTGGATGAGGATGAGGTGGATGTTAATCCATTAATTGCGTATCAATTGTTTGATTAAATGCAGGTGGAGGGTGTTAATTGGGGTCATACTTGAGCGCTTATAAGCAGACGCTTACTGAGACTGGGGGAGGGTTTGAGTGAGGAGCTACATGTTTGTAATCCTTTTACTTTGCACAATAAATGTGAAAGTGAGTAAAGATAGGCTCCAGCATTATCCTTCCATAACAAGCTTTCTGGAGTTTACCAGTGGAGACTGCTCGCTGGTGCCTGTCTGGGACTGAGATGCCCATGGCAGTCGTACTTGGCGTGGAGTTGCCAGAGGTGCACCTCCAAAGGCTGCAGCACCGTGAGCGCTGCAGCAGCAACCTCTATCACAGGGCATGTCTCCAACAGATGTTTCGTCTGGAGGTGACATGGAGGCCCCCTCATCACCATCTGTCACCACCTCAACCCTTTCATAGCGCACTTGATCACTGGAGCAAACCACCATCTCACACTGGTTCTCCAGGGGATCCATATGTTTTGTGACTCCCTCTGCTGAGCAGAGCTGCATCCATCCTCCATCCTCCGAGCGGAACTGGCCACAGCCAACTCTGCCTCCCTGAAGCGTCCGGCTCTGATGTGAGGGGCACTTCACCATGTGTCATCCTCTCGAACAACGCGCAAGGACCCACCCCAATGTGTGAGTGTCTGTGCTGGTGGAGGGTGCACAGGAAAGATTTGACGGTGCAGGTTACGAAGCATCTTCCTCCTCTGACTCCTCAGGAACTTATTGTCTTTGTGTGGCCTCCTGCCCCTCTGCGGCTGGCTCTGTGGGAGACATAAGAGAAGATAGTGATGAGAGATGGGTACAGTCAACAGATATGCTGCTAAAAACAATGAAATGACAGCTGAGGCATTGACAACTCATTGCACGAGGAGCATTGCCATGCATCCTCTGAACATAGAAATGTTGAGATCTTTTCATCCTGTCTATGGTGGACCCCCATTTCTCCATCCCCAGTGTCCCTGTGGCTTGACATTCTGGCCAAGTCAAGGGCCAGCTCTTCAAAGTTCGTCAGCGACACCAGCTGTGGCAGCCTGCAGACCAGGCGTGCCCTCTTGTTCTCCCTGGTGGTCAACTCCCGGTGGCCTACAAGGTGACGAAAGATGCAGTAGGATAATGCCTCTCTCCCTCACCAGTTGCAGCTTTCCATTCGCAGTCACAGTCTGCACTCCAGTCTCCTGCCCAACGTCACTGGGGTTCTGACCAATGCTTATGGGTCATCAAAGTTGCTGAGTTAGACGTCAGGAGACCTCTCTGTGCCCTCAGGATGCCTTTCTCTTTTGCTCTCTGTTGACTGGTGACCAGGAGTCATGCCATTTGGATCTATTTTTGGGCTCACTCTTCCAGACCTGAGGTCACTGAAATGCTTCCAAAACTGCACCCAGTTCCACCTCACCACTCCTTTTCTGCTGACCTTGTTAGCCACCTCCAGCTATGCCCTCTTGGTGAGCCCTGCAGACCTTCTGTTGCAACAGAATGTTTCTTCTGTCAGTCACCGCCTCCAGCAGCACCTCCAAGTGAGGCATCCGAAAACCAGGGCGGGAGTGGGAGGGGGAGGGGGGGGGGTTCTGCCCTGGCACAGTGGGCCTGCCTTCTAAATGCCCTTTGCTCTTCACTTTCCTCCATCTCTTGGATGAATGGCAACCTTAGCAATGGCTGCCATCCACCTTTTAAATCAGACCTGCTGCTACCTCCCACCTCGTTCCCATGCCTGCTGCCACTAATTGGGCGGCAAACATGACTGTAGGCCAATTACATAGAATCACAATGCATGCACATTACTGGGTCCCGATCCTGGAATGGAAATCCCGCCCCATTAGTCTACAACAGACCCTGACATGGCACAAGGGAAACTGCAGTGGTCAAGAGCTTTGGGAACCATAGGACCTGTTCATTTATCACATGTCCGAATTAGAATATAAGATGTTATTTGTTGGGAGAAATCTATCTACTTTGCTTGGATGAATCAATACTAACTGTTTCCTCCATCTCCTTAGGGAGCCTGTTCCACAGAAATATCGCTCACTGAAATATTGTTTCACAGATTGGTTCTGAATTTCCCCCTCCTCACTCAGGCCGTGTTTTCTGGTACTACTGTTATGACAAAGCCAGTTTACCTTGTCTAGAAGTTACATCATCTCTTCCCCTTAGAATTCTAAAAAAACCAACCTACTCTTTTCCAGTAAGAACATGCCCAATTTACATAATCTTACATCCAATTTATATAATGGGGAGCCAATCCACAGCACCAAGGTTACACATCAAAAATCCACCCTGATCTTACAGGTTACTACGGTTACACATCTCTGCATCTGACATCACAGCCAACAAGCATTGGTTGTCATCACAGGAGTAATGGTCAAATAATCGTGCATATATGAAGAATTAAACATGGTCTCAGTCTCCAGTGAGGCAAAGGGAAGTAGGTGGGGGATATCTGTGACAGATGCAGCTGGACGGATGGTCTCAGTCATAGTGAGAAAGAGGTCCATGAGCTCCTTGCACTTCTTGTTGAAGATAAGGATGGAAGTGACAAGGTAGAGGTGTTTAAGGAGATCGTTAGTAGTAAAGCAAAAAAGCTGGGGTTATCTTCACTTTCCAGAATGAGCCTGAAGTGGAGAACAGTTTTGGCAGAGGAGACCAAG
Organism: Heterodontus francisci; assembly: GCF_036365525.1. NCBI lineage: Eukaryota > Metazoa > Chordata > Chondrichthyes > Heterodontiformes > Heterodontidae > Heterodontus > Heterodontus francisci. The sequence goes on along the minus strand of NC_090384.1, from coordinate 80,039,762 downwards.
ACCTGATAGTGCTTGATATGGTCAGCCAGACTTGGATGAGGGATGGCTAAACCATTACAAACATTAGTTATTATCCCTAATGACCACTGGAGAGCAGATAAGTAACTCAGTGTCCAAATGACTTTTAAAAATAGGGCAATAAAGTGTCATTGAAAAGCTGAACGAGCCAAATTTAGTTTGTTCACAAGTCAAGATTTTGAGGGAAACAAAATGTTGGCTTGATTTTCTATTCAAAAAAGGAACTGAACTTAAAAAGGCATAATTATGGTCCAATGTCTTCCTGTACTGCTAACCTGACTACAGTTTGTGGTTCTGCTGTGGTTTCACATTTGATGGATTAGAGCTAATTTCCAGGACATCTGAATTTTAGCTGCTTTTGTAAAACAAAAAATGATGAGGAGATTGAGCTCCCTGAAAGCAGTATTAATCCATTTCTATTGCCTTTTCGAGTGAGGATAACCATTTTGGAATTTCAAATGTTTAATGGACGGTACTTTCTATTTTCCTTCCACATTAATGCTACTCTTGCCATCCTTAAAACGGGATGGAAGGGTGAGTGGAGGTTTGTGCATTTGATGGCCATAATTCTTAAACTACCGACCCAATATTTTAACAATTCAAGTGTCCAATTGCCATATCATTCCCCACAGATGCTTCCTTCTTCTACTATTCTCTTCTCCCCAAGGCTATAAGAAAATGTGCACCAGAACAACAGATTGTGTCTTCTGCAGTGGAGCTTTCAGTGGTGCACACACAACTGAAAAAATACCATCTGTAATGCAATACTAAATTGTATCGTCAAGCATATTTGCACCAAAAATTAGAAATTCTTACCTCAATGTGACTATCCCACCACTTCAGTGTTTTTTAATCAACTCGTGTCTTCAATTCCAGCACAGACTTGCCACAATCACACAACATAGCAATTCCAGTGTAAACAGTCTATTGACACAAAGATCAGTGGAAAACATCTAATACACCATTCAACAAAACAGATGCTGCATAGCGTGCAACAAGTTTCTCACTGTCCTCATTCCGATGGAATATTTAAATTTCAAGCCTACAATACCTCCATCCCAACCAACTGAAACAAAATATGTATCACGAAGCAACATCTCATACTTAATCCACAAGATTATTTTGATACCCGATTTGTGCAATAAATTTTATTAATGAGTAAAAACTTCTGCTATTCATTATTTGACCATGCCATGTCAGGCCTATTAAGTGCAAATAAGCATATGCAATATAATTTTGAACTGCATCCAAAATCTGTGCAATATTTAATGTTGATAAAATGCTAAAATAAATGAACGCTGGGCAAATAAGATGGGCTATCAGAAATTCAATAAACCGCAGAGATAAATAACTCAGCTGCTTAGCTGACAATGAAATCCCAAGCCACATTCAAAATAAGGAATGGGATACCCAGGGGCTGAAAAATTAACCTCAAGAAACTGGCAAGAAAATAATGAGCAGATTCTTCCAGTAGCTGCAGCTTTGCTAACACTGGTTCTAAATTTGAGAGATTGCTGGTACATTGGCAATGAAACAGTTGCTACATATGAAGTTGAGTAAGCCTATAATCACCCACAATCAAAAAGACTGTATGTCTTAAACCATAGGAAGTGGATACATTATAGTAACCAATCAATGCCTCACAATTCTGTCAGTGAATTTGTGGTGAGAATTTCTTTTCTTTTATCAATGTACTAATTCATAATTTGTTATACTTACATGGATCTTAAAGGTATTAGCTTTGGCTCATTGGTAGCATTCTCACCTCTAAGTCACTCCAGAGACTTGAATATATACTCGAAACTGACACTTCAGTGCAGTATTGAGGGAGTGCTGTACTGTCAAACATGCCATTGTTCAGATGAGACTTGAAACCAAAGTTTGGGATGGATATAAAAGATCCCATGGTGCCATGCGAAGAAGACAAGGAGTTCTCTTCAGTGTCATGGCTAATATTTACTGCTCAACCAACATCACTAAAACTAATTATCTGGTCACGATCTCATTTCTGTTTGTGGGGCCTTGCTGTGTGTGAATTGGCTGGTGCATTTCCGACATGACAACAATGACTGCACTTCAAAAGTACTTCATTGACTGCAAAGCACTTAGGGACATTCTGTAGTCGTAAAGCACACCACATCAATGCAAGTTCTTTCTTTAACATACTTTTGTTATGGACAGCACTACAAGAAATCTATTGTCCATCTTTTGGTATGCTTCATTGTGATTGCTTGCTAGACCACTTCAGAGGGCATTGAATCAACTACATAGTGAGGAAACCGCAGGCTAAAGCAAACATGGGATTGTAGGTTGCCTTCGTTGAAGAGAACATGAGAGAACCAGTTGGACTTTTACAACAATATGCAGTTTTCATGGTCATTTTGTTTGCTATTGCTAACACACAAATCACTAGATATATTAAATCCAATTTCACAACTTCTCATAGTGCAATTATGAAATCAATGAAGGTCATTTTGAATGTTTGTCTAAAAGGGCCAAGACGTGCCCAAAGGTAAAGCATGGCTACCTGACCTGAACCCAACAGGACTTGACGACATGTGTCAGGTTTGGGTCGGGTCGGGTCACTCTTCCGGGTCCGGCATTCAGGCTCGGTTTGGGTCGGACAAAGTAACAGCCAGGATGTCAAGGCGGGAAACACTCCGCACTAGTCTGCAGTGAGCGATTCCATCCAAGGTAGAGCACAACCTCTTCAATAAAGTTGATTATATTCCGGTGGTTGGGTCAGGTCGGGTAGGGCTGGGTGCGGGAAAAATTAAAGGACTCGGGCCGGGTTGGGCTCGAGTCGGCTGTGGTTCTGTCGGGCTCGGGTCGGGTTTCATTTGCAGACCCGAGCAGGCTTTTACCAGACGGTTGCAGCGACAGATCTGACCAATCCTTATGGTTGGTCCTCATTTCTATACTATTGGTAAGCTGCTCATACATTTCAAGCAGCTCGCTTACTGAAGAAGCAGAAAAATCTGCTGATTCTATCAGAGCCCAACAAGTGTGGGGGAGGGGCATGCTGAGGGGCAGGCAATCCAAGGGGAGGTGCCACACTACACTGTCCCCATCAAATACTCCCAGCGCAGGTACAAAAGAAAACTGGGTTGCTGCTACCTAATTGGGACTACTGAGTGCAGCAACGAGCCTCAGCTGACAGTGCTGCAGTCAGTTGCTGGAGGTGCTGCTGGAGAGGGAGAGCTGAGGAGAGAGTTGCAAGACTTAAAAAAAAAAGGAAAAAAAAAGAGAATAAAAAAAAGGGGAGGTGCCACAGAGGAATGAGAATTATGACCCTCAAATTTATAGGACCAAGGGGAACATTAATGGGATGCCAATAAATGCCCAATTTTCAAATGCCAGCCATTTCATTTATGCTGGAAAAGGGAACTGGCAACAGTTGAGAACATCCCCACTATTATTACGTTGTCAATCCAGTGCCATAATCATTACACTATCGTGATCTGTCTTTTTTATATGCCGATCTCGAAAAACAGCAAAAGCTGAGAAACAGATTCAAAACGGCTGACTTAGTCTTCAAAAAGGCTAACAACTCAAATACAGTCTTGATTATAAGCCAATGATGTAGGAAAGCAAGTAGTTACATAGGATTTGTAGCTTAAGCTTTAAATATAGCTAATATTCCTTCACTTGTGTTAAAGAAATAAAAACAGCACGTGAAAGCCTAAAGTTGGAGATTCGGATGTTGAAGGCAGCACATTGGGATACATTTTTAGGAAATTCTAGAACATCCACCCAGGAAAACTTTGAGATTGTACATTAAAAATTAAATATTTTGGTTAGTTTTAACCATGTTTAAATTTCACAGTTGACAGATTTTTAGTTTCTATTTCAGCAAATAAGATATTAACAAAGAAGCAAACAATTCTAGGAACACTGCAGTTATGCTTTAGTTTTTTTACAAACCATTAAGTTTTGCAATGAAACATTATAGCCACAATGCTTTTGAAATTCCACATGCATGCTATTACATTTCTATGGCGAATGCTCTGGATCTTGCAACTTCTGTATTTAGGTTTAATTTTCATTTAAATAAGTTGATGGCGCATCAGGAGGGCACTTGAAAAAATACTATTTAGCTGTAAAAATGTTTTTATTCGTTCGTGGGATGTGGGCGTCGCTGGCTAGGCCAGCATTTGTTGCCTATCCCTAATTGCCTTGAGAAGGTGGTAGTGAGCTGCCTTCTTAAACCGCTGTAGTCCTTGGGGTGTAGGTACGCCCACAGTGCTGTTAGGAAGGGAGTTCCAGGATTTTGACCCAGCAACAGTGAAGGAATGGTGATACAGTTCCAAGTCAGGATGGTGTGTGACTTGGAGGGGAATTTGCAGGTGGTGGTGTTCCCATTTATATTAATTAATTATATTATTTATATGAAAGGAAAGGAAAAATATATTGTCAATTGTAATAAAAGTGTGTTTCCTAAAAATGATTCCAAGTGTGGAGGCAATGAGGTTTAAGGAAAGATAAGAGAAAGTTGGGCTGTACAGATTAGAGAAAATGTTAAAGGGGGACAGTAGTTGTTGAGGTACATTAAACAGTGAAAATGAGATAAGGTAATACAGTAGAATAAAAAACATTAGGAACATTCTACATGGGGTTCAATGTTAGGCTAAGTGAGTTGAAGTACTAGAATAAGAAGCTGTGATGGAAACAGTAGCCTTTCTTCCTTGATTTCTTTCTTTTTTACCGTTTCGACTAACATTAGACTTGTCACAGCACAGGTGTAAACAATGTCATATGATTGCATGACACAAATATGAAGCCATAGCAAGCAAAAACATATTCCTCTCCCTGAACAAAGATGGTTTAAAATGTAATGAGGGATGGCCCACAGAACCTAAGACAAGCTAAAAGAAACAGCTCATACCTTGAACAACTTCTGTAAAACAGAAGTGAGATTTCCAAGAGCTTTATTTTTAGGCCCTGCCATGGCCAGAATCGGAAGTGGGTGGGCAATAAAAATAGCCCCATGGGTCGGCATGCCAATTCCCTGGTTCCGTCCTGCCCCGGGCCATTTCTGCGGAGATGGGATTGGGGGTGGTTGCAGGGCTACCCGCCAGCACGTGGCACATAGCCAACACAGCTAGTTAAGGGCCACGTAAGGCCATTAACAGAAGCCAACTGGGAATTTCCAGTCAGGCTCCAGGTCCTTGCATTTGGCGAGAGCCAGTTTAACTACTTAGAGGCGGCCTACACTGGTGGCCCAGCTGCAAAAGCCATTTTTAAATTTAAATTTAAAGAAGCTGGAGAGAGGGTACCTCCATTTAGAAGCGCCCTCTCCCTCACTTACCTGCCATCACAGCCTGCTGCTCCTTTCAAGCTGGAAGGCCTCAAATTGGCGGTCCAAATCTGAGAGCCTGCCCACCGTCCTTAATTGGATGGTGAGCCTGCCCTCTGGCCAATTATTGACTGCTCCAGGGAAAATCACATTGATTGACTTCCCCACACAGTGAGGGTTTCTGTCCCACATTTCAGCCTGACAGCAGGGTTCAGAAGCCCGCAGAGAAAATCCTGACCCAGTGTTCAATGTAGACAATTTAGTAAGCTTCGTAACTAGACTCAAACATTCTTCTTCCAAGAGGTTACAGTACAAGTCATCAGGATAATTATTAACTCACTGTCCAAGTAAAGTTTCAGACATGACAAAATATTTGGTCACATCATTGTGGTTACCTTTATAGGATTTGCATTTCCAAACAAATTCTTTTTAAATATCTGGATTTCCAACCATTTAAGAGAAAACTGAAAGCTTCTTCAATGGCCTTGCAGATGCAGGTGCTGCTGCTCAGTGCATTGTTAAACTGGACAAACGGCAAGGTTTGAGGTTTGATTTCTAGTCTGTCCTCGGTTAGCTGATCTCAGCTTGAAGAAGCATTTGGGATGCTACGATTGGCTTCAGAACCCCTGAATTAGGTCAGAAAAAACGATAAAGCGAAGGTTCCTGCCACATGTAGGCATCGCCAAAGAATACCAATGGTGGAGCAGAGGGAGGGATTGCCAAGCAGATGACTGGCTGTGGAGGAGCAAAGGTGCAGGCAGAGTGTTATCAGAAGGAGATCATCAGTGTGACACATTACTAATATAGTAAATGAACAAATTTCCAGCAAAATAGCTAAATCAATTGCTGCAAAATTGACTATAGCAGTCAATACAGCCAACAACTATAACAGATTATTAATAAACATGAATTCCTGTCATCCAAGACTCCTTGCAGTCTTTCCCACGCTACGTGGAAATTTTATCCAATGTGACAAGAATAACCCAAAATATTTCACTCCATTGGCATTCCATGAGATACTTAACTCCTCTCACTAAATATTGCTCAAGATTCAGGTCTTTTACTTACACAGCAAATAAACTCCAAGGCAGTCAAAATGTCAGGATCAACAGTAGGTTCAAAACAAAATTCTAAAAACGCTAACTGCTGCAGCTATCTAATATCAATGATAAACAACAGCTGACATCAAGTCTGAATCTGCAGGTACTAGTCTAATGTGGTTCTGTGCCTGGACTTACTGATCTCTTTTCATCATATATTGGATAACAGTACAGCTTGATGCCGCATGGAAAGAATTAAAAGCCTAAATAAAAAAGGCCTTTGAAGTTTTGTTGAGTTAACTATTTTTCTTTATCTCATCCTCAACTACAGGCACAATCTGGCATAATTCTCACTGCATTCCCTGGTTCATTAAGACACAGGTGGTGTTGTTATTACAGCTGTGCACACTGCATGTGGGCTGTAGCAAGTGAGAACACAATGGCAGTGGCACACTACAAGAAGAATTTGCACTCCATAGAATTATATTTATTTTAACAATTTCAACAGCCACTGTAATTCTGTAATATAAAAGTAATCATAGCATAGCTTCAAGATCTATAGAGCATTCAAATTGAAAACAACAGGATTACAAATAGTTCAATAAACCACGACAGAATATGACCTTGAAAACCTATACTAGTAATTTCTTTGATGTAGCTACCTCAGAATAGCTTATATAAATTTACACAAGATTATTAACATACATCATTTTTGCAGATATAATTGCCTGGAGTTTTATTCTCGGATTCCCAAGATTCTTTTTCTGCTCAATCATTCAAATTATTGAATGTGACAATAAAAGGATATATGAATGCTTTCACTGACAGATCCCTAAGATCAAACAAAGTTATTAGTGACAGAAGTGCAATGCGCCTTTTTTGTGTTTTTTATATACTATTTTACGAATGTAAAAACCATATTATTTACTTTTCCATCTATTAGCTGCAAGCTGGAGCATCAAAAAGCTGGACTGAGTGAATATTTTTGTTTTAACTTTACTAACTGCCCTACTGAAGTTTGTGTGTACTTTTAGAATGTTTATATTTATGAAGTAATTTAATTACAATGTTTTTAAATCTGTGTTTTGTAAGAAAAGTACAAAATAGGGAGCACTCATGAATTACATAGAATTTACAACAGAGAAACAGGTCATTTGGCCCAATAGGTCTCTGCCAGTGTTTATGCTTCACACAAACCTCCTCCCACCTTACTTCACTCTATCCTTCTATTCCTTTCTCCCTCAGTTACTTATCTAGCTTCCCCTTAAATATATTTATGCTACCACTCCATGTGGTAACAAGTTCCACATTCTCACCACCCTCTGAGTAAAGACGTTTCTCCTGAATTCTTGATTGGATTTCTTAGCGACAACCTTATATTTATGGCCCCTAGTTGGGCTCCCCCATATTAGAATGTTAAATATTCAGATAAAAACAGTTCAGGCCTGATATGCATAGCTACATACTTATTAGTCAATAAATCAAGGCCAATGCCAATGGTTTCCCCACAAAGGATACAATTATGAATGTTCATGTGCATCAGTGAATAACAAGCGCCAAATGTCTAACTTCTGCAATTGCCATTTTTATCCTGAAACCTGCACCAGCCAACAAGGTACAACATCTGTTCATAATAAACTACAGAAGACGACACTGCTGCTCATCCCAATAAAGAATGTAATAGAAGCAGCGTGGGAAATCCCATTAGACACTCTGTTGTTCCATAATATCCCTAAAATATTCCAGCAATTCCAGCCAGAGGCTGCAGTCAAGTGACTGGCAAGTTTAAAAACAGTGCCCAGTGAATTTCAAGCTATCATCAAATCTGCAGCAGATATGACAGTCTTATTAGTTTAGTGAAAATAATGCAATTAATTCATGAACAGTGCTACAAATCCAAATGAAAATATTAACATGTATGTCCAGTAAACTTCTGTAATTTATAGTATGCTTTCTATTATAGTAAACTTTAAATGTAATGCTTTTTAAAAAAATCTGTTGCCAAGTTCCAGTTAACTGAACAATCATTCACTTCAAAGGACGTGACTATATTTGCCATAGTCTGAAAGCAACAAGGCACCAATCCAAGCCAGGATTCTCCCTCCCCCCACAAGCATCATCTACACTAAAGTTTGTAGCATAAAGCCTCTGTTAACACCAGGAGCAAAACTAAACCACTGACCAAGCTTTGTCTTAGAAAAGCACAGATACTGGTGTGGTGATCTGTGGTCTTCCTGCGACAGACTCTCTCTTTGATCTGCGGAATCAAGCTGCAGGCAAAGGAAGACACAGGGAATTTGATGTAAGAGCGCTGATTCACATCTGCACAGCTGGATTAAAGCAATTTGAAGTCTATAGAACTGGGACAATACCCACATGAGTTTATACAGCAGATATAAATGTCAACAGGAGACTAGATGAGAACACAGGGCTAACTGAAAAACATTTTAGCCTTCCTGGACTGTAAATGGTTACAATGTCATTATGTACAGCAGTAATATTTAACCTCCTGTAAGTAAACTTGACTATAAGTGCTTCACTATGAAAGCAATGAGGAAAAATATGTTACATTAAAGAGATTCATTGGCTTATTATTCAGACAGGTTTAAAATAAACTAGAGGGTAGCATTAAATGTTACGGTTGTAGTTTGATTTATGGTCACTGTTAGCCAGACAGCTTGTGCAGGAAGGTCAGACATTTTGAAATATAAAATGTAGAGCAAGAATATATATGCGCAGGAATGTATCACATAAAAAGCTGATCTTAAAAAGCATGCAATACGAAATCCAACGATAGTGGTTTCCTGCAGTGCCGGGCTTGACCTTTTCCATTGCGCTCTATCTATCACACATTGGAAGGTCAAGAGCGAAACAAAAGCCAGTCTCAGCTCCCTTTCACAGCTTCAGAAAATAGACACCCACAGCATCCCTTTGAACTTTGCAAATTGAAGGTTGGCAGAATGAACAAAGGGCACATCTATTTGTCCAGGGCTGCACAACCAGAATAGCTGTCACCGACACCACAGGAAGAAGGTGCAACCAATTTCACAGAAAGTACCTGCAGGGGGCCCAGATCACTAGGCGACGCAAGGCGTCGGAGGGGAGATGAAAATTGGATCTACGCTTTCTGCAGATCATGCATCTTTAATAACCACATGGCAAGATAAAGTTTTTTAGTGAGAATTTCAACAGCACACAAAAGAACACTGGGAATCCAGCAATAAATCCTTTCGAAGCAAACGCAGTGGAGCTCTCGTCCGATCATTTGTTTTCTGTTGCCAGGCAGCTTACCTCCAATTCCTATCACACTACAGCCTTCTATCAGGCTGGCTCTCCACTTACTGTCAACTGTATGGCATTGAACAGCAAAAGCATAATTTCTCTCCATACACTGGTAACAATTAATTTGGCAACGTATCTTATTTTTTTCGATCTTTTCCCAAAGTCATGGAACTAAATACTCAGCCACTCGAAGTTTCATCCTTTATGTGTTTCAACTTTTTCACATTTGTGAAATTATCTGCGTCATTCTTGGTTTACCTCTCTTCCAGTCAGCTTGTTTCACTACGTGAAATGACACACCGTACAGCTCAGAATATTAGATGTTTTTACCACATCAGTCAGGTAACACTGAAAAAGAAACTACAAGTAGCTAATACAATTTAGGGCGGCACAGTGGCGCAGTGGTTAGCACCGCAGCCTCACAGCTCCAGGGACCCAGGTGCGATTCTGGGTTCTGCCTGTGCAGAGTTTGCAAGTTCTCCCTGTGACCGCGTGGGTTTTCACCGGGTGCTCCGGTTTCCTCCCACAGCCAAAAGACTTGCAGGTGATAGGTAAATTGGCCGTTGTAAATTGCCCCTAGTGTAGGTAGGTGGTAGGGAATATGGGATTACTGTAAGGTTAATATAAATGGGTGGTTGTTGGTCGGCACAGACTCGGTGGGCCGAAGGGCCTGTTTCAGTGCTGTATCTCTAAATAAAAAATAAAAAGAGAAAATGATGGAAACACTCAGCAGGTCAGGCAGCATCTGTGGAGAGAGAAACATGAGCTACGTTTCAGGTTGATAGCCCAAAGTCATTGATCTGAAATGGGCTGAATTTTCGGGACCCCTGAAGTCAGGAATGGAGGCGGGGGCCCATAAAATACTGGCGCCAGGCAGCGTGTCGATTTCAAAGCACCGATCCCATAGCCAGCAATAATGATCAGTGTTGGGACAGGAATCCCACTTGCCCTCCAATTGAGGCCAATTAACATATTTTAGAAGCTCATTAAGAGCTTGTCAGAGGCTGACCTTTTAATTTTTAAAAAAACGGACAGTTTATCTGTACTTTCAGAAACTGAAGGGAGGTGGGTAAAGAGCAAGGAACCAGTCATGGCTGCCCCAGGGTTTCATTCCGACCCCATAAGAGGGTAAATGGGGCAAAGGGGAACTGGGCACATGGCACAGGTGGCAGGGAGAGTAGGCACTTAGCACCTGGGCATTGAATGGGGTTGGCACCCCACTGACATCACAGGGCAGCAGAGGAGGGGGCAAGGCTGCTAATCACAATAGGACGACCATCTTCTCAGAAGAAAGGCTCCAGCTGGCAATGGGGCACGACTGTCAGATTTTCGGCCCAGTGGAGATTAGGGGCAACACCCTTCACCAGGAGGGGCAGAACCCTGGGCATCACGACGGCATGGGAGAGGAAAGAAGAGCAGGAAAACAATGAAGGCCAAACCCTCAAAACAGGATCGACTGCTGGCTCTTCAGTGCATTGTAGGAGGTACCATCTCCCAGATGAAATTTTAAACTGAGGTCACATATGTCTGGTCAGATGGACATTAAAGATCCCAATGCATTATTTTGAATAAGTGCAGGAAAGGTGGCCTGGTCAACATTAATCATTCAAGCTAAACCATTAAAACAAGATTATCTGGTCATTATCTCATTGCTGCTTGTGAAGCCTTGCTGTGCATAATTAGGCTCCTGTTTCCAAATATAACAGGAATGACTGCACTTCAAAAAGTACTTCAATAACTGCAAAGAACTTTGTGACATTCGGAGGACATGAAAGACGCTATGTAAATGCAAGTTTTTTCTTTTGAAGTCGTAGAAACAGGTATTCTTCTTCGAAAACCAAAATGTTTTAACAGTTACCAGTGCAGAAGAAGGTGGGTAACACTCCCTTCACTCCTCCCTTCGGTTCATCATTTGTTTTTTCATGACAAATGGATTACAATATTTACATACTAATTATTGAAATGTTTTAATTAAAGAACAATAAATAATCTGTAGAAAAGCTTCTCCAGTGAAAACAATTACAAACATTTAGAGTTTTCACCCCCACTCCTGCCCCGTTCTTCCTTACAGATTAAAAAACAGAACTGCATACTGATTTAGCCAACCATTCTTTTGCATCTGGGACATGGGTTCAAATCCAGATCAGACTGTTGTATGAAAGTCTTCCCTGTATGCAAGAATCAAATGTTTTAGCAGTCCCCAGTGGGTGTTTGGAACATCTCTCACTATAGAAAGAGAGATGCAGTTCCTTTCACACAAAATAGAGCAAATCGGGGGAGAAAAGTTGTTTGAGTTGTACAGGTTACTTAGTTAAAACCAATCATACAGTGTATGGGTAACAAGATATAGCTTGTAATCCCACTATGAGCAAGCCCTCACCACCTCATGTCTTATTAATAAGAAGAACCTTTTAAACATTCCTGTTCATTTAACATCCAAGGAAAGAAGATCTCTGAATGATTTAAAGGCTATTTTCTCTCCCACTGATGATTGTGATATTTTGCTAATTCTGCCAGTGTCACGGAAACTGATCTATGAGTTAAGACTGCAACACAAGACTTCTATTTTGGGCCTTTAGAATGCCTAGAACACAATGTTCTCAGAGTACTTAATCTGGGAACTCATATTGCCTGGAATGGTCGAGGCCTTATTCAACATATTTCCATTTTAAACTTCAATGCAGAAGTGGTAGAGAAATTGACTTGCTTGATAATATGTAGGAGGCCTTTACAAAATAGTGAACGGTCAAGAAATCCGTATGACACATTATAACAAGGAAACTGTATTTAATGTCCTTGGGACATCCCAAGTGTTTCAGTCAATGATTTACTTTTGAAGTGTAGCCACTATTGTGTTAGTTATCAAGTAGCATTAAACACTGCTACACCCTTCTAACTACCTATTAAATTATAACAAAATAATTTTGGTTATTAGTCACGGAACATGTCAATTCTCAAAGTGCCAATAACCAGAATGTTGTCAGATACTATGGGCTGTATTTTTGGAGCTACCTAAAGACAGGAACGGAGGTGGGCGGGGGACTTTTGGCGCAGGATGGCATGTCATTTTCAAGACCCTGATTCCAGGCAATAATGAACTTTGTGGGGGGAAGGTGAGACAGGAATCCTGCTCTCCCTCCAACTGAGGCCAATTAACATAGTTTTGAAGCTTGTTAAGAGCTTGTCAGAGACTGACCTTTTAATTTTGAAAAGGACGGGCAGTTTACTCGCACCTTCAGAAACAGATCAGCAGAAGGCAGACGGGTAAAGGAATGGGGAATAAAAACAAGAAATGCTGGAACCACTCAGCAGGTCTGGCAGCATCTGTGGAAAGAGAAGCAGAGTTAACGTTTCGGGCCAGTGACCCTTCTTCGGAACGGAAAGGAATGGGGAGCCAGTCATGGCTGCGCCAGAGCATCACATCGGCCCCTTAAGAGGGTCAAAGGGACAAAGGGGGACTGGGCACTTGGTAAGGGGTGCCCTTGGTGCTACACAGGTGGCAAGGAGAATGGGCACTCAGTACCTGGGCTTTGAACGGGGTTGGCACCCCCTGGCATCACAGGGCAGAAGAGCAGGGGGCAAAGCTACCAAGAACAATAGGACGGCCATCTGCCCAGAAGGAAGGCTCCAGTTGCCAATGGGGACACGAATTTCAGATTTGGGACCGAGTGACGATAAGGGGTAACATCCTCCGCAGGCAAAGCAGAACCCTGGGCATCAGGAGGACACAGGAGAGGAAAGAGGGGCAGAAAGGCAATAGAGGCTAAACCCTCAGCACAGGATCAACCACCGAAGACGGAACTACCTGGAGATGACCAAGACACAGTGCCACAGGAGACTACGTCTCACTAGGCAGATGATCACAGACATCTATGCTCTCATCGCCGAAGACCTTGCACCTCGCAGCAGTGGTTGCCATGCCCTGCCAGTAACTGTCAAAGTCACTTGAACTTCTTCACTTCTGGCTCCTTCCAAGGATCAACAGCGGACCTTAGTTGCATCTCAAAAATGGTTGCACAGCACTGCATCTCACTGGTCACTGATGCCCTCTTTGCCAGAGCTGGACAGCACATTCAATAACGATAGACATGGCCTCGCTTTGACAGAGGGCATTGTGTTTCGCCTCCATCACTAGATTCCCCCAGATGCAAGGCATCATTGATTGCACCCATGTGGCTATCAAAGCACCCAGCAACTGGCCAGTGAGATCCATCAAAAGGACTTCCACTCCCCAATGTCCAACTGGTCTGCGACCACAACAAGAGCTTCTTCCTCTGTGTGTGCACTCATTTTCCTGGCAGCTGCCACAACTCCCTCATATTCCACCAGTCCAGCCTGCCTCAAATCTTGACTGCAATACCCAAAGTGCATAGATGAATCTGACTGGAAAGGGAAATCCCTTAAAGAGATGGCTACCCACCCATCAACAGGAGCCCCAGGCAGAGGCACAGAATGAAACAACCAATGCCACCTGCTCAGCAGAACAACCATTGAGCAGGTCATCGGGCTTCTGAAGATGTCATTTGGGTGCCTGGACCTGTCGGCTGATGCCCTCCATTACCCTCCTGCAAGAGTCTCACAAGTTGTTGGTGGTCTGCTGACTCTCCATAACATGGCCCTCCAGAGAGATGTGGACCTTGAGGCTGGTGAGGTCCTGGAAGGAGACAGCTCACCGGGGGAGGAGCAGAAGGTAAGAGATGAGGAGGAATTAAAGGCAGAGGGAGATGATGCTGAACAGAGAGGTGCCCCTGTTGCACATCAAGGTGGCCTTGTCCTGCCACCCTCTGGGAAGAGGACCTCCCTCCTCCCCCTCACAGCCTCCAGTGTTAAATCCGGAGTGGGCTTGATGATGCAAGGGTCTGCCCTGCCCTGGTGCCAGGCCTCTGACTTCCCCGTGACATCTCACTTCCCTCTGGTGAAGTGGAAGGCTATAGCACAAAAGCAGCGCTCTCCCAAGACAACCAGCAGCCTCAGTGATGGCTGCCATGAGAGTCTAAACGAGTCCCACACTTCATTTGACCCATCTCCATTCCCACCCCCATCTCCATATCAATTAAGGGCTCACCCCCGTGAAAATCTGAACTTTAATCAGTTTCGCACCGGAGGCGGGTTTTTGACCCAAAAAAACAGACCTGGCTCCTGTTTCCTGCCTCCTTGGCAAAAATTCAGCCAGTCTTTCAGAAAATAACATTTTGGAATACAGTATTACAGTAATTTCAGGCATGACACAGTACTGAAACTGCTCTTATCAAAGTCACAAATGACATCCTATGTAACTGTGACAAAAGTAAACTATCCCTCTTTGTCCTTCTCAACTTGTCTGCAGCCTTTGACAAGGTTGACCACACCATCCTCCACCAATGCCTCTCTCCACTGTCACCCAGCTGGGTGGGACTGCTCTCATCTGGTTCCCTTATCAATCTAATCAAAGCCAAAGAATCACTTACAATGGCTTCTCTTCCTGTTCCCGCACTGTTAGCTCTGGTGTCTCTCAAGGATCTATCCTTGGCCCCCCCCCTATTTCTCATCTACATGCTGCCTCTTAGCGACAAAATCCAAAAGCACGGCATTAGTTTTCAAATGTATGCTGATGACAACCAGCTCCAACTCAAAACACTTCGCTTGACTCCTCCACTGTTGTTAAATTATCAGACTGCTTATCTGAGATCCAGTATTGGATGAGCAGAAATTTCCTCCAATTAAATATTCGGCAGACTGAAGCCATCGTTTTCGGTCCCCACACCAAATCCGTTTCCCAGCTACTGACTCCATCCCTCTCCCTGACAACAGTCTGAGATTAAGCCAATCTATTTGCAACTTTGATGTCACATTTGATCCCGAGGTGAGCTTCCGACCACAAATTTGCACCATCACTAAGACCACCTATTTCCACCTTCATAACATCGCCCGACTTCACCCGTCTCAGTTCATATGCTGCTGAAACCTTAATTCATGCCTTTGTTACCTCTAGACTTGACCATTGCACACACTTCTGGTTGGCTTCACACATTTTACTCTCTGTAAACTTGAGGCCATCCAAAACTCTGCTGCCTGTGTCTTAACTCGCACCAAGTCCCGTTCCCATATCACTCCTGTGCTCGCTGACCTACATTGGCTCCCAATCAAGCAACATCTTGATTTTAAAATTCTCATCTTTGTTTTCAAGCCCGTCTATGGCCTCGCCCCTCCCTATCTCTGTAATCTCCTCCAGCCCCACAACCCTCCAAGATATCCCCACTCCTCTAATTCTGGCCTCTTGTGGATCCCTGATCTTAATCGCTCCACCATTGGTGGCTGTGCCTTCAGTTACCTAGGCCTCAGGCTCTGGAATACCCTCCCTAGACCTCTCTGCCTCTCCACCTCACTTTCCTAATTCAGTGGCGCAGTGGTTAGCACTGCAGCCTCACAGCTCCAGCAACCCAGGTTCGGTTCTGGGTACTGCCTGTGCGGAGTTTGCAAGTTCTCCCTGTGACTGTGTGAGTTTCCGCCGGGTGCTCTGGTTTCCTCCCACAGCCACAGACTTGCAGGTTGGTAGGTAAATTGGCCATTGTAAATTGCCCCTCGTGTAGGTAGGTGGTAGGAGAATTGAGGGAAGGTGGGGATGTGGTATGGGATTAATGTAGGATTAGTATAAATGGGTGGTTGATAGTCGGCACAGACTCGGTGGGCCAAAGGGCCTGTTTCAGTGCTGTATCTCTCTATGACTCTAAACACTCCTTCAAACCTACCTCTTTGTCCAAGCTTTTGGTCATTTGACCTAATATCTCCTTTTGTGGCTCGATGTCATACTTTGTTCTATAATGCTCCTGTGAAGGACCTTGGGACGTTTTATAACTTTATATAAATAGTTGTTGTTGTTGTTGTTGCTGCATGCTTTACAGGTGACTTTGCATCTATGGTTCCCAAAGCCCTCAAGAACTGAGGTTTTCCTTGCAACATGTCTGGGTCTGTTATAAACTGATGGAGATTAATTACTATGATTAGGCAACAACTCCATTATCATTGTATCATGCAACTATCAGAATGGTAAAGGCAAACTAGATGGACCTTGATTTTTTTTTCCTCTAGCAGTTCTTATGTTTGTATCATGAGGAGTCATTTTGCTAAAATAGACATATATGTGGGTAATGGAAGGTGAGGTGAAAGGGGAAGAAATAGGAGGTATATGCAGTATATCTGAGAAGGAAAAAATGGGATGAGATGCATCACCTATACAACAATTATTTATCATAATTTCCAAAATGAGTTATCTCTCTGAGAGTCACAAAATCCTGTGGTGCCAAAGCAATCACAGGAACATTGCACCAGGTCCCTTACGCACCATATCCAACTGGTAAACACAATAACTTAACTCCTTGAGATGGGTGTTGCAATGATGTGGTCAAGTGAGTAAAAGCACATTTGTTCCATATGACTTGAATTGCTGGCAAAAATGTAAATTTGTATTTGAATACCACTCGATAAAAATTATGATTTAAGCAAAGGCATAATTATTATTACTGGTTTTTGCCCCAACTAGAAGTGTTAACCCTGGTTCCCATCTGTCTTATAGATATTACAAAGGCTTCCGTAATTTGCATGTCCAAGTGCATTCAAGGTGTCAATATGGGAGCAATGAGCTTTGGCAGCAATCCATGTAATGACAGGGAGAGAGCGCTGTCCTTCCCCCTTACATCACTCATTACCAATTCAGTGGCTTCAAGCAGTCCAGACAGAGTGGGTAACTATTTCTATTGTTGGGTACAAAGATGAGCGAATGCTTGTGCTCTGACATGCCCTTTTAGGGAACATTTTCTGCCTAGTTCTACATTATGAAGACATAGAATTACTTGTTGTTCTAAACACAATCTCTATTGTTTCCTTCTAAAACTTATGAATGGATTCACAAAAGACTTGCAAAGTCCTACAAATTCATTTAAGGACACGGATGTATTTGTTAGCTTTTAGTTTTGTTGTATAATGTTATGTTGCTCTTGACTAAGCAGTTTAAGGCAGTGAATGACTGAGCCATCAATGAACATGTGGATGAACCCAGGTTTCATCCTCAATTTCTGACAAATTAACTGATCTCACCCAGGGAGGCAGAGGAGGAGCTATACTTTGCCTCAGAATCCCTCAGATAAGGAGGGGAAGGGGGTAAAAAAAAAACTAATTCCTGAATACCATCAAGGCAGCTCCAGCTGGAAGTGTGGGTATATGAATGTGCAGTGGTGTTAGCCACTCATGATATTAGTCCCCAGTTGATGTGCCTAGCCCATGAACAACATGGTTAGTACTGGCTGGATGCAGAGATGATTCAATTAAGCAGACAGCACGAAGTTGGCGTGCTGACTGCATTGCAATCAACAGGCACAGGTTATTGAGCATTAGGATCCTTGTGTCCGTTTTCAAAGGGTATCCCATTTATTCCTCCTTACTGTTTAGCTTCACATATGGAAAGTAGTCAATCACTTGAGTGTGATACCAGAAGACAACAACTGATTCAGGCCCATATTACTGTACACCTGCTAGGAGTCAGTAGTTTCCAGAAAGGATGGGAAGGGAAGAAAGGGGGGCTGTGTGAGGAAAACTGGAAGAAAAAGGCACAGAAAATTAGATTACAAACAGTTTGAAGTAACTGAACATATGGAGGCAATTTCATTTTAAGCCGGTGAAAGTAAATGGGTTTTGTACTACTTTGAAGAAATAAAAATGTTTAGAAACAACTGCACTGCAAAGTAATGCTGAAAAATATAAGCTTCCTTTAATCAAAAGTGCCACTGTATAAATTCTTCAATGGAGTGATAATTTTAAAAAGTAACATTACAATATATTACACTGCTATGAAGTAATGATTTTCTTTTTTACACAAGCTTGAAGAAATCATTATTTACATTAATTCATTTTCTGGACATCTAACATGGTGGGAGGTGGCAGAAAGGTTTCCTCTATGCATGAAGGAGGTAGGGAGAGCATATAATTGGGCAGATGTGGAGGGGGGGATACCGCCACTTTCCTGCCTCCACTTAAATTATGTCCGGGGAGTGGGCGGGGAAAGGCTTGTTAATGGCCTTCCCATCCCGCTGCCAATTGAGGCCCTTAAGTGGGCTATTAATGCCCAATTAAGGGCCTCATTCCACCACCGCTAGAATTAGCCCAGCGGTGGGCGGGCCTGTTGGTGCACAGGGAGCACGCCAAGCAAACCTGTGCAGGTTGCTTGCTGGCTCCAGGAGTGGGATGGGGGGGGTGGTATGGTGCATGGGGGGGGGGGTAGTTTGGTTCCTCATTAAAAAGCACCTAGTGCCTGAACGAGAGACCCAGCAACGGGGAGGAGGAGAGCCCACTGAGAGCCACACCCCCGCTCTTGCTGCCAACACCCCTCCCCACGACCCCCACCCCGCGAATTCCCTCTCACCCTGACTTACCTGTGGCCTGGTTCCAGCACCTCAGGTGAGTCCATTACCGGCAGCAGCCACTGCCTCCGCGGCGGTGCTGCTCAGTGAAAGAGCTGCCAGCCCCTGATTGGCCAACAGCTCTCAGCAGGCGGAACTTCCGTCGCCAAGGTCCTCGATCCCGGGGAAGGCTTGCCACTGTCCACTTAAGTGTCTAATTGGTATTTGATTTGGCGGGCCTTCCCCAGAGGAGGCGACGCAGAGCCCTCACCCAGATAAAATCCTGGCCATAGGGTGCAACTTTTAACTTTGGCATGGGCATAATGCAGGCTGTTTTACACCACAATGGGAAGGAAAATCGGGCAAGTGTATAATGGGCGGTTGATCCGCTATTGTTTTTACGCCTCCGAAGTTGAAAGTTACACCTAATATCATTGACGTTATATATAGTAGCTGTCAAATATATAGATAGTGCTCAAGCCACTGGTGTTGGCCCTCTTCTGGTAACAGGCATTACACCATTTCAGCCAACTTACATCATCTGGTTCCTATAGCACCTCTCAGTTTTACAACAGTTGCTCAATTTTTTGTTCAAATTGTCAGCAAACTGGTTCCATTTTGAAGCAGTATGAACCGTGGAACATTTGTTCCATTCATGACTTGAGGTAAGGCTAAAAATGAATAATATAAGTCAACAATTACATTGCCTAATAAGAGTCTACAACTCACATTATAATAATCCCATGTTAAAACCGCAAACATCAAACACCTGGACTGGTGGCACAATTAAGTAACAATGATTGATGTCTTCAGTACACTGAAGTCTTTTCATAAACCCAGGAACAGGGAGGCCAAACCAACAGTACAGCGGCAAGGTTTCTGAGCTAAAATAACATCAATTACATTAAAATAGTCATTTGGTAGTACAGAACTTGAATATTGCTGAAAATAGAGACATAATGTCGAAGCTTTTCATTGTGCACTCATAAGGACAATCTGAAAGAATACCAATGTAAGGGAAAACAACAACTTTATACTGTATAAGAAGACAGTGCTGATTGGTTGGCAAGTGAACTCTGATTGGTCGAGGCGTTGCCATGTAGCATGCACCAGTTTACGGTGACTGACCATTAACTGCCAAGCTTTGTTTGAAATTTAAACCAATCACAGTCAAGTTGCCTGGTTTAAATTTCAAACAAAACTTGGCAGTTAACTGTCAGTCACTGTAAACTGGTACATTCTCCATGGCAACACCTCTACCAATCAGAGTTCACTTACCAACCGATCAGCACTCTCTTCTCATACAGTATAAAGTTGTTGTTTTCCCTTCCATTGGTATTCTTGCAGATTGTCCTGTTGAGTGCAAGACGAAAAGCTTCGACAACATGTCTCTATTTTCAGCAATACCTTAGAATATCTGAATAAGGATTATTGAAGATCAAATCCTAAATCAATTTCCTCCCCAGTACTCCCAGACCCCTCAGTCAGTGACTGCGAAACCCAGAACTTATCTTATGCTCCCTGAATTGTTTTCCACTTAGCCCCTGGATTCCACGACCTCCTCTTGGCTCATGAATACTACTGGACTCTGAGACCCAATACCAAACCCTAGAGTATTTTTCCCATGTTTTCAGATCCCAAGGCCACCGTAAAGCTGATAATATTGCTTGGTGTCACAGCCCTGTTCTTATAATACCTCCAGACTCACAGTGAGCAATGCTATGGGATATTGGTTAATAAATTCCTGATACTATAGTTCAAAAAATCTGAATACTACAAGTTGAACAAGTTCATCATCTTTCCGCGCCAACATTCCTACTTCGGCCAACATGACCTAAAAACTGTATGGTCATTCACCTCATGAGTTATTTGTTAGACATTATTGGCTTCCACACTTGCTACATGACAACAGTTGACAGCAATTGAAAAATAAAGTAATTCATTTTATGAAGTGCTTTGAGACAAGTCTTGATAAGAAAACTACCATATAAATGCTAGTATTATTATCTATTAAGAGTAATGTAGTGGTTATGTTATTAGACTAGTAATCCAGAGGCCTGGAAAACATGAGTTCAAATCCCACTATAACTGTTTTAAGAAACTGAATTCAGCTTTTTAAAAAAGTCAGGACATAAAAAGCTGGTATCAGTGTAAGTGAGCATTGGCTGGTAGACAGACTTGGAGACAGAAGGGCTGGCAATATGGTGGGGAAAGACGTCAGGAGGGGAGACTGACCGCTTCCTGCCACTATGGGATATTGCCAGAGGTGGGAACCTCAGTGGTGCGACCGCCCACTGGGCAGTCAATTGAGGCAACCAACTGCCCAATGAAGGGCCACCTCCTGCTCCCACAGCATTTTACTGGTGTCAGGAGGGGCCACTGCCAGGTGGGGAGATTACCAGCTAAACCCTGGTGGCCTCCCAGTGGGTTCCTGGGGTGAGGCCCTCCTTAATGGGCACCCCCAGGCAGCAATGGCCAGACCTGCACCCAAGGTGGCACCGAAGGAAAAAACCCACCCACCTGATTGCCTGTCCCTGGCTTTCCTAAAAAAAAAAGCTCACTGGTCTTCAAGGGCGCCTCAGCGCTCTCTCCTTTGTGATGCAGCCTCAGCGTGGCCACTGCTAGTGGTGGTGCTGCCAAGGCTGTTGAGCTGCCTGCCCTCTGACTGGGCTGGCAGCTCAGGGGTTGGGGGAGGTGGGGGGGGGGGGTGGGCCTCAACTGGATAGCAGCCCCGGCGATGGCCTGTTAATTGGCTGTCGTTGGCAAAATGCCACCCCGAGTCTCGCCGCCCGCCAGAATGTGGTCAGCTCCCACTTTCGGCCCCAGCAGCGGGAATTGACCCTCTCCAACAAAATTCAGTCCCTGATACTATTGGAGTGTCGTAAAAATCCAGCTGAATTACTGATGTTCTTTGGGTAGGAAACCTGCTGTCCTTATCCGGTCAGGCCTATATGTGACTTCACAGCAACATCACTGACTCTTAAAAGCACTCGGAAGTTGTCTAGCAAGCCAGTAAGTTGTATTAAACTCAAGAATAAGACAGACACCTTCACAGGACTGCTAGGGGTGAGCAATAAATACTGCCCTTGCCAGTGACACCCATGTTCCCGAGAATGAATAGAAATTATTTATTTATCTTTGTGTCCTACAGACTGCAAAACAAAGTAATTATAAGAATGTACTCCAATAGGACTTTTGACAAAGTTGAAAATCTAAATAGATAGGACAAGATATCACAGCTCAGGTTTGCGGAAAGGAATCTGATCTTCTTGATAAATCAAAGTTTTTATATTTTCATTCCACTGCATCCAATGAAGTTTTATTTTTAAATACCCTGATATAAATATGAACTTAATTGTGTATTGCTGCTACTAAAAATCACATTCTATCCCTTCAGATTGTGAGCATTAATGTACAAGCAGCCGTACATTTCATTGGTACAAAGACATTTTTACTGCAAACACGCACAGCATAGCAATGTCACGTTTTCTGCACCATCATCCACATTCATATGCCTGCCTCTCCAAGCTCTAATCAAAGGCAGCTCAAAACGGCAGGCTCTATTAAACAAACAATATCGGCTCATTCCAAGCACCAAATAGGCTTTTCAAACATCAGTTAGAATGGCAAACATTGTTTGAGAATGGTTACTAATGAAGTCAGCGAGTAGAAACACTTCATTGGAACAGTTCTTTCAGAGTGGCCTCTGTGGATTCCATGTCAAAACAGCTTGGTCTGTGCTGTTCAGATATGAAATGGTAGCTGTTGACTTTTTAACCATTAGTGCAGTGTGACAGAAGGAGACAGCATTTCTCTGCAGACACCTTCCTTATAGACTGGCCCTGATTAAGAGGGAGCTGTTATGCAACTCCTGAAGCATTTTCTAAAGGACCACCCATAAATCAAAGCAAACACATTGTGAGGCAATACTGAAACACAGTTGTTGCTCTTATAAGAGCTATTCATTTGGAAACTTTATCTTGATTCAGATGAATGTGATTACATCCAACAGATAATTGCCATGCTACCACTTCAGTATTGTGGATTTATTTCTCACTTCCAGATGTGAAGGCAAAGTCAGCAATCTTAAAAGCTCTGTGTTGTCAGGATTCTTTTACAAAAAGGCAAGAAACTGCTGTTTACAAGCAGTCAGTGGAAACAGACTTTCCCACTGACAAAGCAACAGTTAAATAAAAAAAGTGACATCTGTTACAATTATTGGAGCAAACACTTTCATATTCAAATCCTCTTTGGCCTCGCCCCTCCCTATCTCTGCAAATTTCTTGAGCCCAACAATCTTTCGAGAACTCTGTCTTCGTATGCATCCTCCCACTTTCTTTGCCTAACTGTGCCATGCCTTCAGCCATCTAGGTCTTAATGTCTGGAAATTCCTATATCTGTCTACTTCTTTATCTTTCTCTCCTCTGTTACGACATTCTTGAAACCTACCTCTTCGACGAAGCTTTTAGTCACCCGTCCTAATATCTCCTTCCTTGGCTTGGTGAAAATGTTTATCTCATGAGGCTGCTGTGAAGCACCCTGGGACATTTTGCTACATTAAATATAAATATATATTGCTATAGAAATGCAAGTTGTTGTTGCATACTAGATACTAGAATTCTGGATCTTACATGTGTTAATGAAGATCCATTCTGCAGTCTTATCTTTGCTTATGATGAAGCTTGAAACCGATTCTATTTGAATTTATTTCAGCAGACTTCAGATATTGGAAGACAAATTCAACTTGCAGCAAAAACTGGTGGCAAGTCAGAGGAGCAACTGTACCATGTGCCAGTCAGTACTGAGATGAGATCAAATTCGGCATCAGGCCTCTCTTGAATGAAGGCAGGTAGGCTGCAGACATCAAACGGCATCCCAAAGCAGCCCGCTGGTTGGGACCTGATCAATTCAAGCCGGCTCCAACACCAAGCTGGCGAATAGGCAGGTTCTGGGGTAGGAAGGGGCGAAGTAGGGAAAGGCTAGTGAGGGCCAACAGCAGCACACCCCACAGCACTCCTGCTCCTCTGGCTTCACAAAAATATAACTTTGAAAAAGTTTTGTGCTGTTTTTTGAGCAGCCTCCAGCATTCCCTTGACAGTGACACCACTTAGACCTGGTGCAACAGGCAGAGCTTGCTTGCAAAGCACAATATTACATCAGTGTAGGACCCCAATTTTCATAGTAAAGCAACATTGCACCTGCTTCAGGTGGACAAGCTTCTTGCTCATTTACAGGCCTGTCTGAATATGGCATCAGATAAGCCTTGTCAATAGGACAGCTGACATGCCCCCCACCCCTGATTTTCTACTTCTGGCTGCCAGTTTCTCGGTGCAGAACAGAGAGCTGTGAGTTGAGTTTCTTTCTCATCCTCATTAATGAGAGAAGAAGCTTATTTCTGTTCCATTGATTAGCAGGATATATGAGTTTAAGTTCATAATTCCCAGTGTCAGCCATATCAATATTAACTTGGCTCAGATTGTAGCACTCTTTTCTCTTGAGTCAGAAGGTTGTGAGTTTAAGCTCCAGTCCAGAACTTGAGCCCATAATTTATGCTGATGATCACATTTCAGTGCAATAATAATGGACATTGCAGTGTTGGAGGTGCTGTTCTTCAGATAAGACATCAAAAGGAGGTTTCATCTGCCTGTTCAGGGTGGGCATAAAAGATTTCACGGCACTATGTGAAGAAAAGTTGTCCTGGTATCCTGGCCAACATTCTTCTCTCAAACAACTCCACCAAAAACAGTTTAACTAGCCATTGATTTGACCTTACCATATACAATTTGACTGCCATGTTTGAGTTCACAACAATATTGACTATACTTCAAAAGCAGTTTGTTGGATTTGAAGCTCTTTGGGATTACCCGAGGTTGTGGTAAGATGTTTTAGACCTCCACGTTTGTTTGATCTTCATGTTAGAGACTGAAACAAGGCACTGCCTCAGAAAGAAGGGGAGAATAAAATCATTTTAATGGGTCATTCAGGTCTGCAGTTAGCTTTAGTGGACGTCTCAAAAAAATAATTTGCATGAATTTAAACAAGTTACTTATCGGCCTCTCAATTGCACGCAACAAAGACTTCCAAAAAGATACTGAATTTAAACTGAGTGGATCGGTAATGAATTCTCTTATAGTTCTGCGTAGTTCCTGAATTCAACTTCAGAGGACTTAACATCAATAATTTACAGAAAGGTATTTTTCACAATATTACAAATTGCTTTTATCAGACTGCATTCATTTGAAAAGATCAGCAAATATTTAGCATTCAAAGGGTTATGGAGCAACTATCTGCCATAAATAGTCCATTGGCACTTAAGATAATATTGCTGACACACTGTTGTTACATTCCACAAAGAACAGGCATTGACATAAAAGTTTAGAAAATACTGATGCTGCATGATTGATGTAGTCTCATTTTTGTTACTGCTCATCTATCAGCTACAATGAAGTTATAGAAACAACATGAATTATAATTCATCCCATTCACAGTCAATGGGGCAAAGCATGGCACTTTCCAAAATAAATGATGGCAGAGTTTCCAAGACCTCTTCTTTTTTTAATTATTCTTTTACTTATAAATTATACTTACCTTAAATGGAAACCTTCAGGAGAGGAGAGACTTTTCAGAGCCTCAAAGTAACGTCAAACCCATCACAATCTTTAGAATCAATTGACCCAATGTTCAGGTTGTTGGTAAGAGATATCACAATTACAGTAACTTTATCAATGAAAATGAGACTACATACACTATTTCCAAAACACATACTTTTATAAACAATAAGATTATATTTTAATATATGATTTAATAAAATTCCTATATTACATACTTTTTAAAAAGCTTATCGGTCAACTTTTTTTTAGTTTAAAAACAAGAAGTATTGGAAGGCTTCTGCCCATCAACCAGGTCTACAATCTTGGAACCACGCCAGCTTGGGGACGCGGCTGCTGCATGTTCCCACACCCTTGCAGCCTGACCCCATTTCCCTAACAGTAATGTGTTATAGTGACGAATATGACAGGGTCGCTATTTCATCTTTCACTGTATCCAATCAAGGATGACTTAAAATTGATGCAGGATGGACCAAACTGAGAATACCCAACCCTAAAAGTTTTACAATTAATTCTTTTTCCTTTCAAAAATTAAGTTTGAAATGACATTGGTTTGTAAAAATAAAATTTCAAGGGCCGCAGTTCTGGCATAAAGGAAATATTCGTGAACCAGTTGAGTTTTTACAAAATTCATCAACTGTCCTGGTGACTTTCTCGCTGGGATTTTACCAACCCTCTGGAGACGGGCAGGGAAGTGGGAAGGGTGCAAAATGGTAGCGTAGGGCATCGGGAGGGAAGTCCGACACCTTCCTGCTGCCACAGGATACTTCAAGAGACGGGAACAGCAGTGATGTCCACATCCCACGAACGAATAATAAAAAAGATCCCCACTGTCAGTTTGTACAGTATCGACTGTGAAAAGGATTTATTTGGGCACTGTCTCTTGTAAAATGAGGTGCACTCCCTGCAGGTTTGGGGCAGCGGTCCCTCCTCTATGGGCAATCTGTGGCCCATGGAGGACCCCTGCCAGCAAAACTTACAACTCCCTGAATGCCCCTCTCCCTGGACTTCACACCCACCCACCCTCCAACCAACCACCCCCCTCCCCACCCCCACTCGCTGGAGCCTTCCGGACTGGCCCTGGCGACCCCACCTCACTTATTTGAGGTCCAGGGTTCCAGAGCTGGCCCTGGGTCCCAGGCCTCTACAGTGCCGGCAGTGGCCACCGCTCTCGGTGGCACTGCCAATACTGCTGAGCTGCTGACCCTGTGATTGGCCGGCAGTTCTTGGAGGTGGAATCCCCATCTCTAAAGGGACGAAGATCCCAGTGCGCGACACTTAGGCATTAAAACACTGGAGGATTGCTCCCGGGGGGATTGATAAAGCCGAGACTGGGCTCCCCTCACCTTTTCAGCCGGGCGCTGGATGCCCCAGCTCCCCCACAAAATCCAGCCCTCTTGAGTCCTTCAGCTGTGTTGTACCCCCACCAACCCAACCCACTAAGACCCATCCAAAGTGCTCCAGCTCTGGCCCTGTTTCCCTTTGCAGCTCACTTCTCATATCAGTTATCCAGCTCCATTATCTGTCTGTCACAGTAGTTCTAGGAGCAGCCTCTCTCCCTGCCATTTTCTGCATCTCCAGAACCCACTCCTGCAGCTCTCTTGACCTTAATGCCACAGCATTCCAATTCTTTCCCCTGCTGCACACTCTGCTCCCCAAGCCAGGGGACATTACAGGATATGGCTGCATATCAGGAACATGTGTTTTAAGCAGGTGAATAGCCTTACTCACATTTGGGACCAGCAGATCAACTGATTTGCTTAGTGCTGCTCCCTGCTTGTTTTAAAAATAGAAGTGGCAGAATTGGTGGTCAATAAATCAATTGGTTCCAACAGTTTGAGTCAAGGGAAACTTGCCCTTCCGAACTTCAGCACTTTTGTTGTGCTCTTGGCACTCCCTTGGCTTCCTAAGCACAAAGAAGCCAGCATCACAAATACCCTTCATCCCATTTCTTTCCTCCACCTTCAACTCCTGAGGCTCACTCTACACTCTAACTTTAGGTCTTCAGAACACTATATTACATCCTTACTCTGACTTTGGACCCAGCTGTGTTCCCCTCCAGCAGACGGTGAAAGTCCAGTCATCTGATTAACTGATTTAGTTCAAACTGAAACAGGAACATTGAAATGTACTAAGTCAGAAAATACCACCTATCTGGTCCCAAAATCTAGGAAATAACATATCCCACATTACATCTCATATGTTTCTATTATAAAATAATTTTCAGGTTTGTAGATCCCCACTGTCAGTTTATACATCTACTGTGAAAAAGATTTAATTGGGCACTGTCTCTGAAAGCGAGAATGCTCCTGAAGCCAATTTTTGTATCATCCTTGCTCTTTTATCGGAGCTTAAAACAAAAAAATACTTTATAGCTTGTATAAAAGAAACTAAGCACCTGAGCAATACACATTGTGACTTAAATACAAATTTGCCCAGATTCAGTCAGATTTTCCTGTCAAAATAATGGTGGTTATTTATGCACGAACGGTAGAGCAACTTCAGGCAATAGGTTAAATAAAAAATTCAAAAGTTGCCGTCAGAGTTGTGGTGGTCCACGATAGCTTCAAGAAAACAGCATCTCGCTGTCTGGTTCAACATTGAAATGAACGAATGGCATAAGGTTGCTGTGTTTGCATGGTAGATATGAACCAAACTCACCAAAGAAAGTTAAGTCTTGTCCTTTCCAATCTAAGCACCCTTTTAATGATGTGGTAAATTTAATTAGTGCCGAACCACCTCTCTGGCACTGAAAATTAGCTATTAAAAGTGTGAGGTCTCTTTCTTTCAGGTTTTAATTGTTGGAGATTTCAAAAATGTAAAATCTAATTTTGTTTTTAACGTTTACTTTGTCTCTTTTTCTCTCTCTTAATCCAATCTTTCTTTCTCTAGTTTTATTTCTCTTTCTGTACCTGATCTGACATTGCATTTACCCATTTTAATTTACCCTTCCTTCTCAGTCCTTGTGCAATTAATTTTAGAATACTACAATCTGATCAACTGTTGCTTGCCTTGTTCACTCAGATCCCAGATGCCTGGTTTCGCTCATTGTGACGCTACCTGCTCACACTTTCAGTAACTTGCCACAAAAAAGTTTAAAAACCTAAATGTGTAAGGGCAACGTCTAACAGCAGATAACATGCAACAGCAAAATTTGGCCTCATAATTTAAACTACCTCTGTATCCAAAGGTTCTTCAAATATTTGGTTCAAGATCATATACATACAAAGAATAAGATTAATCCATTTTTTTTAACTATTATGTCAGGAAGGAAAATCTATTACACATTGGAATTTTACACTATTATCTAATAGAAAAGATGAACACAGCATGAAATAAAATTATCTCCTGCCTTTTGGATCTGTGTGAAAAAATGAATTCATCCCTAACATAATCTATTGCTGTAAAGAAATAACTTGCATTTATATAGCACCTTTCACGACCATAGGATCTCCCAAACATTTCAAAGCTAAAAATGTAGTTTTGAAGTGTGGTCACTTGCAATGTCAAAAATGCAGCAGCCAAACTGTGCACAGAAAGGTTCCACAAACAACAATGTGGTGATGACCAGATAATCTGTTTTTTTGTTAGTGATGTAAAAGCAAAATACGTCAGATGCTGGAAATCGGAAATAAAAACAAAAAGTGCTGGAAAATACTCAGCAGGTCTGGCAGCATCTGTGGGAGAGAAGCAAACTTAACGTTTCAGATCAGTGACCTTTCATCATGTTAGTGATGTTGGTTAGCCAGGACACCAGGGAGAACTCCCCTGCTCTTCTTTGAAATAGTGCTATAGGATTTTTTTACATTCACCTGAAAGATGGGGCCTGGGTTTAAGGTCTCATCCAAATGGCAGCATCCTCAGACAGTGGCATTAGAGTGTTCAGAGATTCCAGGAATGACCCAGGCAGGAGGAGGCTATTCGGCCTATCATGTCTTGCTGGCTCTTTGGCAGAGCTGTCCAAGTTCTGATGAAGGGTCACTGACGTGAAACGTTAACTCTGCTTTTCTCTCCACAGATGCTGCCAGACCTGCTGAGTATTTCCAGCATTTCTTGTTTTTAATTCCAGTCCCCTGCTCTTTTCCCATAGCCCTGTACCTTTTTCCCCTTCAAGTATTTATCCAATTCTCTTTTGAAAGTTACTATTGAATCTGCTCCACCACCCTTTCAGGCAGTGCATTCCTGATCACAACAACTTGCTGCAGATAAAAAAAAGGTTTCCTCATCTCACCTCTGGTTCTTTTGTTTTTGTCCTCTGATTACCAACCCTTCTGCCACTGGAAACACTTTAACCTTATGTATTGTATCAAAACCGTTCATGATTTTGAACACCTACATCAAATCTCCTCTTAACCCTCTCTGTTCTAAGGGGAACAATCCCATCATGTTCAGTCTCTCCACATAACTGAAATCCTCATCCCTGGTACCATTCTAGTAAATCTCTTCTCCCTCTCCAAGGCCTGATCATCCTTCCTAAAGTGTGGTTCCCAGAATTGAACACAATGCTCCAGCTGAGGCCTAACCAGTATTTTAGAAAGGTTTAGAATAACTTCTTGCTTTCGTACACAATCCCTCTATTAATAAATCCATGTATCCCACGGGCTTTTTTTTTAAAAAAACAGCCTTCCCCACCTGTCCTATCATCTTCAAAGATTGGTGTTCACATTTCCCAAGATCTCTCTGTTCCTGCACCCACTCCTTCAATTCTGCATCTCCTAGTTTAGCACAGATTTTCTACCCAAGTCTCTGGAATGGGGCTTCAAGCCATAACCTTCTAACTGAGGGGACAGAGTGCTGCACTGAGCCACAGCCAGCACCAGTAAATGCAAGCCTATCCAGCTTTATGTTTCTTACTATTCACAATATTAAAGGATTAGTCAAAACATAAATTAAAAACTCTACCTTTCCAAAATGTAAGAAACATAAATCTACCGTTATATGTCTGCATTTCTCATACCATCATCACACTACTTACTGGGATATTTGGACGTCTAAGCATTTTCCTGAAACAAAAATGTGGCTTATACATTCATCAAAATCTGTTCAAAAATCTGATGATGTACAAAAACTAGATATCAGTAAAAATCAGTAAAATATCATTAGTATTATAGTTGTTGTAATTTGTGTATTATTCGTACTTGTTTTTAGCCTAGATAAAGTTTCTCCCAAACAAAAATAAGCCCTTTGCTTACATTAACCTCAATCCAGTCGTTTTACAGATGACATGTTTTATTTTCTTTACAGTGCCACACTATAGCACTGGCTAACAAATAATATTCTTTCTTTAGACCTCTTGTGCTTGGAGAAAAATTGTTGGAAACATTTTTCAGTTCCGCCTTAAACACTTTAGTCACATACGGTATGTGTCAGCGCTTGAAATAAGTGGTGTAATTTATTACTTTGTGATATGATGAATATACAAACAGCAGCAACTGCCATTCACTCTGCCAAGTTAAGTCTTACTGTGATTTAAAGCTATGTACTGTCCGTGGCAATAAGATACAGTGCACAAGTTGCATTTATATGGCATGTTTAATATCTGAAGATGCTTCACAGAAGCATAATGACAAAAACTGGCACCAAGCCAAAGGAGAGGTGATTAAAAGCTTGCTCAGAAGTATTGCATTACACAGAATTTGCAGCAAAGAAACAGGTCATTTGCAGTTTATAAAGAGAGTCCGAAAGGAGGATGGAAAGGTGGAGCGATGGAGAGACTTATGGAGGGAATTCAGAGCTTAGAGGCTAGATTGCTGAAGAAGGGCCACCAAGAATGGAACCAAGTAAGTGCAGTCCCACTCAAGGACAATGGAGGTGAGGCATTGAAGAGAGTGTAGTTGATCAAGTCAAAGCTACAGTGAAGCTAAGATGAAAAGGATAGTGCATCACAATCACAGAGAATGTAATTTATGACATTTGATTAGGACAGTTTCAGTTCTGTAGTAAAGGCAGAAAACTGATTGGAAAGATTCAAACATGGAATTGTGGGAAAGATGGGCACAAGGACACAGGGAGGCAACAGCAAGAGTTTTGGAGAGGAAAGGGAGGTTGGAGATGCAGTGCCTGTTTGCAAGGACAGAGGAATCAAAGGTGGTTTTGAAATGCAAGGAAACAAAACCCGAGGAGAGGGAACCATTTACAATGTTAGCTAGTGAGGAGGCAAGAAAGAAAGGTCGGGTGTTTAGCAGGTTAGTGGGAAGGACGTCAAGATAGCAGGATGTGGACCTCATGGAAAAAATGAGCTCAGAGAAGTTACAGAAAGACGTGAGTGGGGAAACTTGAAGAGCAAAGGAAAGTGGAACATGTGGTACAGACAGCTGAAAGGAAGGTCTCAAATACTGTACATTCTCACTTCATACCAGTACTTTAGAAACAGCTTGCCATATGCATCTTTACCTGTTCCACCGCAGCAATGTGCAATGCTTGCAGTCCAGTAAAGCAACCGCATCTCTTTGCTATCTAATAAATTATCTGAATGCATCAACATTTCTAAAAACAGACATATCCAGAACAAATAAGTTGAACTCCTGTCATTTGCAAAAACTAAACAAACTACTCCCATCAAAGGGGAAATATAAAAATAATTAAAAAGGGGCTTTGGCAGTGTTCATACACATTTTAGTCATAATTTCAGTTATAAGGAAACTCCTATCCAATCCTCCAATAGTCCCTGGGTGCACATGTTTAATGAATACTTCTTTTTGTAGCCAGTCATTATTCACCTGTCATTCCTTATTATTGTACTTTTCAGATCAACTTAATTCATATCTGTACAAGTCAACACAAGCATCTTGAATGAAAAAGCAACACTTGTAGAAAATCACCTGAAAAGTTATATTAATCATCGATAGAACTGTTTCATGAATGTTTCAGATCAACATCCCTCCTCCATCCCACCCCGTATATCAACATATGTAGAATAATTATAAATGAGGATCCCCAGCAAACAACTTGTTAAGATATTTAGCAAGCTTGTCTTGAGTAAGACTGCCTGTTGAACCTGATCCCTGAAGGGATCAAAGATTCTTTTTCCCACTGCACATCCCATTCCTCTCAAATTAATAACCCTGTGTTGAGAACGTCAAAGAATTAGAAGTAATACAGAATGAATTATGTTTTTTCATTCAGGAAAGGTTAATTACAGTGTCGAGTTTTTGGCAATAATGAACATATTATTGCCTGAAGCCATCATATTATCAGTATTTTGGGTGGTCTCCCTGTAATAATAGCACTGTCTAATGAAAGGCAGCATGTATATAATAGATCACTTACTTGTTCCATGGCTTTTAACCAAAGCAATGCTATTTGTTCATTAAGATTATAATCAATCAGGTAGTTTCTAAAACAATGCTCTGACTTGAATGAACATTTTCCCAGCTTAGTACCTTTAACTCTTCCTACTGCAGTAATTTGAATTTCCCATTTTATTAGTCAAGAAAATCCCTTAAAACATAAGACAACACTGAAGGAAAACACTCAAATGACTAAAGTTTAAATGCTAAAAACAAAGGCTACAAAAATTTGCTGGCCAGCAACCTCAGCAATTACTTTGAGATTGTACCGACTGGAAACATCTACTGATGAACCCAGTCTTTCTGGGATCAGAGAAAAGTTTGCTAAGTTCCTTGCCATTGGCAGGAGCTGATGCCATATGGAAACTTCTGGGCACAAGCCATTTTGGAAATGTTGGGAGTCAGTGAGATGCCTGGGCAACCCCAAAAAATTGTAGCAATCTCTCACTGTCCCCTTTGCAACAAAAACAGTGACCTCCAAAATCTTAAGAGTGCAGGCCATAATCCTGGTGTCATGCAGGCCTCCACCTGCCAAGAATGAGGCACATTAATTTTGCCACATGGACATTACATTTCAAATTGTTGCTGGGAAGAAGAGAAGGCCTGTTACAAGGAATTGCCAGGCCCCTGGCTGGAAAGACATTTTTACATATTAGCAGACAGTGTTGGAACAAAGGAGCTATCTCCTGTTCCCATGCAATACAGAACAGACCTGATCAAACCATTTGGTCTGATGACTATCCTGCTGGCCAACTTGGGAAGTTTTAAGTTGTGGAGACAGTGTTTGAGCTGGAAAAGCTCTTTGTTCCTGAATTGAAAAGATCTCTCCTGGCTTGCTTGCTTCAGCCTCTCCTGTCTGCTCCCATCTCTTTCTCACGGAACTGAAACCCACTGAAGACACATGAACCCCAAGAGAAAACTGGGCCCCAACGAAAAGCAAGATCTACTTACAAAAGGACCCTACAGTGAGCGTGAAGAACCATAACAACAACACTTCAGATATTCTGTCAAACCTTTCCACTTTAATTTTTCTTCTGCTGTTTTCTGTCTCTATTTGCATGTGTGTATCGCGTATGCACGCTAGAGTGGGGCGTTGCGTGCATCCATAGGTGTTTACCGAATTAGAGTTTTAAGTTTAAGTTCAATAAAACTTCGCCTTTCTTCTTTAAGTCTCAGAAGGCCTGCTTATGCTCATTTCTTTACCTTATAAATGGAAAGTAGTTGACAAGGATTCACCAAGAGGGAGCTAAAAACACTGTGTTTAAAAATAAAACCCTGTTACAGTAAGATCAGGTGAAGGCTGAAAGAGAACTCTAGACCTCTTTCTCACATGGTCGTAACACTGGCCTTTACCCCCAGGTGGGACCCATAACCAGTGATAGGGAGGCATGTCCACTCCCTGCAGCAATGTCCACATGTAGAATTTCTATCCTCAATGAGTAGTAGGTATCTGAGCATCTTGGAAGACAATGAACTGAGCCCTGGGTGTATGTACCTTCTGAGTTAAACAGTGTCTGCTGTGGCTGTAGAGGCTGACTCATGAGTGACTATCCCTTCCACAGTTGGCACATATGAAAATCGGAATATCGCTGACCTGAGGTTGATGATTTTTCCTTCTGCCGGGTTCTCTTTTCCGCCATCTGGTCGTTTCTTTTGTCCTCTGCTTCTT
Source organism: Heterodontus francisci (assembly GCF_036365525.1). NCBI lineage: Eukaryota > Metazoa > Chordata > Chondrichthyes > Heterodontiformes > Heterodontidae > Heterodontus > Heterodontus francisci. The sequence continues at coordinate 80,005,189 of NC_090384.1, read as the reverse complement.
CCATGCCCTTCCTGACTGCAATTCTCCAGGAACTCTGGTCAGCAGCAAGGACTTCCCATGCATGGACTCTGAGTCCCAGTTAATTTGAGGTCTCACTTGCAGACATCCTTGTTTCGCAGATGTGGGTGAATAGTTGGTCTCATACCAATAGCAAGTTGCCATAGTGCATGTCTTTGGAGATGTGGCAGTCATCCATTTGGCGCACATGACCCAGCCAACAGAGTCGCCGCTGACTCAAAAGGGCAAATATGCAAACATCCTCAAATGAGCCACAGAAGGATATAGCTGGATTCTGCCCAGCTTTCAGCTGTTCTGGCAGTCTCGTACCAAAGTAATGGCGAAACTACATTAAAAGGGTATGGAGTTTCAGAGCTGATATCTTTACGTGTTTAGTAAATGATACGAGATGAAATTGCATATGTTTTAATGTCTTGAATATTCATCCAGTTGAAAGGGTAAGGATGTTAGTGTACGGAATATTTTACATCTAATGACATCATATACAATACACTACCTAACCTATATTTTCCCCATTATAGCTAAAAAGCAATCAGAAAAAGTTCCCTACTGCACAAGAGTGTTCTTTCCGTTCCAGAATAGACTTATGTCTATGACCTCTGCAGGCAAATCGCTGATTTATCAAAAGCAATGCCATGCCAGATCTGATGACAGTTTTCTGCTGCAAATAGAAGCTCTTTGGGAATTGAACAACTGTCTAAACAAAACTTCTTACTGAACCATGGATAACCATTAGATAGTACAATTTTTAACCCGAACCCAATCTGTCTGCACTGGGTCTAACTCCATAGGTGAAACAGCAGTGCTCAACTCTGCACCAGCAAGTCCCAGTTACCAACAGAAGTTCCTTTCTTCCTCCTCTTCTGGATCTTGCCATGGCATGCACTATTCCACGGTCAAAATTGCAGCCAGTCAGCATACTTCCATTCTTTGTCATTTTTAAGCCAAACAGTAAGAGATGCACAACAGCAACTGCAATTAACCTGCTTCCTGATGTTTCCTTCAGTTTCTTCCAGTCGCATATCAAAACCTGGAGTTCATCATGACTGGAATCCTGATTGTGAATGAACTTTCTACACTTTGTAGCAAAACACAATTACATCAGTCAGGGAACTGGGAGCTTATATTCTTATGTGATCATTCTTTGTCTCATATTCTCCAAAACAATAGGAAAACACAGCTCCAGCAGCTTTTATATAATGCGTATGTGTGAAACAATTCTGAGGGAACCTTCCCCTGCAACCCATCGAGGAATATTTTGGAATACAATGTGTCAGTATGAAGTTATCTACTTTGGTTGGAAAAATAAAAAAATATTATTTTTTGAATGGAGAGAGACTGGGAAATCATAGAGTCATAGACTAATTATGGCAGAAAAGGAGGCCATTCAGTCCATTGAGTCCATGCCAGCTCTCTGTAGAGCAAATGATCAGTCCCTTTCCCCCGTCCGATCACTGAATCCCTGCAATTTTAATTCCCTCACGTGCCCACCCCATTTCCTTTTGCAATTAATTGTCGTCTCCGTTTCCATCACCCTCAGGGCAGCAAGTTCATGGGAATAGCTTTTCTTTGTCTACCTTATCTAAACCTGTCATAATCTTGTACACTTCAATCAAATCTCTCCTCAATCTCCTTTGCTCCAAGGAAAACAACCCCAGCTTCTCCAACCTAACTTTGTACCCTCATCCCTGAAATCATTCTGGTAAATCTCCTCTGCACCCTCTCAAGGACCTTCATATCTCTCCTGAAGTGTGGTGACCAGAATGGGACACAATACTCTAGTTGTAACCAAGTTAAGCATCATTTCCCTGCTTTGGCACTCAATACCTCTATTTATGAAGCCCAAGATCCCATATGCTTTGCTAACTACTCTCTCAATATGTCCTGCCATATTCAAAGATCTATGCACATGAACCCCCAGGTCTCAGTCCCTGTACACTCTTTAGCACTGTGCCATTTAGTCTAGATTGCCTCTCCCTATCCCTTCTGCCAAAATGCATCACCTCACACTACTCTGTATTAAATACAGCTATTCTACTAGCTGCAGTAGATCGGTATCATCCTCACCGTCTGCCACAGATCCAGGTTTGGTATCTTCAGCAAATTTAGAAATTTTACTCTGTATACTGATATCCACGTCATTTATATATAGCAAAAAAAGTAGTGGTCCTAGCAGTGAACCTTGGGGAATACCAGTGTCTTCTATCCTCCAGTCTGAAAAACTTTACCACAAGTCGGTTTTCTGTCCTTACGCCATTTTTTTTATCCAAGCTGACACTGACCCTCCTATTCCATGAGCCTCAATTTTGTTAACCAGCCTTTTATGTGGTATTTTGTTCAATGCTTTCTTAAGATCCATATAGACAACATTCATTGCTTTCCCTTCATCAATCTTCTCTGTTTACTTCATCAAAAATCAATTAGATTATTTAAGCACAATCTGCATTTTAGAAATCTGTGCTGGCTCCCCCTAATTAACTCAAACCTCTCCAAGTGCCTGTTGATTTTTTTCCCCGATTGTTGTTTCTAAAACCTTACCCATCACAGATGTTAAACTGACTGGCCTGTAGTTACTAGGAATGCCCTTACACTAATTCTTAAATAATGGTATCACATTTGCCACTCTCCAATCCTCTGGCACCTATCGAAGGAAGATTGGAAGATTATGGCAAGCCTTTCCACTACCTCCACTCCCACTTCCTTTTGCAACCTGGGATGCAAGCCATCCAACACAGCAACTTATTCACACTCAGTACATCCGGCCCATCAATTTTCACCTCATCTATTACCTCTAACATCTCCGTTACTACCGATACTTTGTCAAGCATTCTCTTCCTTAGTAAACCCAGATACAAAATACACATTTAGTATTCTAGCCTTGCCCTGCACCTCTAAGCCTTATTGTCCCTCATATGCTCCATCCCATCTCTTACTACCCACTTAGTATTTACATGCCGATAGAAGGTTTTTGGGTTCCCTTTTATGTTAGCTGCTAATTCTACTGTCATATTCTCTCTTTGCCATTCAGAGGGAATAGGTTTTCTGGTACATGATTCACAGAAAGTATCTAGGTACAGCAAGTAATTGGGAAGGCAACTGGTATGTTAGCTTTTGTTACAAAAGGGATTGAACTATAAGTGTAAGGACGTCTTACTACAATTATACAGGACATTGGTGAGGCCAGACCTGGAGTACTGTGTGCAGTTTTGGTCTCCTTATCTAAGGAAGGATGTTTTTTTTTTCTTCGTTCATGGGATGTGAACATCGCTGGCTAGGCCAGCATTTATTGCCCAACCCTAACTGCCCTTGAGAAGGTGGTGGTGAACTGTCTACTTGAGCCACTGCAGTCCTTGGGGTGTAGGTACACCCACAGTGCTGTTAGGAAGAGAGTTCCAGGATTTTGACCCAGTGACAGTGAAGGAACAGCGATAAATTGTTCCAAGTCAGAATGGTGTGTGGCTTGGAGGGGAACTTGCAGGTGATGGTGTTCCCATGCATCTGCTGCACTTGTCCTTCTAGGTGATAGAGGTCACAGGTTTGGAAGGTGCTGTCGAAGGAGCCTTGGTGAGTTGCTGCAGTGCATCTTGCAGATGGTACACTCTGCTGCCACTGTGCATCGGTGGTAAAGGGATTGAATGTTGAAGTTGGTGGATGGGGTGCCAATCAAGTGGGCTGCTTTGTCCTGGATGGTGTTGAGCTTCTTGAGTGTTGTTGGATCGGCACCCATCCAGTCAAGTGGAGAGTATTCCATTACACTCCTGACTTGTGCCTTGCAGATGGTGGACAGGCATTGGGGAATCAGGAGGTGAGTTACTCATTGCAGAATTCCCAGTCTCTGACCTGCTTTTGTAGTCAGAGTATTTAATGGCTGGTCCAGTTCAGTATCTGGTCAATGGTAACCCCCAGGATGCTGATAGTGGAGGATTCAGCGATAGTAATGCCATTGAACATCAAGGGCAGATGTCTAGATTCCCTCTTGTTTGAGATGGTCATTGCCTGGCACTTGTGTGGTGCAAATATTACTTGCCATTTATCAGCCCAAGCCTGGATGCTGTCCAGGTCTTGCTGCATCGGGACATGGGCTGCTTCAGTATCTGAGGAGTCGCCAATGGTGCTAAACATTGCACAATCAACGAACATCCCTACTTCTGACCTTATGTTGGAGGAAAGGTCATTGATGAAGCAGTTGAAGATGGTTGGGCCTAGGACACTACCTTGAGGAACTCCTCCAACAACCACAACCATCTTCCTTTGTGCTAGGTATGACTCCAACCAGCGAGAATTTTCCCGCTGATTCCTATTGACTCCAGTTTTGCTAGGGCTCCTTGATGCCATATACTAGGAGTGCAACAAAGGTACACGAGTGAGGTTCCTGGGATGAGGGGTTGACTACGCCAAAATTCCCTGGAGTTTAGGAGAATGAGAGGTGATCGAATAGAAACATAGAAAATTCTTCAGGGGCTTGACAGGGTCGATGCTGAAAAAGTGTTTCCCCTGGCTGGGGAAACTAGAACATGGAGTCACAGTCTCAGAATAAAGAGTCAGCCATTAAGGACTGAGGTGAGGGGATAGTCCTCCACTCAAAAGGGTTGTGAATCTTTGGAATTCCCTACTTCAGAGATCTGTGGATGCTCAATCATTGAGTATATTCAAGACAGACCGATAGATTTTTGGGTTCTAACAAAATTAAGGGATATGGGAATGGTGCGGGAAGGTGGAGTTGAGACAGATCAGCCATGGTCATGTTGAATGGTGAAGCAGGCTCGAAGGGCCAAATGGTCTACTCCTGCTCCTACTTCTTATGTTCTCATTTCAGGAAGATGATCTACAATGCTGAAAATATACTGCTATCCCTAATAATGTAATAAAAAGGATTCAGTCAGCATGTCCAACAGTTATACTACTGAAGACCACAAATCATAGAATCTAGTTATGTAGGCATTTAGCAGAAATGATGATACCACATCACTACTCTAGGCCCCCAAGCTATCAAGACAGTGACAGAAAACCATAGCAGCAGCTGCTCTGTTCATTTAGTAAGGCATGGAAAAATTTACTGACTTGAAGTGCTGCACTATACAAATCTGCTTCAGCATGGGCTTATACTTGTCTCTTCCATCCTCCATTTCCCCTTATGCTTCCTCTCCAGAAAACAGTGACTCACTCATCCATTTCCATAGAAGGCAGTGGCCCTTTGCTACCTCAATTAAGTGACCAATTTCCATGTAGGTGCCAGAACAGTGTCAGCAGGGTATCTAACCATTAGGTTAACATAGCCTTCTCAAGGGCAATTAGGGATGGGCAATAAATGCTGGCCTGGCCAGCGATGCCCACATCCCATGAATGAATTAAAAAAAACATATTCTATTCTCCACTTGTGTACACTTGTCACAGGGGTCTCTGAATAGAAATTCGGAGCAGAAGCCCTTACTGATTCTTCTTCTCACCTTCCCTAGCCTAATGTCAGTGTTGCCCATTGTAATGTCTCCACTGCCACCTCGGCTGAGTTTAACTAGCTCATCATAAACATTGTCGCTTAATTCCACCTCCTCAAAAAACAGTATTGTCGGCAGTACATTGGACCACTTTTTTATGATCTCCAGCAAATTAATCCAGCTATGAATAGTAATTCATATATACCTCTAAATATCAGTAACCATATCTTTTTCTATTACAAATCCTGATTTAATATTTGATATATCAATATTTCGCATTGAATACAAGAAGTCATCGACCCAGATGGTTCAGTTTCCTAACCAGGGTCACCGTATAGTTGTTGATTAGAATATGGTATAACTCACCCGGACAGAATAAATGAACTTGTTACTTTATAATTCGTTTAATTAAGTTAAAGAGGTGCATTACAACAAAGACACTTCTGGAGTCTGCACCACCTGTTGTCCAGTGCGACGTGACCGAATTGAGCCGAGGGAAAACGAGAATTCCGCAGGGTCCTGCCGCCCACCTCTCATATGCAAGCTGCCTTATGTTTAAAGGCACCAAACCAGGATATGAATTGAAAACTCAAATCTATAATGAACTATAAGCGTGTCCTTGAACGTTACCCATATCAGGCACAAAGAACTCGAAGCGCACTTGCTTCGCCATTTCACTGGGCGCTAGGACCGAGAAGAGGCTTTTGCTTGGGCTTGATCTACAGGGTTTCAAAGTGAGTTCCTGTAATACAACAGCTGAAGGCTTTACAGCAAGGAGGCAGGAAAATTCCACGACCGAAATTCTTTAACACTGTATTAATATACATGATGGAACCTGGGCAAATACAGTGGTGCCAAAAACTCATTCAGAATGAGCTGGAATGGAGAAATTTCGCACCAAACACCGTTTCAACAACACGCTTTAAAAAAAAAACTTATCTTCCTTTAAAGCCTCATTTATCTGTGAACGGGTTTATTTTATTTGTGTAAATAACATTAAAATAGCAATCAAACTATTCTGAGGAAACACTCACTGTCCAATTGAAAAAAAAACGCACACAGTATTAAAGAATAGGACTTATTAATTGAGAATGAGTCTGAAGATCTACATGAAACTAAACAACAAGAATCGATGACACGAGGCAAATCAGGATGGTTGCGCATTGTAGGGGTGTTGTACGATCATTTAATGCGGAGGAATGTAATTCTAAAACCCAACACCACAGCTAACAGTGAATGGTTAGTTTTATCAAGCTTTTTTTTTCCAGTTCCAGGCGATGGAGCAATTCTTCCTCCTGATAGGATTTATTCAGAAAACATTGGAAGAAAAAGCAACTTCATGTAAGATGAAGCATGCACTAGGATATCTTAAAAAAAACATTTACATTCAAAAGCTCATTCAGATAGAGCCAGCAGGTGGACGCACCACACTCACATGGGAACTCTCAAACAAGCACATCACTGATGAAATTCATCATTTTATCTATTGATGCTGCACATTTCCTTTATTAAAATAAAGTTTATAGCTCCATAAGTCGGGTTCAATCAAACTAATGCCAAAACATTTGACTTGTAATGAAACCATTACCCGCCCCGAATAACTCTTACAGTTTTTTTTTAAACCACATATTGCAATATCTTCGATAACAAAAAGGAGGAATTTCTCACTTTCTTTGCAGGGCTGACTTGTAGATACTGAGGAGCGTCCTGGGATTTTTACCCTTAAAACTCCACATTTTTAGAAGATGGACTGGAGTAAAACTTGATAGGTCAGCAAGAATCGCCGACTACAGCAGGTAAACTGCAGTTCAATATAAAATATAAACCGATATTAAGAATTGGAACAAGTTCAAAAGACTGTTTTTTGTGCGTGGGTTGGGAAGGGCAAATTAATTATTTTAAAAGGTAAAATAAACATTTATATGGGATAGTCCAATGGTTACAGAGTGACTTGGTGCTCCTTATTTATTGCAGTTTCCAAGTTTAAGCTACCAAAATGTTTTTTTTGTTAATGTAGCTATTTGATATTAAACATTCCCTTTAACTGTTCGACTTCCTTGAAATATATTTTACAGAAGCGCATACTATGGTTTAGAAGAGTCTAATTATAGTCAGAAGACTGGTAATTATAGTCCTACAACGGAAATGATCGCGTCTAGTTTCGCCGACATCCCTGTGCTGCTCAGACAAAGCAATCAGGAGAAGTTCAATTAGAAAACACAATTCATTCCGCATGGCTATTTGCTCTCTCCAAAAGTGCGATGGCATTCCAGATAATGCATTTATAAAGCAGTGTCCCCACTCGTCCTCCAGTGTTAAGAACTGCTGTAATCCTTTGTCTTCGAACAGATAAAGACTGAACTGGCGCCTGCATATTTAATCGTGCTACAAGGGAAGGAAGGAGAAATGCTACAGGCTGCTGGAGAGTTTATCTTCCCCTGATCGACAAAGTAAACTGAAGGCGCAGGGTCTTCTCTCAAAGTGACCGGCCTGTCAGTTTCACAGAATTTTAAACTCGATCAAGCAACACAATTGTGACGGAGCGCTTTCAGAATAAGAGATTACACAGTCTGACTTTGCAAAATGTAGAATATGTTTCAGAGGAGATCGCGCAGCTGTCAGTTATGTAAGAGCGCTGTGACTACCCTGTTAATCTGACTGGCTAGTAACTTAATCTACAGGAAAATATTGTACTTTTAACAGGGTCTGCCTTTTATTTGGCTGATGAGAACCAGCTCTAGTTGAGCTAACCAGCGTAGCAGAGCTGGTTTTTAAATAAAGCAGATGCACTCGGCATATAAAATCCCTGAGTGCAATATTGGAACTGGGCACATGGTCCTGCGTAGCAACAGTTTCCTAATTAGAATTTTACAGTTTGTTAAATCCCACCGAAGCATATTACCTTCTCCATTCAACTTTTTAGGTGTATTAACGCTATTATGCTGAAAACAACAACTTATTTGGACAATGTCCATATGATTTTTATCTTAAGATGGGTGCACTTACGGAAGCGAGCTTCCTTTAAAATGCCCCGCCAACCCTCACTCAGTTTTATTCAGTAAAAGCTGTTTTGCCTGTTTGGAGACACAGTTCCGCCTTGCTCTCCATGCCTGAACCCCAGCTCTCCCATTTCGAACGCATACCAGCCCTGATCGCGGCTGCTGTTACAACATGCAAGGTGTTGAAAACCTGCAGACGAAAGGAACTTTTCTGCTTGACTACTTCAGTTTAGTGTGCCTGAATGTACATGGCTCAAAGCGCACCTCCTATTATAACACTCTCCTCCACACATCTGCTGAAATCCATTATTATTTTTTGGCAAGAAAATGTACAAAACTCGAAGAGTTCAGTCCTTTTGGGGGGAAAAGACAAAGAACGGAGCATACGTTTCAGAACTTATAATCGAGTTTGTTTTGCTGTTCAAACAACTTTTGAGTTGTTGCACTCATCGTGCAGATAAAGACAACCTCACTTTAGCGCCCTGTGTCTCTTTTTTTCCCTGGATAACTCTGCAAAGTTGCAATGAAAGTGTTAAGTGACATATATCCATAACCCAAACACGCCGCATGCCTACAGGCAAGTCCGGGGCATCACTTCAGTTCTTGTTCCGTCCATAGACCTCATTCATTGTTGCACATCCACTTTGCAAACTCCACGGGCCGTATCTCTTCCCCCATAAAACACACACTCTGAAGAAGAAATACTGATAGGACTGGAAAGGTCTTACCTTGGTCGTGTAGCACAGTAGCAAGCAGGAAGCCAAAAAGCAGCGCAACAGGCTGCATTATGATCTTGTCTCACTCCTGAAGATTTGTTTTGTTTTCACCAGAACTCTTTTTTTAAAGGAACAAATGTTTCTTAAAAGGTTTGGGAAAGCGGGCAGGAGAGATGGTCAGATCATGGCTGGCAGCATCGGACTGGCAGCTGCTGTTAAAATTAAGTTTTCCTTCCTCTCTAAAAGGTAAACTTCAGAGCGACGCAGCAGCTGGATGGCACTGGCAAACATACAGCACTCTGCCTGCTCCGACCGCTTGCGCGATCATTTCTCCCATGGACTGATCAAAAGGAACATGGAGTGCACCACTCCGTCCATAAGGGGAGGAGGGTTAACAAACTGTCAGAAAATGGAGAGAACTGCAAAACGTTACCGGGTTGGAGGCACTTTAGCTCGACGTGTTTTGATAATAACGTCAAGTTTCTCAATCAGAGTGCAATTGATATTTTATGGCGCTTGCAATTCAGCGCCTCTCGTTACATTGCGTCCCCCGAAGACGTTTGCTGAATGTAAGGAGCTTTCCAATCCTAAACTTGCTTCAGTCACCAACCCAAGTGGCAGAGGCTGAACCAGAAGATTGCAATCGCCAAAAAAGGGACATTTAACATTTTTCCAAGTGTTCTTTTAATATCTGTAAGTCACCTTTAAAAAAAACTACTCAATGCATTCATACACAACGGAATTATCCAACAATAATATAAAAACACAAATTAGAATCAATAACAACTTGCATTTGTATAGCCGCTTTAACATAGTAAAACGTCCCAAAACGCTTCACAGGAGCCTGATCAAACAATTTTTGACATCGAGTTGCAAAAGACATTATGACAGGTGACCAACAGCTTGGTCAAAGCGCAGAAAAGGTTTTAAGGAGGGTCTTTACCAAGGAAAGAGGCCGAAAGGTTTTGGGAGAGAGGTCCCGAGTTTAGTGCCTAAGCCAGGGGTCTGCAACCTGTGGCTCCTCAGCGGCATGCGGCCCCTCACCTCGATCAATCAAACCTATTTTGATGGAAATTAAAAGGCTTGTTTCATTTTTAATTTTTTTTATTAACATTGTACTTGTGAGAAAGTTCAATTAACAACTTTTTTTTGTAAAAACCTTCATGTTGAAATGTGTTTCTTGTTTTTCATTGTTAGTAGCATCTGAGTAACAGCATTGCAGCTGTTAGGATATTGAGTTTTTGACTAATTTTTTTAAAACGGCTCTTCTTGTTATTAAGGTTGCCAACCCCTGGCCTAGGCAGCTGAAGGCACTGCATCCAATGGTGGAGTGATGAAAACCAGGGATGCATAAGAGGCCTGAATTGGAGGAGCACAGAGATCATGAAATGGAGTAGGGCTGCAGGAGGTTACATGGATAAGGAACAAAGTTTGTGGCAGCACCAAATATAGTGGCTTCAGTCTTCCCAATATTTAATTGGAGGAAATTCCTGTTCATCCAATACTGGGGATCAGACAAGCAGCATGACAAATCAGAAGCAGTGGAAGGGTCAAGAGATGTGGTGGCAAGGTAGGTGTTATCAATGTACATATGGAACCTGACGTGTTTTCACAGCAGACAGGAGGAACTCATTCAGCCCATCATGCCTGTGCCACAGACCTGCACATTTTTCCTATTCAAGTATATGTCTAATTTCATTTTAAAAGCTGTTATTGAAACTGCTTCCACCACCCTGTTAGATAGTTCCTTCCAATCAAGTTCTTGATCTCAGGTGTGCTATTAGAAGAAGGTACAACATAAGTTAGGTGCTTCCTACCAGATTGGGAAAAAATTAGGTAAATCATTAAGCCAGTAATTAATTAAAGAACTCTAGTCTTAATTGGTCAACTTGTCTGCTAAATTTCCCATCTAATATTCTGCAATCCTCACCAGAAAGTAATGACTCATGCTGGTTTCAGTAATTCCCCCAATGCACCACCCAACTGCTCATTCCTCATGTACAAATATAGATTTTTAAGTCTTGTTATACTATTTGATAGTGCAGCCATTTTTTTCCTACAATCTTCTGAACATCGTAACAATATTCCATTAATAGCTGGACATAGGTTTTTGAAGAATACTGATGATGTCGACAGTGGCAAGTAGGCCTGAGCTCTTTTGAATGACAACACTTCTGTCACATTTTTTCAGCCTTCCTCAACAACTGTTGAATTTAGCTTAAAAGCTAACTTTCAAATTCTACCATGGCCTTGGCTTGATATATGTGCAACCTCTGCAGCCCTTGTGCCCCCTCTGGCTCTCTTCTTTACTTTGACTTTGACCTTTCCTTCAGCTCTCATCTTTTCATGCCACCATTGAAGGTTGAGTATGCAGCCACTTCATGTCAATACGGAGAACACTTTGCCAACCATTATGCTTCTCTCCCCATGCTTAAAACCCTTCACAAATCAATCTTTTTGACTAAATTTTTAGTCACCCTCTCCTGCATTTCACACTGTGCTTGGTATTGCTCTTTTCTTCATTTTTACAATTGCTTTCCCCCTTGTCCCATGTAAAGTGCCTTGGAACATTTTCCCTGTTAAACAAGCAAGTTGTTGCTGTTGGTGATGTTGCATAGATTTCAACGTACTGTAAGGTTTAAACCTACCATTCAGAAGAAAGGGAGAAACTCGTTCACTTTTAATACAAAATTGTCATTCCAGTAATTAATTCTGTGCCGGAAATGTGGACAAAAAGCAGCATATTGGTTAAAATGTTGCTTAGGTGTACCTGGCGGCTACCTGAAATGAATACAGGCCTTATTAAATATTTCAATTGGCATCCTGTGCTTGTAGCAGGTTCGTTTGGGTTTCAGCCATGGCTCAGTTGGTAGCAATCTTATCTCTAAATCATAAGGCTCTTGGTTCAAGTCGCACTCCAGGACTTAAGCACAAAAATCAATGCTAATACTCCAGTGCAGTACTGAGGGTGCTGTCTTTCAGATGAGACATAAAACTGAGGCCCCATCTACCTACTTGGGTGAATCTAAAAGATCCCATTGAGCTATTTTGAAGAAGTGAACTGGTGTCCTGGCCAATATTTATCCCTCAATCATCATTTCCAAAAAAACAGATTATCTGGTCATTATCACATTGCTGATTGTGAGAATTTGCTGTGTGCAAATTGGCTGCCATGTTTCCTGCATTACAACAGGACGACACTACAAAAGTATTTCATTGGCTGTTAAGTGCTTGGAGACATCCACTGGTTGTGAAAAGCACTATACAAAATGCAAGTCTTTCTTTCTATTTTGAGAAATTGCTGCCTGGGAGCTCTTGATTCACTCATGCTTCAGACAAATATAGTTTGTTACACCAATGTGTTTTGTTGAATGGTAATTTTCTTTAATCCACTGACTGAAGATCTGAATTTGTATTTTTTTTAAAAAGACATTTGTAAAAAACCAGCTAAAAATCTTATCTGGCAGCTTAAGTTGGCTACCTAATTTGCAACATGTTATCCTACACTGCAATGCTTGTGAGGAGGGAGATGAAATGTCTTTGCATTTCCCAGCAAGAACCAAGACCCAGGAAGTTGAAAGGAACTACCTGTTCTTTTCAGCAAGTAGAGAAATACTGCTAACAGCTGTGTTTGAATCACTGAGTGTCTGTCATGTGACAAGTCCCTCCCCATCTGTGATTTAAGCTGGTGTTTTTCTCTGCAGCAGAGGAGAAGCAACTGGACTCTGACATGAGCAGACCCTAAGTGGGATCCCTCACTCTCTCTCTCCATTCCAGCTTGAAAGCTTTCAAATCCTGCTTGTTGACTGACCACCTTTGCATACTCCACCAACGATCAGAAACGCTGTTGCAGGAAATCATCCGCATCGCTGTCTCTAAGAAAGTCACCAAACCAGTCATCTACCTCTTCAAACTAAAAGCCACCACTGAATTCAGCTAGAAGCCAAGCGAATCACCAAACTCCACAACCAGTATACCTTTTTTATGGACTCTATCTCAACCAATCTACCTTTCCCCATTCTGTAACCTATTTCTGTGTGTGTAAACCTCTAGTGTGTGTGTGAGAGTGAAAGTTGGCACGTTGTTTATTATTTTATTAATTCGGTTTAGGTACAATAAATTTAACCACTTTCTTTGTTAACTCAAGAAAACCTGTCCAATTGGTTGTTGTTATGATCATAGCAAGTAAGTAATCAAACACCTACTGAATTGGCCAGTACTTCCACTTTAAGAAAGAATTCAACCTGTTGTGGTCTAACAAGGAGAGGGATAGGAGGGAAGCCTTTCAAGCCCTCCTCACTTGACTGTAACAGAAATTTGGGGGCTCACATCTGGGCTCAAACCCGAAGACAAACGGGAAATTGGAAGCAGGAAACCAAATTGATCCCTATCAATAATTTAAAAACTTCAATATAGATTTCCTTGTGGTTTTCAGTGCTAGAGTATTAAAATGTCCACATTCGAGGACCTTCCTAGAATAGAGTGAAGTAACTTGGGTCAGATTAAAAGCCCTATCTGTTGAAGAGTTGAGGAATGTAGCTGGGTAGTTAGAGATTACTATCTGTCCAAAAGCTAGGAAACCTGAAATCCTAAAACTTGTGGCCAACCATTTAAAAATTGACACTGAAGAACCGGAGACAGCATTAGAATCTGAAACAGATGGAGTAACATTAGCTAAGATACAGCTACAACAGAGGAGACCAGAATTAGAATTCCAGATAGAGAGAGAGGAGAGAGAATTCCAGGAAAGGGAAAGAATAAAGGTATGAAAGGTAAAATGAAAGAGCTTTCCAAAGGGAGTTAAGGCAGCTTGAACTGAATAGGGGAAGACCCAAAGTACCCAGTGAAGGCACCGTGGCACCGCTTGTGAGGGAGTTACCCCTAGTTCAGAATTGACTGCTGTGCTCCTAAAGTTCTTCCAAGGTTGAAACCAAAGTTCAATGAGGGGGATGTGGAAGCATTTTTCAGCTGTTTTGGAAAGCTTGCAAAATGATTGAAGTGGCCAGTAGACAGCTGGACACTGTTATTGTAAAACAAATTAACAGGAAAAGCCCATGAGGTTTATTCACTGTTGCTTGATGAGAGTTCATCAGATTATGAGATGACTAAAACCACTACTCTGTGTGCATACAAGCTCGTACCAGAGACGTACCGCCAAAAGTTCCGAACTTTCTGAAAGAAGCTGGAACCAACTTACATTGAATTTGAAAGGGTTGAGCAATTCACTTTTGACCGATGGATATGGGCACTTAAGATAGAGTCCACCTATGAAACCCTCAGAGAGGTGATCCTCCTTGAGGAGTTCAAAAACTCACTTCTCTTTTCCATAAGAAACCACAATGAAGAACAAAAGGTTCCAAGAGCCAGGCAGGCAGCAATCCTGGCTGATGATTATACACTTATTCACAAGCCCTTGCTCCAAGGGAAACCCTTCCCTAGTCACCTCCAAATATCTGAAAAGGATGGAAGGTGGGAGAGTGATAGGAGGATGAACAGCCACGAGCGAGAGGGGAAACTCAGGGGTCCCTCCAAAAAGGAAGGTGCTGAGAACAGGAGTGGCGCCAGGAAGCCTTTATGTTTCCATTGTAACAAGGCAGGTCACCAAGTTTAGTGAGGGTACACCAGACCAGTGCAGGAAAAGGGGTCCTGATGGAAAGCACAGCAGACTATGGCTTTAACTGTGGTAGTAAAACCCAGTAAACCTACCGCTGAGAGTATGGGAAAATTTAACAAGATCCCTGAGAGTTACCAGGATTTTGTGACAGGGGAAAAGTGACCCCATACCCCTCCAGTGAGGCGAGTAAGCCCATAGTCATACTTAGGGATACAGGGGCCACCCAATCCCTATGGCTGGGAAAAGGCATGACCTTTCCCCCAGAGAGTGCATTGAATGCTAAAGTGCTAGTAAACAGTATCAGAGGAAGGGATATACCCAAACCTTTATAACGGGTGCACCTGGAGTGCAACTTTGTTTCAGGATCGGAAATGGTGGGGATTGTCCCTAGTTTACCTGTGGACGTTGTTGACCTACTCCTGGGTAATGATCTGGCAGGGGCGAAGGTGGTAGTTTCCCCAGTGGTTTTAAAGAGACCGAAAGAAGTCAGGGAGACAGAGCAATTACAGGAAAAGGTCCCTGGCATTTTTCCTGACTGTGTAGCGGCCCGGTCCATGGCCAAACAAGCTCTGTCAGAGGAGGCTGAACTGGCACTGCAAACAGATGACCCTACTGACTGGTTATCTGAAAGATCGAGGACGCAAAAGATGGGTTAAACAGGTCTTCCTTGGTCGAGGCTCAGCAAGCCGACCCAGGGTTAAAAAAGTTAGCACAGACTGCCCAAACTGAAGCTGAAGCAGAGGGAGTTCCAGAGTACTACTATTTTAAGGATGAGGAAGGAAAGACCTCCTCACAGACCTGCAGACGGAGAGTGGAAAGTGGTTCACCAGGTAGCGGTGCCACCGAGGTACCGTAGGGAAATATTGAGATTAGCCCATGAGATTCCAATGGCTGGACATGTCGGTATCAGAAAAACCCAAGCCCGCATCAGACAGCATTTTCACTGGCCACAACTCCACAAGGATGTGGTGGAGTTCTGTAAGACTTGCCACATGTGCCAGATTGTGGGGAAGCCTCAACCTGCAATAAAACCTACACCCCTAATTCCCATACCGGCTTTTGGCAACCACTCAGCAGAGTGCTGGTAGATAGTGTGGGGCTGCTGCCAAAAACAAAAGGGGGCTACCAGTATCTTCTCACCATTAGGGATATGGCTACTCGATTTCCCGAGGCTATCCCTCTAAGAACTATCTCTGCCAAGGTAATGGTGGAGGAGCTAACACAATTCTTCACCCGATATGGGCTGCCTTCTGAGATCCAGTCAGATCAGGGCACAAATTTTATGTCCAGTATTTTTCAAAAGATGGTGGGCAATCTGGGCAGAACCCAGCTAAAGTCCTCAGCCTACCACCCACAGTCACAGTGACTTTGGAGTGGTACCACCAGACCCTAATGACAATAATTAGGGCATACTGCTCTGAGTATCCCCACGACTGGGACAAAGGACTGGGATTTCTTCTGTTTGCTACCAGAGACTCACGTAATGAGTCCACTGGCTTTAAATTACTTTATGTACAGGAGGTGAGAGGTCCTCTAAAACTAATCAGGGAGAGGGTTTTTCAACCCAGGGATGAATCTTCCCTGTTAAACTACATCTCCGTGTTCCGAGAGCGGCTCACGAGAGCCTGTGCAATGGCTCAGGAACACCTAAAAACCTCCAAGACAACTATGAAAAGGCAGTGGGAATGACATGCCAAGGCTAGAACATTTCAGCCTGGAGACCATGTGTTAATGCTATTACCAATACAGGGAGAACCATTGAAGGCCCATACAGAGTAATGAAGAGAATTAGCCAGGTGAATTGTATAATTGACACCCCAGAATGTAGGAAAAAACAAAAGCTGCCACATCAATATGTTAAAATGGTATCACAGCCAGGAAGGGACAAACAAGACAGGTCTGTCAGTCAGTCAGGAAAGAGGAGGGCAAAAGGGACAGTGAGGACGTTAGAGAAAAGCCTAGAGAATTCCCAAATCAAAATCCCTACCGTCCAGTTAGCTAACTTTGAAATGTTAGGGAAATTAGACACTGTACTCTCCTATTTAAACACAGAACAGAGAGGAGACCTAACATGGCTGTTCACTACATTTAAAGGGATCTGCAGGGACAGACCAGGGTGCACAACCCTAACCCTACATGATGTGGATGTAGGAGAGACCCCTCCCATAAAACAAAATCCCTATCGCCTATGTTTCAGGAAACTGATCCAGGTTTGGGAGGAAATTCAGAATGAAGACCTAGAAATTAAAAATTTTAATTATGAAGGGAGGCACAGAAAAGCTCATAAGCCAAAGGAAAACCATAAGACCAAAAATGTTTTTGTGGCAGATTTGGAGGGTGGTGATGGTGGTGGTGACTGCAAGTTAAGTATCCTAACTGAGGAGGAATTGTGGACCGGGCTGCATGAGCACAGGAAAAAACATATACAAAAAGCACTGGATGATTTTCACAAAGTGATGAACAACTTTGAACCCAGGGTTGAGTTCACTGATATAGAGAAACTGGAAAAGGAAGATATTGTAGAATTACACGAGGAAATTCAGTGTATGCTGGAGCACAAACTGATTGAGCCCAGTCAAAGTGGTTGGAGTTCCCCAGTTGTGCTCATGCACAGTTCCAGATAAAAAAGAAATTAACTCATGTATGACTATGACAGTGAGACTGATGAGTGTGTGTGAACAGTTTTTTAAAAAACTTGTGCCCTCATAATGAAATGTCCCCGTTGTCACATTTCATTTCGCCTGGTGGGGAGGTGTTATGCCAATGTGTTTTGTTGAATGTTAATTTTCTTTGGTCCTCTGATGGGAGATCTGGATTAATTTTTTTTTAAAAGAAATTTAAAAAGAACATTTAAAACAGGATGACTGCTGACAGCTTAAGATTGTTACCTAATTTGCAACACTGTATCCTACACTGCAATGCCTATGAGGAGGGGGACGAAATGTCTGCTAATTCCCCAGCAAGAACCAAGACCCAGGAAGTTTAAAGGAACTGCTTGTTCTTTTTGCAAGAGAGAAATACTGCTGCTATGTTTTGAATCACTAAGTGACTGCCATGTGACAAGCCCCTCCCCATCTGTGGTTTTATGCTGGTGTTTGTTCTGCAGCAGAGGAGCAGCAACTGGACTCTGACATAAGCAAACCCTAAGTGGGAGTCCCTTTCTCTCTCTATCTCTCTCTCTCCATTTCAGCATGAAAGCTTTTAAATCTTGTTTGTTGACTGACCACCTTTGCATCCTACTACAATCAGAAACTCCATTGGAGAAATCATCCGCATCGCTATCTCCAGGAGACTCACTGAACCAGTCATCTACCTCTTCAAACTAAAAGCCTCATGACCACTGAATTCAGTTAGAAGCCAGCTGAATCACCAAACTCCACAGACTGTACCCCTGTTTTATGGACTCTAACTCAACCAATCTACCTTTCCCCACTCTGTAACCTGTTGTAGTCTAACAAGGAGAGGGATAGGAGGGAAGCCTTTCAACCCCTCCTCAATTGACCAAAACAATATGGATTGCAGCTGCGTCTTTGAGATGTGGAAAGTGTCTCCTCACGTGAATGCATTAACTTCCTTATTTCAGCAATCCTTATTAGACTTTTAGGATTTTTAAGATTTGGAAATTTAAAAAAGGATTGGGGCTGGGATGGAGTTCCACTTTAATTTGAATACAATTACACTGAGATTTCCACATGCAGACTTTTACTACAGTACTGGGATGTCTGTCATGGAGCGTTGACTTTCTTGTTTGTGTGTGAGTTGTAGTGCTCTGTAACTTTGAAAGTTATTTATAGTTTATTTATATGCATGTGATGGACATCCATTTCTTCGTATGCAGTAACTAATGAGTTAACCCATATCATATGTGTCAGAGTGATCAAGATCCACAGGAATTTGAAGTCATAGCATTAATGATCATTAAAGGTGTTGACAAATTGCAAGCTTCTGACTGGAAACAGCCTGGTTCACCAGAGAGAACTAAACTTTTCATTTCCTGAAAATTGCACTTTCATATGTTGTATTTTTTTTAATGTTACACTGTGTAATGATTTTTTTTATCTGCAATTAAAAGAAAAGACATGAAACCTGTTTTCAGATTTTAAAAACATTTAAATAAATAGCTGGCTGATCAGTATCTATCAGAGAAAAAAATCCAAGTTAATTCACTGATGCAGCTGTTCATCAGAATTTTATTTTTAGGTGATAATATTGATGGTATTGATTCAATCTTATTCATTTGGAAGCTACTTAAGAGTGAAAATTGTGTTTTTTTTTAAACAGCTACTTTTGGGCTGCAATCAGATTTACCACAGGGATGAATGAAATGGTGAAATGTACTGCCCATTGGTTTAATTATTTTTCCTTGTTGTAATGAGCTTGAGTTTACAAATCACCAAGGCATATCCAGTGTAAAATTAGCAATGGAAGGAGATGAACACTGTGATGTTCAGTCAATCATCCCAGTCCCAGATCATCACTGAAGGAGTTCCTCAGGGTAGTGTCCTAGGCTCAACCATCTTCAGCTGCTTCATCATTGATCTTCCCTCCATCATAAGGTTAGAACTGGGAATGTTGGCTGATGATTCCACAGTCCTAAATTGCATTCACCACTCCTCAGATACTGAAGCAGTCTGTGTCTGCATGCAACAAGATCTCAACAACCTTCAGGCTTGTGCTGATAAGTGGCAAGTAACATTCATGCCACACAAGTGCTAGGCCATTTCAGAGGACAGTTTAAGTGCCAACCACATTGCTGTGGGTCTGGAATCACATGTTGGCCGGACCAGGTGAGGATAGCAGATTTCCTTCTCTGAAGGTCATTCGTGAACCAGATGGGTTTTTACAACAATCTGGTAGTGTCATCATCATTATTAATGAGACTGGCATTTTATTCTAGATTTATTAATTAATTGAATTTATATTGCCCCAGCTGTCATGGTGGAATCTGAACTCATTTCTCCAGAGCATTAGTCTAAGTCTCTGGATTACTAGCCCTGTAAAGTTACCACAATGCTGCAGTCCCCACGATAACAAGATTAGGTCAGAGACTGGGAATTCTGTGGCAAATGACTTACCTCTTGACTTTCCCAAAGCCTGTCCACTATCTACAAGGCGCAGGTCAGAAGTATGATGGAATATTCTCCAGTTGCACAGATGAGTGCTGCTGAAACATCACTCAAGAAGCTTGACACCATCCAGGACTAAGCAACCTGCTTATTTGGCATAACATCACCACCTAACAATTTCACTCCCTCCACCACCAGTGCAATGTAACTACAGTGTGTACCATCTTCAAAAGACACTGCATCAACTCGCCAAGGTTTCTTCGACAGCACCTCCTAAACCCTTGACCTCAACCACCTAGAAGGCCAAGAGCAGCAGGGACATGGGAACACCACCACCTCCAAGAATCCCTCCGAGTCACACACCATCCTGACTTGGAAATATATCATCGTTCCTTCATCATCACTTGGTCAAAATCGTGCAATTCCCTACCTTCACCACACGGACTGCAGTGGTTCAAGAAGGTGGCTCACCACCACCCTCTCGAGGTCAGTTTTTAAAAATTCATTCATGGGATGTGGGCATCGCTGGCTAGGTCAGCATTTATTGCCCATCCCTAATTGCCCTTGAGAAGGTAGTAGTAGTGAGCTGCCTTCTTGAACCGCTGCAATCCATGTGGGGTAGGTAAACCCACAGTGCTGTCAGGAAGGGAGTTCCAGGATTTTGACCCACAACAGTGAAGGAACAGCGATATAGTTCCAAGTCAGGATGATGTGTGACTTGGAAGGGAACTTGCCGGTGGCGGTGTTCCCATGCATTTGCTGTCCTTGTTCTTCTAGTTGGTAGAGGTCACAGATTTGGAAGGTGCTGTCTAAGCTGAGCCTTGGTGTGTTGCTGCAGTGTATCTTGTAGATGGTACACATTGCTGCCACTGTGCGTTGGTGGTAGAGGGAGTGAATGTTTGTGGATGGTGTGCCAATCAAGTGGGCTGCTTTGTCCTGGATGGTGTCGAGCTTCTTGAGTGTTGTTGGAGCTGCACCCATCCAGGCAAGTGGAGAGTATTCCATCACACTCCTGACTTGTGCCTTGTAGTAAAGGCCTGCTCAGGTCGGGAAAAAAAACCCGACCGATCCACAGTGGACCTTAGCCCGACCCGGCCCGAGTCCCTCCAATTTTGCCCTGTGCCTGACCCAACCTCAGCCCGCCCCCGACTCGACCTGACCCGACCGTCCCTTGACTTACCTTCCGAATGGGAAGCTCCACGAAGCTGCAGCGTATGCATGGTGACGTCATAGTGACATCACTTGCTCACTGTGCAGACTCAGTTTCGTCCCAGACTCCCAGCTCAGGTAAGTTTTCTAATTTCAACACTTACCAGCAGAGCACTTACCGTGTGTGTCTGGCCCGGCCCGACCTGAACTCGGCCCGACCCAATCCGAGCCCGAAAGCCGGACCCGGAAGAGGGGCCTGACCCGAACCCGAACCCGAACCCAACGCATGTCATCGGGTCCCGTCGGGTTCGGGTCATGTAGCAGGCCTTTATCTTGTAGATAGTGGACAGGCTTTGGGGAATCAGGAGGTGAGTTACTCACTGCAGGATTCCTAGCCTCTGACCTGCTTTTGTAGCCACAGATTTATATGACTACTCCAGAATGTTGATAGTGGGGGATTCAGTGATGGTAATGCTATTGAATGTCAAGGGGAGATGGTTAGATTTTCTCTTGTTGGAGATGGTCATTGCCTGGCACTTGTGTCGCGCAAATGTTACTTGCCACTTATCAGCCCAAGCCTGGATATTGTTCAGGTCTTGCTGCATTTCTACACAGACTGCTTCAGTATCTGAGGAGTCGCGAATTGTACTAAACATTGTGCAATCATCAACGAACATCCCCACTTCTGACCTTATGATTGAAGGAAGGTTATTGATGAAGCATTCGGGTTGGGTAGCCAGGCTGCACTGCAGAGCTTAGATCTGATCCGTTGCTTATGGGATTGCTTAGCTCTGTCCATCGCATGCTGCTTACGCAGTTAGGATAGACAATAAATTCTATCCTTGCTACCAACACCCACAAATTGTGAATGAATAAACAAAAAAAAAGAAATCTATACATCTCTTTGATGTTCAACTGTCAATCTATTATTAATTAAAAATGACAAGGGAACTTAAGTTTAAAGGCACTGCACCTCTAGATGATGCTGTGACCAATTAGATGACCATTGTGACCAGTTAGAATGGTGCAGAACCTAACCTTATGTGACAGATCACCAGTGAGCTGTTTATTTCCAATAATAAGAATTTCAATTAAAAAAAAGCCAAGACATAGCATAAATGACACTACTCTTTTGTTAAATATTGAGATCAGTGTGGATTCATAGAATGAAAAAATGTCAGTGTCAAAACTTACCCAGCGCTCAAAACAAACCCTCAACTAGGGAAGTAGATCCAAAAGTACAGAAAGAAGCAGCAAGTGAAAGGTATGAAGACTCAATGGAATAGGCAAAAAAAACATCAGCAGTATAAATAAATGGCACAGATTGAACATGTGACAAAACCCCTCAAACTCCCACAGAGCCAAAAGCTAACGCTCATTCCATTTAACCAGGAGATGAAAAGAGCATTCCGCCAGTATGTTGAACTTAACCCAGACAAGCAGGCATTGGGTGCTATTCTAACTGCCAACCAATTCAACTTCACAACTCTCATGCAAAGCAGAAAATGGCCATATTTCTTGAAATGCAACTAATTGCTCATTGCTGACATCCGCAGATATATCAAGGTGACTGAAAGTAGCAGTTCCCCTCTCCCCCACTGAGGACATACAGCCCCCAATTGAGAGGATTCCTCCATAAAGTGCAGTGGAGAAAGCGGACAACCCACTTTTCCCCCATGAAGGTTGCAATTAGTTCTAAGCTATTCCCCCACCACATTGTTATTGAGCGCAAACACAGCTTGGGAGCTACTCTCCAAATCTATTTCTTTAGACAGCTCCTCCCCAACAACCCTCTCCCTCTCTTCACACAGAGCACTATCTTCCCTGCAACCTACTGGCCTGATTTTAACTTACTCAAAACCCATTCACTTACACAGATCAAAATTGGGCCCAAACTGAGTGAAGATAACGATCCAAACTCACATTATTGGCCTTTTCTGGTCCTGAATTCTCTTCACATAGTGGCTTATCAGCTCAGGCACGAGTTATAATTGAAGTTGGGGTCTCAAAGTGCAATTGGACCCTGCAATATATATTTAAAGCAGGATCTGTCAGGTTCAGGACAGTGCCTTAGTTGCCTCCTCAGAAAAGCAGGTTAAAATGGAAGACATCGGGATCCAGGTCGGCACGTCACCTAGTGAACTTTAAGTGCCCCCATCCAGTTTCTACTGTGTGGGTAGGGTTTAAATCACTCCTCGTTTCTCACTGCAATATCAGTGTAATTGCTTGCCCGCGTGTGTTATGATGGCTGGAATTTTACCTGGTCAAATCAGGCATCCTCCAAGGTGGCCGAGGTGAAAAATGGTGAGCAATGACATTGGGTCGGGTCCCCAATATCATGGTACCCAATCCCCATTTTACATGTGGCAAACAAGTCAAAGGGAGAAATCGGGAACCCAGCAGCTTTAACAGAGCGGCAAGCAGTGTATCTGTGAAGGAGTGGGAGGTACTGGTTTTTTCATTACTCTCTGATAGATTTGTGCATTGTTTTGAAGGTTGGGGCTGTTTTTGCTGGTTCACCAAGTTTCACCTGAGTTAGTGAAACTCTTGGTAGGGCCACAGCATCAGTGATTTATTCTGTGTAGGGGAGGGGGGTTGTGAGTGCCTGTCCTTGCAGCAGGCTACAAATAGCTGTCCTCATTACATCTCTGGGACACTGCAAAACTATGGGAATTGCCCACTCTGGAGGTGGCTCATTAACTGAGGAAGACTATGCCACAAGGAGGGACAGGAGGGCAACTGGCCATGTAAATCAGCAACCGGCTGGCCAAGTGCAGCCTGGTAATGGGGGAGGGACAGAAGGTCACAGAATGTGCCGGGAGCAACCACCCGTGAGGAAACGAGTCTATCCAACTGGCAGGGTCTACCGCCCATGATTGAGCTTTCTGCAGATGTCAAAGTGCCAGTGCTGAGAGACTGTCACATCTCTTGTTGAGATGCTGGCAGTGGAAGTTGCTTCCAACTGTGTGGGTGGCCATCCAATACCGATCGCACTGAAGCGAACAGCCGCTCTGAACGTCTACGCACCAGGTTCTTTGCAGGCTTCATCAGGAAAGATGTGCGGAGTCTTACAATCATCAGTGCATCACTGCATTAAGGTGGTAACTGATGCCATATTCAGGCGTGCCAACCATTTCATCAAGTTCCAGACGGTCACTGCCAGTCAGGCTGAGAGAGCCAGAGGCTTCAGCGCCATCGCTGGGTTCCCCATGGTCCAAGGTGTAATTGACTGCACTCATGTGGCCATTAGAGAACCTACAGTTCAGCCAAGGGCCTTCATTAATTGAAAGGGGTTTCACTCAATGAATGTGCAACTTGGCTGTGACCACTGAAAGGGTATATTGTAGGTGTGTGCTGGAAACAGTCACGATGCATTCATTCTCCGGAACTCTCAGGTGCCAGCATTATTCAGCCCCCCTGAATGCCTGCAAGGATGGATACTTGGCAACAGGGGTTACCCACTGAAGATATGGCTGATGACACCGGTGAGGAACCGACAGAATAAAGCAGAGTAATGGTACAATGCGAGACATGCAACCACCAGAGTCACCATAGAGCAGACCATAGGTCTTTTGAAAATGAGAGTTAGATGTCTGGATTGCTCAGGTGGTGCCCTACAGTACTCGCCAGAAAGGGTATTTAGCATTGTTGTCGTCTGTTGCACCTTACATAACCTGGCCCTGGAGAGTGGGGAGGCCCTGGAGGATGATGTTCAGTGCGAGGCATCCTCAGACAAGGATGGTGAAACGGCTGAGGATGAGGAGGAGGGGGTGCAGCCACCTAAACGGCGGGGTGAGGGAGCAGGAAGTTTGCGGGAGTTGAGTGCAAGGGAGACCCAGGAGGCTCTAATACTCAGGCATTTCTCCTGAACGGCGGCTCATTACCCAGCGGCCCACCAGTCAGGAATGCCGCATTCACATGAGCTGGAAGAACAGAAGCACTCACCTGCAGGTGGAAAACTCAGCTGCAATGGCTTACCTTTCCCTCAAACACCACAAGGCCCGAATGTGCCACCTCCCCAAGTGCAGAACAGCAAGATCACCTGAAACATCAGCATTGACTTCTGACAGATGAAAATGCCAAGTGAAAAATGTAATATTTTTTAGTGAGCTATAACAGCAAATAAATATTTACAAATTGCACCAGTGACCCCATAGTGAAGTTATTGTGATTTTTTGAAACGTGCGAATGCTCACGCATGTGGATGACCCCTGGCCGCCAGCCATGGCAGAGGCAAGTGGCCATTCAGGCTGCCCCTTGGCTTTGGGTGACTTTGGTGGGCGTCCTCTGCCTGCCAGAGGCCGTACAGGCCGCAGCATGTTGAGGTGACCCTGAGCAGTCTCAGGACCATCCTCTAACACCCTTGGATTATGAGATGCTGCTGTCACTGGCAGAGGGGACAAGGAGTTGTTAACTGCATCAGGAGTGTCCTGAGAGTGCCCCCATATGCATACTGCTGCTGCTCCTGTGCCCCCTCGAGGCTCAATTGGGCCTACCTGCTCACAGATAGATGAACAGCTTCCGGATGTCGCAGGAGCCTCATCAACAACTCGCTAAGGCTTGGGTCCACGGAGCTCACTTTCTCGGTGAGGTTCTGCAGGGCCTCCAGGATTGGACCCTTCGCAGCAGCTGCCAATTTGTCAATGGAGGAAGCCAGATGCACAGCGAATAGGAACTGTGTGTTACTAATGGCTTGGATGGAGATCTCCAAAGCCTGGGCCAGAGCACGCAATGTCTCTGGTAACTCCGCCAGATCGCCACACAAGAGATCTCTCGCTGAATAGATGTCAGCAGAGGCTCATCATCAGCATGGGACTCTGCACCAGCCTGGCCTTCCATAGTCCTCCGAGTGTCAGAGACATCGGCTGATACTGCCTCTGGCAGCTGGTCTGGCACTTGTGTGGTGCTGGCACCAGGTTGTGACCACGAATCCAAGGACGCACACATCCCAACTGAGGTGACTGTCTCTGAGCTGGTGCTTGGTGCGGGGAAAGGATGTGACACTGCACCTGTTGAGGTCCACTCCTGCTCCTCAGAGATGGATGGATGAGCCCTGGAGACGCTTCCTGGCTGCTGCTGTGTTTCACCTGCAGGGGAAAGAAGAATTATCAGGTGTGATCAGCATTCCTGACTGAAGGACAAGTCATTGACTACAGCGTGGCCACATGTGTGTGATTTTGACCTTGCGAGCAACCTTCATTGCATGATCCAAGCCATACCACCAAACCACCCCGACCGCCCATCTCCCCCTTGACCACAGTTTGGGGAACTCACCATCCTGGCCAGGTGCGCCGGCCTCACCATCAGCTACTGAGCATCCTCCATCCTCCCCTGCAAGCATCAATGCATCCTCCTCCGCTCTCTTAAGAAAGGCAAGGTTGGCCACTCCTCCACTGGTCTGGGCCCTCTCTTGGACATTCTGAGCCCTCTTCTCCTGTGGAGACACATGGCAATTAGTTCAGTCCCTTGACTTGAAAGAGCACCCACTCACCCCTTGTGCTGAATGCTGCATCTGGAACCAATGCCACTGAAGTGCACGATTGGCACACCTCTGCAGCATTCTGTGTCTCAGGTGTGCCCAATATATGGCTCATGACAGGGCTGCAGCCATTCACTCCAGCTGGATGGCTTCAACTTTACAGCATTAGCACTCAGTGACCCTCCCATATCAGTTTAAAGCTGCGATGTCTGCGACATGCCCCTTACCTGGACAGAGCGCAAAAGGTCATTGACCTGCTTGCGGCACTGGAGCCATGTCCTCCTCAACTCCCCGCGGCTGCTGACCTCCTCCGCAACCGCTAGCCACACCTTTTTGGTGACTTAGGGAGGCCTGCTCCTTCTGTCTGCTAGGAAGAGGATCTCCCGCCTTGCTTCAGCCACTTGGAGGAGGACATGCAGGGAGTACTCAGGGAACCTGGGTGCCATGCGGTTGCATCTCTCTGCCATTGCCGCAAGTGAGTTCTGTTCTGTCTTGGGTATAATAATGTTTATTGGAGAGGTCGCCCCTTTAATTTCCTTTGCACTCCTTTCACCCTCAGGCAGTTCAATTCCTTCTTCTAGCATGCTGCTCCTCCAAATGTCTTCCTTTCTGCAGGTAAGCCTCTCAGAGCCACCTTCTCCTGGCTCTAGCCCCGCCCTCGCTGATACTCACCCTCCCGCCCGCATGCGCCCTTTTTCTGTCATAAATACGCTGGCGAGCCACTAATTGGTTAGTTAGCGCTCAATTGGGGCGGCAGCTAGGCACGGAGCGGGGGCTACTTTGGCACCCACTTCCGTGTCCCGGAAGACGGAGCTGCCAACAAAGGTAAAATTCTGGCCCAAATCTATATTCAGTGCTGTTTTGGAACTGTCAATGTTTTGTAGTGCTGTTTCAGCTGTTGAAGTTGTTGTCAACTTTCTCTCATTTCACATGAGGCAGGACCCCCGGATCCATATACCCTCTCTCACACAAAGCAGTGCAGGAAGAAATGAACTTACAGAAGTAGGACACCAGTTCCCAGTTAGATCTCTGTCCTGTTTGACGCAGGCTGGCAAAATAGAGATAGAAAGCTTGTGCCCGTAATCAGTCAAAACAGTCTATTAAATAGATTGAAAAGCCAAAGTATAGTAGGAAATAGATCATTGACAACCTAGTGATAAAGCTTTTAGAAAATGTCATCTGACAGAAAGAATGTAAACAACTGGCTACATGGCCTGTATTCATTATCTGATTAATCAGCAGATCAGATAACCTGGTTGATACAGCCTGCCTGTTGCTCCATCATCCTGTAAAAAAATGAGCAAAATTCCATTTGACACTGTCAGACATATTTCTTCACTTGTAATTAGAAACATCAAAGAAAAAAAAATCCAAAGATTCACTATTTTAATATTTATTCATCAGGGTAACTGTAATCCCAAGCCAGACAACTGCATATGCATAACATTACTGCCCCCAAACAAAGAAATGCAGGTTGCTCTCCTAGCAACAGTCAGAGAAGACACAATTAAAATTGTTACAGTACTGGCAAGCTATAAACCCAAAATTTAAAAAAATCTTTAATTTGGAGTTGAAGTAGGACAGATCTCTCCTTTTTTAATGCAGTAATAGGATGTGGGCATTGCTGGCAAGGGCAGCATTTATTGCCCATCTCGAATTGCACCTGAGATGGTGGTTGTGAGCTGCATGCTTGAATCGCTGCAGTTCGGAGGGTGAAGGTACTCCCACAGTACAGTCAGGGAGAGAGTTCCAGAATTTTGATCCAGCAATGAAGAAAAACAGCTCTATATTTCCAAGTCAGGATGGTGTGGGACTTGGAAGAGGACTTACAGGTGTTGATGTTCCAACATGTCTTCTTGTTCTTAGAGGTGTTGGAGGTCACAGGTTTAGGTGTTGTTGAAGACACCTACTTTTCAATTTAAGATGTTTCCCGAAGATCTCATTATTTCTTTACTGAATTACAGACAAAATAATAGATCAGTTCCTCAGGGGTGTGAGTAGGAGTCTGTGTGAATAGAATTTATTATTGTATTTATAGTGCATTGCTGTGTAAGTTTTATTAATCAAGATAGTGTATTCAAAATTATCGAAGTTTTAAGAAAAACACATTTTCCCCAGTCTATTGATGTTGAAGCAATTCTTATCCTTTGAGTTACTGGATGTCCTTTGTGTTTTCATTACACAAGTTCTTGAAATGTTTTTTTCATGCATTGTTTTACTACATATGACAAAGTCTAATTAGCAGAATCTGTTTCAGTGCTAATATTGAAATAAAATGAATAAAAGCTTTAATGGCAGCATCAGTATCTTTCATTTTGCTGTCGGCTTTAAGAGCTAAATAAATGGAATCAACAATGGCAGCAAAAATCACAGCAACTGATTTTCTTTCCAAACCTATTCATATTGTAATATAGAGATCAACCCAAACTTTTTCACATCTATATTTATGAGTAATATTTCTTAAAAGTGGGATATGTTCTGGGAAAAATGCAGCCCACTAAAGGTCTGAAATGTTGCCAAATTGGTTTTATGAGAAAAAGGAGTTTGCCTGTTTAAGAGACAAACAGTAGCTGGTTGTAAATCTAAAAAAAAAATCCTGTTTTTGATATACATTAATGACTTGGACTTTGGGGTAAAGGCCTGCTCAGGTCGGGAAAAAGAACCGACCCGAACTCGACCAAACCACAGCAGACCCGAGCCCGAACCAGCCCCCGAGCCCCTCTGATTTTGCCCCGCGCCTGACCCGAACATCCCTTTACTTAGCTTTGGACTCGGAACGTCCATGAAGCTGCAGCGCATGCGTGATGATGTCATCGTGACATCACTCACTCACTGCGCAGACTCAGTTTCGTCCTGGACTCCCAGCTCAGGTAACTTTTTCAATTTCAATACTTACTGGCAGAGCATTTACCATGTGCGTCCTGCCTGACCCGACCTGAGCCCAACCTGGACTCAGCCCGACCCGACCTGAGCCCGAAAGCCAGAACCAGAGGAGGGGGCTCGACCCGAATCCGAACCCGACACATGTCATCGGGTCCCGTCGGGTTCGAGTCAGGTAGCAGGCCTTTACTTTGAGGCACAATTTCAAAACTTCCAGCTGACACAAAACTTGAAAGTGTAGAAAATAGTGAGGAAAATAGTAATCGCCTTCAAGAGGAAATAGGCAGGCTGGTGGAACAGGCAGACACATAGCAGGTGAAATTCAATGCAGAAAAGTATGAGATGGTACATTTTAGTAGGAAGAATGAGGAAAGGCAATACAAGCTAAATGGTACAATTTTAAAGGGTGTTTGTGCATTAATCTTTGAAGGTGGCAGGACAGGTTATCAAAGCAGTTACTAAAGTATATTGGATCCTGGGCTTTAGAAATAGAGGCATAGAGTACAAAATCCATGAAGTTTTGCTAGTTAGGCCACAGCTGGAGTATTGTGTCCAATTCTGAAAACCACACTTTAGGAAGAACGTGAAGGCTTTGGAGAGGGTATAGAATGTTTTCCAGAATGAGGAATTACAGTTCCGTGGAAATCCTGGAGAAGCTGGGGTTGTTTTCATGGTGGGTTTAAATAGCATAACTAAAGAGAACCTGTTTCCAATGGCTGAAGGGTTGGTAACTAGAGGTCACAGATTTAAGATGATTTGCAAAAGAACCAGAGGTGATAAGAGGATAAACTTCTGTATGTAATAAGTTCTTAGGATTTGGAATGCACTGCCTGATTGGGTGGTAGATACAGATTCAATAGTAGCTTTAAAAAAATAATTAGATAAATACTGAAGGAGAAAAAAATTGCAGGGAAATGAGGAAACAGTGGGGGAATGGGACTAACTGGATTGCTCTTTGAAAGAGCCAGTACAGACTCAGTGGGCCAAATGGCCTCCTTCTATGCTGTATTATTCTATGATTACAGTAGACAGTAAATAGTCTTTGGTGATACACTTCTTGAGCAGATGTATTTCCTCAAGAATTTTGTTTTCAGATTATCAATTATTAGCTGCAAAACGCTTTAATTATAGTGTTTATAGAATCCTCTAAGTTACTCATGCATACTTTCAAAAGCCTTTAATGTACAGCCAAAGTACACAATATATATGCTTGGACTACGTATACAACCTCACTCTCTTCACAGAATGTCGATATTGCTCTTTTTTTCTTGTGACTAAGTGAAATTGTGTTTTCTTCTTCAGCTATTAGAAAACAGATATTCTTTCTAAATGACCTGAATTCATATAAAGAACTGACATAGATTAAAGTATCAGATAAATGTACACAATATGAAAGCAAAGGAAGAAAATAATTAGTGAAATCTTTCAACCATTCTTCAGTCATTTTGCACGGTTGCTAAGATCTCACTATGCCCCATAAACTATTAAAAGGCAGCATAAAAAAGTCCTCAATGATTTACAGTGCAGTGATGTATGCATGTCTTTGAAATATTATAACTTTCTTTAGGAATACTGTACACATAAAATTTTAAGTGATCCTACATGTCTGCTGCTTCATGGGTAGCAGAGATTGCTTTTACATGTAACTATGCTTAACCTTCTAGTCTAAGGACAGATTTGATACTATTTTTCTCATAGTTTTATTCTCCAAAGTACAATAGGTAAATTCCCCCTTGCCTACCGTCACCCACCACCAGTAAATATGTCAGTAACACAAGTCAGTATTTGGTGCTATTAGCTAACGCATGTTTTCAGGAGTATATCTATTAATAACAAAAATCATGTTCACATTTGATGATTACCTGACAGTAAACATGCCATTTGATTACCACATAATTGGAACTATGTTCTCAATGGTAGCAAATGTTTATGCACAGGCATTTGTCTACGTGTGTGTGCACACATAATTACCTGCATGCAAGTTTATCCGTGCCTGAATGTGCATATTTGGAACTTAATATGGATCTTAGACAATGGGGAATAGTAATAAATGGAGAAATGCACCACCTGTAGCAGAATGATTGATGTCAGAGTGATTGGTGTAATACTGCATCCACCACTGATTTCAGTTTGCACATTAAGATAGGGATCGATGGTAAAACAAACCGAGTACTGAGAATTTATTCAGATTTTCAATCTTCAGTATATATATATTGAAGGGATTCTGACCAATTTTTGTTCTTTTTTCTAACATGTATACATAGAGAGTGGATTGGTTTTCCACCATATTGTCTAAGGTTTGTAAGGTACCCAATTTAGGTCACCTCCGAACCATCTAACATACTCAGTTCAAATTATTTGTATTAGTTATGCCCTGTGCTAATCGCTATGGACTTACAATGCAACTCTGAGTGCAATGTTTTAATTTCTGTCAACCAGAGTCATCAAAAATGAAATCAGCGATAAATAAATTGACTTTATTTGCAACATCCTGTTAATACAATTAATACCATTTGTCAGGTTAAGCACTGGAAATTACAATTAGAACTTAAGTAGATGTTGTTAACTGACAGAGTTGAAATTGATAAAACACAAATGTAATTTAAGCATATTGCTGTATCTCAGCCATAGCTGAATTCTCTCCGTTACAGTATAACAGATTTATATTCACTTTTCAAGGTTACCACATGGACTAACACAGTTAAGGTTACAGTTTGTATTCAATGTGTCGTTGACAAGTTCAAATATGGGGCTTTCCCACTGGTATGGGAACCGACAGTCTAGCTTTGTGGTACTAACCCTTTGGATTCTTCTGGGATGATTTGCTTCACTTTGGACAATCATGCCAATGGCCATCATCTTCCAACTTTGGTCACATTCTTCTCATCCTGGCTTAACTAACCCTGCACAAGTGTGTTTTTCTGTACTGTTATATTGTCAAGATACTCTCACACTGTGATCAAAGACAAGAGCTATTAAATGCAGTTGGGGTACATGTTACAAGTTTACTTCTGTAAGGTTAAATCTTTATAATTTCTTAACGTTACAACTTCATTCTCAATACTTTTTTAGAACATCTGCTTGTTCTTATTCTTTCTGCCTTTCAGCTATGTTTTTTCACCTTAGCTTTCACTTTCTACTTTCTGCTTCCTGTCTTCAATGTGGGAAAGAACATGGCTTTATACCTTACATTATGGCTTTATACCTTGCACCAAATTCCAGTGAGTATGTGGAAAAGGATCATCTATGTCACATAGATTTCTTCCAGGATGTCAATCAATTGGACAGGCATGTGTCAGATTATGATGGTCAAATTTGAAATATCTTGATAAGCATCAAGCCTTTTGGTATAGCTTTCCCAGCAGTTACAGCCCTACAGAGGCCATTATTCTGACATTAATGTCTTCATGAAAACTTTCCCATTTGTTCCTTTGCTGTTTACATAAACAGATTTACCCATCAATTAGGTTGTTCAGTTTACCATCTTAATAGGTCTATCACATGTATAGTTCCAGGCTTTCTAGAACATTTGTTGCCTGTCTGTGTGTGAGCTCTTTTATCTCAGCTTTCCTGGAAAACTTGATCTCCTAGAATTCTAGCATTAACCTTCAGGTTTTCCCAGAATTCAGTATTATGGTTCAGCAGAGTTACTTCCCGAAAACTCTGTGATTTTGATGCAATTGATAGTACCTCAGGAGCAGAGTGATAACACTTTTTCATTGGATTAAACTACCGTATGATTCACAGTGTATAATGGAAATTTTTCTCAATTACAGGAACCAGAAGGTTCTGATGAAAATACATCAACCTGAAACGTTAACTCTGTTTCTGTCTCTGCTGATGTTGCCAGATTTGGTGAGTATTTCCAGCATTTGCTGCTTTTATTTCAGATTTGCAGGATCCACAGTATTTTGCATTTGTACCTCATAAATTAACAAGAAATATAATGCAAACACAAAGCATGTTAGGGTTGCCCTCATTGGTTAGCATATGCATCCCACATGCAGAGTTGTGGAACTCAGTGATGCTGGTCCTATTGAAGACCAGGGAAATGGCTAGGCTCTGTTTCATTAGAGATAATCATTCCCTGGCAGTTATGTGGTGTGAACGTTACCTACCACTTGTCAGCTGAAGCTTGGATGTCAATGCATAATTACGAGTGTTTTTGTATGTAACATTGACAGTTTTGTGTATAAATATAATAACATTAAGTTTGTCTGGAAGCTTAATTTCAAGAGAATTAAGATGTTGAAATCTAGAGTTTTCAATGGCATATTTCTTCCAAAATCCTTATGATTGTTTAAGATGAAGACTCCCTGAGATTTCCCTCCCTGAGAGATACAGCGCAATATGTTACCTATTGCTTTCAATCCCTGGCCATCAACCCCATCCCTCTCCCTGGCAAAGGTGTGAGGCTGAACCAGACCTTTTGGAATCTTGGTGTCGTATTTAACCCCAAGATGAACTTCTGACCACATATCTGCCCCATCTCTTAAGACTGCATACTTCCACCTCTGTAGCATCACCTGACTCCACCCCTGCCTTTGCTCATCTGCTGTTGAAATCCTCATCCTTGCCTTGGCTACCTCTAGACTTGACTATTTCACTCTTGGCCAGCCTTTCTCCATAAACTTAAGGTTATCCAATATTTGCTGTGTGTCCAACATTTCTTCTAATTTTTTTTCCGAGCGCATGGGCAATTTCTTTAAGTGCATGGCCCCTTTAAATTTTTTTGCATGACCACACACGCACAGCAATTTAAAGGAGCTGACTTGTGCGCGGTCTCCACAGGGAATTTCGGGTTGCTACGCAGGTCGCTTGTATCCTAACTGGCACCAAGTCCCAGTCACTCATCACCCCTGTGCTTGCTGAACAACATTGGCTCTCGGTTGAGCAAGCCCTCAATTTTTAAAATTCTAATCCTTGTTTTCAAATCTCTTCATGGCTTCACCTCCTCCCTACCTCTGTAACATCCTGCAGCCCTGCAACCATCCAAGATATCTCTGCAGCTCCTCTAAAGCTGGCTTCTGGCACAATCCTAATTTTGATCGCTCCACCATTGGTGGCTGTACCTTCAGCTGCTGAGGCCCAAAGCTCTGGAATTGCCTCCCTAAACCTCTCTTGGCTCTTTTTAAGACGCTCTTTAAAATGTACGCTTTCATCATCTGCCCTAATATCTCCTTATGGCTCGATGTAACATTTTGTGTGATAACGCTCTTGTGAAGTGCCCTGATGTTTTATTATGTTGAAGCCACAAGTTGTTGTTGTTTCAGAGGTGTAGATTTTCTATTTGCTCGGGGAACAGATGGGGTAGATAGTGACAAACTATTTCCGTTGGTTGGGGAGTCTAGGACTAGGGGACATACTCTAACAATTCGAGCCAGATCTTTCAGGCATGAAATTAGGAAACACTTCTTCACTCAAAGTTTGGAACTCACTTCCACAATTGACAATTGATGCTAGATCAATTGTTAATTCTAAATCTAAGATTGATAGATTTTTATTAACAAAAGGTATTAAGGAATATGGGGAAAATATGGATATATGGAGTTAGGTTGCAGATCAGCCATGGTCTCATTGAATGGCAGAACAGACTAGAGGGACTAAATGGCCTACTCCTGTTGCTATGCTCCTATATAAAACTAGAATTATGATGTCTGCTCATTACAGAAATCTTTTATTTCTAATAATTTGCTTTCAATTAAAATGAAAATTGGGTGGCTGATCCATATGCCATTTTAATGCTCAGCCTCAAGTTAGAGATCTACCTCAGAAAGTTGTATGAAAATATGGAACTGACTCAATTCACAACTTCGTCTTTCAAAACTAATTATTTTCTGGTTCAAGAATTTCCTGTAAAGGATAATTGAGCCATTATACAATTTGTGCATGTATTATATTTTCCGAGTATTTTCAGAACTTCATGGGCTAGAAATTTGTCTTGTGCGGTAGTGCAAAACAGGTGGTATCAGATCGATTGTCCGTTATATGCAGCGCTTGATATTCAGTTCCATTGCAATCCAATACTGGTCCCATTTTAGCCCCATATCTCCATTTAATGAAAATAAATATGTTAATTGGTGTAATCTATTCAATGCTGTCTGTGAATGATATCTGCAAATTCCGAGAGTCTTTGGAAGTAAAGGCCTGCTCGGGTCTGCAAAAAAAACCCCGATCCGAGCCCAACAGAGCCACATCTGACCCTGAGCCTGACCCAGCCAGAGTCCTTCCATTTTTTCCCGTGCCTGGCCCGACCCGACCATCAGTTAACTTACCTTCTGTTTTTCACTTTGTTGCTGATCTGCACAAGCTTAAAATAACTGTAACAAAGCCACCTTTCTAGTCCAAAAATTAAATTAACATTTGAGCCACTTACCTGTGATAGAGCATGTCCGACTTAGCTGACCCGACCCGAGCCCGAATGCCAGACCCGGAAGTGCAACCCAACCCGACCCGAACCTGACACGTCATCAGGTCCCGTCGTGTTCGGGTCGGGTAGCAGGCCTTTATTTGGAAGCGTAGTGTTAGATTGTCTTACATCAAATACAGTGAGCAAGCGGAATAATTGGAGAACACACCTCTGAAAGGTGAAATTGAGAAACGGAACACCTACCAAATCATGGAGGCAATGACCACTCACAGAAATTGCTGTTGGATGAGAAGACTGTTCCATAAAACCTGAAATTCACTTTTTATTTTTCATTCCTGTGGTCATTGCCTAACAATGAGTTCAGCAAAACATGGAAGTTTTATTTCATAGGAAGAAAGAACTTGCATTATACTGCATCTTTCACAACTTGGTGCCACAAAGGACTTCATAGCTAATTAATTACTTTCTGAAGTATAGTCACCATTGTAATATAATATGCATAGCAAGGTCCCACAAATTGTAATGATTGCACAAAGGATGTCACACCAAATACTGTGAATAATGTGTACTATGCATCTTGGACATAAGGTCCACAATGGACTTATGGTGGTTGTAATAACTGTATACATAGTTAATAGTATTCAGTTTAGTACTCAATGCAAATTTTTTTGAAATGTCAATTCATCAATAGATTTACTTTGCTTGCAGATCTTGTTACATCTGAATGATGTGGTTTGAAAAATTTTCTTTACACCATTACCATAAACCATGCGAAAACAATCAAGCACTCATTACTATTTAGCGTATTTAATATAGAGAAAATGGAAAACTGAATTATCAACCAGCTGTGTCAACATGTGCTATGAGAGATTAGAATAGAATTACAGTGCTTTGATGTTTCTGATTGACCTGTTATATATTACTTACTGTGCTGTATGAAAGAACCTTCTTTGAATCTCTAAGAAGCTCTCACTTACGTAACACGAGAAGCCATGGAAAGTGCAGGCTTATTTGTACTTTGCGCTTTTTGAGTAATAGCCACAGTAAATTTACACAGTGTTGGGCAAGATGAATTACTGCCACAAAATAACTGAACAAAAGTAATTCTTTCAACTTTGGTGATTTTTCTGGGAAAAGACATGTTACAGCCCTACCATAATAAATGTGTAACTGTGTAACAGCCCCGACAACCAATTTTATCTGCAGCACCTGTGGAAGAGTCTGTCACTCTAGTATTGGCCTTTATAGCCACTCCAGGCGCTGCTCCACAAACCACTGATCACCTCCAGGCGCTTACCCATTGTCTCCCGAGACAAGGAGGCCAAAGAAGAAGAAGATAATAAATGTGATGTTGTGATGTGCAGGTGTAGTCCTTGTCATATAGTTAGACATCCATTTGGCAAATAGACTTCATAAGTAATATATTCCGTTCAAAATCTGTCCATTTGGTTTTCCATCATGTTTTCAGTTATGTATTACCAAAAATATAATTTACCAGTATTTACCTGGACAATTTGCATTATTCAGAACACTTCCGTTACCCATTATAATTTATTGATTGGTTTTGGTCCTTTGCATAGAAGGTAACTCAAACTATTTACATTATTATTTTTATGGCAATAAATTACAAAAAATGAATTTCTTTGTTGAAGCTATGGCATTCCATGATCTTTTAGCAATGCCAATGTAAAAAATTCGACATGTTCTTCCCATACTCAAGTTTAAAAACCAACTACACTTTTCATTGAAATATTAAAAATGGAATCCACTAAACTTTGATGGTTTACACTGTTACGATCGAGGCGGGAGCAGTGCACTGTTTTTCTAGTTTCACTTCTCCACAGGTCAAAACCTATATTTAAGTTTTTTCTCCAGTTGTCAATACGTCAATCATAGACTCTATTTTTATCCCAGAACAAAATACACCAAGCAGGTTTCTTTAATAAATAACAAAATTATCAGTTTATTATAAAACGTGTCTTAACCTGTATCGATGCAAAGCATTAACACACAGATTGAAATATACCAAGTTCCCTTTTTACCTTAGCCCCTCACACACACACACACCAGTAAACTGAAAAAATAGAGATTTACTCTTTAGAGCTCTATTACAAAACAAAACAGGTAAAAATACTTTGGCCAAATACTTGCTAATTGGTGAAGAAAAAAGACAAGATATGGAAAGATGTCAGATGACCTTTGTTTTGATTTGGCATCCCAAATACACGTAGACAGCTGTCACTGGATCTTTCTAGAACAGTTCTTGTCAGGCGACGTTGAAGATCAGTTTGGACAGGCTTTCCAGGAAAAATGCAGCAACAGGGGTTTCAGGCAGTTGCTTACACTTGCTTCTCAGAGCTTCTCAAAAGATGGAAAAAGTGGCAGGCTTTTTAACAAGTTGGAACAGGCAGAGTTGGATTTGCTCCCTTGGCAAGTATTCTCCAACTGTCTTTTTAACACTGTCCATATCACCAAGTCACTGTCCAAAGTGAAACCAAAAACAATGTCACAAGAGTCAAGCCTCCTGACCCCTATAAATCTTGATCTGTCACTTCTTTGTAAACATCTTTCCCTAAGTCAAAAAACCCCTACTGGATAATTATCTGAAGACAGGTGACCTCCAGTTCGGGCTTGCTTTTCACACTCCTTGATTCTTCCAGTCGCTGTTGTTTACAAGTTAAGTCCAAAGACCTTCTGATGACCTCTTTTAAAAAAAACACACAAAGTTCCAGCATCAATGGAATCTTTTTTTCAGTTTTCACACACAAATCCTCACAAGTTAACAAAAAAATGGAAGCATTTGTAACAACACATAAAGCTAGATAGAGCCGAAATCTCTAAGACTCACTCTTAGTCATTGGATGTGGTAGATAGAATTGAATTTCATCCGCCCTTCCCAACTACATTTATGTGGAATAATTGGTACCTCTGGGGTTGCTGACACAGTTCCTCAAAAAGCTGACAACTCAAAACGTAGCCCTGATGGCTTAACGGTGACCGAATAAGTTAAATTCTGTTCTTATTAAATGGGACTCCAAAATTTGCAGCAATAGTTTGGAGATCAGAAATTCAGTATATTTTTCTGTGCAAGATAAACACCAATGGCCTAGATTTTATGGTCAGCTGTGAACGAACAGTGCTCGCCGTTCATTACATTTACACTTGCCCACAGACTTTCTATCGGTTTTGGCACTGGAACTTGCAGTCATTAGAAATCCAAAACAACATAGCATCCTCCACAGGAGATTTGTAACCTATATGAACAAGGTGAGCAACTATGTGTCTCCTTAACCAGTGGGATTGAAGAATCCTTACTGAGACATGCAGGGTGGAATCTTACCACCTTATTCTCTGGCTCAATGGTGGGACCATTTTTGGGTCCCGATTGGTGGGCCTTCCAGTTGCTTTTTACCAGAGCAAACCAATTAAGAGCCTGCCTCCCGGCTCCCCGACCAATTGGAGAAGACGGGCAGGATGACGCGGCCATTCTGTCAAGGGAAGGATTTCTGTTTAAAGGGACCATGGCATGTTTCAGAAAGGCTCAGCAGGAATAGGAATTTTCAGGCTGCAGCACCAACAGGAATAGAGAAGAGACCTGGGAAGGCTGATCCCCAGGTCTTTCACTCTTACCTGGGAGTTTAGCAGAGAGGCTGCAGTGAGCCAAGCTCTCCCAAGGTCAAAAGAAAGAGGAAAATCGCTCCAACCAAGCAGCCATGTTTGGAAGTAGCCGAGGAAGTCATCAGCCAGAATGTGTTCTCCCCCAATCTGGAGACCATAGACAAAGAGGACCAAGGACCTCAAGAGGGCATGAAAGGTCAGTAGCATGAAACTTTCTGGTGCCAAGCCCCACACTCTGACTTGACCAGGATGCTCCTGTACAGCACACCTCAGGTCAACACACATTGCAGTTCCTCTCATTCCTCTCTCTGCAAGCACCCCACATCCCAATCTGAGCAGCCAACACCCATACTTACCCTCAGCCTATTGCCCTCGTGTTCATGCCTCACAGTCACCCTGCACCAATGGTATCCTTCCCTCTTCTGCACCATTACCAGCACTCACACCTCCCTGCTTTCTCTCCTTACAGGAGAAGAGAACACACAACTTGGCAAGAGGCAGAGACACGGGGTGGAAGGAGGTGGCTGGGGGGGTGGGGTGGTGATCCTCCAGTGACAGACCGTTGCCAACCTGGTCCACTGTGAAGGAGGTCTTGTTCCAGGAGGCTGCAGATGTCAGCTGTAACCTGACATCTGAGCCTCCTGAGGCACTGGTGCTCAGGCATGTCAAGAAAGCTGATCCTCTGCCTATAGCCCCTGTGTTGGGATCTCGCCTCCTTCCAAGTGATCTTGGTGTCCATCCCAATTGCCCTGTGGCTGGTGTTGCTGCTTGCCCCCTTCCCTTGATCCTCAGCAAAGGTGGACAGTGGAGGTGCACGAGCTGCTCCAGTCCCACTCTGAAGGCTGGCAGCAGGGAAGTATAGCTAAAGGTGGGTGAAGTGCTGGACAGGTCAAGTGCCTTCGAAGCAGTTGGCAATCACTTGTCAAGCAATGATAACACTCTCTGATGGAAGGAGTGTTTTGGTCAGCAGTCTCTCAATGGCCCTGACTGGTGCTCTTCATTGTAACTGATTAAAGCCTTCCCAGCTTGTCAGTTTCACTGAAGAGTTTCTTCCCATTATGCACTCACCTTCTCCAACCTGCTGGATTGCAGACACAGCATGGAACTCCTGCACTGTTGGGAAAGAGAGAATCCATGCACGAATTCATTCCAAAATGCCTTCTTAAGTATTTCAATTGGCTTCTCGACTCAGGCACGGGGCTTCCCCGTTGCACTTCCAACCTGCCCCTGGAAAAGTCGGAAGGGGGTGGGATCACGTTGGGATCCTGACCCGACACCATTTTCTGCAATTTTCCTGCCCTACATCCACGCAAACTTGCCTCAACCATCCCGGTAAAATTCCACCCATGGGACGCGATTTCAATTCCAGGGTCAAGACCCCAAGACCCCAACATCACGCTCATCATTTCCAGGTCCTGACCCCGGCAATGCATTCGCTGTCCAATTAGCGGCGGTGGGCATGGGAAGGAGACAGGCCACATGAAGCAGCGGGCCCACTTTAAAGGGCAAGCGGCAGCCACTGCTGTTGTTGCCGTTCGTCTCAATAATGGTAGGAGGAGCTGAGCAGAAGGCAGTAGATAGGGCGGGCCTCTGTGCCTGGGCAAACCCCGTTTTTCTGTTGCCTCACTTGAGGTGCTGCTGGAGGCAGTGACAGCATGGAGAGGCATCCAGTTCCCTGCCAGTGGCATGAGAAAGCCTACAAGGCAGACCAAGAAGGCGTGGCTGGGGCTGGCTCATGAGGTCAGCAGCAGAAAAGTGGTGAGGAGGAACTGGGTCCGGTGCAGGAAATGTTTCAATGACCTGCTTAGGTCTGGCAAGGTAGATCCAAAGATAGACCCAGATGGCATGCCTCCTGGTCAGCAGTCACCAGAATGGAAAAGAGAGGGACATCCTGAGGGCGCATAGAGTTCTCCTGACCATAGGAGAGATGTGCACACAGCAGCATTGATGACCCACAAACATAGTTCATAACCCTAGCGCTATTGGACAGTAGGCTACAGAGAAGACTGCAACATCTTATGTGAATGAAAAGCTGCAAGTGGTGAGGGAGAGAAGCATTGTCCTAAAGCCATCTTTCTTCACCTTATCGGCGAAACAGGAGAGCAATGTCAGGGGGAATGAGAGGGCATGTATGGACAGTGGAGTGCTCCAGCTCATGTCACTGACGCATTTTGAGGAGCTGGCCCTTGATCTGGCGAGAGTGACAAGCCACTGGGACATTGGAGATGGAGAAATGGGAGTCCAACATCGACAAGGTGGAAAAATTTCAACATCCCCAGGTTCAGGGGATGCATGGCAATCCTCCCCATGCAACCAGCTGTCAGTGCATTAGCTGCCATCCTATTATTTTAAGCAGAAGAAGCATCTGTTCATTGTGCTGATTTATCATGACCACTTTCTCTTATATCATCAGCTCCGTAATGCGGGTAGCCAGTAGCTGCAGATGGATACACTTCCTGCACACATGGTCACCAGGGACACTGGAAGCGTCCCTGATTTCCCACATAGCGCAGGAGGAGCACATCACGGGGCTGAGCTCTCCTGCCATGACTTACCCTTAGGTAAATTAGTTACTCCCTTAATTAAAAAATACTAATTATACTAGGGGCCTTGTACTACCCATTTCAATCTAAAGTCCTTAAAATAAAACACTTAGTAGTACTCACCTTATCACCAGGGGATTTTTTTCCAACAATAAAACAACTTTCCTCTTATTTTTTTAAGATATTCTAACAGCTGCTACTCACCAACCAATCACCTTGCAGCTCTCCTCTGACATCACTATTTGCCTTTTTTTTCAAAACTCCGGCGCGCTGGAAGAGCTGCGCTCCGCTCCCGCAAGGTAAGAGACTGGGCCTCGATCCTTGGGGTCGATTTATAGGCTCCGCTCCCGGCATTCTCCCCACAGGTCCGCTCCGCTCCTGGAAGGTAAGAGACTGGGCCTCAATCCTCGGGGTCGATTTATAGGCTCCGCTCCCGGCGTTCTCCTCACAGGTCCGCTGTGGTCCGGTCCGGTCCGCTCCCGGAAGCTCCGCTCCCAAAAAGGCTATTCTCGGTGCTTATGAGTTAGTGTACAGGCAAAGATTTCGGAACCTCTAGAAACAGCCTGGGCAGACCTAAATGGAATTTGAGAGGGTAAAGCAAATTAATTTTGATCATTGGATCCATGCTCTAAAGGTAGAGGCCACATATGAGAACCTTAGGGATATTAATTCTCCTTGAAGAATTTCAGTGGCGCAGTGGTTAGCACTGCAGCCTCACAGCTCCAGCGACTTGGGTTCAATTCTGGGTACTGCCTGTGTGGAGTTTGTAAGTTCTCTCTGTGTCTGTGTGGGTTTTCGCCGGGTGCTCCGGTTTCCTCCCACCACCAAAGACTTACAGTTGATAGGTAAATTGGCCATTATAAATTGCCCCTAGTAGAGGTAGGTGATAGGGGAATATAGGGACAGGTGGGTATGTTGTAGG
Organism: Heterodontus francisci; assembly: GCF_036365525.1. NCBI lineage: Eukaryota > Metazoa > Chordata > Chondrichthyes > Heterodontiformes > Heterodontidae > Heterodontus > Heterodontus francisci. The sequence continues at coordinate 79,962,380 of NC_090384.1, read as the reverse complement.
AATATGGGATTAGTGTAGGATTAGTATAAATGGGTGGTTGATGGTCGGCACAGACTCGGTGGGCCGAAGGGCCTGTTTCGGTGCTGTATCGCTAAAATAAAAAAAAATAAAAAATAATTTAAAAGTTCACTCCTTCCATTCGTAAGAACTCAGGTAGAGAACCAGAAAGTTTTAACAGCCAGACAGGCTGCTGAGATCGTTGATGATTACGACTTGTTTTGAAGCCCAAACCCTTTGTCCGTCACCTCCATAAACCCGAGAAGGATAGCAGGTGGAAGGGTGAAAGGAAGACAAGTAGCCAGGGACAAGAAGGGATAGCTGGGAACTCCTCGGGATCTCCTCCTCAGGCCAGAAAGGAAGGTGCTGAGGTTGGAGGTTGGAGGTGAGGTCCAAAAGCCTAAGTGTTACCATTGTCACAAAGTGTGACACCTTCGTGCAGAATGATGGAGTTGCGGGGTAAACCCATGGGACTTATTGGGGTGCACAACGCCAATGCAGAGAAACGGGCTGTTACGACCAGATGAGAAAGGGGTCTCGGGTTCCCTCTCAGCCTTCACCTGGTCTTACTGTAACAGAGTTTTATTTTAAAGCACCATGTTTTTAGCTCCCCCTTAGTGAATCCTTGCTCTCTAACCTCCAATTATAAGGCAAAGAAACGAGCCAAACAGGTTTTCTTAGGTTTAAAGAAAAAGGTTGAACTTTATTAAACTTAAACTCTAATTTGGTTAACGCCTACGGATATGCGACGTGCCGATGCTAGCATGCATATGCGATACAACATGCAGATAGAGACAGAAAAGAGCAGAAGAAATAAAGTGGAAAAGTTTGAGGCAATATCTGAAGATGGTCTTAGTTCCTGTTTTTCAAGCTCGTTGTAAAGTCCTTGATTGTAGGTAGGTCTTGCTTTTTGTTGGGGCCCAGTATTCTTCTTAAACCTTGTTCGATGTAGGAGACTTTTCTCTCTTGAAGTTCATGTGTCCTCAGTGGGTCCAGCGCCTTGTGAGACAGGGATGGGAGCAGACAGGAGAGGTCTTCTCACTCCAGGAGCAAAGAGTCTTTTTTCAGTTCAAACTCTTTTGTACAATTCAGAGAAACCCAGGTTGCCAAGCAGGTTAGTCACATGACTAGCTGGTCTGACCATGTCTGTTTGTGGGTTCTCTTGTCTTAGCCGACCCTGGAATGTCTCTCCTTACAGACAATACCTGGTCCTCAGAGTCTGTTGTGGGTTAAACTGGAGCAGGGAATAGCCCTTTCGTCCCTCCAAGCACTGTCTGTTAATGTTTTTTTCAGCCACGGTTGATCTGTTAAACAAGTCATTTCCTCGCTCCAGCAACAGTTTAAAATCAATGTTCATATGACAAAATTAATATGCCTCTTTCTTGGCAGGTTGGGGGAGGGGGTGGGTCTGCATGACAGGGGCCCTGACCGGGAATATGACAGATCAGGCTGCAGCTCTGACTGCAGCTGTAAGGCCAAGTACAAAAACCGCTGTGAGTGCGGGGGACATGAACAAGATACCTGAGAATTATAGGGAATTCTTGTCAGGCTGTTATATTAAAAATGGGATTCTGATGAGGAAGTGGAGACCTCCTCACAGACCTGCGGACAAAGAATGGATGGTTGTTTATCAGATACTGGTACCGCCCAGGTATTGTTGGGAAATATTAAGGATAGCTCATGAAATTCCTATTGACGTGGGGTTCCAGAAGTCCCGATCACATTGCGGTTGACATTCTTACTGGCCAAGTCTTTCCAAGGACGAGGTGCAGTTTTGCAAAACGTGCCATACATGTCAGATTGTGAGAAAACCACAACCTGCCATAAAACCAGCACCTCTAATTCCCATACCAGTTTTTGGGGAACCATTTAGTAAGATGTTGGTCGACTGTGTAGGACCTTTACTGAAAACAAAGGCCGGACATCAATATATACTCGCTATCATGGATATAGCTACTCGGTTCCCAGAGGCCATTCCGTTGAGAACAATTTTTGCTAAGATAGTGGTAGAGAAGTTACTAGATATGTATTACTGATTGAGATTCAGCTGGATAAAGGTTCCAGTTTTATGTCCAAAATTTTCCAGGAAGTTATGAATAATTTGTTGTATAACAGTGTTACGAGATTGCTTCTATTTCTTTTGTAAAATACGTTTTAAGGATTTAGAGTTGAATTATGGACATTGATTCATCTGGAATCTTGAAGAGATTCCTGAACGTTGTGATTTTTAAAAGAAGTCACCAGAAAGTTCCTGGGTTTGGCTTGTAAACAAATTTTACTGGAAGGCACCTGTCTGTAGATAATCACCCAGTAGGGGTTGTTTAACTTGGGGAGATGTTTACAAAGAAATGACAAGTCAAGATTTATAGAGGTCGGGAGGCTTGACTTCTGGGCTGTTTTAGTTTCAATTTGAACTGTTAGAAAAGACAGTTGTTTTTTGCCTGCCAAAAGAAGAAGACCCAGCTCTCTGTCTCTCTTGAAAAGAAACCGAGAGGAGTATAGAAAGTGGAGGGGTGAAATCAAAAAGGAAATTGGGAAAGCAAGAGAGGGCATGAAAGAATATTGGCAAGCAAAATCAAGGTGAACCCAAAGATGTTTTAATCAATACATTAAGAGTAAGAGGATAACTAAGGAGACAGTAGAGCCCATAAAAGACCAAAAGGGTAACCTATGTGTAGGGGCGGAAGATGTTGGTATGGTTCTTAATGAATACTTGGCGTCTGTCTTCACAAAAGAGGGGGACGATGCAGATATTGTTGTTAAGGAGGAGTGTTAAGTATTGGATGTGATTATCATAGGGAAAGAGGAAGTGTTAATGGGATTAGCATCCTTGAAAGTTGATAAATCACCAGGGCCGGATGAAATGTACCCTAGGCTGTTAAAAGAAGCAAGTGAGGAAATTGCAGCAGGACTGACCATCATTTTCCAGTCCTCACTGGATATAGGTGTGGTGCCGAACATTTCAACCAGGGGATGAGGTGTTAGTATTATTGCCTTTACAGGGTGAACCGCTGAAAGCACGGTTTAGTGGTCCATATAAAGTGGTCAAAAGAATTGGTAAAGTTATTTATTTGATTGACACCCCAGATCGCCGGAAAAGAACTGGCTGTGTCATATCAATATGTTGAAACAATATCATCTGTGGGAGGAGGATAAGCAAACACAGGTATGTCAGGTAGGAGGGACAGTGAAGGTGAATGGGATAGTGACGATGAGGCAGAAGGAGGCCGAGACAATTCTCAAATTGAACCCCTGACTATCTGGTTAGCTAATACTGAATTATTAGGGAGATTGGACACTATGCTTTCATATTTAGATGCAGAACAATAAGAAGACCTAACAGGGCTATTCACAGCATTTGAAGAAGTCTGTAAGGACAAGCCTGGATGAACAACCTTAGCCACACATGATGTGGATATAGGGGAATCCTTTCCTATAAAACAACATCCTTATCACTTAAGTGCAGAGAAACAGGCCCAGGTGAAAGCAGAAATCCAATATATGTTGGAAAATCACCTAATTGAACCCAGTCAAAGCAGTTGGAGTTTTCCAGTGGTATGAGTACCTAAACCTGGCAATTCAACTAGATTCTGCATAGACTACAGAAAAGTTAATGCAGTAACAAAGGCAGACTCCTACCCAATTCCTCTCTTGGAAGACTGTATTGACAAAGTGGGCAGCGCCATGTTTCTTAAAAAAAATAGATTAATTAAAGGGATTCTGGCAGGTTCCTTTAACATCCCGAGCTAAAAAAATATCATCCTTTGTCGCACCAGACGGTCTTTTCCAATGTCGAGTGATGCCATTCGGGCTAAAAAATGCCCCAACCACTTTTCAGAGACTAATGAACCAAGTGGTAGCCAGTATTCCTAACTGTGTGGTTTACCTTGATGATGTGCTGGTAAACAGTGACACTTGGAAGGACCACTTGGAATAACCAGAAGATCTGTCTAGGAAATTACAATCAGCTGACTTAGTGATAAACCTTGCCAAAAGTGAATTTGCAAAAGTGAGATTAACCTACCTTGGGCATATAGTAGGGAAAGTACAAATGTTGTCAAGAACAGCAAAAGTACAAGCATTGGTGGAGTTCCTTACCCCTAAGACTAAGCAAGAAATCGTAAGATTTTTGGGGATGTGTAGTTTCTACCACGAGTTTGTACAAAATGTTAGTACTATAGCTGCTCCACTGAAAGATTTGCTACAAAAAAAAGAAAACCAAGGTAGTGTGATCAGGGGAGTGCCAAGCATCTTTTGAGAGGCTGAAAGCCATTTTGAATAATGAACCAGTGTTGACAGCTCAAAATTTCACTAAGCCCTTCAAGATGCTAGTGACCTGGGGGTTGCTGCAGTCCTGTTACAAGACGATGAGTCAGGCACACAAAGGCCAGTGGGATACTTTTCCAAAAAGCTAAATCGACACCAAAAAAGATATTCAACCATGGAAGAAGAAACCCTGGGCTTATTACTATCGCTTAAGCATTTTGAAGTCTATGTCGTCCATGAATACAGAGAGACACAGGTATATACTGATCATAGCCACCGAGCCTCTGTGGAAAAATTCAAAAACTGGAATGCCAGACTATTCCGATGGAGTTTACTATTACAACCTTATTACTTAAAGATTATCCATACTGTGGGAAAAATAATGTAACTGCGGATGCTTTGTCTAGAATCTAACTTTGCTTTAAGTTATCTGAGTGCAAAGATGGTACAAAGCTGTATTAGCTACAGGTAAAGAGTGAATGAGAATGAGTGTGTAAATGTGTTTTAATAGTTTTCATCTTTTCTTTTCACTCTTTGCAATGAAACACATTTAAAACTGGCATTTCATTCCTCCAAGGATGGAGGTGCTATGAATGTCCTTCCATTTTTAAATTTTTTTTTGAGGACTTGTGTTAAAACTGAAAAGATTCCATGGATGTGTTTTTTTTTAACCAAGTTCACCGAAAGGACACTTGAGATGTTGTTTTAAAGCCTGTGCTGTAAATCATGTGCTTTGGGCTCAGTAAACAACAGAACCCTTGGTGACCTGGGGAAAATGGTTACAGAGAAACCACGTCAAGGTTTATGGAGGTCAGGAGGTCGACTCTCAGACTGGGGTTTGCATTGTTTTCAATGCAGTTGGGGTGTGACCTGTTTGAAGATAATTGGTGTTGTCCTGCCAGGGGCAAAAAAAAACACCCACCTCACTTCCTTCTCTTGCTCTTTGAAGAAATTCTGCAAAGATCCAGTGCGAGAGAGCTAAAATCCCTGGTGTTGCATAGCTCCGGAGAAGCTAAAAAAAATCCTGCGATTCAAGTGTGTGCTGTCAGAAAACCTTGATGCCACATTTCACCTGGAAAGCCTACTGGAATAATTCTTGACATCTCCAGAATGGACTGCTTCTGAAATGATCCCAGTGACCCGTCGCCGTTTACCTGGACACCAGACCAAAAAGGGACAACTGACTTCTTTCCATAGCTTCTCTTTTTTTTGTCAAGAATTAGCAAGTATTTGGCCAAAGTAGTCTTTGTTTTCTAACAGACCTCTGCAGAGAGAAATTCTGTATTTTTCTTCAGCGTGTGTTTGAGTGTAATTGGGGAATTTAAAAAGGGAACTTTCATATTTCAATCTGTGTGTTAATGCTTTGCTTCGTTACTGGTTAAGTCTTGTTTTATAATAAACTGATAATTTTGTTGTTTATTAAAGAAACCTGGTTGGTGTATATTATTCTGAGATAAAAAAATAGAGTATATGATTGGCTGTACCAGTAACCGAGTAAACATTTAAATATATGTTGTGATCTGTGGAGAAGTGGAATTAGAAAAGACAGTGCACTCCTCCCACCTTGATCGTAACACTGTATAAAGTACTGGAGGATTCCGACTATGGGAGTCTGCAAGAGGAATTGATTCGGGACAGATTAGTAGTCAGGGTTATAGACGAAGCGCTATCAGACCAGCTTCAGTCGAAAGAAGATTTGACTTCGAAAAAAGCCATTTTATTGAGCAGGCAGGCAGAAGTACAAAAGAGTAATCGACTACTAGTTCAGGGGGATCGGAGGAGTCCAACCTCGAAAGTTCTGGAATCAGTTGGGTCCGTTCAGAAGGCAGAGAGTAATGGCGTCAGAAAGCCTGCGTGGCAGGAAAGACACCTACAAGTAGCAACACTGAATTGCAGTAGGTGTGGCCATGAGCGACACTGGTGGGAAAATTGTCCTGCCTGGGAAGCTGAATGTTTCTGGTTCAAGAGAAAGGGGCACTTTCATCAGATTGTCGCGGCAGAAAACAAATGCTGCAGACTGGTAAAAAGATAGAAGAAATAAAAGAGGGTCAAACAATTAATACTCCCTTCCTAGGAGGAGTGCAGGGAAAACAACGAAGATTGCTGGGAAACAGAAATTTTAGTGGGAGAAAATAATACCACTTTCAAATTAGATACGGGAGCAGCGGTTTCTAACCTATCTGAATCATACACCTTGGCTAAGCAAAGAAAGGCTTAGCAAAACCAACAAAAATTATATGGGCCAGGAGGGATTCAGTTGAAGGTTGTGGGAGAAATACAAACAACCTTAACCCACAGAAACAACATGATCCCAGAAACCCTATCTGTTATTAGGAACCAAGCCTGTTCGCTCTTTAGTGAAAAAGCATGCCTAGCCTTAAAGATGTTACACAGGGTGGTAGCAGATCGTCCCAGAAAACTCTTCATCGGTGGTCTGAATACTGAAACAAATGAAAAAGCACTTGAAACAGTGTTTGGCAAATATGGAAGAATAGTAATAGTCCTGCTGATGAAAGATCATGGAACTAATAAATCAAGTGGTTTGTTTTTGTTACCTTTGAAAGTCCAGGAGCTATGAGGAATGCAGCCTGGGATATGAATGGGAAGCCTTTGGATGGAAAACCCATTCAAGTACAGCTATCTATTAGCCCACCATTTGAAATAGTGGACGATGTAGACCACCTCCACTCCCAAGCAGCTCTGGTCCTCCTAGGAGGATTCGAGGAGGAATAAGAGATTCTCCCCAAAAAGGTGGGCAGGGTAAGTGGATTCAGAGGAAAGAACAGTACTACCTTAAGAGGAAGGTACCACCACCTAAAAGGCTCCTTCCTTCGAGGGCAATGTGAAGTGAAAAAATGGGGGGGGGGGGGGGGAAGAGGACGTGGCTCAAGAGGACCTTCCTCACGCGAAAGGGATGGTTATGGGTCACCTCCATCTCGCAAAGAGATGATACCATCCAGAAGAATTGATGAAGGATCAACAGAATCAGCTACCAGAGAGACCTGATGAACCAGAGACACAACCAACAACAGATAACCCAGACGACAGTGAAGACAGAGAACATGAGTCATCTGATAGTTCCACTCACACACAGGAAAGGGAGGAAGAAGAACTGAAAGATTCAATACCCCAAACAAGTGAAAGAAGAACATCTTGTGGCAGAGTCGTGAGAACCCTGCAGATCTGATGAGTGAAGTCAGAGACTTGGAGGGGAGATGTAGTATAATTTACATAAGCTGTTTCTGGGTAGATTATGTATATAGACCTTAAGCATTATCACAGGATGTGATGTCACAAGTTTGTACCTCATGTTGCTCAGTATTCATGTAGATACCCTAGTAAGAAGACGCCTGTCAATAAACTTCTGTTACTTTGACCCAAAGTCTACTTTCCTCATTCAATACCAATAGCACAATGACAAGATAGTCCATCCTTCACAGCCTTGAGCAGGACCTCTAGGTCCACATCCGTGAAACAAGTGGCTGTCCTGCCCCAGGCCTCTGCCTCTCCTGAGACATCTATCAAACAGTAGGTAAAGTAAAGAAACATGACCTTCCCTTAACAAATGCATGCTGACAATCCCTGATTAATTCTTGCCTTTCTAAGTGGCAGTTTATCCTGTCCCTCAGAATTGGTTCCAATAATTTACCCACCACTGAGGTCAGACTGACCGGTCTATAATTATTTGACCTATCACTCACACCCTTTTTAAACAATGGTATAATGTTCACAGACTTCCAATCCTCTGGCAGCTCGCCCGTATCCAGTGACGATTTGAAGACGATCCTCAGAGCATCCAGTATTTCTTTCCTAGCTTCCGTTAACAACCTGGGATGTAATCCATCCAGCCCTGGCGATTTATCCACTTTCAAGGATGTCAGACCCTCTATTATTTCCTCTTTCATTATGCTTATCGTATCTAATATTTCACACTCCTCCTCTTTAACTACAATGTCTACATCAACCCCCTCCTTTGTGAAGACAGAGACAAAATGGGCATTAACCAAATGGGCATTAAAGCCTGGATTTTCCTCATAGCAGCAGGGTAACAGTGATGCATGACTTACACTTGTCCTGCCAACCTCAACACTGCCCAGACACTTTTCCTGGATGCAGGATGGGCTCCTGTTGGGATCCCTGACAGCAAGCAGTAGTCTGCTGTGACAATACAGGAAAATCCGAGTGCTGCTGTAGCAAGACCACTATTGCAGCACAAGAATAAGCTGATGGGCATTAAATGGTACAAGAGCCCAAAGAAGAGCAGACAAAATTGTTTTTAAGCAGTACCTAAAACTGAGGCCTAAAAATGTTAGAAGGGAGAGAAGGCCTATTCAAGGCGTCATGTCATTTGAACACATTGGGGTTGTTTCCGTGTTTAGCTTGGGCCTACTACTATATTCCACCAGGTAGTCTTGAGAAGCAATGGCAAGATGAGTGGATGAAAGAGAAATGAGATGGGAGCTATGTCTCATACACCATGCAAATTTTTGCTCATACACTTAAGAGATGTCTTCAGTATTCCAGAATGATCTCAAAGGAATGAATGGGCAGGAGAGGAATTTTTATTCCTGCACTGATTTTTATCAGCAAAAGCTAGCATGTGGACAAATGTCTAGAAATGCCATTAGAGTAGATATTGATAGTTGGCATGTATGAAATAGACAAAAAGAAAAACAAAGCAACATTATCATGTATATTTTCCACTGTGTCATCAGAGCTACAGTTGAGAAATCAATAAGGGGATAACTGCCCAGAGTGACAGTCAATGATTTCCAATCTTAATTGGGATATGTTTAGATGCCAGGAAGGTGGACTTTGAAGACTAGTAAATACTTCTGCACAGGGAGCAAGAGAATGCCGACAATGAGTCATAATTTCTGCCATTTGGTTACTGAGCAGCACAGGCAAAAGAATGGATCCTACAGCTATGATATACTGGGAGATCAAAAGAGGGGAAAATAACATAAAACTGAAGAGGAAACAGATTTTAAGGAAAAAGTGGTGAAGAAAAGTCTACTTGCTGATTTGCTTAAGCCTCAGGTTATGGTTCAGGAGATATGTGCCAAGCTCCAGAATATTTTCTCAAATCTTAAAAGAATGTACAAACAAATGAATACAGTCCTCTATTTGATTGTTGTAGTTGAACATTAGGTCTCCACTACTGATCAGGGAACAGTTCCTGAATTTAAAACAAAAGGTATGCTGTTGACATTCTAGTCCCTTATGAAGTACTCCCAGAGAAAGGTTAACTCGTCCCAAGATTGCAGAGAACTTTTCCTGTGTATAAAACAATTGTATTTATATCGTGGTTTTGATGACTACCAGATGTCTCAAAATGCATTACAACCAATTAAGTACTTTTGAAGTGTAGTCACTGTTGTTATGTAGGAAACAAGGCAGCCAATTTGCACAGAGCAAGCTCCCAAAAACAGCAATGTGATAATGACCAGATAATCTATTTTTGTTATGTTAATTGAGGGATAAATATCAGTTAGCACAGCAGGGAGAACTCCCCTGCTCTTCTTCAGAATAGTACCTAAGCTCCAGAATTCCCTCTCTAATCATCTATTTCCTCCTTGAAGATGCTCATTAAAACTACCTTTTTGACCATTTATAGCCATCCGATCAGGTAGATGGGTCCTTGGCTTAACATCTCATCCAAGCAACAGCACCTCCAACAATGCAGCACTCCCTCTCTCAATACTGGAATGTCAGCCTTTATTTTTGCACTAAGCCCTGGAGTCAGATTTAAACCCATAACCTTGTGAGTCAGAGGTGAGTGCCCTATCAACTGAGCCACACCTAACACTCAAAATTAAAGATCAGATTTAACCCCTGATTGCCAAAGTAAATCAGTGTAAATCAATAATGTTTTAGATGACCACAATCTATGGACACACATGTGTTAGTGCCATCTCCGCCACCTCCAGCATGATGCCACCACCAAACACAACTTCCCCTTCCCTTCCCTTTCAGCATTCTGAAGGGACTGTTCCCTCCCTGACACCCTGGACCATTCCTCAGTTACTGCGATACCTTCCCCCTTTCCTGCAGTACCTTTCCATGCAAATACAGGAGATGCCCTTTTACCTTCTCCCTTCTCATGGTCCAAGGCCCCAAACACTCCTTCCAAATAAAACAGCGATTTATTTGTACTTCTTTCAATTTAGCATACTGTATTCACTGCTCAAAATGTGGTCTCCTCTACACTGGGGAGACCAAACGCAGACTGGATAATTGCTTTGCAGAACACCTCCATTCAGTCTGCAAGTGCAACCCTGAGTTTCCAGTCACTTGTCAGTTCAATTCGCCTCCTTGCTCCCACTCGGAAGTTTCTGTCCTTGGCCTGCTGCAGTGTTCCAATGAGGTTTAACACAAGCTTGAGAAACAGCACCTCATCTTTCGACTGGGCACTTTACAGCCTTCCAGACTCAACAATGAGTTCAATAATTTTACATCCTAACCTCTGCCCCCATTTCTTTCCTGATTATTTTTGTTTCCCTCCATTTCTTTCTTAATCCCTTCACCGTGTGTTTGGATGGCTGCTATCCTGCTGTTCACACCTCATCCAGATACAGCTTTTGTTTCTTTACCACTCCTTTTGGCTTTGTACTATGAAACCTTTTATCATTTCATCCTGCCCTCCACCCTATCACAGACTTTTCCTTTTGTTCTTCTTCCCCTCCCCCCTTTCACTTGCTCAAAACCTATTACATTTCTAACTTTTGACAGTTCCGATGAAAGGCCACAGACGTGAAACATTAACTCTGTGTTTCTCTTTACAGATGCTGCCTGACCTGCCGAATATTTCTAGCCGAGTATTTCCAGCATTTTCTGTTTTTGTTTCAGATTTCCAGCATCCGCAGTATTTTGCTTTCGTGTCAGTGAAGGTGCACAAAAGCACATTAATAACCTTTTTATCTAATATACTCGCTGTTTGTTGTAGGGAGGTTCCTAGGCTGCACTCCAAGCGGCATGACTGAGATCTGGAAATTTTATTGTGTGTGAAATTTGTTTCAATTTATTTATTTATTTTTTATTTAGAGATACAGCACTGAAACAGGTCCTTCAGCCCACCAAGTCTGTGCTGACCAACCATCTACACCAACCCGACAGCAATCCCATATTCCTTACCACCTACCTACACTAGGGGCAATTTACAATGGCCAATTTACCTATCACCTGCAAGTCTTTGGTTGTGGGAGGAAACCGGAGCACCCGGCGAAAACCCACACGGTCACAGGGAGAACTTGCAAACTCCGCACAGGCTGTACCCAGAATCGAACCCAGGTCCCTGGAGCTGTGAAGCTGTAGTGCTAACCACTGCACCAATAATACTAATAAGTCTGATCCAATATTTAAAAAGGTAAGAAGTATTGTGTTGGGAATTAAAGGTCAATTAGCATCTATGGTTTGGAATCATTGGAATTACTCATCTTGGAAGCAATTCAAGATCTTGGAAGCAATTCAAGATCATCTGGTGAAGGTAAAGGCAATAAATTCAAGCCAACAAGGTTTTTCGTGCCTAAACATTTGCTGGAATTCCTTGAGGATGTAACACAGTTAACAAATGAAGATATATTTGTTGATCTTCTTTTGATAGCCCAGTGGGTAAAATACATTGCTGCATGTGATCACTATCATTGCATATTATTCTGATCCTAAAAGCAATGAAAGTCAGCCCTTAATGTGTTAGTCACAGCCAGAATAATGCTAACCAAATGCAGCTGGGCTTTATTCAGTATAGTAAGGGTTAAATACATTTGTTATTCTAATAAAATTGCAACATGGTAATGAATGAGCAATTTGACATAAAAATCACCCCTTGATTTGAAGGGACGCAGTTGAGAAGAGACAGTTGCCTGAATGAGACATTTGCCTGAGTAAATTTGGAAATTTGGTGCACCTGGAATTTGGTGCAGAGGGGGAACGAGGGGCTCCTTTTCCTATCTTTTTTAGTCTCCAGCAATTGGTGAGTCTTCTTCCTTTGACTCCAAGGTAAGTGAGTGCAACTTTCCATTACTTCAACTTGAATTATTAACTAATTGACTAAAAAAAATTGTACAGAGATGGCAGGGCCCGTGCTGTGCTGCAACTGCAGCATGTGGGAATCTGTGGAATGCACTGCAATCCCGGGCAACCGTGTCTGCAGTAAGTGTCTGCAGCTTGCATGACTTCAACTCAGAATTGCTGAGCTGGAGGCTGAGTTGCAGATATTGCGAAGCATCAGGGAGGGGAAGAGTTACTTGGACACTTTGTTCCAGGAGGCAGCCATACCCCTTAGAATACAGAGAATATTAGAGATGGCCAATGGTCATGGATAGAAGGGTGTGACTGCAACTGAGGTAGGTAGGGGGAATCAGCATGTAGTGATGGAGGAGCCTCAGCACCTGACCTTGTCCAACAGGTATGAGGTCCTGGCTAGCTGTGTGGAAGAGAAGGACTGCAAGATAGATGAGCGGACTGACCATGGCACCATGGTGAAAGATGCCATTCCAGTGGGGGGAATGAAGAGGAATGTGGTAGTGATAGGACACAGTACAGTCAGGGGGATAGATACTGTTCTCTGTAGCTGCGACCAGGAGCTCCGACGGCTGTGTTGCCTTCCCCCTGCCAGGCTTAAGGACATCGCCTTGTGGCTGGAGAGGAACCAGGAGTGGGAGTGGGATTATCCAGTTGTCGTGGTCCATGTGGGAACCAATGACATAGCTAGAACCAGAAATGATGTTCTGCTTAGAGAATTTGAGGATTTAGGGTCTAAACTAAGACGCAGAACAGCAAAGGTAATCATCTCCGGATTGTTACCTGAGCCACGCACAAATTGGCATAGGGTCAAGCAGATTAGTGAACTAAATGCACGGCTCAAAGAGTGATGTGGGAAGAAGGGGTTTTGATTCTTGGGGCAGTGGCATCAGTACTCAGGGAAGAGGGAGCTATTCCGTTGGGATGGGCTTCACTTGAACTGGGCTGGAACCAGTGTCTTGGCCAATTGCAAACAGGAGCCCTGTGGACAGGGCTTTAAACTAACAGAGTGGGGGAGGGGGGAGGGTTTGGGTAAAGGGAAATTTAGAAATCCAAAGAGAGAGGTCAGCGCATTGGAGCAGGATAGTGATGTGGGTAACTCCCAGCAGAATGGGACAGGAAGGGACAGAGAGTACAACAAAATGTGTCCATTGCCAAATAAGGTCATTGTAGGGAATAGAGGTAAAAAAATGAAATTAAAGTTCCTTTATCTGAATGTACGAAGCATCTGTAATAAGATAGATGAACTAGTGGCACGAATAGAGGTAAATGATCTAGATCTACTTGCCATTATCGAGACATGGTTTCAAGGAGATCAAGGTTGGGAAATGAATATTCCAGGGTGCACAATATTTCATAGAGACAGACAGAATGGCAAAGGAGGAGGGGTAGCCCTGATAGTAAAGGATGACAGAAGGACATGAATAAGAAGGGATCTGGCCTCAGAGGATCATGACGTAGAATCAGTTTGGGTGAAAATTAGGAATAGCAGGAGTCAGAAAACACTGGTGGGAGTAGTTTACAGGCCCCTTAACAGTAGTTATATTATTGGACGGAACATGAAATGGGAAATTACTGGAGCATGAAAAAAAGGTAATTAATTGTTGGAGAAAATCCAGATTGTGCCCAATTGTTGAACAAATTCTCCGGACTCAGACGTTGAGAATCAAACACTTTATTGCATGATATCATGGGGCAGCACACCTTACCTAAAGGCGGTCCAGTGCTACTCCCAAAAGCTACAGATCGCTGTGGACTTATATAGTATAAAAGAGGCAGAGCTAACAGTTTCACAATTAGATAAGCACCCATAAGATGGTCACAAGACTGCCTACGTGACCATGCAGAGTCCATTATGTGTAAAGCGTTAGTTTCGACAATAACAAACTATAATTCCTTATTTCAATGCCCACTCCAGACATCAATCTGGCCATAACGTCTGATTGTGGTTAGTTGCTCTGTCTACATTTTATGACAGTTGATTGTGGTTAGATTAGCTACAAGCTGTGTCCTGTTTTTCTGCTTCTACAAAGTTAAGTAATAATTAGCAAAACTCAGCAAAACTTCTCCAACATTAATTAATTATGGGGGACTTTAATCCGCACATAGACTGGGACAATCAAATTGGCAACAGTGGTCTAGAAGATGAATTTGTAGAATGCATTTGTGATAGTTTCTTGGAGCAATACATTGTAGAACTGACCAGGGATAAAGCTATCCTAGATCTCATATTGTGTAATGAAGCAGGGTTCATAAGCAATGTCATCACTGGGAAATAGTGATCATAATACCATTGAATTTCATGTTAAGTTTGGAAGTGAAACGTTTCAATCAGAAACAAGAATCTTAAACTTAAACAAAACCAATTACGAAGGTATGAGGGGAGAAGTGGCTAAGGTTGATTGGGTAAATAGACTGGAAGGTATGGCGGTAAATGAACAGTGGGAAAAATTTAAAGAGACAATTCAAAGGGTTCAACTAAAGTACATTCCGTTCAAAAACAAAAAATTGTCAAGAAAGACCCATTTGTGGCTCGCTCAGGAAGTTAAGGAGAGTATTTGACTAAAAGAAGAGACATACAATGTTATAAAAATAATAGCAAGTCTGAGGTTTGGGAGTGTTTTGGAAACCAGTAAAGGGCCACCAAAAAGTTAGAAAGGGAAGAAATGGAATATGAGAGTAACCTAGCCAGCAATATAAAAACAGATTTTAAGAGCTTTTATAATTACAAAAAAAGGAAGAGAGTAGCTAAAGTAGATGTTGGTTCCTTAGAGGCAGAAACAGGAGAAACATCATGGGGAACGAGGAAATAGCAGAGGCATTGAATAAATATTTTGGGCTGAATTTTATGAGTGCGCCGCAGTTTGTGGCGGCGCACTCTTATGGCAGCATGCATCCCATGCGGATGCACCGTCCCTGAGCCCCCGCAATATTACGCATGGGGGCTCATTTAAATAGAGCGGGTGGAGCGGCCGCCTACGATGACGTAAGGGGAGGCCGCCACATCCCCGGCAATGGCACTAGTGCCGACGCGTAGGCGTTGGTGCTATTTTTAAAGGGCTTTAAGCATTTCAGTATAATCTTAATATTTAAAGTTGTAGCACTGTGAAATATTATTAAATAAAAAATTTTGTGATGGAGGCCCTTCCCCAACTGCACTCCCCCCCCCCCCAATGGTTATTTAAGTGTCACTTCATGTCAGAAAAAACTTTATTCCCTTCCCGAACTTCCCCCCCCAACCTTTTAACATTTGGCCTCTAACCCCTTCCCGCCATTCATACAACCAATAACATTTGTTTTCCCTGCTCCCCCCCCCCCTGAAAATCTTATTCCTCCCACCAGTTTCTCGCCTCGGAACTCTGTGCGGAGTTCCGGAGGTGCGCGAAGCACGAACGGCTGCCTGCAGGTAAGTTTGTTTACATATGATTAATGTTACCTTGCACATGCTGATGAAGGGTCCACCGCCAGGCGGTGGTGAGGCGGGGGACCGCACCAAGGATCCCCCGCTGCCAGTAATATGCAGTGGGCCCTGCTCGACATTGTGGGCCAAGGCGGGCCTCTCCCCATTACCTTCCGGAGCAGAGAGAAGTCGGACCTGTGTGGGAACGTCGAGAACTGGGAGCGGATAAATTCAGCACAAGGCACTGGGCCTTCACTTACCTTCAGGAGCGGAAAGTAGTCGGACCTGTGTGGGAACGCCTAGAACCGGGAGCGGATAAATTCAGTCCGAGGCTTGGGGCCTTCACTTACCTTCCTGGAGCGGACAGCAGTCCAGGAACGCCGGAGTTTTGAAAAAAGAAGGAAAAAAGTCAACAGTGACATCACAGGAAAGCTGCAAGGTGATTGGTTGGTGAAGAACTGCTGTTAGGGAATAACTCTAAACAGCTGGGTAAGTGATCCAAGTAAAGAGAAAGGTCTACAGTTTTTTTTAATATAGTAGGTAGTGCCTTGTTTTAGGGAATCAAGGTCCCTAGTGTAAATAATCTAATTTCTGGGTAATTTAAAGGAATAAATTCAGGGTAAGTCATGGCAGGGCAGCTTGGCAGCATGGAGTGCTCCTCCTGTGCAATGTGGGAAGTCAGGGACACTTCCAGTGTCCAGGGTGAACACGTGTGCAGGAAGTGTCTCCAGCTGCAGCTACTCGAAATCCACGTTTTGAATATGGAGTGGCGGCTGGAGACACCGTGGAGCATCCGCGAGGCTGAAATTACAGTGGATAGCAAGTACAAGACGGTGGTCACATCGCAGGTAAAGACTGCTGAGGCAGAAAGGGAATGGGTGACTGCCAGGCAGAATAGAAGAACTAGGCAGGTAGTGCAGGAATCCCCTGGGTCCATCTCCATATCTAACAGATTTTCTGCTTTGGATACTGTTGGGAGAGATAGCTTCTCAGGGGAATGCAGCAAGAGCCATGTCTGTGGTACCATGGGTGGCTCAGCTGCACAGGAGGGGAGGAAGAGCTATAGTGATAGGGGATTCTACTGTAAGGGGTACAGATAGACGTTTCTGTGCCCGCAAATGTGACTCCAGGATGGTATGTTGCCTCCCTGGTGCTAGGGTCAAGGATGTCACGGAGTGGCTGCTGGACATTCTGCAGGGGGAGGATGAACAGTCAGAGGTCGTGGTTCACATTGGTACCAACAACATAGGGAGAAAGAGGGATGAGGTCCTGCAACAAGAATTTAGGGAGCTAGGTAGCAGATTAAAAAGCAGGACCTCAAAGGTTGTAATCTCTGGATTACTCCCGGAGCCACCTGCTAGTGAGTACAGGAATAGGAGGATAGAGCAGATGAATGCATGGCTGAAGAGATGGTGCAGGAGGGAGGGCTTTAGTTTCCGGGATCACTGGGTCTGTTTCTGGCGAAGGTGGGACCTGTACAAGTTGGACAGGTTGCACCTGAACCGGAATGGGACCAAAATCCTTGCTGGGAGGTTTGCTAGTGCTGTTGGGGGTTGGGGGGGTGGGGGTTAAACTAATTTGGTAGGGGGATGGGATACAGAGTGGAGGTACAGTAGGGGGTGATGCACAGCCAAATATAGAAGATAATCTAAGTCAGTATGGAAGGCAGAGCAAATATAGACCTGCTAAGGCACAGGCGAATAATGCATGGCTGGATTGCATCTATTTTAACGCAAGGAGTCTTACTAGTAAGGCAGATGAATTGAGGGAGTTGATTAACACATGGGAATATGATATTGTTGCTATCACAGAGACATGGTTGAGGGAAGGACAGGACTGACAGCTCAATATTCCAGGGTATAGAATCTTCAGGGGTGACAGGGGAGAGTGTAAAAGAGGAGGTGGCATTGCACTGTTGACCAAGGAGTCAATTACTGCAGTAAGGAGGGATGATATCTTAAAAGATTCCTCAAATGAGGCCACATGGGTAGAACTTAAAAACAAAAAGGGGGCAGTCACTTGGCTGGGAGTGTACTACAGGCCTCCAAACAGTCAGGGAGGGATAGAGGAGCAGATATGTAGGCAAATCTCAGACAGGTGTAGAAATAATAGGGTAATAATAGTAGGGGATTTCAACTTCCCCAATATCAACTGGGATAGTCAGTGCAAAAGGCTTAAAGGGGGCGGAATTCTTAAAGTGCATACAGGAGAGCTTTTTGAGCCAGTCCTATAAGAGAAGGGGCGGTACTGGACCTAATCCTACGGAATGAAGCCGGACAAGTGGTAGAAGTGTCAGTGAGGGAGCATTTCGGGGATAGTGACCATAACTCTGTAAGATTTAAGGTAGTTATGGAAAAGGACAAAGAGGGACTGGAAATAAAAGTACTGAATTGGGGGAAGGTCGATTTCAATATGATAAAACAGGATCTGGCCAAAGTGGACTGGGAGCAGCTACTTGTAGGAAAGTCTACTTCAGACCAGCGGGAGTCATTCAAAAAGGAAACAGTGAGAGTTCAGGGCCAACATGTTCCCGTAAAGGTGAAGGATAGGACCAACAAGTCCAGGGAACCCTGGCTGTCATGGGATACAGAGGATTGGATAAGGAAAAAAAAAGAGGCTTATGGCAGATTAAGAGCGCTGAAAACTGCAGAGAATCTAGAGGAGTACAGAAAGTGTGTGGGGGGGGGGGGGGGGGGGTACTTAAAAAAGTAATTAGGAGAGCGAAGAGGGGCAGGCAAGATAAAGGAAAATCCCAAGTCATTTTATAAGTATATTAAGGGCAAGAGGATAACCAGGAAAAGAGTAGGGCCCATTAGGGACCAAAGTAGCAATCTGTGTCTGGAGCCTGAGGACAGAGGTGAGGTTTTAAATGATGACTTTTCATCTGTGTTCACTATGGAGAAGGACGATGCAGGTGGAGAGATCAGGGAGGGGGATATAGTGATATAGTTGAACAAATTAGCATTGAAAAGAAGTATTAGCGGTTTTAGTGGGTTTAAAGGGTAGGCGGTGGCGTAGTGGTATTATCACTGGACTAGTAACCCAGAGACCCAGGGTATTCCTCTGGGGACATGGGTTCGAATCCCACCACAGCAGAAGGTGGAATTTGAATTTCATTAATAAATCTGGAATTAAAACTTGAACCGCTGCAGTCCATTTGGGGTAGGTATACCCACAGTGCTGTTAGGAAGGGAGTTCCAGGATTTTGACCCAGCGACAGTGAAGGAACAGCGATATAGTTCCAAGTCAGGATGGTGTGTGACTTGGAGGGGAACTTGCAGGTGATGGTGTTCCCATGTATTTGCTGCCCTTGTCCTTCTAGTTGGTAGAGGTCGCGGGTTTGGAAGGTGCTGTCTAAGGAGCCTTGGTGCATTGCTGCAGTGCATCTTGTAGATGGTACACAGCTGCCACTGTGCGTCGGTGGTGGAGTCAGTGATTGTTTGTAGATGGGATGCCAATCAAGTGGGCTGCTTTGTCCTGGATGGTGTCGAGCTTTTTGAGTGTTGTTGGAGCTGTTGGAGCAGTTTCTGGTCAACAGTAGCCCGTAGGATGTTGATAGTGGGGGATTAAGCGATGGTAATGCCATTGAATGTCAAGGGGAGATGGTTAGAATCTCTCTTGTTGGAGATGGTCATTGCCTGGTACTTGTGTGGCAGGAATGATACTTGCCACTTGTCAGCCCAAGCCTGGATATTGTCCAGGTCTTGCTGCATTTCTACACGGACTGCTTCAGTATCTGAGGAGTCACGAATGTTGCTGAACATTGTGCAATCATCAGCGAACATCCCCACTTCTGACCTTATGATTGAAGGAAGGTCATTGATGAAGCAGCTGAAGATGGTTGGGCCTAGGACACTACCCTGAGGAACTCCTGCAGTGATGTCCTGGAGCTCAGATGATTGACCTCCAACAACCACAACCATCTTCCTTTGCGCTAGGTATGATTCCAGCCAGCGGAGGGTTTTCCCCCTGATTCCCATTGACCTCAGTTTTGCTAGGGCTCCTTGATGCCATACTTGGTCAAATGCTGCCTTAATGTCTAGGGCAGTCACTCTCACCTCACCTCTTGAGTTCAGCCCTGTTGTCCATGTTTGAACCAAGGCTGTAATGAGGTCAGGAGCTGAGTGGCCCTGGTGGAACCCAAACTGAGCGTCACTGAGCAGGTTATTGCTAAGCAAGTGCCGCTTGATGGCACTGTTGTTGACGCCTTCCATCACTTTACTGATGATAGAGAGTAGGCTGATGGGGCAGTAATTGGCTGGGTTGGATTTGTCCTGCTTTTTGTGTACAGGACATACCCGGGCAATTTTCCACATTGCAGGGTAGATGCCAGTGTTGTAGCTGTACTGGAACAGCTTGGCTAGGGGCACGGCAAGTTCTGTAGCACAGGTCTTCAGTACTATTGCCGGAATATTGTCAGGGCCCATTGTGCGGTGGTCACTCCTACCAATACAGTAATGGACAGAAGCATCTGCAGCAAGCAGATTGGTGAGGATGAGGTCAAGTATGTTTTTCCCTCATGTTGGTTCCCCCAGCACCTGCCGCAGATCCAGTCTAGCAGCTATGTCCTTTAGGACTCGGCCAGCTCGGTCAGTAGTGGTGCTACCGAGCCACTCTTGGTGATGGACATTGAAGTCCCCCACCCAGAGTACATTTTGTGCCCTTGCCACCCTCAGTGCTTCCTCCAAGTGGTGTTCAACATGGTGGAGTACTGAGTCATCAGCTGAGGGAGGGCGGTAGGTGGTAATCAGTAGGAGGGTACCTTGCCCATGTTTGACCTGATGCCATGAGACTTCATGGGGTCTGGAGTCAATGTTGAGGACTCCCAGGGCAACTCCCTCCCTAGTGTATACCACTGTGCCGCCACCTCTGCTGGGTCTGTCCTGCCGGTGGGACAGGACTTTGCAGGGTCGACAGGGCTGGGTTTGCCATTGTCGTTTCCAGTGCCAAGATTCTGAAAGGCCTTGATAGGGTAGAAGCTGAGAAATTGTTCCCACTGGTCATGGAATCTAGAACATGGGGACACAGTCTCAGGATAAGGGGCGAATCATTCAGGACTGAGATGAGGAGAAATTACTGCACTCAAAGGGTTGTGACTCTTTGGAATTCTCTATCCCAAAGGGTTGTGGATGCTCCATCGTTGAATGCATTTAAGGCTGGGATAGATGTATTTTTTCTTGCAGAGAATCAAGGGTTATGGGGAGCAGGCAGGAAGGTGGAAATGAAGCCCAAGATCAGCTATGATTGTATTGAATGGTGGAGCAGGCTTGATGGGCCATATGGTCTACTTCTGCTCCTATTTCTCGTGTTCTTGTGATTTTATTATTGAAGTTACTGATGTGCATTAAAATGGAAAAAAATCATATTCCTGAAAATACATTAATTAGAATTTGATCATGTTTTATCTGTGTCAACTGGTCCAATCTGTCCTACCAGAACAGAGTCCAAATTTACAGTCTCACTCACAGGAAATATATTTGCAAAACAAAAAAAGCTGGATTTTGTCTCAGTACTTCTCAGACAATAGGGAAATTGTGAAATTCTGCAGTTATGTTCATCAGCATTTGTGCTAATATAAATATTGGTATAATCAGACAAAAGGAGCCGCACAATGTAGAAACAGGGGCAGGCCACACAGACTCTCATACTTGTTCTGCCATTCAGTTAGATCATAGCTGAGCTGTATGTTAACTCCTTGGTTCCATATTTCTTAATAGCCTTGCCTAACAAAGATCTATCAATCTCAGTTTTGGAATTTTCAATTGACCTAGCCTCAACTGTTTTGGAGGGAGTGAGTTTCAGATTTCCACTGCACTTCATGTGAAGCAATGCCTCCTGACAATGCTTCTGATCAGGCTAGCTATAATTTTTAAGATTATGCATCCTTGTACTGGATTCCCCCACGATAAGAAAGAGTTTCTCTTTATCTACCCTGTCAACTTCTTTAATCTTCTTAAACACCTCAAATACATCACCCATTAATATTTATACTCAATGCAATACAAGCCTAGTCTCTGCAACCTGTCCTCATAATTTAACTCTTTCAGCCCCAGTATTATTCTGACGAATCTGGGCTGTATCCATTCAAAGGCTAATATGGCCTTCCTGACATGCAGTGCCTAGAAATGAATGCAATACTCTAAATGGGCTTCAACCAGAGCTTTATATAGCTATAACAATTTCTACCCCTTTGTACTCCAGCCCTCTGGAGATAAAGGCTTCTGTTCCATTAGCCTTTTAAATTGCTTTTTGTACTGTTAATTTTTAGTACTTCCTGTACTTATACCCTTAAATCTCTCTGTTCCTCCATAACTCCCAGTTTCTTGCCATTTAGAAAATACTCGGATCTATCCTTCTTGTGTCCAAAGACACATTTTCCCACATTGAACTCTGTCTGCCACAGTTTTACCCACTCACTTCATCTATCAATGTCCCTTTGTAACTTTCTGCCCCCATCTACACTATTTACTGTTCCACCAAACTTGGTGCCATCAGCAAACGTGGATAGCTGGCTTTCTGTGTTTCAGAAGAAATCAATTCTCTAATTTACAAACTGGACTAAAAGAAATATCAATAAAGGAAATATACATAAAGCAAACAGCAACTCTGGAAAGAGAACACTCTGTTGAATGGTTCCTGGGTTTGGACCTAAGAACTCCAAAGTTAGATTAAAAATTTCCCTTAGACGAAGTAAGAAAAAGTGGGTCATGGAACACAAATTCCCACACTCACACAAAATCCTGCTCATCCATCACCTGTGTCCTCTCCAGGTTTCACCAGCTCCTCATGTTCCAGCACATTAACTGCAAGACGTTTATCCTCACTTTCAAACCTCTGCATGACCTTAACCATGCTACTGACCTGAAACGTTAACTCTGCTTCTCTCTCCACAGATGCTGCCAGCCCTGCTGAGTATTTCCATCATTTCTTGTTTTTATTGCGAAATGCCTTCCTGCACTTGAGCTGCATGGAAATGCAAGTTGATGTAACTCAAGTTAATCTTTTGCTATTTAAAACATGACTGAAGCTTTTGTATTTAGTTGGGTGGATTGCTCCAAAGTGCAGGCAAGTCATTCATCATTTACTCTAACAATGTAGCTTGAATAAAATGAGCGAGTCCAGGGTTGGCTGCTGAGTCTTTTGCAGTCCACTCGGAACCAAAGTCCAGGAGCTGCTGTTTTGAGAGGGTGAATCTTTGCAGCAGCGCGTTTCCGGAAAGCTGCTGTTATAGTAACCGGAGCTGACAGGTGAGGAGCAGCGGCAGAAGAACCGGCTGCTTCTGGTGAAGATCGGGTGGTTGATCCCCACTTTTGTATCATTCCTGGACAGAGTGGAGGG
This sequence comes from Heterodontus francisci, assembly GCF_036365525.1. NCBI lineage: Eukaryota > Metazoa > Chordata > Chondrichthyes > Heterodontiformes > Heterodontidae > Heterodontus > Heterodontus francisci. Next base: position 79,939,357 of record NC_090384.1, on the reverse strand, counting down.
CTCGCTGCTAGCCTGGCGGGGAGGATGAACGCGAATCGCTTCTCCTTGTCAGCCGAAGAGTATTTGAGTGAGTAGAAGCCGCGGCTCTGTTACTGTCAGAACGGTTCTGATGAAAGGCCAACGAGCTGAAACGTTAACTCTGTTTCTCTGCCTGACCTGCTGAATATTTCCAGCATTTTCTGTTTTTATTTCAGATTTCCAGCATCCGCAGTATTTGGTTTTGGGTCTTCTTCTCTCCTGATATCACATCGATACAGGAGAAGCTTGTCTTAGGGGAGCACCTGGCACTCGTGCACAGGTCTTCAGGACATTGTCAGGACCCATTCCATCATTGTGTTCGGTGCACTCCCAGCTTCTTAATCTCATGTGGATTGAACCAAATTACCTAGGCACTGCCATCAAAGATGGTGGGGACCTTGGGAGGAGGCCAAGTGGGATGGCTTACTCGGCGCTTTGGCCTGAAGCCACTTGCAAGCACTTCAGCCTTTGGTTTCAGCATGGTTGAGATGGTGATATTCACACACCCTCTTCCCATGCATTGCCTGATTGTCTCTTGCCATTCTTGACTGGATGTGATCGGGCTAGATACCTCTGTTGGTTGTGGATCTCCTTAGCTCTGTATGTAGCCTGCTGTTTTTGGTGTTTTGTATGCAGGTTGCAATGTTCTATGCAGTAGCAACACGTGTGGTGTTCACCACTAACAGGATGCTGCCGTCAAGCCAAAAAGACGTCCTGCCTATCACACAAATGAGTAATGCGATATATGAATTCCAGTGTCAGTGCGATGCTAGGTATCTAGGCCGTACGTCCCAAAGACTGGCAGATCGATTCAAACGTGTCCCTTCTGCTGTTCGCAACAGGCAAGGTATGGGCTGTACCCAACCAGCCGGTGCTTGCAAAACTCAAAACACAGTGTCCAACATTAGATATGATTCTGTGATTGGACAACATTTGCTAAATAATTCACAGTGTGATAAGAATTATGCTGACAACCAATTTAAGATTGTCAGTAGGGTTCGCGGTGTGGTGCATTTGTGCGTACTGGAAGCTTCCTATATTAATACATAAGGCCCTGTTCTTTGCAGACAGAAAGAATATGTACAAACATTGTGCCTTTTTCAGCTGAACAAAATAAGAGACAGCCATTCACCGGTTCATTCCTCAGGGCAATGCCTTGACCAATCACAGTCAAGCTGCCTAGTTTAAATTTTAAACAAAGCTTGGCAGTTAACTGTCAGTCATGGCAATGCCTTTACCTATCAGAGTTCACTTGCCAACGAATCAGTACTCTCTTCTCATGAAGTATTAGTTGCTGTTTCCCTTACATTGGTTGTTCTTGCAATTGTCCTGATGAGTGCAAGACGAAAAGCTTCGACGACATGTCTCTATTTTCAGCAATAATCCCCAGATGTTAGTGCACTATCATTTCCTGCCTGTTACTTAATAGCAGGTCCATAATCTGATCTTTTCATGTGGTTAATTGATTATCTTGTAAGAATCCAGTTTTGTTTCCAGAATCATATTTTCATTTCTTGTATATTTCACAATTGATCACTGCTAATTTATCACTCATAACAGCTTACTAGGCTAGGAGACAGATCAATAGAGAAGCAGTGGCAGACATTCAAGGAGATATTTCAGAATACTCAGGGTAAGTATTTTCCGACTATAAAGAAAAATTCTAAGGGCAGGACCCACCATACGTGGTTAACTAAAGAATTTCAGAATGCATCAAACTTAAGGAAAATGCATATAATTGTGCAAAGATGAGCGGCAGGTCAGATGATTGGTCAGAATATAAAGAATGACAGAGAATGACTAAAATGTTATTCAGGAGAAAGAAATTAGAGTATGAGAGGAAGCCAGCTAGAAATGTAAAAATGGATAGCAAGAGTTTCTACATGTATTTAAAAAGGAAAAGAGTAAGCAAAGTGAGTGTTGGTCCTCTAGAGAGTGAGAATGGGGAGTTAATAGTAGATAATAAGGAAATGGCGGATTAAATATTTTGCTTCTGTCTTCAGTATAGAGGATAAAAAAAACATTCCAGTAATAGCTGTAAATCAGGAGGTGGAAGGAAGAGAGGAACTTGGTGAAATTACAATCACCATGGAAGCGGTCCTGACCAAACTGATGGAACTGTGGCTGACAAGTCCCTGGGTCCTGATGGGCTTCATCCTAGGGTCTTAAAAGAGCTGGCTAATGAGCTAGTAGATGTGTTGGTGTTAATTTTTCAAAATTTGCTAAATTCTGTAATGATTCCATCAGACCGGAAAATAGCAAATCTCACCCCTTTTCAAGAAGTGGGGCTGGGAGGCAGAAAACAGGTAACTATAGGCCAGTTAGCTTGATGTCTGTCAAGGGGAAGGTGTTAGAATTGATCATTAAGGAGGCTATAGCTGGGCACTTAGAAAAACTCAAGGTAATCGGGAATAGTCAGCATGGCTTTGTGAGAGGGAGATCATGTTTAACCAAGATCATGTTCTTTGAAGGAATGACATGTGCCGTGGATAAAGGGGAGCCCGTTGATGTACTGTACTTGGATTTCCAGAAGGCATTTGACAAGGTGCCAGTTAAAAGGTTATTGTGCAAAGTAGGAACTCATGTTGTAGGGGATAACATATTAGCATAGATAGAAGATTGGCTGGCTGGCAGAAAACAGAGAGTATGCATAAATGGGTCCTTTTCTGATTGGCAGGATGTGACGGGCAGAGTCCTGCAGGAGTCTATGCTGGGACCTCAACTTTTTACAATTGTTATCAATGACCTAGATGAGGGGAGTGATGGCATGGTGGCTAAGTTTGCAGATGTAACAAAGATAGGTAGGAAAGTATTTTGTGAAGAGGACGTAAGGAGCTTGCAGACCGATATAGATAGGTTGAGTGAGTGGGTAAAAATCTGACAAATGGAGTATAATATGGGAAAATGTCAAGTTGTTCACTTTGGCAGGAAGAATAAAAAAGCAGAGTATTATTTAAACGGAGAACGACTGCAGAACTCCGAGGTGCAGAGGGATCTAGGTGTTCTAGTGCATGAGTCACAAAAAGTTAGTGTGCAGGTACAGCAAGTCGTAAAGAAGGCTAATGGAATGCTATCCTTTATTACAAGAGGAATTGAAAATAAAAGTAAGGATGTTATGTTTCAGATATACAGGGCATTGGTGAGCCACATCTCAAATACTGTGTGCAGTTTAGGTCTCCTTATTTAAGGAAGGATGTGAATGCATTGGAGGCGGTTCAGAGGAGGTTTACTAGATTGATACCTGGAATGAGTGGATTGTCTTATGAGGAAAGGTTGGACAGACTGGGCTTGTTTTCACTAGAGTTTAGAAGAGTGAGGGGATATTTGATTGAAGTAAGTAAGGTCCTGAACGGTCTTGACAATTTGGATGTGGAAGGGATGTTTCCTCTTATGGGGGAGTCCAGATCTAGGGGGCACTGTTTTAAAATTAGTAGCCACCCTTCTAGGACAGAGATGAGGAAAATTTTTTTCTCTCAGAGTGTTGTGGACTTTGGACTCTCTGCCTCAGACGGTAGTGGAGGCGGGGTCATTGAATAATTTTAATTTTAAGGTAGATAGATTCTTGTTAGGCAAGAGAATCAAAGGTTATTAGGGGTAGATGGGAGTGTGGAATTTGAGACACAAACAGATCAGCCATGATCTTATTGAATGGCAGAGCAAGTTTAAGGGGCTGAGTGGCCTACTTATTTTCCTAATTCGTACGTTCATAGCTTCACCTGCTCCTCTATATGCTTCTTTTATTTCACTGCAAAGCTATTGACCTAATTCCATCTCCCAACCCAGTAGTTTGTAGCAGGTAGCCATTGTCAGTTTTCTTCTGATCATATCTCTTGGCCCCATCGATAGGGTTTCAACTGTATTATAACATGGACGAGGACCATCTCTGTTGTAATCAAGTTTTCTCTCATCCCAGTTTGTGTTTTCTATCTTCACAAAGTGATCTGTATGTTTATCTAACCTATGTAATTATTGAACGAGTTTTCTGTAATGCCTATGGTTTCTGAACCTCTCTCCGGCAAAGACTCTGAGCTTTCATATATAGAACTCTGAGGTATCCTACTCAGTCACTCTCTAAATGTTTATTTTGCCATTATTTCTTTGTATTCTCCAAATCCTTTTACTATTTACCTGTTATGTTGATAGCATTTGAACTGCCATCTACCAGTCCTTGTTTCATCCCATAACATCTAGCTTCTTTATATTGTCTACCTCAGTTATTCTTCCCTCTTCCTATTTGCCATCTTTGCAAGAACATTGCTGCTGGTCTGATTCAGGTGAAATACCTCTCATCGGGCAGCCATAAAGACAGGGCTAAATTGTGGCGAGTCGAAGAGACTTAGTAGTTGGCAGGAAAAAAGACAGAGGCGCAAGGGGAGAGCCAACTGTGCAACAGCCCCAACAAACAAATTTCTCTGCAGCACCTGTGGAAGAGCCTGTCACTCCAGAATTGGCCTTTATAGCCACTCCAGGCGCTGCTTCACAAACCACTGACCACCTCCAGGCGCGTATCCATTGTCTCTCGAGATAAGGAGGCCCAAAAGAAAAAAAGAAAGAAAACCTCTCATCTATATAGTTCCAATCTACCCGGGAACTTGCCCAATGTCCTAAAAACATGAAACGCTCCTTTCTGTGTCAGCTTTCAGGAGTAATCCTGAGATTACCACCTTCAGGGTCTTCTACTGTAGAACCTAATTCTTCAAACTCTGTCTATGGGATAACCTGCCCTGTTTCCCTGTCCTTTTAGAGCACCCACCCTATTATGTCCTTTACTGTGGTATCTGGGAAGCATCACGCTATTCATAGCTCTCACCTGCAAATCAGGTTGTCCATGCATCAAATTAAAGAATCAATTATATTTACTGCTCTCCAATTCTCATGGATAGTGTGTCTCTTTTTTTTCTTCATTCATAGGATGTGGGCGTCACTGGCCAAGCCAGCATTCATTGCCCATCCCTAATTGCCCTTGAGAAGGTGGTGGTGAGCTGCCTTCTTGAACCGCTGCAGTCCATGTGGGGTAGGTACACCCACAGTGCTGTTAGGAAGGGAGTTCCAGGATTTTGACCCAGTACAGCGAAGGAACAGCGATTATAGTTCCAAGTCAGGATGGTTTGTGACTTGGAGGGGAACTTGCAAGTGATGGTGTTCCCATGCATTTGCTGCCCTTGTTCTTCTATTTGGTAGAGGTCGTGGGTTTGGAAGGTGCCTTGGTGTGTTGCTGCAGTGCATGTTGTAGATGGTACACACTGCTGCCACTGTGCGTCGGTGGTGGAGGGAGTGAATGTTTGTGGATGGGGTGCCAATCAAGCAGGCTGCTTTGTCCTGGATGGTGTCGAGCTTCTTGAGTGTGTAACTTCCCCATGTGTAACTCCATAACTCCATAGTACTGTGGTGTTGATTATCCTCTATTGTTCATCCATCCATAGCCTCTTCATAGGTGTTTGGAATTGTAAAACTATTGGGCATGTCCAGACCCATAATGTTTTCTTGCTTCCCCCAATTCACTAACTCTGCTGTGCATTCCACATCCTCTCAGTTCTGTTGTGCAAAAAAAGTTTCTGCTGCATTCCCAGTAGCCTAGCTCCTAATTCTACTATTAACAAATCTAACATCTTAATTAGAACTAATTCCCACTTACCTGCCTGGTTTTTCATATTTTGGCCCACTCTGTCTCAGTGCCAAACTCCTGTTCAGGCCAAATATACTTCCTTACCAGTAAAAATACATTCTGCCATCTCACGCAATCGGCTTCTTGTATGTAAAGAAAGGGTAGTGCATTTCCTTATTCTGCTTGAGATGTGGAAATTGTTGAAATCAAGGAAAGAAGTGCTGAGATGTTGCAGACAACTGAAGGAGATGTCTTGATAATACTGTAAAGCCAGTGCAAAAGAATCACAAATGAACGATGTGTAAAGACAAGGCAGTGGAAGCACACTTTACGATAATAAAACTACTCATATTAAATTGGAAGTAGATTCTAGAGGGAATATTTCTTCTTGAAACAGGTTTTTTCTTACCTCTGTCTTTGCATTGCCTATTACTTCTTACAGTAAATTGGCTAATGACCTTGGCTCGATTAATCTGGACTACAGATGGTCGCAGCACCTCTTCATCCCATGCTATCCACACCTGCAGTGGGTTCACAGTTCTTCACTGTGCCACCATCCCAATAATTTCAAGCTTCTTTCATGCCAGATTCCTTCTCTTTGATACCAAAAGTTTTTTTTTTTAAAGATTTCTATCAATCGTTTTTGTAGAATGAGAAGTTCACTACTGATTTCTAGTGATCAAACAGCAAATACCTTTGCAAATCATTTTCAGTGCTGGCTGTAATAAAACCCTCTTTTTGGTTACTCACTCTTCATGCCAGTATTTTGCATATACTGGGGAGGTTGAAGGTATGTAAAAATTAAATGGGTTCTTCATTCTGGTTCTTGCAAGCAGTGTAGTTTACATTCCATCTTGCTGGTGTGTATTATGCCTTTTGTGAACTCACTGATGATGAAGGCAGATGGAACATGCAATGTGCAGGTATTCGCTTGCCATCTGCTTATGCATATTTTCTTAATGAGTTATTATGAATTACAGGTCATAATTAAGTCATTTTGTCCCTCTTCAAGGGATGTCAAGACTCTAGAAAAAGAGGGTGGAATATCCATTCTGGGGTCAGGATGCTGACCTCGCGGTCACTTCCGGTCCCACCCATGCACCCCATTGACAATACACACGCATTGCAGTTTGTAAAGCAGCTAATTAGCCTAAAGTTGCGTTCGCCGCCCAATTAGTGGTGGTGGATGTGGGAAGGAGGCAGGACATAGGCAGTGATGGGGCTGATTTGAAGAGTGGGTGGCAGCCATTGCCGAGGTTTCCATCTACCCAAGGGATGGAGGAAGCTACAGAGCCAAGGGAAGTGAGAAAGGAGACACCCTGTAACAGGGCAGTCCCCTGTTTTGCAGGCACCTCACTGGAGGTGCCGTTGGTGGTGGTGATTGAGAGAAAAAAACAACCTGTTCCCTGCCAGTAGCAACTGAAAGCCTGCAAGGCTCACCAAGAGGGCATGGCTGGAGGTGACTTACAAGGTCAGCAGCAGAGGAGTGGTGAGGAGGAACTGGGTGCAATGCCAGAAGCGTTTCAGTGTCCTTCTCATGTCTGGAAAGGTGAGTCCAAATAGACCCAGATGGTATGCCTCCTGGTCAGCAGTCACCAGAGTGCAAAAGAAAGGGGTATCCTGAGGGCGCATAGAGTTCTCCTGACCATGGGAGAGATGTGTGCTCAGCAGCCTTGATTATACATAAGCAAAAGTCAGAACCCTGGTGCTGCTAGACAGGAGAATGGAGTGCAGAGTGCAGTAGTGTATGCGATTGAAAAGCTGTGTGTCTTAACTGCATCTTTATTCACCTTGAAGGCCAAACGGGAGTTAAATGCCAGCGAGAATGAGAGGGCACGTCTGGACTGCGGGCTGTCACAGCTGGCGTCGCTGACGCACTTTGAAGAGTTGGCCCTTGACTTGGCCAGAGTGTCAAGCCACAGGGACGCTAAGGACAAAGAAACGGGAGTCTGCCGTAGACAGGGTGAAAAAATGTCAACAATGCCATGTTCAGGGGATGCATGGCAAAGCTCCCCGTGCAATGAGCTGTCAATGCTTCAGCTGTCATTTCATTGTTTTTAGCAGCGTGAGCATCTGTTGACTGTCCCGATCTCTCATAGCCATCTTCTCTTATGTCTCCCACAGCTGCAGAGGAGCAGGAGGCCACACAAAAACAACAAGTTCTGAGGAGTCAGAGGAGGATGACACTTCGGAGTCTGCACTGTCACACCTTTCCTGCGCACCCTCCACCAGTGCAGATACTTGCACCTCGGGTCCTTGCACATTGTTAGAGAATGGCAGAGGGCGAAGTGCACCTCATATCAGAACTGGAGATTTGGAGGAGGCAGAGTCAGCTGTTGCCAGTCTCCCTCAGAGGATGGAGTTCAGGCGCAGCTCTGCTCAGCAGGGTGGAGATGCAGAACCTTTGGGAGTCACGAAACAGACAGCTCTACCTGGAGAACCAGCATGAGATGTGTGCCCACATGTTGGAGTTACCTGCGGCACTGCGAAGTCGTGGGATGATAAAGCCTTGGGAAAGTTGTTACACTAAGGCTGACTTGTGTGTTTCCATTTTATGTTGGCAAGACACAGTAGAATGGGAAATGAGGGTTGGAAGAACGATGGAGTGAGATGGTGAAGATTCTGTAAGCTGGAGACTCTGGAGTCTTCCTGACTCCTTCCTCATCCCTTTTCCCCTGTTGCACAGCGGTCTGCCTCTGCTCTGGCAGATGATGCTGCTCATCGCTGGTCGGAGCAAGTTTGGAGAAGCTTGATCCCATTTCCTCCAATGCCCTTGCTACACTGGCAATGGAATGTGGAGTCTTCCTGAACTCCCCTCTCTCCTCCACCTGTCATGAACCCATAAGACCTGTTAGCAGAACAACCCATTGCCCTCCCCGCCCCCATCCCAGCCTCCCCCCCACTTCCAAAATGCCTTTGACAAGAGCGCAGAGATTTGAAAGATAATTCTTCTCTCACTGAGCACAGCTGGTTCCCTATGAATCAGGGTCTTCTCTGAGCCTTCCCTCTTGAATGCGGCTTAAATGGCCATTTGCACATAGCGGGCGGGTTGCCTCTGCCTGCTCCTGTCCCTACCTTTTAAACTCAGAACATGCCAGTTTTGTGTCGGGAAACCAGCACACTGACCTGAGGCTTACTGAAGGTGTGGGCTTGATCTCCCCCTCTCTATCCAGTGGGTTACCTTTTTAAGGTAAAAATTCAGCACATTACAGTTTGTTAGGAGACACATGGCCTGCTCCCCTGGTGTAACCACACAGCGGATTGGGATGTGGAGACCATGGCTATCGATTGATGTCTTCTGAATGGGGACCATTCTGTTAACACCGTGCTATTTCACACCTATTCAATTTTGGTTTGGGCTGTGAGTCTGTCTGACTCCAGAATCCATTGTTAGCTCATTCATGTCGATAAAGTCATTAATTTGCAATAGTGCTGTTTTCAATTTCAAAGGGCTTCTCCCCAGAACTATTTCAGATGAGGTTAACGTGTTCCATCCTTGTAGATAAGTTTGTTGATTTCCAGTACAGGAGGGGTCATGTGACCACTACTCCATTTTGACTCTGGTACAAGTGTCTATGTTCTTGTGGTTTTGTTTAACAGTTGACTTTTTAAATTTATAATTTTTCCATTTCATTGTTTATTTCATCACGGCCCCTTCCATGCATGACATGTGGGATTCCACTGGTGATTGGCCTGCATGAAAAGCTGCTACTATTAATAATTATCTTCTATGTACACAAATCAACTAGTTCTTTATCTAGCCATATATTTGTCTGCCAATTCCACAAAAGGAGCCTTTTGTGCAGCACTTTATTGAAAGGTTTTGAGGTCATAGTACATAACATTAACTAGACTTCCCTCATCCACCAACTTTGGCACCTCCTTAAAAACCTGAATCAACTTAATGCTTACATGTCTGTACATAGAGTCATTTATAGCACAGAAGGAGGCCAATAGGCCCATCGTGTCCATGCTGGCTCTCCACGGAACTGTCCAGGCAGTCCCACTCCCCCATTCGATCCCTGTAGCCCTGCAAGTTTATTTCCTTCAAGTGTCCATCAAATCTCCTTTTTGTGACGGAAATCACACCTGCCAAATGGAAACACATTAATTTCGTCAAATGGGACACTACTGAAACTTTGTAACTGGACGTTGCACATAACTTGCTTAAAAAAACCAACAGAGCTAACCAGCTGAAAACATAGTTGCATATTTGCATTCTGAGAGACAGTTGAATAGAGAGACAATGGGAATGCCCACTGATTAACAAGATTGGTCTGGGCAATAATGATGATCCACATCTTGTCTGTGTAAAAGCCAGAACTTCACCCCTCACCGAGTGATTCTGGAAAGGCAACCCCCCCCCCCCGCACCTCCCCACAAGAAGCTGCTGTTTCAAACAAAGAGATGGTCACATGACCTACCTGCTGGCCAGACTGGGGACTTTTTGAACTTTGCCGCACAGAAAGAGATCTGACTGCGATTTGAACAGAAAGCAGAAGGAAGGTCTCCCTCTGTCTCTGTCTCTCTCCAGCAAAGTCCCAGGAAAGCCAGAGTGGCAGCGTAAACCTCAAAACTACAGAACTTTACAGGCAACGACCAAGAGGAGAATTGAAGCCTCTCTTCAGCCTTCTGGTACCAGAAAAGCAAGCTTGAAATTGTGCACTGGGCCCCAGTGAGAACTCCAAGACCTCAACTTCAACCAAGGACTTTGCATCAAAGATAAAGGACAGTAATTGACTTCCATTTATTGCCAACACTACTTCAACCTCCCACCCCCCAATTTTTTCTTCCTTCTATATCTATTTGTGTGTGTGTGTGTTTCTCTTGGTAGTGTGGTTATGTCACAAATTTTAGTAATTTTAACCGAGTTAGAGTGATAAGGCTAATTAACTTGCATCTTTCTTGTTTAAACCTAAGAAAACCTGTCTGGTTCATTTGCAATTACAATTAGAGAGTAATGAGCAAAGACTTACTGAGGGGGTAAGCTGAAATCACTGTGTTTTCAAAAGATAAACCCTGTTATGGCCAAACCAGGAAAGGGGCAAGAAGGGAGCCTGAGACCCCTTCCTCACCTGGTTATAGCATTTTGAATTCATTGATTGTCTCAGTTTCCACCACCCTTATGGGCAGCGAGTTCCAGGTCATTACCACCCACTGCATAAAAAAGTTCTTCCTCACATTTCCCCTGCATCTCTTGCCCAAAACCTTCACACTATGTTGCTTAGTCCTTATACCATTAGTTAATGGGAGCAGTTTTCTTTGTCTAACTTGTCAAAGCTTGTCATAATGTTGTATACCTCTATTCAATCTGCCCTCAATCTCCTTTGCTCTAAGGAGAACAATCCCAGCTTTTCCAATCTAATCTTGTAACTAAAATCCTGCATCCCTGGAATCATTCTGGTAAATCTCCTCTGCTCCCTTCTCAAGGACCCTCACGTCCTTCCGAAAGTGTGGTGACCAGAACTGGACACAATACTCCAGTTGGGGCATAACCAGAGCTTTATAAAGGTTCAGCATAACTTCCCTGCTTTTGTACACAATACCTCTATTTATTAAGCCTAAGATCCCATCTACTCTATTAACTGCTCTCTCAATCTATCCTGCTACCTTCAAAAATGCACATGCACCACCCCCCCCACCCCGCCCACAGTCCTTCTGTTTCTGCACACTCTTTAGAACTGTTTTAGAACTGTGCCATCTTTTGTATCTTAAGATGGTTTAGGGAAAAATAAAACAACAAAGAAACACTCATTTGGCTGACCAAGGAACAGTATTGATAGTATGATGGAACAGTCTGCAGTGACCTAGTGCATTAAAATCTCTCAACTGAAGGTAGGAGTATGTCACCGAAGCAGCACTGTGAGTGAAGAGAACCTGAAAAGAACCAATTTTAAATGAAGGAAAAGTAATGTTGCTGCATCCCTGGAGCATACCAGATTGATATTCGATAGGTAATGCAATACACGCAGTCCCTCGGGTTCAAGGCTGTGATCACGGAAGCATGAGACAAGGGCACTCATCAAGAGCCCTTGTAAACACTTTTATGCTTGATCCAGTTCTCTTTTGCATTCACTCTGAACGTTACTGTATATAATAGTCTGGGCGTGAGTTTCTGTAAATTATCGGTTCAAGATAATTTTTATATCCTTTTTTACCGGACTTCTGCACTATTGCCACAGAAGGTAATTAATTAAATCCTATACTGCATCTACAACTCGAGAAACCTTCTATCCCTAATGTATACACTCTTACAATCAATTCTCAGCAACTTTTTCTATGCTTAATAATATTAAAATGGTCGTGCAACTTTGACAAAATTAACATCAAATTATTAAATAGTCCTGTTTTAAAATATAGCAAACTCCTTTGTGTACTTATATGTCCTCACAGCTCACAACCACTTTTTTCATTTCCCTGCAGCAATGCTCTATCTCTGACACTTAAACTGTACTTGGCAGCTATAGCTTCAGTACCTCTCTTTGATAGGCACAATGATGTAAGTGGCGATCGTCCAGTGCGGCAATTATCAACCTCAAACTTTGTGCTCCAGTACCAAACTGTAGACCTCTAACTTTCATAAATGCTCCCTTACACCTAAACTCACAAAGGTTACTGGATACTATCTGTCAATCTACCACTTGCATGACTCTTCTTTCCCTAACCCTAAGTTGTGTAGTGTAAATTTTTTGTTTCTTGGTGAATAGATTGCTGACTCAAGATGCAATGTTAAACTCAAGCCACAAATGTCTACTTAGTTTGATGCATTCTGAGTATTTATTTGACCTCTATGCCAGATTTTCAAATTTGAAGGTTTTCTCCCTTTTTGAAGTTTAAGCAATTTATTTGACTATGTCAAGCAAACAAAAAAACCCTCACATTTTAGTATACAATAGCTTAATGGTTTGTAACGTATTTTAATTTCTGGAACATGTGACATTTCCGCTAGATTATCTTAATACATGATAACAGTTGGAAATGATAATCTACTCTTATTCAGAGTTGCTTAACGTAAATTATCTGAATTAAAATTTTTAGGTCAAAATTCTTATTTTGCTGTGTTCTTGGATAATTCCATTTGTTTTAGCACAAAAATTATGATGAATTTTTCAGGAGTAAAAAGTGCATATTACTCTATTGAATGCTGCCTGATAACCCACCTCCATCAAAGAGAATCTTTAATTGCTGCAAACAATCCAGCCATAGCTATTAATTGCATCAGGAATACTTTCCTGGCATTGAAATGTGAATCCATATGAAGCTTGCAGACACATAATGGTGACTTAAGGCTGTTGTTATGACCAAACTATTTGATGTGCAAGTAGAGTACCAAAAACACAAAACTCATTAAAGTTAGAATGCTGCAAATCATGCTCTGCCACCTGAAAGGAAAAATCTAATTGCTTGTGTTTTGGAGAGGAATTCCTTTGAACTTGCATGTTGTATTTAGCATTGGGTTTTCCCTTTCTCATCAGCTCCCTTGTTTCAAATAGTTGCTTCTGTGTTGTGGCAATGAGAAGAACTTTTTGACAGGAGCGCACCCATGTTATGATCATAAAAGTTTAAATTAAAAGATTATGAAAAGAATAATAACTTAGGGGCGGCGCAGTGGTTAGCACCGCAGCCTCACAGCTCCAGGGACCCGGGTTCAATTCTGGGTACTGCCTGTGCGGAGTTTGCAAGTTCTCCCTGTGACCGCGTGGGTTTTCGCCGGGTACTCCGGTTTCCTCCCACCGCCAAAGACTTGCAGGTGATAGGTAAATTGGCCATTGTAAATTGCCCCTAGTGTAGGTAGGTGGTAGGGAATATGGGATTACTGTAAGGTTAGTATAAATGGGTGGTTCTTGGTCGGCACAGATTCGGTGGGCCGAAGGGCCTGTTTCAGTGCTGTATCTCTAAATAAATTTTTTTTTAAAAACTTGTTATTAACTCGTAACTTTTAAGAAAGCATTAGGTAGGGTGTAAGCTAAACATTTGTAATTGTAAATCTTGTATACAATTTTGGTTATCAGCTTTAACATGAATGAAATGACCCTGATAGCTTGGTGTTTTCTACCTGTTGCAAAGAAGAGGAATTTACGACGGATAGCCTGTGCAACCTCCAGTGTAAAATATCACAGGAAAATCACAGGGTGATTATCAAGCCACTGGCCAAGCAAACCCATTCATGGTCCACCTGAAAGTGAAAGATTTAAATTATGGGGATGAAGGTAGCTGATAGAAACTCAATGGCCCCAATATTGGTGGGGATCCTGCGGGAGAGCGTGGTAGCACAGAGAAAACCCAGCAAGGCCAGGAAGTTGAAAGGACGTCTGATTTTTTAAAAACTCTGTTTCTGCCTGGCAGTCAGCCAAATTGACAGCTGGCTAGCTGTTGGTCAGGAAAACCAGTGCAAGAGGCCGCAGTTGGAGAGAGGCCCCTGAAATCAGGAAGGAGTGAAAGTTGGGACATGGGGTGGGGAAGGTGGGTGGATCTTCACCAATTGCAGGAAGGAGGGAGTGAGAAGGAGGGTGCTTGGGGATGGGGGAGTTCTCTGATCACAGGATGGAGGGAGTACGAAATTGTTGCTTGGGGTGGGGGGGGGGAGTGAGAAATCGGGCTTGGCCAGGAGGAGGGAGGCTGATTGTGGGAGGGATAGGGCAGGAGATTGGGGCTTGGGATGGGAGAGGTCACATTGCAGGAAGGAGCAAGAGATCGGGATTGTTGTGGGGGAGGTTGTTGATAATGGGAGGGAGAGGGAGAGATCGGAGCTTGGGGGGAGGCAGGGAGGGATGCAGCGAAAGACAGGTTTGGGAGAGGGGAGGTTGTTCGCGATTGTGACATGCAGAGATGACCATCGAGTTTGTGGGTGTGTGAGGCAGAATGAGAGGCTGTGAACTGACAGAGGGGAGGCTGAAGGCTTCCTCAAGGGACTGGGGGAGTGCACTATTACTCCTCTTGACTTACAAGAAATGCTGTAAAAGGCAATTATTCTCCAGAAGGATAAGAACTCAAGCCAATCTTTACACACTTTTATAAGCATTTATTTGCAGAGTTAGACAGTACAAGTATGCATCTCCTAACCTAACAACCACATTTTCAGTCTGTGTCTACTTATAGGGGCACAAATGAAGCCCCAGTTAATGCCCACGACCTGCATTCAATTAAGCATAATCAGTATACAATTAACACTTCCCTTATTGAGGTGCTGGTGCCTTCCTCTTTCCCTGCTGAGTTTCACGACCCTTGGTGGGGGTCAGCAGATTATTGGTTGAATGCAGGGTTGACAGATTCCTGTTGAAGGGAGGAGTGTCGGAAGCCAGCAGGCTGAATTGTGAGTGGCGGGGGTGGGGGCAGAATTTGGCCAATTGCGGCAGCAAGGAGAAACCTTGAAAGGCAGAAGATTTACTTTGGGGCAAGGGGAAGCAATCCTGCTCCTCCTGGCTCACATGCAATGATATAGAAGTGTCATAATCTGCAGGGCTACAGAATAAATGCTGGCAGGTAGGATTAGAATGGGTGGGTCATTTTTTGGCTGGCACAGACACGCTGGGCCAAGTGGCATCTTTCTGTGCCTTAAACTTTCTATGATTCTATAATTGTATAAAAAGCACTTGTGTGCTTAATCAGGCTCCTTCCATCTACATTTTGGGAACCTGATTTAAAGATCATAATGAAATGTTATGTCTCGAAAGTGGGACACAGACATGCCATGCACTCTGCCGTTAATGTCAACAGTTGGGTACATGGTGGATTGTGTTGCATTTCACAATTTTTAACCTGACCCCGTTCCCACTGCCATGTTGAGATTACTATTGGCCGCATGGTGCTGGATATTAGCAGCAGAATTTTGGATGAGCTCAAGTTTATGGACAGTGGAGGATGGGAGGCTGTCGAGGACACCATGGAATAGTAGCGTCTGGTATATCATAGATGGGGTTTTCAACACCACATAGGCTGAGGTAGGGTGGAGGTGTGCAATGGTATGCAAGTGGATGTGAGTGACCTTTATGATGGAGAGGAAATGGGCTCACTTGGGGTTGAATAGGATGCCAAGTTGCTAGCAGTCTGGTTGAGCCTGAGACGGTGGCTGTCATAGGGGTGTAAATCGGTAACGATATGGTCCTTGTGACAGGGCCTGTAGATGGTGGATTTGTCCTTCCCAATAATTAAGTGGAGGAAATGGCAGCTGATCCAAGACTGGATGTTGGTCAAGCAGTCTGACAACACAGAGGAAGTGGAGAGGTTGAGAGAAGTGATGGAGAGATGGGTGTCATCAACAGACACTTGGAAACTAAACCAATATCTGTCAATGATGATAATGGTACAGTGACTTTCAAAAGCTATTGTATATTGCTGTGGTCAGTAGGTTTATCTTTGAGTATTTTATCTGAAGCCCTTTAGTGGATTATTACCAGCCATTTCCTTCCCTTCCAATCCATATCAACAATAATGTTTTGAAAATTTCCTCTTTGCTTATCTAGAAGTTTAATCCACTGATAGAACAACCAAGATTACTTCCTGTTGTTTGTGCGAATGATTATAAAGATTAGCTGGAAAATTAGAGTGTTCATTCATTCCAGGAATACTTTTGTATTTCATGACCACTAGCCATTTTTAATGTAGTTTCTGTTGACCAGCAAGTATAGCAGTAGAAGAAATTAAATATGCTTTTTGTATGCTTTGAGGAACATAAGACCTATTTATACAGATAAAATGATGTTGCATTGGACCTAAAATCTGCCAACCTACAACATTGATTGCCACTTGTAAACTCTTACCTCTTTGGGTGAGATAGGAGATGGTGCAAATTAATACTTGCTGGATATGGACCTCTACTGCCCTGTACTGCGTAATGTATTATTTTTAAAAAGCAAAGGTTTGCTGTCACGTGTATGTACTGTTATTAACTCTGGACTTTGTAACATGATTTTGTTTTAAAAACTATGATGTTTAAAAGTTTAAGATGGAATCAGAGAAGTCAGGTGACCTCACTTCAACTCTTAAAGACGAGACAGAAATCTTGGTTATCAGGACAACAGAGAGCACAGATCAAAGAATTTTTTTGAAAAACAAAGACTGCAGGGTATTACACCTGAAGAACAATGGGTTTCGCTCGCCCAGACATTTAGATCATAAACAAGGAGTCATTGGGTTGAATTTTATCAGCGCGCTGTGCTCTGCGGCAGTCTGCTGTGAAGTTGGTGGTCTTCCGATACAGAAGCTCCGCTGCAGAGCCCCCGCAACATTATGCGCGGGGGCTCATTTAAATGAGAGGACGGAGTGGCCGCCGCCGATAATGTAGAGGGGGCGGCTGCTGCGTCTACAGCAATGGCGTCTGGTGCTACCGTGCAGGCGCCAGCACCATTTTTAAAGAACTTCAAGCCCTACAGGAGAAATTTGCATTTTTAAATGTGCTGGATCTATAAAAATTTAAATAAAGATTTGTCCACACCTGCAATCCCCTCTCCTACCCGCCCAATGCCTAAGTCGTATTTTGGCCTGTTGCCCCCCCCCCCACCCCCAAAACATTAGTTATTAGTAACGACCTTTCCCCCCGAACTTTATTCCCTTTGACTCTAAACCTCTTCGCACCATCCCCACAGCCAGTGAAAATGGTATTTCCCTCTCCCCCCCCCCCCTCCTGCCCTGATAATTTGACTTCTCCCTCCTCCCCTCCAGTGTCTCGCCTTGGAACTCCATATGGAGTTCCGAAGGTGCGCAACTTGCGGCCGGCAGCCGTAAAATCGGCATGGGACGGCCGTCGGGAGCAGGTAAGTTAATTAGTATCTTTATTACCCTCATTTAAATATTTTAATGAAGGCCCTGCCGCCAAGCGGTGGTGGGCGGCAGGTGGTGGCTGCACCGAGGCCAAACCACCGTTGCTAATATTCGGCGGGGCCTTCTCGGCGTTGTGGGTCATGGTGGGCCGCTTCGGCAAGCATTTTACCGGCCTCCCTGTCATGATCCATGACGCCGAGGTGCTGGTAAAATCCAGCCTATTGATTCTGAGAATGCAAATGTATATGGCAGCTGTTAACACCTGGAAACAGTGGAAGGCCCAGGTGGCTCTGCTGAAGCCAGACTTCTGGATTTTGCATTTTGGAAAAGGACAATGAGCTATTGACTTTTGATTCCAGATAAATTTAACAGATTTTCTGAAAGCAGACAGGCTGTAAGAGAGAAAACCAATAGTGGCAGCCTCAGAGCTGGCTGTGAGAAAGGAAGAAAATCAGCGGTAGCAGCCTCAATGGAGAGAGAAAGAACACCTGCTGCCAGAGAATACTGATACAGCAAAAGGCTACAAAGATTTAAATAAAAACAAGAAATTCTGGAAATACTCAGCAAGTTTGGCAACATCTGTGGAGGGAGAAGCAGATTTAACGTTTCAGGTCAGTGACCCTTCATCAGAACTTAAACCTGTTTTGAAAGTTGTGGTTTGTGGAGAAGTAGAAGCCCAGCAGGATCAACAGGAATTGCCTTATTCACAGATATCCAGATCGAAAGTGCTCTGAGAAGTGAGCAAAGAGCACATTGACTTTGAAAAAGGTCTGGGAGGTTCAACCCATTGCAACTTGGGGGAGCGGAGGAGAGGGTGGTTGTAACTTTTAACTGCAAAGATTTCTCCATCAAGGAGGACTGTGTAACATATAAGTGTGGTTTCAGGTTTTCAAATATTTTAGTAAGAAAATACCTATCTTTGTAATTTGGGGTGTCAGCTACTTACAAAGTACTATTTCGTTAATGGTAATTCCTTTTAGTTTAGTAATAAAAGTCTTAAAATGTGAAATCTTGTCGTGTAATTCTTTAAATTAGTCTGGGGGTTCATATCTCATATTTTTAACATTAAGGGTCTCACCGAGGTCATAATAGTACAAATACTTTTTGCAGGTTATAGCTGTGGAGCATTTCTGCGTACAGCTTGAAATGTATACAGGGAAAACTGCAGTCAATTTGTCTGCGATGTACATTCAGATAATAAACTTGATTTTTTTGGGCCTCAGCATAAAAATAGGATGAGTAACAATCTCAAACAAGAATTGTTTTGATTATTACTGTTATTTCACTTCTTCCAAGAATATTGGAACATGGGATCAGTAGTTCTTTTGTCTGCTCTATATTCTCAATTTGAGCACTACACATCAAATGTCCCATTCCTATTAGTTGAGTATTGTTTGTGTTACCCTGCTGTAAAAGAAAAGCTATTTTAAAAAGAAACCTTAATCGTATGCATAATTTGATATTATGCTTTGGGAGGTTTGTACTGTCATTAGATCGAAACAGAGCAAATGCATATTTCACAATTGACCATATATGATTGTATGTGATTGGGTGGCTCGTCGCATTAGGATGTGAAAAATTGGATGGTTCTGTATTTACAAGCTGTTATTTTAGCAGTTAGCGATCACAAATCCTTGCTTGGATTTTCTTTCAGTATCAGGCCTTCTCAATGGATAAGTTGATTTATGGGCAGCTCACTACCACATTCCCAAGGGCAATTAGAGATGGGCAATAAATGCTGGCCTAGCCAGCGATGCCCACATCCCATGAAAGAATTTTTAAAAATGCTTAAAATTCTGTATTAATGAAACAACACCCTGCCTAGTTTATTCATTATATCACAGGTCACTTTTTTATTGCATATGTACAAGAACAAAGTGTAGAATTGCATAATAACGTATAAAGCATAGCTAATAACTTTTCAAAACTTCCTTGGATGGATGAACGAACAATCAAAAGTCAAGTCACCCCAGGCTGTCCTCATATCTCCTTTCAGCCAGTTACAAAGCATTATCAGCAAAAGCTTCAAAGCAATTTACTTGTTCAGCTTTCCTGCAAACATGCCAATGAATGTATTTTAAAAAAACTGATGGCGTCTAAGAAAAACAGTGCAAAGGTATTATATTGTATTCCCCATGTTCATGTATATTTTCAAGGCAAACCTTAAAATCCAAGTTATTGAAAGTTACAATCACATGAATGAACAAACTGGTAGTGTAAATCCTTCCATAATTCACTAAAATCACATATGCGCCTAATTTCTAATGTTCCCTTTCTGCTTGATTAACTCATGAATGGAAAATCCATATAAGAAACCTCTTAAGCCTACACAACAAGGCATTGCATAAATGTTTGGAGAGCTGCTTCTTTAACAAGCTGCATAATTGACAACACTTACCAATTTTTTACAATCCTATTTGATTTATACCAAAGCCTCTTCAATATTGCATTGGAACAAATGATCATCATTAAAATCTAAACTTCTAAAAAATAGACTTAGAAAACTGTGCTGAAGAATTATGATTAATTCTGACCTCGATGATTGTGATTAATGTTAGGCTTACCTCTGACACGTATGCAGATCAGTAGCAGGAAGTGTACCAGTGCTGTGTGCTGGTAAACTGTGCAGTTGTATGCAGTGCCTCAATTTTAAAATTCTCATCCTTGTTTTCAAATCCCTCCATGGTCTCCCTGCCACCCCATCTCCCCCCCCCCCCCCCCCCCCCACCGCCTATCTCTGTAACCTTGTCCAGTCCTAGAACCCTCTGAGAGCTCTGTGCTCCTCTTATTCTGGCCTTTTGCACATCCCTGCTCCACCATTGGCAGCTGTACCTTCAGCTGCCCAGGCCCTAAGCTCTGCAATTCTCTCCCTAAACCTCTTCACTTTTGTACCACTTATGTGGAGCAGGCTTGATTCAGTACAGAGTTTTGTAAGGAGGCTAGGCTCCAGGCTACAACTTCTGAAATATGGGTTGCCTATAGTAGCACTGTCTGAGGTTTGGAAGGCAAATTTCTTTATTTTGGGGAATTATAGGCGATTAAGATGTAAATATTGCTGCTTTCCTATCCACCGGATTTTGGAGCAGGGCCTAAAGATTTGCTGCATTGTAACCTGACAGATAGCATTTAGGACAGATAGAGCAGGTTGCCTTAGTGAATTTATTGGCTGTAGCAAGAATGATATGGGCAGGGCATTCCATCTATCTTAGTCAACATGTATGCTTGGGTGGAGAGGTATTTTGGAAAACTGATCCCTATATATAGGTTGACGAGTGAATGTGCATCCGTAATATCTGAAACCCATCTTTGATCAGGGGATTCTTGTATGATTGTACTTCTCAATTTTTCTACAGCTAATAGGATAAAATGTCACTTAGAAAGGCACGGATTAATCAGGGATAGTCAGCATGGATGTCTTACTAATTTAGTTGAGTTTTTTGAGGAAGTAACAAGGAGGATTGATGTGGGTAGTGTAGTAGATGTGGTTTATATGGATTTTAGTAAGGCATTTGACAAGGACCCGCATGGCAGACTGGTAGGTAAAATAAAAGCCCATGGAATACAGGTGGCAGGCTGGATCCAGAATTGGCTCAGGCACAAAGGGTAGTGGTTGATGGATGTTTTTGCGAATGTAAAGCTGTTTCTAGTGGCATTCCACAGGGCTTAGTTTTGGGTCCCTTGCTGTTTGTGGTATATACTAATGATTTGGACTTAAATGTGGGAGGCATGATTGGAAAATTTGCTGATGACACACAAATTGGCCGTGTAGTTAATAGTGAGAAGGAAAGCTGGTATAAAATGCTGGTTAGGCCACAGCTGGAGTGTTGTGTACAGTTCTGGTCACCACATTACAGAAAGGACATAATTGCTCTGGAGAGAGTACAGAGGAGATTTGCAAGAATGTTGCCAGGGCTTGAAGGTTGCAGCTACGAAAAAAGATTGGATAGGCTAGGGTTGTTTTCCTTAGAACTGAGGAGGCTGAGGGGTGACTTGATTGAGGTGTACAAAATTATGAGGGGCCTAGATAGAGTGGACAGGAAGGACCTGTTTCCCCTGGTGGGGAGGTCAGTTACCAGGGGACACAGATTTAAGGTGTTTGGTAGAAGGGTTAGAGGGGACATGAGGGGAAATGTTTTCACCCAGAGGGTGGTGGGTGTCTGGAATTTGCTGCCAGGAATGGTGGTGGAGGCAGAGATCCTCAGTTCTTTTATAAGGTACCTGTACACGTACCTGAAGTGCTGTAACCTGCAGGGCTATGGACCTGGTGCTGGAAGGTGGGATTAGTTTGGGCAGCTAGTTTATTAGGCCGGCGCGGACACAATGGGCTGAATGGCCTCCTTCTGTGCTGTACTTTTTCTATGGTTCTATGGTTCTTATGTCTTAAAAAAAACAGTTCTGGAATTCTTCCCACAATCACTATTAAATCAGGATGGGAGAGGATTGTTTCGAGCTGTGGATTGTATTAAGTGTACCTTTTACAAGCTCCAGTATACTATGAGTATATACAATGTCTGTTCTAGAATCCCTTATTAAGAAACATGACTTCTTTGTAATTTATTACAAATAATTTCCTGCTAGTGCTATTGTCAAAGAAGAGCTTCATAGCTTGTGGACACAGCATGCAGATATTGGGACTGGCTTGACAATTTTTTTTGCTTAAAATCTCAAAATCATATCCCGCAGCAACTAGGAGTGAGTTCAAATTTGTAAGAGAGCTCTGACTTCAGATATTTTACAAATAGATTAATCTTTACTCCCGTTGGCTTTGGTACCATCTGAATCCCTTGATTAGATTCCAGTATTGTAACTTCTCAGCAATCTATATGGCTGCATAAATTATCATTTTGTATTCTAAAATAATATCTTTAATGAAAATGCACTTGATACAAGTAGCTTTGTATTAGTCATAGAGTCATACAGCACTGAAACAGGCCCTTCGGCCCACCGAGTCTGTGCCGACCAACAACCACCCATTTTATACTAATCCTACATTAATCCCATATTCCCTACCACATCCCCACCATTCTCCTACCACCTACCTACACTAGGGGCAATTTACTATGGACAATTTACCTATCAACCTGCAAGTCTTTGGCTGTGGGAGGAAACCGGAGCACCCGGCGGAAACCCACGCAGTCACAGGGAGAACTTGCAAACTCCACACAGGCAATACCTAGAACCGAACCTGGGTCACTGGAGCTGTGAGGCTGCGGTACTAATCACTGTGCCAATGTGTCGGTAAAGCAGTATACCGCCCGATTTACTTCTTGAAAAATATATTTCATTCTCCTTGTGAGACCAGCTTAAAAATGGATTCCTAGTGTATCCTGTGATTGGCATCTGAATACACATGTAATACCCTTCATTGAGCAGTCTCATAGTTTCTTTCCCAAAACTCAAATCCCTAAAGCTGATTTAGAAAGAACGATTTGTATTTATATAGCGCCTTTCATGATCACAGGATGTCCTAAAGTTCTTTACAGACACTGAAGTACTTTTGAAGTGCAGTTGCTGTTGCAATGTAGGCAATGCGGCAGCCAATTTGTGCACAGCAAGCTCCCACAAGTAGCATTGTGAAAATGACCAGGTTTTTTTTTGTGATGTTGATTGAGGGACAAATATTGGCCAGGACACCATGGATAACTGGATTGAAGGTTGATAAATCTCCTGGACAAGATGAGCTACATCCCAGAGTGTTGAAAGAGGTGGCTGTAGAGATAGTGGATGCATCTTTCAAAATTCTATGGATTCTGGAAAGGTTCCTGCAGACTGGAAAGTAGCAAATGTAACCCCACTATTTAAGAAAGGAGGGAAAGAGAAAATGGGGAAACCACAGACCTGTTGGTTTGATTTCAGTAGTAGGGAAAATGTTAGAATCCATTATAAAGGATCTGATAACTAGACACTTAGAAAATAATGATACGATGTCCACCTGAAGGGGAGGTGGAGGCAGGGACCCTCACAACATTTAGGAAATATCTAGATGAGCACATGAAACGCCATAGCATACAAGGCTACGGGCCAAGTGCTGGAAAATGGGATGAGAATAGATAGATGCTTGGTGGCCAGCACAGACACGATGGCCAAAGGGCATGCTTCTGTGCTGTATATCGATATGACTCTAACATTTAAGAAGTATTCAGATGAGCACTTGAAATGCCATAGCATACAAGGCTACGGGCCAAGTGCTGGAAAATGGGATTAGAATAGATAGGCTTGATAGCCGGCACGGACACGGTGGGCCGAAGGGCCTGTTTCTGTGCTATATAACTCTATGACTCTATGACTATGATTGGGCAGAGTAAACATGGATTTATGAAAGGGAAGTCATCTTTGACAAAGCTGTTAAAGTTTTTTGAGGATGTTACTTGTAGCATAGATGAAGAAGAAGCAGTGGATGTGGTGTATTTGGATTTCCAGAAGGCTTTTGATAAGGTCCCACACAGGTGGTTGGTAAACAAAATTAGAGCACGTGGGATTGGAGGTAATATACTATACTGGTATGGATTGCTAGTTGGTTAACAGACAGAAAACAGAGAGTAGAAATAAATGAGTCATTCTCAGATGGCAGGCTGCTACTAGTGGGGTACTGCAAGGATCAATGCTGGGGACACAGCTGCTCACAATTTATATAAATGATTTGGCTGTGGGGACCAAATGTAATATTGGCAAATTTGCTGATGACGCAAAACTAGGTGGGAATATAATATAAAAGCAAAATGCTGCAGATGCTGGAATCTGAAATAAAAACAGAAAGTGCTGGAAATACTCAGCAGGTCAGGCAGCAACTGTGGAGAGAGAAGTAGAGTTAACATTTCAGGGCTGTGACCTTGCCTCAGGTGGGAATGTAAGTTGAGGAGGATGCAAAGAGGCTTCCAGGGGATTTGGGTAGGTTAAGTGAATGGGTAAGAACATGGCAGATGGAATATAATGTGAATAAGTGTGAAGTTATCCACTTTGGTAGAAAAAACAGAAATGCAGTGTATTTTTTAAATGGTGACAGGTTGGGAAGTGTTGATGTCCAAAGGGACCTGGGTGTCCTTGTTCATGAGTCACTAAAAGCTGGCATGCAGGTGCAGCAAGCAATTAGGAAGGCAAATGGTATGTTGGCCTTCATCACAAGAGGTTTTGAGTACAGGAGTAAAGAAGGCTTGCTGTAATTGTATAGAGCCTCAGTGAGACCACACTTGGAGTATTGTGTACAATTTTGGTCTCCTCATCTAAGGAAGGATATACTTGCCATAGAGGGGGTGCAACGGAGGTTCATCAGACTAATCCCTGGAATGATGGGATTGTCTTATGAGGATAGATTGAGGAAACTGGGTCTGTATTCTCTAGAGTTTCAAAGAATGAGAGGTTGTTTGAAACTTACAAAATTCTGACAGGGCGTGACAGGGTGAATGTAGATAGAGTTACAAGAGTTTATCTTATTGAAAGCGAAGAATCCTGTGTGTTTTTAAAAACTGAGAAAAAGGATTTTTCTGTGAACATTGAATGCCGCAACTTGGTGTTTGAACTGAGTGGAACAGACTGCAAGACACCTCTTCTAAACAACTTAGCAGAGGGAAATGATGGGTCACATGACTTAGAGTTTTTGTTTCACTTTTGCATTGTGAAAGACCAGTAAGCTGGACAGGCAGGAGACAGAAAAATATGGCAGGGACTTGCTTGCAGACCAGACAAAAAGACCTCTCTCTGTAAAGGAAGACTTACATCTCTTGGAAAGAAATCCTACATAAGAAGTTATAAAGTCTTTAGACATAAGTTAATCTCAATAGCGTTTAAGATTTAGTTTATTAATAAATAGTTAATTTGTTGTTGTTTAAAGATACCTGGTTTGGTCTGTTTTATTCTGGGGGTTTGTAAAGTGTTTTAATTTGATTAATTTCCAGCAGGTGGGAAAACTTTAATAATATGCTGCGACCTGTGGAGTATTGGGATTGAATTCACAGTGCATTGCTCCCACCTCCGTCGTAACATATTAATAATAATCTCCAGAGGCAACAACATTGTCTCATTTCCCTTAGAGTGCTTAGAGCAGAAGGTTTCAAATTCAATTCCCAGTCCGTGCTGAGCTAACTGATCTCAGCTGAGGAAATAGTTAGGGTGCTATAATTGACCTCAGTGATACTGGGTTAGGGAGAGGGAATGGTTCCAGCTCCTGATTGTTTTCCAGTGACCCCTGCTGTTAAGTACACTTGTATGGAAGTCAGGTGAGAAGATGATTGAGTTTGGCTGTAATGCCAGCCATGATCAAATATTCTGTTGGCCCTCATGTTGGAAATTGAAGAGAGGTATCAGAGGTCTTTTGAACTACTGTAATTCACCAACAGTACCTCCAGAAGAAGAGGCAAACAAATTGGCAAACCTTCCCATCTCTCCCAATGGAAGTCACTAGGAATAATAGTAGAGTGAGGCTTGGTGCAGGATAGGTTGTAGAAGTTTTGAGAGAGGACACCTAGTGAGAGTATTAGAGAAGTCATGTCTGTAGGTGATGAATGCACAGATGAGAGCCTTAGTGGCAGTATCAAACAGGAAATGATAATTGAGTGCAACAAGGGAGGACGTAGTTGCATTGGAGGACTTTATTGTGGCTGTACTAAGTTGGCCAAATCTAGACTTCAAACCTACTCCCTTTGACCTTATCCCTGCCCCTGAGTTGAGTCAGGGCAGGAATTCAAGGACCCAGAGCTTCTGCTCCTTGGACTCAGTCAGGATCTGCAGTATGATTTTGAGAACAGTTGTATGTAGGAATTCTTCTCCTGTTATTTGGCTCAGAACCTTTAGTGTTAAATTAAGAGGCTTTCTGAACAATTAGGCATACCTACATTTGATATAGCACAGTTTGCTGCAGGTGAGATTAAATACTGAGTGTGGCTATAGCAGCATACTACAATTTGCTTCATCTTCTTTAAGCAGACTAAATTTCTCACTGCTTGAATGTTTTTAACTTTACTGGCAGGCTTGACATAGCAGTAGCACTCGAGCCTCTGGGTCGTATGATTGTGAGTTCAAGCCCTATGCAGGTGGGCATACAAGATAGCATAGCACTCCACAAGGAAGAGCAGATGATTTGTTCCAATGTTTTGACCAACAGCTATCCCTCAACCAACACCATGAAAAACAAAATATCTGGTAATATATTTCATTGCTATTTGTGGGACCTTGCTGTGCTGTGCACAAATTGCCTGCTGTTTTGCCAGTCATGTCACGAGCAACAAAGCTGATTTCAACTGCAGTGCCATGAAGTAAATGGAAGGTAAGGTTATTTTTGTTGCAGTGAGACAGATTTTGGTAAGTTCTAGAATTTGTGAAATTTATTTTGAGATTCAGATGTACTATATGTTTGAAATTAAATGAGAACTCAGTCTAATTCCCAAGGATATTGTTCGAAGCTTGACAAAGGAGAAGGTTGATGCAGACATTGTAGTTAAAGAGGAGGAGTGTGAAATATTAGATACAATAAGCATAATTAGAGAGGAAGTACTGGAGGGTCTGATATCCTTGAAAGTGAATAAATTGCCAAGGCCGAATGCATTGTTAAAGGAAGCCAGGGAGGAAATAGCAGATTATCTTCAAATTCTTACTAGTGAAAGGCAAGGTACCAGAGGATTGGAGGTCTGCAAATGTTGTATCATTGTTTAAAAAGGGTGCAAGGGATTAGACCAAATAATTATAGGCCAGTCAATCTGCAAATTATTAGAATCAATTCTGAGAGATAGGATAAATTCTCATGTAGAGAGGCATGGATTAATCAGGGATAGTCAGCATGGATTTGTTAAGGGAAGGTCATGTCTTACTAATTTAATTGAATTTTTTGAGGAAGTAACAAGTTGGATTGATGAGATTGGTGCAGTAGATGTTGTCCACATGGATTTTAGTAAGGCATTTGACAAGGTCCCACTGGTCAGAAAAGTAAAAGCCCAAGGGCTATAGGGGAATGTGACAAGTTGGATCCAAAATTGGCTTAGGGACAGGAAACAAAGGGTAACGGTCGACAGATGTTTTTGCGAATGGAAAGCGGTTTCTAGTGGCATTCCACAGGGTTCAGTGTTGGGTCCCTTGCTGTTTGTGGTATATGTTAATGATTTAGACTTAAATGTGGGAAGCATGATTGGGAAATTTGCAGATGACACAAAAACTGGCCGTATAGAAGAGGATAGCTGTAGACTCCAGAACGATATCAAGGTTTTGGTTGAGTGGACGGAAAAGTGACAAATGGAATTCTGTCTGGAGAAGTGTGAGGTAATGCACTTGGGGAGGGCAAACAAAGAAGGGAATACACAATAAACGGGAGGATATTGAGAGGGGGAGAGAGGGAATGGGTGACCACCAAACAGTCTAAGAGAACCAGGCAGGCAGTGCAGGAGTCCACTGAGTCTATCATGCTTGCTAATCGGTTTTCCATTTTGGATACTGGTGAGAGCGATGGTTCCTCGGAGGAGTGCAGCCAGAGCAAAGTCTGTGGCACCACGAGTGGCTCAGCTGTACAGGAAGGGAGGAAGAAGAGTGGAAGAGCAATAGTGATAGGGGATTCAATAGTCAGGGTATCAGACAGGCGTTTCTGCGACAGTAAACATGACTCCAGGACGGTGTGTTGCCTCCCTGTTGCCAGGGTCAAGGATGTCATGGAGTGGCTGCAGGACATCCTTCTTGGGGAGGGTAAACAACCAGAGATCGTAGTTCACATTGGTACCAATGACATAGGTAGGAAGAAGGATTTTAGTGGGTTAGGAAGGAAATTAAAAAGGACGTCAAAAGCAATAATCTCAGGATTACTCCCAGTGCCACGTGCTAGTGAACATAGGAATAGGAGGATTGATCAATTGAACATGTGGCTGGAGAATTGGTGTAGGAGGGAGGGCATCAGATTTCTGAGGCATTGGGACTGGTTCTGGGGCAGTTGGGACCTGTACAAGATAGACAGGCTACACCTTAACAGGACCGGAACTAATATCCTCACAGGGAGATTTGCTAATGCTGTTGGGGGACGATTTAAACTAGCTTGTCAGGGAGATGGGAACCTGAGGGGTAGCTCAAGTTGGAAGGAAATAAAGCTGGTAACAGGAGGTAGAAAAGTAGCAAGTGACATTAGAAGGCATCCGAAACAAAGGTGAGTATCAACTAGGGTTAGAATGCAGAATAATGTCAAGAAGACAAGGTTAAGGGCACTCTACCTGAATGCATGCAGCATTTGCAACAAGGTAGATGATTTAAAGGCCCAAGTAGAAGTAAATGGGTCTGATCTAATTGCCATAATGGAAAGGTTACAGGGTGACCATGACTGGGAACTGAATATTCAGGGATATTCGACATTTAGGAAGGACAAGCAAAAAGGAAAAGGTGGTGGTGTTGCGCTGATAATAAGGGATGGGATCAGTACATTAGTAAGGATCTCAGATAGGAAGAACAAAATGTGGAATCTGTTTGGGTGGAGCTAAGAAACAGCAAGGGGCAGCAGACATTGGAAGGAGTTGTTTATAGGCCACTAAACAGTAGCAGTAGTGTGGGGCATGGTATTAATCAGAAGATTAGAGAAGCATGTGACATGGGTAATACAGTAATCATGGGTGATTCCAATCTGCATATAGACTGGGTAAATCTAATGAGCACTAATGCTATGGAGGACGAGTTTTGGAGTGTTTTAGGGATGGTTTTCTAGAGCAGTATGTTGAGAAATTAGTATTAGTAAGAAGGTTGTATTGGAGAAATTAATGGGGCTAAAGGTTGATAAGTCCCCAGAACCTGATATTCTACATTCCAGAGTGTTGAAAGAGGTAGCTATGGAGATAGTGGATGCATTGGTGATCATCTTCCAAAATTCTAAAGATTCTGGAGTGGATCCTGCAGATTGGAAGGTCGCAAATATCATCCCACTATTTAAGAAGGGAGGGAGAGAGAATACAAGGAATTACAGACCTGTTAACCTTACATCAGTCGTTGGGAAAATCCTCGAATCTATTCTAAAGGATGTGCTAAATGGACACTTGGATAATAATGATCTGATTGGGCAGAGTCAACATGGATTTATGAATGGGAAATCATGTTTTATGAACCTGTTGGAGTTTTTTGAGGGTGTTACTAACAGAATTGATAAAGGGGAGTCAGTGGATGTTGTATACTTGGATTTTTAGAAGGCTTTTGATAAAGTTCCCCACAGGAGGTTGGTTAGCAAAATTAAAGCACATGGGTTAGGAGGTAATATACTGGCATGGATTAAGGATTGGTTAACAGGCAGAAAGCAGAGAGTAGGAATAAACGGGTCATTCCCGCATTGGCTGGCTGTGACTAGTGGGGTACTGCAGGAATCAGTGCTTGGGCCCCAGCTGTTCACAATATATATCAATGATTTGGATGTGGGGACCAAATGTAGTATTTCCAAGTTTGCAGATGACACAAAACAAGATGGGAATGCGTGTTGTGAGGAAGATGCAAAGCGGCTTCAAGGGGACTTGGACAGACTTAGTGAGTGGGCAAGAATGTGGCAGATGGAATATAATGTGGAAAAGTGTGAGGTTATCCACTTTGGTAGGAGGAATAGATGTGCAGAGTATTTCTTAAATGGTAAGAGATTAGAAAGTGTAGATGTACAAAGGGTCTTGGGTGTCTTTGTCAATATGTCACTGAAAATTAACATGCAGGTGCAGCAAGCAATTAGGAAGGCTAATGGTATGTTAGCCTTTATCGCAAGAGGATTTGAGTACAGGAGTAGTGAAGTCTTGCTTCAACTGTATAGAGCCTTGGTTAGACCGCACCTGGAGTACTGTGTGCAGGTTTGGTCCCCTTAGGAGGGATATTATTACCAGAGAGGGAGTGCAATGAAGTTTCACCAGACTTGTTCCCGGGATGGTGGGACTGTCCTATGAAGAGGGATTGGGGAAACTGGGCCTGTATTCTCTCAAGTTTTGAAGAATGAGAGATGATCTCATAGAAACCTACAAAATACTTAAAGGGATAGACAGGGTAAATGCAGCTAAGATGTTTCCCCTGGTTGGGGAGTCTAGAACCAGGGGACACAATTTCAAAATAACCGTATCCCAAACAGTAATGTCCTCATCAGAAGGGAGAAAATTAAGAGTGGAAGGAAAGATAATGAATTGAAAGCAATTTAACACATTGATTCAAACTTAAAAATTCAGTTACTTGTTTATCCAGTGAGCTACATACTTAGCCCGAAAATACAAAACTAAAAACTTGAGCGATTACAAAAACCTTGTCTTTCCATTGCCTCAGTTATCAACTAGCTTCCTGTTTTGCTACAAAGCAGTTTGCAGGTCGTTCAACGCTTTAACTTCCTCTCTGGCGATTAGACAGGGAGTTGGTTTGGTTCCCTTTCCCTTTTTTTCCTCCTCTCCTGAAATGCTAACCTGTCTTTCCCCTTCATAGGTACGGATGGAGCTGCTGTGCAATTCCAGCATCTTCCGCTTACATTTCAGATCTCCAGCATTTGCAGTTTTTTTCCTATTTATTAGCTCATTGTGCAATATAAAGAGGACAACACAGCAGAACGTGAACAGAATGTGGTCCTACAAAAGCATCACTTAGGACAGAGATAAGGAGAAATTTCTTTACTCAGAGGGTTGTGAATCTTTGGAATTCTGTACCCCAGAGGGCTGTGGAAGCTCAGTCATTGAGTATGTTTAAAGCAGAGATTGACAGATTTCTAAATACAAATGACATAAGGGAATATGAGGATAGTGTGGGAAAAAGGCATTGAAGTGGATGATCAGCCATGATCATAATGAATGGCAGTACAGGCTTGATGGGATGAATGGCCTACTCCTGCTCCTATGTTCCTATGTAGAGGAAGTTAGAGACCTTGGAGTGCATGTCCACAGGTCCCTGAAGGTGACAGGACAGGTAGATAAAGTGGTGAAAAAGGCATATGGAATGCTTTCATTTCTTGGCCGAGGTATAGACTACAAAAGCAGGGATGTAATGCTGGAGCTGTATAAAACCCTGGCAGCTGGAGTATTGCGTACGGTTCTGGTCACCATATTACAGGAAGGACATAGTTGCTCCGGAGAGAGTACAGAGGAGATTTACAAGAATGTTGTCGGCTTGAAAATTGCAGCTATGAAGAAAGATTGGATAGGCCAGGGTTGTTTTCCTTAGAACAGAGGAGGCTGAGGGGTGACTTAATTGTGGTGTACAAAATTATAAGGGGCATAGATGGATTGGCCGGAAGGACCTGTTTCACCGAGCAGAGAGGTCAGTTATCAGGGGCAGAGATTTAAGGTGATTGGTAGAAGGATTGGATTAGAGGAGACATGAGGAAAAACATTTTCACCCAGAAGGTGGTGGGTGTCTGGGATTCACTGCCTGGATTGGTGGTGGAGGCAGAAACCCTCAACTCATTTAAAAGGTACCTTGACCTGCACCTGAAGTGCCATAACCTGCAAGGTTACGGATCAGATGCTGAAAGGTGGGATTAGATTGAGTGGCTAGTTTTTCAGCTGCCGCAGACATGATGGGCTGAATGGTCTCTTTCTGTGCCGTAACATTTCTATGGTTCTATGAAACTCTTAAGATATTTTCGAGATGGAGAGAAAAATTAATGTGTTTTGCTCCCATCCAAAGCGCAAGAATTTGAAGAACTAGAAGCTTGGGTCACCAGTAACAAAGCCATGGAAATGTTGTAGACAGATTAATGTGCTAATTTATAAAAAAATGTATTATGACAAATGTAGTGTTTTAAAAATGTGATTTTATTACATGAATGATGCTGAATTTATTGTCCTTCACCTTTGCTTTGACAGCTGAATGGTTTAAGTGTTAACCATACAGTGTGCAGCTGGTGGTGCTGGTCGGCTGGACTGGGTACAGGTGGTAGATTCCCTTCCTTGAAGAACATTTTTAAACCAATTTTATGACAATTCAGCTGCTTTCATTGTGCCTATCCAAATGGCCATTTAAGAAGGTATATAATGGCCGGAATTTTACATTGGGGAAGGCCCCGCCCACCAGCCAGAAAAGTTGGGGGCGGGTCTACCTCTGCCGGGCCTGGGAGCTATGCTGTGATTTTACGTGGTCCAGGCCCTTAATTGGCCTAAGGCGGTACTTCCGCCCCTCTGGGGCAGTAAGTCCCCCCTCTAAAGGCTGCTGACCAATCAGCGGGCCAGCAGATCTCAGTCCCACAGCACCACCAGGAGTGGTGGCCAGTGCTGGGACTGCAGCTAGGGAAAGGAGCAAGAGGGATGCCAGCCCCGGAAAAAAGTAAGTTTGGGGACTCGCCGGCGACAATCGACCGGGCACCAGCAAGGCAGGGGGTGTTGGTTGTAGGGAGGGGGGGGAATGTATTTCAGTGGGGGTGGTTGGGCAGTGGGGGTGCCCTCCATGGGGCAAAGAGTGACCGATCAGGAGGGCCCCCCCAGCCCGCAAGGAGGCTGCCAGGTTTTACTTGGTGGCCTCCTGGAGGGTCTGAGCCGCCCGTCCGCCGCTGGTAATATACCAATGACAGTGGGAGGAGGCCCTTAAGTGGCAGTTAATTGGCAACTTAAGAGCTTTAATTGGCATGGGGCGGGCAGGCAGTTTCTCACAGCTGCCCCCCCCCTGTTTAATTGCAGTGGGGATGGGAAGGCAATGGGAACGGCACCCACCCCCCCCCACCTCCCACTCAATTTTACAACCGCCCCCCCCCCCCCCCCCCAGCCCCGGCCTCCAGCCGGCTCCTGGGTGGGGGGTGGGGGTTGGCATAAAATTCCAGCCTATGAGTTTGTGAAGTGTCTGTGCAAGAGAAACTCTACATTTATTATATCTAAATAACAAGCATGCATTGAAATGAGTACTGTTTAAAACTATTCAATTTTTGAAAAGGGAAAAGACAGAAAAATAATCATTTCCATCACTTTTGTTATCTGCAAGTGACGTGGTGAAGCAACCAACACAGTTTGTCATTACATCATCTATTTAGCAAACCATTTTTTGTGATGATTTTATACTTTGTTGCATGTCATCAATAATAACTAACATGGCACTGAATCAATGCTGGACACAGAGATGATCTAATTTAATCTTGTCAAGCAAGGTCTTGATTTTAAAATTCTATCTCTGTTTTCAAATCCCTCCATGGCCTCGCCCCTCCCTATCTCTGTAATGTCCTCCAGCCCCACAACCCTCCAAGATATTTATGCTGCTCTAATTCTGGCCTCTTGAGCATCCCCGATTTTAATCGCTCCATCATTTTGGCGGTGCCTTAAGTTGCCTAGGCCCTAAGTTCTGGAGTTCCCTTGCTACACCTCTGCGCCTCTTTACCTTGCTTTCCTCCTTTAAGACACTCCTTAAAACCTACCTCTGGCCAAGCTTTTGGTCACCTGACCTGCTATCTCCTTATGTGGGTCAGTGTCATATTTTGTTTTATAATGCTCCTGTGAAGCGTCTTGGGACTTTTTATTACATTAAAGGCACTATATAAATATCTTACTGTTGAATTTTATTAGAATCATTTCAGGGTTTTTCTTGTTATTCAGATTTTCCATCACAGTACACATTTTAACTATGGAAATGGATCACATCTATATAATCAAAAAATGACTGCAGAAAAAGTAGATGACAGAGAGTAGTATATCTCAGGATTAATTGTATATGCCTGAGTGGAGCTCAAAATTAAGTCTGTATAACTGGATAACAGGACAACAGACAAAAGTCACAAAAAAGTGCTGGTTAATCAAAATTTAAAAAACATAAAATTACACTTATGTACAGAAGCTGCAAATGAGAATGTCTTGTCGATAGGCATACACTGTTCCATCCATCCAAAGATACTTCCACGGTCAGTAGTTTGTCACCAAGTGTCCCAGTCAGTCTTGTATTCATTTCAAGGTCTGCCAAAGGAAATGTTAATCTAGCAGCTTGTTAAATAGATTAGCATGCACAATTTGTTTTATATATGCTTCTTGATATGTGATGGGTGAATGCAGCGGTTATATCAGAATATCTTTAAAATGTACTAACAACAACTTGTATTTATAGCACCTTTAACATATCAAACCAGCCTAGCACAATATAAGAGCATAAGAAATAGGAGCAGGAACAGACAAAATGCCCTCGAGCCTGCTCTGCCATTTAATAAGATCATAGCTGATCTTGGACCTCAACTCCACTTTCTCGCCCAATCTCCTTATGCCTTGATTCCCTTAGAGTCCAAAAATCTATCAGTCTTAGCCATGAATATGCTCAAAAGCTGAGTGTCCAAAGCGCTCTGGGGTAGAGAATTCCAAAGATTCACAGTAAGACAGCAGTGGATGTTGATAATATTTCTATATTCCGTTGACGTCACTTGTATTATCAAATATCACGTTGGACCATTTCTGAATTTGTTTCCTATGGTATCTTTTATGAATTGGCAGGCTTCATTTAATAACCTACAAGTTAAACATTTGCCACATGGCTATCCCTTTGCATTGTAATGGCTGATTACTCATTAAAACTTTGATAAGGTTTCTAGCTTTGTTTAGAAAAGAGTGAAGAGGTTAACTGCATAGGCGTGAACCAATAAAAATGGCACAATGTTTTAACAGTTGTATCCTCATTTGTGCTTAACCTTCAAAAAGATATATATCCAACTGATCTTAATGGCTATTTCCCAGGTTCAAAGCTTTGTTTCAGGAGGGCCCTTCTTTATACCAACCCAATGTTATACTCTTTTCAGCCTGAGTTTGCCACAGCAGTTGGCAGACAGTGCTTCAGATCTTTCATGTAAATACCAGAAAGAGTTTTAAAGCTGGAAACTGGGAGTTGATGGGAGTCTTTGTAATGACTGTGTCAAGGCTTTAGCCTTTGAATTTCAAGGACAGATTGTAAAGGACAAATGTTTTCAACCTGGTATGCAGTATTTTGATGCCTCACATCATGATCCGCATTCACTGTTAAGAATCCGCTATTCTTAGGAGATTTGCTTTTTTGCCACCTTTGAGTGGAGGAGTTTCTTTCTACGAGCTTGTAAGTGTATCACTTTACAAATTTAATAAAATATTCCTTCTTGGCTCAGCTAAAATGCATATTAAAGAATTAATATTTCCTGCTGAATATACCCTGCTTTCCAATGATGAAATGCTGCAATTTACAATTTCTATTATGTAATTTCCATTGAAATGGTTACGTCAGAATCAGATAGTAGCCCTCTTAAGCCACTGTAGACCTTTGTGTCAAAGTGATTTATTGGGTCTATATTTCAGTGCCAGTCTTTTCACATGATAAAGGACCAAATAATGACAATTAACAAATGGCTTTGCATGGTGAATTAACATCTGCTTTCTGAAACAGAAATTCCTTAAAGCCTGTTTCCACTATGTCCCCATTTTACGTTGGCCACAGATGTTGGGGTCAAAGAAGGGCTGTACTGGTTAAAAAAAAGAATGAAAGGAAGTTCTAGCCCATGCTAAGAACACAGTAGTTTAGATTTATTTATTTGGAGGAAGGACACAAAACTCCAACTGATTTAGTGCTCTCCTGTAATAGGAGACCAAAATTATACCACAGGGACGAAGGTTTAAAGCCTTTCCAAATTTATGCTGTCTGCTTGATTTAAGGGTAGAATAAGAATATTTGTCGAAACAAGATTGTAAATATTCTTTAACTGTGCACATTATAGTTCACAGTGTTTGAACTTGATGGGGATAGGATTTTTTCCCTTGGATCTGTGCATTCTGATCATTATGTTCAAATAATAGTTGCAGTAGGATAACGTTGCGATTCTGGGTAATTCAGAACTGGTAAAATATAACAGTCTTTCCGGGTCCAGGTGTTGCTCAGTTGAAGATTTTAAAACTATCAAATCAAATGGGAAGGTCTCTTTTAGGCATTCTGCATGTAGTTGTGTGGATAGTCTGTTTCGTTTTGTAACAATATAAACCTTTCATCAGTTGGACAGCAATGATAATGATAATGGAAATAACACAGATATTGCACTTAACCATGTCGTGTTACAAGTTTCTTGCATAGACATCTTCAAATGTAATGTAACAGCAGCTCTGACCTTTTGTGACCTTTTTATTGCTGATACAGGGCCCAGTACCAATGCTATAGTGTACATGCAGAACTAGAACAGGTGCATATATGATGTAGTGGTATTGTCACTGGACTAGGAACCAGAGACCCTGGGTATTACTCTGGGGACATGGGAAATTTGAATTCAATTCATAAAAATCTGGAATGAGAAAGCTAGTCTAATGATGGCCATGAAACCGTTGTCGATTGTTGTAAAGATCCATCTGGTTCACTTATGTCCTTTAGGGAAGGAAATCTGCTGTCCTTACCCGGTCTGGCCTACATGTGACTCCAGACCCACGGCAATGTGGTTGATTCTTAAATGCCCTCTGAAATGGCCTAGCAAGCCACTCAGTCATATCTAACTGCTACAAGTCAATAAAGAATGAACCCGGCGGACCACCTGGCATCGACTTAGGTACCAGAAACGACAACGGCAAACTCAGCCCTGTCGACCCTGCAAAGTCCTCCTTACTAACATCTGGGGGCTTGTGCCAAAGTTGAGAGAGCTGTCCCACAGACTAATCAAGCAACAGCCTGACTTAGTCATACTCACCGAATCATACCTTACAATGTCCCAGACACTGCCATCACCTCTGCTGGGTATGTCCTGTCCCACTGGCAGGACAGACCCGGCAGAGGTGGCGGCACAGTGGCATACAGTCGGGAGGGAGTTGCCCTGGGAGTCCTCAACATTGCCTCCAGACTCAATGAAGTCTGTGTTAGGTCAAACATGGGCAAGAAAACCTCCTGTTGATGTACCACCTACCGCCCCACCTCAGCTGGTGAATCAGTACTCCTCCATGTTGAAGAAGCACTGAAGGTGACAAGGGTGCAGAATGTACTCTGAGTGGGGGACTTCAATGTCCATCACCAAGAGTGGCTTGGTAGCACCACTACTACTGAGCTGGCCAAGTCCTAAAGGACATAGCTGCTAGACTGGGTCTGCAGCAGGTGGTGAGGGAATCAACGAGGGAAAAATATACTTGACCTCGTCCTCACCAATCTGCCTGCCGCAGATCTATCTGTCCATGACAGCACTGGTAGGAGTGACCACTGCACAGTCCTTGTGGGGACAAAGTCCCGTCTTCACATTGAGGAAAGCCTCCATCGTGTTGTGTGGCACTACCACTATGCTAAATGGGATCGATTTGGAACAGATCTAGCAATGCAAAACTGGGCATCCATGAGGCGCTGTGGGCCATCAGCAGCAGCAGAATTGTACTCAGCCAAAATCTGTAACCTCATGGCCTGGCATATCCCCCACTCTACCATTACCATTACAATCAAGCTGGGGGACCAACCCTGGTTCACTAAAGAGTGCAGGAGGGCGTGCCAGGAGCAGTACCAGGCATACCTCAAAATGAGGTGTCAACCTGGTGAAGCTACAACCCAGGACTACTTGCGTGTCAAATAGCGTAAGCATAAACAGAGCTAAGCGATTCCATAACCAATGGATCAGATCTAAACTCTGCAGTCCTGCCACATGCAGTCGTAAATTCTGGTGGACAATTAACCAACTAACTGGAGGAGGTGGCTCCACAAATATCCTCGTCCTCAATGATGGGGGAGCTGAACACATCAGTGCAAAAGATAAGGCTGAAGCATTTGCAACAATCTTAAGCCAGAAGTGCTGAGTTGATGATCCATCGTGGCCTCCTCCTGAAGTCCCCAGCATCACAGATGCCAGACTTCAGCCAATTCGATTCACTCCGCGTGATATCAAGAAACAACGGAAGTCACTGGATATTGCAAAGGCTGTGGGCTCTGACAACATTCCGGCAATAGTACTGAAGACCTGTGCTCCAGAACTTGCTGCGCCCCTAGCCAAGCTGTTCTAGTCCAGCTACAACACTGGCACCTACCCCGCAATGTGGAAAATTGCCCAGGTATGTCCTGCACACAAAGGTCCAACCCAGCCAATTACCGCCCTATCAGTGTACTTACTCTCAATCATCAGTAAAGTGATGCAAGGGGTTGTCGACAGTGTTATCAAGTGGCACTTGCTTAGCAATAACCTGCTCAGTGATGCTCAGTTTGGGTTCCGCCAGGGCCACTGAGCTCCTGACCTCACTACAGTCTTGGTTCAAACATGGACAAAAGAGCTGAACTCAAGAGGTGAGGTGAGAGTAACTGCCCTTGACATCAAGGCAGCATTTGACCGATTATGGCATCAAGGAGCCCTAGCAAAACTGGAGTCAACGGGAATCAGGGGGAATATTCTCCTCTGGTTGGAGCCGTACCGAGCCCAAAGAAAGATGGTTGTGGTTGTTGGAGGTCAATCATCTCAGCTCCAGGACATCACTGCAGGAGTTCCTCAGGGAAGTGGTTTCGGCCCAACCACCTTCAGCTGCTTCATCAATGATCTTCCTTCAATCATAAGAACAGAAGTGGGGATGTTCGCTGATGATTACAGAAGGTTCAGCACCATTCGCATCTCCTCAGATACTCCGTATCAGCTTGGGCTGATAAGTGGCAAGTAACATTTGCCAGGCAATGACCATCTCCAACACGAGAGAATCTAACCATTTCCCTTGACATTCAATGGCCTTACAATCACTGAATCCCCCACTGTCAACATCCTGGGGGTTACCATTGACCAGAAACAACTGGAGCAGCCATATAAATACTGCAGCTACAAGAGCAGGTAAGAGGCTAGGAATCCCACGGCGAGTAACTCACCTCCTGACTCCCCAGAGCCTGTTCACCATCTACAAAGCACAAGTCAGGAGTGTGATGGAATACTCTCCACTTGCCTGGATGGGTGCAGCTCCAACAACCCTCACGAAGCTCGACACCATCCAGGACAAAGCAGCCCGCTTGATTGGTACCACATCTACATACATCCACTCTCTCCACCACCAATGCACTGTGGCAGCAGTTTGTACCATCTACAAGATGCATTGCTGCAACACACCAAGGCTCCTCAGACAGCACCTTCCAAACCTGCAACCTCCATCACCTAGAAGGACAAGGGCAGTAGATGCATGGGAACACCACCACCTGCAAGTTCCCCTCCAAGCCACACACCATCCTGACTTGGAAACCTATCGCCATTCCTTCGCTGTCACTGGATCAAAATCCTGGAACTCCCTTCCTAACAGCACTGTAGGTGTACCTACCCCACATGGACTGCAGCGGTTCAAGAAGGCAGTTCACCACCACCTTCTCAAGGGCAATTAAGGGTGTGCAATAAATGCTGGGGTAGCCAGCGATGCCCACATCACATGAACACATAAATAAAATTGTGGTGCCACCACAATTAGGTCTGCATTCACTGTGTAAGATCTCATATATGATTTTTTTTTATCGTTCTGAAGACCTGGTGTCCCACTAGAAATGCTGTTCAGAGAGTTATAAAATTGTAATGTATATATATATATTTGTGTGTGCACTATTTTATTAATTCTTTCATGGGATGTGAAGTCACTGACAAGGCCAGCATCTGTTGCCCATCACTAATTGTCCTTGAAAAGGTGGTGGTGAGCCGCCTTCTTGAACCGCAGCAGTCCATGTGATGTAGGTTTACCCACAGTGACGTAAGGGAGGGAGTTCCAAGTTTTTGACCCAACGACGGTGATGTAGTTCCAAGTCAGGATGGTGTGTGAGTTGGAGGGGAACTTGCAATTAATGATGTTCCCATGTATCTGCTGCCCTTCTAGGTGGTAGAGGTCGTGGGTTTGGAAGGTGCTGCTAAAGGAGGCTTGGCAAGTTGCTGTAGTGCATCTTGTAGATGGTACACTGTTACCATTGTGCACCAGTGGTGGAGGAAGTGAATGTTTAAGCTGGTGGATGTGATGCCAATCAAACAGGCTGCTTTGTCCCGGGTGGTGTTGAGCTTCTTGAGTGTTTTTGGAGCTCCACTCATCCAGGCAAGTAGGGAGTATTCCATCACACTCCTGACTTGTGCCTTGTAGATGTGGACAGGCTTTGGGGAGTCAGGAGGTGAGTTACGCACTGCAGAATTCCCAGCCTCTGACCTGCTCTTATAGAATCATAGAATGGTTACAGCACAGAAGGGGGCCATTCGGCTCTTAATGTCAGTGCTGGCTCTCTGCAAGAGCACCTCACCTAGTTCCACTCCCCTGCCTTTTCACCGTAGCCCTGCAATTTATTTCTCTTCATATAATTATGCAATTCTCTTGTGACAGCCTTGCGTGTATCTGCCTCCACCAGACTCTCAGGCAGTGCAATCCAGATCCTAACTACTGGCTTTATAAAAAGATTTTCCTCATGTCGCCATTGCTTTTTTTTCAATCACCTAAATCGGTGTCCTCTGGATCTCGCTCCTTCTGCCAACTCGATTGGTTTATCCCTATCTACTCTGTCCAGATCCCTCATGATTTTGAACACTTCTATCAAATCTCTTCTTAATCTTCTCTTCTCCAAGGAGAACAGTCCCAGCTTCTCCAATCTATCCACATAACTGAAGTTCC
The DNA here is from genome assembly GCF_036365525.1 of Heterodontus francisci. Lineage (NCBI taxonomy): Eukaryota > Metazoa > Chordata > Chondrichthyes > Heterodontiformes > Heterodontidae > Heterodontus > Heterodontus francisci. The sequence continues at coordinate 79,898,551 of NC_090384.1, read as the reverse complement.
TCATCCCTGGATCCATTCTTGTGAATCTTTTCTGCACCCCCTCTAATGTTTACATATCCTTCCTGAAGTGTCATGCCCAGAACTGGACACAATCCTCCAGTTGCGCCCGAAACAGTGTTTTATACAGGTTTGTCATAACTTCCTTGCTTTTGTACTGATTTGTGCACATATGCACCCAGGTCCCTCTGCTCATGCATCCCCTTTATTTTATATTGCCTCTCTTCGTTCTTCCTACCAAAATGAATCACCTCACACTTCTCTGCATTGGAGAAGCTGGGGTTGTTCTCTACATTAAATTTCATCTGCAACTGATCCATCCATTCCACCAGACTTGTCTATGACCTCTTGAAGTTTCTCGCTATCCTCTTCACACTTCAAAGCTCTGTGTCATCTGCAAATTTTGCAATTCTGCCAATTTCTAAAAGCTTTCCCACCACCCAGGTTAAACTGACTAGCTTGTAATTGCTGGGTTATCCTTACACCCTTTTTTTGAACAAAGGTGTAGCATTTTCAACTCTTGTAGCCACAGTACTTACATTGCTGGTCCAGTTAAGTTTCTGGTCAATGGTAATCCCCAGGATGTTGATGGTGGGGAATTCAGCGATGGTAATGCCATTGAAAGTCAAGGGGAGATGTTAGATTTTGATGTTAGACGTTGTTGGAGATGGTCATTGCTGGGCACTTGTGTGTCGCGAATGCTATTTGCCACTTATCAGCCCAAGCCAGAATGTTGTCCCGGTCTTGCTGCATGCTTCAGTATCTGACGTGTGCAAATGGTACAGGACACTGTGCAATCATCAGTGAACATCCCCACTTCTGACCCTATATTGGAAGGAAGATCATCTTTAGGGAGTTTCTCATATTTGCTTTAAGAAAAATTTTGGTTTCTTGGTCATTGCAGTTGGAGTCATCTATGTGAAAATTACTGATTCCCTACTGATTTTTTAATTAATTGTCTAACTTTCCCCTTTTGTTGCCTGGCGACACCTCTAGTGCAATGTTTGTCCTGCATAGGCTACATTTGATATATAATTCAAATGTAACCTGCTAAAATTACGTATTTTATTTGCAACAGAACTAGATGCCCAAAAATCATAATGCTTGGCTATATTCTCATCTCATTTTAGCAGAAAAGTGGATATGAGATTGAAATGATGTTTCTTATGAGGAACATCCAAAATGACCGGTAGATCACACTTGCAGAAAAAACTCAACTGCATGCTGATACTAGCGACATAAAAAGCTTCTAAGAAGCACTAAAATCTGTCTATGGTCCAGCATATCAAACCCAAAACCCTCCGAGTAGCGCTGATGGGAAGACCCTACACACCGTCAAGGAATAAATCCTGGACCGCTGGTCGGAGCACTTTGAAACACTCTTCCACGCCAAGTGCACAATGCATGATACTGCCATCAATCACATCCAACAACGACCTATCAAAGAAGAACTGGATGAGAGCCCAACCGGATGAAGAGCAACAAAGCTCCCGGAGTTGATGGAATTCCACCCAAAGCCTTGAAGCATGGTGGCCCTGCCCTATACACCAAGCTCCATGAGTTTTTCATGGCCTGCTGGGAACAGGGCAGGATTTCACAGGATCTTCGTGATGCCATTATCATAAACTTGTAAAAAAGCAAAGGAGAAAGGTCAGACGCTTCCAATTACCATGGGATCAGCCTCCTTTGTATTGCTGGGTAGATCCTGGCTAGAATATTTCTGAACAGCCTACCATTGCGGAAGAAAACCTCCCAGAGAGCCAGAGTGATTTCAGAGCAAACACAGGCGCCACAGACATGGTATTTGCACTCAGACAATTACAAGAAAAGTGTCGAGAACAAAACAAAGGCTTGTATGTCACTTTCATAGTCCTCACCAAGGCGTTCAACACTGTGAGCAGAGATGGACTTTGGGAGGTCCTTGAAAAACTTAGATGCCCACCTAAGTTCCTGGCCATGGTGAAGCAGTTTCATCAAAATCAGTATGGACAAGTCAAGCACAACAGCGACCTCTCGAGTCCCTTCTGAATCTCCAATGGCATGAAGCAGGGCTGTGTGCTAACCCTGACCTTATTCACCATCTTTTTCAGCATGATACTACAGCACGCAACGGAAGACCTTAAGGAGGGAATTTACGTATGCTTCTGGACTGATGGAGGCCTTTTCAACCTTAGGTTGACACAAGAAAAACTCATCTGTAAACTTCTTTTTGCCAATGACTGTGCTCTCCTGGCCCACAGTCAGTCAGACCTTCAATGTATAACAACACGTTTTTCCGAGGTGGCACAACACTTTGGATTAAAAGACAGTTTAAAGAAAACTGAAGTCCTGCATCAGCCTGCACGCAGACCACCATTGAGGGAATCAAGCAGAATGCCGTCAAGCAATTTACCTATTTGGGGAGCGCCATCTCATTTGATGCCACCATAGACAAGGAAGTGAACAATAAGCTTTCACAAGCAAACAGCGCATTCGACAGACTCTACAAGCAAGTGTGGAGCAATCACAGCCTCAGACCACAGACAAAACTCAAGGTATACAAAGCCGTAGTCCTCACCACCCTTCTGTATGGTGCCGAGATATGGGTCCGATATCGCCGTCACGTACGCTTTCTAGAGCGCTTCCATCAGTGCTGCCTCCACAGCATCCTCAAGATCGCTGGCAGGACCGCATCACAAACATTGAAGTCCTGGTAACAGCCAACATCACCAGCATCGAGGCCATCCTTCTGCAAAGCCAACTGCGTTGGGCGGGTCACTTTGCCTGGATGGACGAAAGTTGCCTGCCCAAGATCATGTTATACGGAGAGCTGACCACTGGTGAAAGGAACGGAGGGACCCCATGCAAACGTTTCAAGGACTCCCTGAAGAAGTCCCTCTCTGTGTGCCACATCGACCATTGCCAGTGGGAGTTGCAGGCCATAGATCATGATGCCTGGAGATGCTACATCGGGAGGGCTACACACACTTTTGAGACTGAGTGAAGAACCAGCATGTAATGAGAAAAAGAGAAGTATAGATCCAATTGCTCCCAGCAGCGACTACACCTTCACTTGCACCCGCTGTGGGAGAATCTGCCGGTTACAGACAGGCCTGATTTGCCACCAGTGGCCTGCAACCTTCCTGAAATCTTCGCGAAGAAATGCCAAGAGAGAGATACCTGAAAATCACAATGCTTGGCTATGTTTTCTTCTCATCTCATTTTAGCAGAAAAATGGATGTGAGATTGAAATTATGTTTCTCACTTTTTTCCTAAGATTAGACAATGTTGGAAAATATAATCCTTGGTACATTAGTGACTGCAAAGTCAACTTTGTTAACTCCCACAGCCCTATATTTCAACTTTAAAAAGCCACAACATCCTTGACTTCATGTCCCAGAATTCAAAGTCTTGGCATTGGGAATGCTATCAATTTTTAAATCTTTTGCACTGTGGCATTGGAAAAACATACAAAGCCAATAACATAAGTGATTTTAAAAGTTAGATGGTACTTTAGAGTTGGTTGACAGGTTGCAGTCAGATAGTTTACAAAAAAAAAACAAAATAGAGACAAAAAAATGTCCGTTTCAATAGACTAAAGGAGAAAATACGAAGTGTGAATTACAAGCTGATTTTTAAAATCCCCTTTTTGCTACACCACAATGTTAACAAAAATTGAAGAAAAATAGCTTTTATTCAATCTGAATGCAGACTAACCATACTGGCTCCAGTAGCAGGAAGCAGATATAATTAATTGTTTCATGACCAAATGCAGGACTGAAATGGATCCTTCAAATTATTGCAATTGAAGGAAAAATTTGGAATAGACATCTAAAGTAAGTACTTAATATTCATTATACTGATCTTACCTTTTCCTACTCCTTTAACACACATATAAGATTAGTTGATAAAATTATTTCAAAATAACCAAATAGATTACATTGTAAACTGTTTTACAGTATTAATGTTTTAAAATATATCCTTTTTACTGAAATCCTGGTTTTTCCACAGATGTGATGCAGTTTCTGGACCACCTGCTTTGAAATTTTGCGATAATGTCTTTTTCATAAGGGGGTGCACATGCCAGTGAAACAATATGAACTGTATTGGGCTGAGTTGGTCTTCTAGACTGGCTGGGTAATTGAAAGGGATGCTGTGTGAGGTGTCATGAAGCTGCCAGCAAGTTTTGAGTCACCATATACATGCATCTTGCTCTGTTTTGAATTGTTTTACAGATTTTTAAAAAGAAATTTCATACAGATGTCCAAGCTAGATTTGTTTATTTGTTTATTGACTGTTTTCCAGGTGTGTATTTCTGCTGAGAATAAATTTAAACTATAAACAAGAAGCTGCCATGCAGCTTCATAGAATCGTTACAGCACAGAAGAAGGCCGTTTGACCCATAGTGTCCGTGTTGGCTGTCCAAAGGAGCAATTCACGTACTGCCACTCCCCTGCCCTCTCCCCACATCCCTGCACATTCCTCCTTTTCAGATATATAGAATATATAGAAAATGTAGATAAATTTATGGCAAAGAAGGAGGCCACTGTGCCCATCCTTGTCTATGCCTATTGAAAATCGAAACACCCAGCCTAATCCTATCTTCCATTACTTGGTCCATATCCCTGGAGGTGACAGGACTTCAGGTGCACATCCAGACATCTTTTAAATGAGTTGAGGGTTTCTGCCTTTACTATCTTTTTCAGGCAGTGAGTTCCAGACCCCAACTTCCCTCTGGGTGAAAAAACTTTTCCTCATCTCCCCTCTAATCCTTCTATCAATCATTTTAAATCAATGTCCCTAATCACTGACCCCTCTACTCAGGGAAATAGGTCCTTCCCATCCATTCTATCCAAGCCCCTCACAACCTTGTACGCCTCAATCAAATCTCCTCTCAGCCTCCTCTGTTCCAAGGAAAACAACCCCAACCTATCCAATCTTTCTTCATAGCTGCAATTTTCCAGTCCTGGCAACATCCTCGTAAATCTCCTCTGTACCCTGTTTATCACCATTAACTGTCATTATATCTGTTGCATTTCTGATAATTTGTTTGTGTTCAAAGAGCCTTTAGGTTTTCACTATTCATTGGGAGAGGGGAGAAAAAGCATTCTATGGAACAGAAAAAAATTTTACCTGTGGATTCTTTTGTAATTGAAGTTAGCTTAACAATTTTTAATTTAGTTGTGAAAACCACTATGAAATGAAATTCAGCAGTAACAAAAAACGACATCAAACAAAGTTGCTATTCCTTTGAGAGACTGAATGTCTGGTGTAAGTCTAAGATAATTAGTACATCTGAAAATACAACACACAAACATGTAACTAATCCCTGTCAAATGTTGGAACAAACTAGCCCATTTTAGGGGAAAAACATAACTGCATTCTAGTAGTAACAAGTGCAAGGGCAAAAATCTCAAATCACCATATTTAACAGGGAGTCAGAATATTTCAGTAAAATTCTCTGAGATTCCAAAACTTCGATATTTGAATAGCAGATTTTAGGAAATAGAATTAGTTTGGGTGGAGATAAGGAATTACAATAGTTGGAATAGTTTTCAGGATTCGTAACAGTAGCTATACCGTTGGACAGACTATTAATCAAGAAATAATAGGAGCTTGTAACAAAGGTACTACAATAATCGTGGGGGACTTTAATTTACAAATAAATGAGATAAATCAAATTGGCAAAGATAGTCTGGAGGACGAGTTCATGGAATGCAGTCGAGACAGTTTACTAGAACAAACATTGTGAAACCAACCAAGGATAAGGTTATTTTAGATTTTGTATTGTGTAATGAAACAAGGTTAATTAGTAATCTCATAGTGAGGGATCCTCTGGGAAAGAGTTATCATAATATCATACTTAAGTCTGAAACAAGAGTCTTAAATTTAAATAAAGTCAATTACATTGGTATGAGGGGCGAGTTGGATAAGGTTGATTGGGAAAATAGATTAAAGGTATGATGGTAGATAAGCAGTGGAAATCATTTAAAGAAATAATTCGAAATACTTAACGAAAATATATTTCGTTGAGAAAAACTCCATGGGAAAAGTGAACCATCCATAGCTGACTAAAGAAGTTAAAGGATAATATTAAATTAAAAAAGAGACTTATAATGTTACAAAGAATAGTAGTATGCCTGAGGATTTGGAGAGTTTTGGAAACCAGCAAGGGTAAAGTAGCAGAAATATAAAAACAGAATGTGAGAGCTTCTACAAGTGTTTAAAAAGGAAGATGGCAGCAAAGGTAAACATTGGTCCCTTAGAGCTCACACAGGAGAAATTATAATCAGGAATAAGGAAATGGCAGAGACGTTAAACAAACATTTTGTATTTGTCTTCACAGTAGAAGGCACAAAAAGCATACCAAAAATAGTGGGGAACTCACGCAAATGAGAATGAGGAACTTAAAGTAATTAATATCATTAGAGAAACTAGTGGGACTAAAAGCTGACAAATCCCCTAGATTTAATGGCCTACATCCAGGTGGCTGCAGAGATAATGGATGCATTGGTTGTGATCTTCCAAAATTCCCTAGATTCTAGAACGGTTGCAGCAGATTGGAAGGTAGCAAATGTAATGCCGCTGTTCAAGAAAGGAGGGAGAGGGAAAACAGCAAACATCAGCCATCAGGAAAATGCTGAAATCCATTATTAAGGAGGTGTTAACGGGGAACTTAGAAAATCATAATATGATTAGGCAGAGGCAACATGGTTTTATGAAAGGAAAATCATGTTTGACAAATTTATTTGCATTTTTGAGGACGTACCTAGGAGGGTAGATAAAGGGGAACAAGAGGAAGCAAGGATCAGACAGGGCTCTAGAGGGTTACAAGGTAGCCAGGAAGGAACTGAAGAATGGACTTAGGAGAGCTAGAAGGGGACATGAAAAAGTCTTGGTGGGTAGGATTAAGGAAAATCCCAAGGTGTTCTACACTTATGTGAGGAACAAGAGGATGGTCAGAGTGAGGGTAGGGCCGATCAGGGATAGTGGAGGGAACTTGTGTCTGGAGTCGGAGGAGGTAGGGGAGGTCCTAAATGAATACTTTGCTTCTGTATTCACTAGTGCGAGGGACCTGGTCGTTTGTGAGGACAGCGTGGAACAGGCTGATATGCGAGAACAGGTTGAGGTTAAGAGGGAGGATGTGCTGGAAATTTTGAATGATATGAGGACAGATAAGTCCCCGGGGCCAGATGGGGTATACCCAAGGATATTACAGGAAGCGAGGGAAGAGATTGCTGCGCCTTTGGCGATGATCTTTGCGTCTTCACTGTCCACTGGAGTAGTACCGGATGATTGGAGGATGGCAAATCTTGTTCCCTTGTTCAAGAAAGGGAATAGGGATAACCCTGGGAATTATATTCCAGTCAGTCTTACGTCGGTAGTGGGCAAATTATTGGAGAGGATTCTGAGAGACAGGATTTATGATTATTTGGAAAAGCATGGTTTGATTAGAGACAGTCAGCATGGCTTTGTGAAGGGCAGGTCATGCCTCACAAGCCTTATTGAATTCTTTGAAGATGTGACAAAACACATTGATGAAGGAAGAGCAGTGGATGTGGTGTATATGGATTTTAGCAAGGCGTTTGATAAGGTTCCCCATGGTAGGCTCATACAGAAAGTAAGGAGGCATGGGATTCAGGGAAATTTGGCTGTCTGGATACAAAATTGGCTAGCCCATAGAAGTCAGAGGGTGGTAGTAGGTGGAAAGTATTCAGCATGGAGCTCGGTGATCAGTGGTGTTCCACAAGGATCTGTTCTGGGACCTCTGCTCTTTGTGATTTTTATAAATGATTTGGATGAGGAAGTGAAAGGCTGGGTTAGTAAGTTTGCCTATGACACGAAGGTTGCTGGAGTTGTGGATAGTGTGGAAGGCTGTTGTAGGTTGCAACGGGACATTGACAGGATGCGGAGCTGGGCTGAGAAGTGGCACACTGCAAGCTCCCACAAACAGTAATGTGATAATGACCAGATAATTTTCAGATTGATTGAGGGTTAAACATTGGCCAAGATTGTTACGACCAGGTGAGAAAGGGACTAGGGGTTCCCTCTCAGCCTTTGCCTGATTTAACCGTAACAGGGTTTAATTTTAAAAACACTGTGTTTTAGCTCCCACTCAGTGAATCCTTGTTCACCGCTTTCCAATTGTACGGCAATCAGACAGGTTTCCTTAGATTTAAACAAGAAAGGTGGAAGTTTATTAATCTTAAACTCTAATCTGGTTAATGACTATGAATAGGTGATGTGACCACGCTAGCATGCATACGCAATAAACATACACGCAGATAGGGACAGAAAAAGTAGAAAAGAATAAAGGGGAAAAGTTTGAGGTAATATCAGGATTATAATTGCAGTCTTTTAAGTTCACTGTGGAGTCTTTGGTTGCCAGTAAATCCTGCTGTTCATTGGGGCTCAGCTCGTGCTTCAACTTGTTTCACTGTTGGAGTCTTTTCTCTCTTGAGGTTTGCGTGTCTTCCATGGGTCTGGTGGACTTGGGAGAAAGCAAGACAGAGACAGCCAGGAGAGAGGCTTCCTTGTTCCAGCTTCAGTTGCAAACTGCCTTCTCTTCCTTTCTGTGTGGCACAATTTAAAACTCCAAGTTGGCCAGCGGGTTAGTCATGCCAACTGGCTTAACCACTTCTGCATTTGTGGATTTCAAAGCTCTCGGTCGGGGGGTGCGGGGGGTGGGGGGTAAGGGGATGTAGTGCTTTCTCTTACCGACAAGATGTGGATCACCATTGCCCAGACCAATCTCTGTTAATAGAATCAGTGAGGAATTCTTTTGTCTCTCCGAGCACTGTCTCTTAGTATGCAAATGTTCTTCCAGCCAAGTGTCTGGTGATCTTCAAAGAAAGTAAGGAGGCATGGGATACAGGGAAAGTTGGCTGTCTGGATACAGAATTGGCTGGCCCATAGAAGACAGAGGGTGGTAGTAGATGGAAAGTATTCAGCCTGGAGCTCGGTGACCAGTGGTGTTCTGCAAGGATCTGTTCTGGGACCTCTGCTCTTTGTGATTTTTATAAATGACTTGAATGAGGAAGTGGAAGGCTGGGTTAGCAAGTTTGCCGATGACACGAAGGTTGCTGGAGTTGTGGATAGTGTGGAAGGCTGTTGTAGGTTGCAACGGGACATTGACAGGATGCAGAGCTGGGCTGAGAAGTGGCAGATGGAGTTCAACCTGGAAAAGTGTGAAGTGATTCATTTTGGAAGGTCGAATTTGAATGCAGAATACAGGCTTAAAGACAGGATTCTTGGTAGTGTGGAGGAACAGAGGGATCTTGGGGTCCATGTCCATAGATCGCTCAAAGTTGCCACCCAAGTTGATAGGGTTGTTAAGAAGGCGTATGGTGTGTTGGCTTTCATTAACAGGGGGATTGAGTTTAAGAGCCGCGAGGTTATGCTGCAGCTCTATAAAGCCCTGGTTAGACCACACTTGGAATATTGTGTTCAGTTCTGGTCGCCTCATTATAGGAAGGATGTGGAAGCTTTAGAGAGGGTGCAGAGGAGATTTACCAGGATGCTGCCTGGACTGGAGGGCATGTTTTAGGAAGAAAGGTTGAGGGAGCTAGGGCTTTTCTCATTGGAGCGAAGAAGGATGAGAGGTGACTTGATAGAGGGGTACAAGATGATGAGAGGCATAGATAAAGTGGATAGCCAGAGACTTTTTCCCAGGGTGGAAAGGGCTCTCACCAGGGGGCATAATTTTAAGGTGATTGGAGGAAGGTTTCGGGGAGATGTCAGAGGTAGGTTCTTTACACAGAGAGTGGTGGGTGCGTGGAATGCGCTGCCAGCGGTGGTAGTAGAAGCAGATACATTAGGGGCATTTAAGTGACTCTTGGATAGGTACATGGATGATAGTAGAATGAAGGGTAGGTAGTTAGTTTGATCTTGGAGAAGGTTAAATGTTCGGCACAACATCGTGGGCCGAAGGGCCTGTACTGTGCTGTACTGTTCTATGTTCTTTGTTCTAAGAGAATGTAATATATTTGGATTTCCAAAAGGCATTCGACAAGGTGCCACGTAAAAGGTTATTGTATAAGATAAGGGCTCATAGGGTTGGGGATCACGTATTAGCATGGATAGAGAATTGGTTAACAGACAGAAAGCAAACAGTAGGGATAAATTGGCCATTTTCAAGTTGGTAGGCTGTAACTATTAGGGTGCCACAAGGATTTGTGTTGGGCCCTCAGCTATTGCAATCAATATTAATGACTTAGATGAAGGGTCTGAGAGTAATGCATCCAAGTTTGCTGATGACACAAAGCTAGGTGGGAATGTAAGTTGCAAGAAGGGATATAAGCAGGTTAAGAAAGTAAGCGATAAGGTGGTAGATGGAGTATAATGTGGGGAAATGTGACGTTATTCAAATTGGTAGGAAGAATAGAAAATCTGAATTTTTTTAAATTATGAGGAAATTATAAATGTTGATGTTCAGAGAAATTTGGGTGCCCTCGTACAAGAAACACAGAACGCCTTCATGCAGTTTTCACCATGTAAACGGAATGTAAATAGCGTGTTCGCCTTTATTGCAAGTAGGTTGGAGTACTAGAGTAAGGTAGTATTGATACAATTGTACAGGGCTTTGGTGAGACCACATCTGGAGTACCTCAGCTGTCACAATCTCCAGTATATGGGAGCTGGTGGACGCCAGTGTGATCCAAGGCAAACACATCTGCAGTAAGTGTCTGCGACTCAGCTCAGAGTCAATGAGCTGGAAGCCAAGCTATGGACACTGCGATGCATCAGGGAGGGGGAAGGTTACCTGGACACTTTGTTCCAGAAGGCAGACACACTCCTTCGACTGGGGTCGTCAGATTCGGTCCATGGTCAGGGACAGGAGGGTGTGACTGCAAGGGAGGCAGGTGTGGGGATTGAGAAGGTAGAAGTGGAGGAGCCTCAGCCCTAACAATTGTCCAACGGGTTTGAGGTTCTTGCAGCTTGTATTTATGAGAGCGGGGACTGCAGGGTGGATGAGCAAACTGACTATAGCACTGTGGTACAGGAAGCCATTCAAGTGGGGGAGTAAATGGGAATGTAGTGGTAGTAGTGCACAGTATATTCAGAGGGATAGACACAGCTCTGTAGCGGAGAGCGAGAGTCCAGAAGGCTGTGTTGCCTGCCTGTTACCAGGGTTTGGGACATCTGCTCAGGGCTGGAGAGCAACTTGCAGTGGGAGAGGGAAGATCTGGTTGTCATGGTCCATGTAGGTACCAACGATATAGATAAGACTAGGAAAGAAGTTCTGCACAGGGCGTATGAGCAGTTAGATGCCAAATTAACAAGCAGAACCTCAAAGTAATCTCTGGATTATTACCTGAGCCACGAGCAATTTGATGTAGAGTAAATAAGATTAGGGAGTTAAATGCGGGGCTCAAAGATTGGTGTGGAGATATGGGTTTCGATTCATCGGCCACTGGCACCAGTACTGGGGAAAGTGGAGCTGTACCATTAGGACGGTCTTCACCTGAACTGTGCTGGGAGCAGTGTTCTGGCGAGTTGTATAGCTACGGCTGTAGAGAGGTCTTTAAACTATTGGTGGGGTCGCGGGATCACATGAGGGCAGATGTGGTAAATTAAAGGGAAAAGACAAGGCAAGAGAGCAAGGGAGCAATAAGTGTAATGATAATGAGAGTGTGGCCGGAAGGGACAGAGTGTACAAACTTAAGAGTGCACCAGCAGATAAGGCTAGAGTTTGCAAAAGTAGTAAAAAGACAGAACTAAAGGTTCTTTATTTGAATGCCTGTAGCATTCGTAACAGACTGGATAAATTGTCAGCTCAAATAGAAATAAATATGTTTGACCTGATAGCCATTACAGAAATGTGGCTACATGGTGACCAAGGCTGGGACCTGAATACTCAAGGGTACTTAACATTTCAGAAGGACAGGAAGCTAGGAAAAGGTGGTGGGGTAGCTTTGTTAAGTAAGGATGACATTAGGACAATAGTGAAAGATTATCTTAGTTCTAAAGATCAAGATGTAGAATCAGTTTGACTAGAGTTAAGAAATAGCAATGTTAAGAAGTCACTTGTAGGAGTAGTTTTTAGGCCCCTAACAGTAACTACACTGCAGGACAGTTTTCGGGACAGTTTCTTAGAGCAGCACTTTTTAGGGTCAACCAGAGAACAGGCTATTCTCGACCTGGTAGTGTGCAATGAGGCATGATTAATTAATGACCTCATAGTAGGTGATCATAACATGATTAAATTTCGCATTCAGTTTGAGGAAAAGAAAAGTGGGTCTTAGACTAGTGTTTTAAACTCAAATAAAGTCAATTACAAGGGTATGAAGATAGAGTTGGCTAAAGTGAATTGAGAACTTAGGTTAAGGGGTAGATCAGTAGAGATGCAGGGGCAGACATTTAAGGAGATATTTCATAACACTCAACAAAGTGAGAAAGAAAGACTCTAGGCGAAGGATGCACCATCTATGGCTAATTAAGGAAGTTAAAGTTGGTATCAAATTGAAAGAAAAAGCGTACAATTCTGCAAAGATTAGTGGTAGGTCAGAAGATTGGACAGAATTTAAAAATCAGCAAAAGAATGACAAAAGACAATAAGGATGGAGAAGTTAGAGTCTTAGAGAAAGCTAGCTAAAAATATAAAAACAGAGAGTAAGAGTTTCTACAAGTATTTAAAAAGGAAAAGAGTAACAAAAGTGATCTTGGGTCCTCCAGAGTGAGTCTGGGGAATTAGAAATGGGAAATGGCAGACGCTTTGAACAGATATTTTGGGTTGCATCTTAAGAGTCCACCGCTGAAGTAGGTGGTGAACGCAAAATAATGCGGCCCGCCCGCACGGGCATCACGTCGTGGAGCTGCCGCGTTTCAAACGTCGCGGCTCCTTTGCATGGCTGCGGCACCTTCCCCCCGTGATGACGTAGAGGGGACGGGGGAGCCGCCGCAGGCAACAGCATCAGCGCCAGCGCGCAAGTACCAGCGCTATATTTTAGGGCTCAAAGCCCTCAAAGGACATTTAAAATTTAAAGGGCCAGGTAAGTGAATGTTTCGCAAAAAAGAATTAGATTTCCTTTCTATGCATTTTCCCACCTCTCCATTGGCATTTCAAAACATTCCTGCCCTTTCCCCCCCGGAATTCGCATATTGAGAATTTGACCTCACACCCCACCAATGTACGGCACCTTTGCCCTTTACCCCTTCCCATCAACCCCCCAGACCAGTCGACAGCGTTGTCATCCGCCTCCCCACTCACGCACAGAGAAAGAAATCCTCCTATCTCCTCCCCATAGGTGTCGCGCCATGTTTCCCCGAACGGGCACTCGAAGGCGCGGCATTGTCGGCAGCCTGAATGAAGATCAGTGCGGCAATTAAGGAGGTGATGTGACCCACATTTAATCATGTATGTAAATTAGTTTACATATTGAAATTGGGGTTCCGTTGCCAAGCGGCAGGGTAGCCTTGCCGCTGCCGAGATCAGTACGGGGCCTGCCGCCGTCGGGGTCGGTGTCGGGCCTCCGCCACACCGATCTTCATTGCCCCCCACCGCCAACGTTCCCGACGGCGGAGGGACTTTAAAATCCAGCCCTTTGTGTCTGTTTTCACTTTAGAAGTCACAAATAACATCCTAGAAATTTTTTTTTATATTCATTCATGGGATGTAGGCATCACTGGCCAGGCCAGCATTTATTGCCCATCACGAATTGCCCTTGAGAAGGTCGTGGTGATTGCCTTCTTGAACCGCTGCAGTCCATTTGGGGTAGGTATACCCACAGTGCTGTTAGGAAGGGAGTTCCAGGATTTTGACCCAGTGACAGTGAAGGAACGGCGATATAATTTCAAGTCAGGATAGTGTGTAACTTGGAGGGGAACTTGCAGGTGGTGGTGTTCCCATGTATTTGCTGCCTTTATCCTTCTAGTTGGTGGAGGTTGCGGGTTTGGAAGGTGCTGTCTAAGGAGCCTTGGTGCGTTGCTACAGTGCATCTTGCAGATGGTACACACTGCTGCCACTGTGCGTCGGTGGTGGAGGGAGTGATTATTTGTAGATGGGGTGCCAATCAAGCGGGTTGCTTTGTCCTGGATGAACAAAAGAACAAAGAACAGTACAGCACAGGAACAGGCCATTCGGCTCTCCAAGCCTGCTCCGATCTTGATGCCTGCCTAAACTAACACCTTCTGCACTTCCGGGGCCCATATCCCTCTATTCCCATCCTATTCATGTATTTGTCAAGATGTCTCTTAAACGTCGCTATCATATCTGCTTCCACCACCTCCCCTGGCAGCAAGTTCCAGGCACTCACCACCCTCTGTGTAAAATACTTGCCTTGCACATCCCCTCTAAACTTTGCCCCTCGCACCTTAAACCTATGTACCCTAGTAACTGACTCTTCCACCCTGGGAAAAAGCTTCTGACTATCCACTCTGTCCATGCCGCTCATAACTTTGTAAACCTCTATCATGTCGCCCCTCCACCTCCGTCGTTCCAGTGAAAACAATCTGAGTTTTTCCAACCTCTCCTCATAGCTAATGCCCTCCAGACCAAGCAACATCCTGGTAAACCTTCTCTGTACCCTCTCCAAAGCCTCCACGTCCTTCTGGTAGTGTGGCGACCAGAATTGCACGCAATATTCTAAGTGTGGCCTAACTAAGGTTCTGTACAGCTGCAACATGACTTGCCAATTTTTATACTCTATGCTCCGACCGATGAAGGCAAGCATGCCGTATGCCTTCTTGACTACCTTATCCACCTGCGTTGCCACTTTCAGTGACCTGTGGACTTGTACGCCCAGATCTCTCTGCCTGTCAATACTCCAAAGGGTTCTGCCATTTCCTGTCTACCTCCCACCTGCATTAGACCTTCCAAAATGCATTACCTCACATTTGTCCGGATTAAACTCCATCTGCCATTTCTCCGCCCAAGTCTCCAACCGATCTATATCCTGCTGTATCCTCTGACAATCCTCGTCATTATCCACAACTCCACCAACCTTTGTGTCGTCCGCAAACCGACTAATCAGACCAGCTACATTTTCCTCCAAATCATTTATATATACTACAAACAGCAAAGGTCCCAGCACTGATCCCTGCGGAACACCACTAGTCACATCCCTCCATTCAGAAAAACACTCATCCACTGATACCCTCTGTCTTTTGTGACCGAACCAGTTCCGTATCCATCTTGCCAGCTCACCTCTGATCCCATGTGACTTCAGCTTTTGTACCAGTCTGCCTTGCGGGACCTTGTCAAAGGCTTCACTGAAGTCCATATAGATAACATCCACTGCCCTTCCTTCATCAATCATCTTCGTCACTTCCTCAAAAAACTCAATCAAATTAGTAAGACACGACCTCCCCTTCACAAAACCATGCTGTCACTCGCTAATAAGTTTGTTTGTTTCCAAATGGGAGTAAATCTTGTCCTGAATAATCCTCTCTAATAGTTTCCCTACCACTGACGTAAGACTCACCGGCCTATAATTTTCTGGATTATCGTTGCCACCCTTCTTAAACAAAGGAACAAATTTGGCTATTCTCCAGTCCTCTGGGACCTCACCTGTAGCCAATGAGGATGCAAAGATTTCTGTCAAGGCCCCAGCAATTTCCTCCCTTGCCTCCCTCAGTATTCTGGGGTAGATCCCATCAGGCCCTGGGGAGTTATCTACCTTAATGCTTTGCAAGACACCCAACACCTCCTCCTTTTTGATAATGAAATGACTGAGACCATCTGCACTCCCTTCCCTAGGCTCATCATCCACCAAGTCCTTCTCTTTGGTGCATACTGATGCAAAGTACTCATTTCGCACCTCGCCCATTTCCTCTGGCGCCACACATAGATTCCCATCTCTGTCCTTGAGTGGATGGTGTCTAGCTTCTTGAGTGTTGTTGGAGCGGCACCCATCCAGGCAAGTGGAGAGTATTCCATCACACTCCTGTCTTGTGCCTTGTAGATGGTGGATAGGCTTTGGGGAGTCAGGAGGTGAGTTACTCGCCTCAGGATTCCTAGCCTCTGACCTGCTCTTGTAGCCACGGTATTTATGTGGCTACTCCAGTTCAGTCTCTGGTCAATGGTAGCCCCGAGGATGTTGATAGTGGGGGTTTCGGCGGTGGTAATACCATTGAATGTCAAGCGAGATGGTTAGATTCTCTGCTGTTGGAGATGGTCATTGCCTGGCACTTGTGTGGCGCGAATGTTACTTGCCATTTATCAGCCAAAGCCTGGATATTGTCCAGGTCTTGCTGCATTTCTACACGGACTGCTTCAGTATCTGAGGAGTCACGAATGGTGCTGAACCTTGTGCAATCATCAGCGAACATCCCCACTTCTGACCTTATGATTGAAGGAAGGTCATTGATTAAGCAGCTGAAGATGGTTGGGCCTAGGACTCTACCCTGAGGAACTCCTGCAGTGATGTCCTGGAGCTCAGATGATTGACCTCCAACGGCCACAACCATCTTCCTTTGCACTAGGTATGACTCCAAGCAGCGGAGGGTTTTCCCTCTGATTCCCATTGATCTCAGTTTTGCTCGGGTTCCTTGATGCCATACTCGGTCAAATGCTGCCTTGATGTCAAGGGCAGTCACTCTCACCTCACCTCTTGAGTTCAGCACTTTTGTCCATGTTTGAACCAAGGCTGTAATGAGGTCAGGAGCTGAGTGGCTCTGGCGGAACCCAAACTGAGCGTCACTGAGCAGGTTATTGCTAAGCAAGTTCCGCTTGAGGGCACTGTTGATGACACCTTCCATCACTTTACTGATGATTGAGTGTAGGCTGATAGGGCGGTACTTGGCCGGGTTGGACTTGTCCTGCTTTTTGTGTACAGGACATACCTGGGCAATTTTCCACAGTGCAGGGTAGATACCAGTGTTGTAGCTGTACTGGAACAGCTTGGTTAGGGGCGCGGCAAGTTCTGGAGCACAGGTCTTCAGTACTATTGCTGGAATATTGTCAGGGCCCATTGCTTTTGCAGTATCCAGTGCCTTCAGTCGTTTCTTGATATCACGTGGAGTGAATCGAATTGGCTGATGTCTGGCATCTGTGATGCTGGGGACTTCAGTAGGAGGCCGAGATGGATCATCAACTCAGCACTTCTGGCTGAAGATTGATGCAAATGCTTCAGCCTTATCTATCGCACTGATGTGCTGGGCTCCCCCATCATTGAGGATGAGGATATTTGTGGAGCCACCCCCTCCAGTTTGTTGTTTAATTGTCCACCAGCATTCACAGCTGGATGCGGCAGGACTGCAGAGCTTAGATCTGATCCATTGGTTATGGGATCGCTTAGCTCTCTCTATCGCATGCTGCTTATGCAGTTTGGCATGCAAGTAGTCCTGGGTTGTAGCTTCACCAGGTTGACACCTCATTTTGAGGTATGCCTGGTGCTGCTCCTGGCATGCCTTCCTGCACTCTTCATTGAACCAGGGTTGGTCTCCTGGCTTGATGGTAATGGTAGAGTGGGGGATATGTCGGGCCATGAGGTTACAGATTGTGGTTGAGTACAATTCTGCTGCTGCTGATGGCCCACAGCGCCTCATGGATGCCCAGTTTTGCATTGATCTGTTCGAAATCTATCCCATTTAGCACGGTGATACAACACGATGGAAGGTATCCTCAATGTGAAGGCAGTACTTTGTCTCCACAAGGGCTGTGCGGTGGTCACTCCTACCAATACTGTCATGGACAGAAGCATCTGCGGCAGGCAGATTGGTGAGGATGAGGTCAAGTATGTTTTTCCCTTGTGTTGGTTCCCCCACCACCTGCCGCAGACCCAGTCTAGCAGCTATGTCCTTTAGGACTCGGCCAGTTCGGTCAGTAGCCACTCTTGGTGATGGATTTTGAAGTCCCCCACACAGAGTACATTTTGTGCCCTTGCCACCCTCAGTGCTTCCTCCAAGTGGTGTTCAGCATGGAGGAGTACTGAGTCATCAGCTGAGGGAGGGCGGTAAGTGGTAATTAGTAGGAGGTTACCTTGCCCATGTTTGTCCTGATGCCATGAGATTTCGTGGGGTCCGGAGTCGATATTGAGGACTCCCAGGGCAACTCCGTCCCTACTGTATACCACTGTGCTACCACCTCTGGCGGGTCTGTCCTGCCGGTGGGACAGGACATACCCGAGGATGGTGATGGCGGTGTCTGGGACATTGTAAGGTATGATTCCGTGAGTATGACTGTCAGGCTGTTGCTTGACTAGTCTGTGGGACAGCTCTCCCAACTTTGGCACAAGCCCCCAGATGTTAGTAAGGAGGACTTTGCAGGGTCGACAGTTATCGTTTCCGGTGCCTAGGTCGATGCTGGGTGGTCCGTCCGGTTTCATTCCTTTTTATTGACTTCGTAGCGGTTAGGTACAACTGAGTGGCTTGCTAGGCCATTTAAGAGGGCATGTAAGAGTTAACCACATTGCTGTGGGTCTGGAGTCACATGTAGGCCAGACCAGGTAAGGACAGCAGATTTCCTTCAAGATTTCCTTCCCTGAATGACATTAGTGAACCAGATGGGTTTTTACAACAATCGACAATGGTTTCATGGCCATCATTAGACTAGCTTTTAATTCCAGATTTATTAATCAATTCAAATTCCACCTTCTGCTGTGGTGGGATTCGAACCCATGTCCCCAGAGAAATATCCTGGGTCTCTGGGTTACTAGTCCAGTGATAATACCACTACGCCACCGCCTACTCTACATACCTATAAATCCTAGTAAATCAAGAGGTGAAAGGGAGGGAGGATCTTAAAACAATTACAATCACCAGGGAAAGGGTACTAACAAAACTATTAGAACTAAAGGCTGACAAGTACCCAGGACCTGATGGACTTCATCCTAGAGTCTTAAAATAAGTGGCTGCGGTGATAGTAGATGCATTGGTTGTAATTTTCCAAAAGTCCCTAGATTCTGGAAAGGTCCCATCAGATTGGAAAATAGCGAATGTAATACTTCTTTCAAGAAAGGGGACAGAAAGCAGGAAACTACCAGCCAGTTAGCCTAACATCTGTGATAGTGAAAATGTTCAAATCTATTACTAATGAAGTTAAAGCAGGGTACTTAGAAAATCTTAATGCAATCAGGCAGAGTCAACATGGTTTTTTGAAAGGGAAATCATGTTTGACTAATTCATTTAAGTTCTTTGAGGAAGTACCCAAGCAACGTGGATAAAGGGGAGCCTGTATATGTTGTGTATTTGGATTTCCAAAAGGCATTTGATAAGGTGCCACATCAAAGGTTAATACACAAAATAAGAGCTCATGGTGTAGGTGGGTTACATATTAGCATGGATACAGGATTGGTTAGCTGACATGAAGCAGAGAGTAGGGATAAATGGATAATTTTTGGGTTGGCAAGCTGGAACAAGTGGAGTACCACAGGGATCAGTGCTGGGGCCTCAACTATTTACAATCTACATAAACGACTTGGATGAAGGGACTGAGTGTATTGTCACAGACTTTTATCTTTTTTCTCCTCGGATTAAAAACAGAGTGTGCCTTTAAGACTCTGTTAAAAACTGTGCACCTTTAAGGAAGAGAAAGTTCTTGAATTTCTATGGCACAGTGTGCCAGCAGCTGCACTTGTTTCCCTAGGCGACAGCAGGAGAGAGAGAGGTGACAGGGTTTATTGTTTTGATTTGACTATGTGTAAAACGGGCAAAAACCAGGTCTGAACCAGTTAGTTTTGTGAGATTTTCCAGCAAAGCATACTGAAGAGAAAAGAGCTGTCCATTCTCTCTCAGCAGAAATTCTACGAGGAGCTACAGGCCAAGTTAATTCCCTAAGGAAAGAAAAAAGTCTTTTCTTTCAAGATACTGTTTGTATTACTGAAGGTAGTAAAAAACTCCTTTTCTTTACTTCCAAGCCAGAAAGTATTTGCTTCACGATTGACTCTCGCTGGACTGATTAAGTTTGCTGGAATTTGAAGTAAGGTTTCAACTGAGATACTGTCAGTTTTAAAATTCAAGTTGACTTATTGCTGTGCTCATTGTTCAAAGAACTGTTTAATGTCCACTGCAGCCGAAGAGTTTGAATGCCTATTAAGAACAGACAGTTTCATCAAATCCACGTGGAGACTTCGAGTGGCCTTTGATTATTTTCACATTAGAATACCTCATCCAGCAGGAACGTAACCCACAAAGATTTACTTGTTTATTTATTCTTAAGAAACAGCTGATCTTTAAAAACGCCACTTCTGAAACTGGTTAACTACTGTTATTTTTCAGCGTATGTGTGTGAATAGGGAAGTTAGGTTAAAATAAGAAGTTATAAAGTCTTGAGACCTAGGTTTATCTTAAAAGTGATTAAGATTTAGTTTTAATAAATAGTTAATTTGGCTGTTTTCTGGTTGGGTGGAAAACTTTAAATAATATTCTGCGAGCTGTAGAGTGATGGGACTGAATTGACAGTGCGTTGCTCTCGCTGCGATCGTAACAGTATGGTTGTTAAATTTGCCAATGACACAAAGATAGGTAGGAGAGTAAGTTATGAGGAGGACATAGAAGAATAGAAAAGCAGCATATTTAAATGGAGAGAGATTGTAGAACTCTGCGGTACAGAGGGATCTGGGTCTCCTGGTATATGAATCACAAAATGTTAGCGTGCAGGTCCAGCAAGTGATTAGGATTCAAATGGAATGTTGTTTATTGCAAGGTGAATGGAATATAAAAGTAAGAAAGTTTTGCTACAGTTGTACAGTGCATTGGTGAGACCACATATGGTGTATCATGCACAGTTTTGGTCGTCTTACTTAAGAAAGGATAAAATTGCATTAGAAGCAGTTCAGAGAAGGTTCACTCGACTGATTCTTGGGATGAAGGGGTTTATCTTACGAGGAAAGGTTGGACAGGTTGGGCCTGTATCCTTTGGAGTTTAGAAGAATGAGAGGTGATCTTATTGAAATTTTTAAGATCTTGAGGGGACATGACAGGTTGCATGCTGAGAGGATGTTTCCCCTTATGAGAGACTAGAACCAGGGGACACAGTTTAAAAATAAGAGGTCTCCCATTTAAGATGGAGATCTGGAGAATTTTTTTCTCTCAGAGAGTCGTTAGTCTGTGGAATTCTCTTCCTTAGAGAGCAGTGGAGGCAGGGCCATTGAATATTTTCTAGGTTGAGTTAGATAAATTCTGGATTGACAAGGGTTGGTTGGCATCCTTCCATCTACGAAAGATGATGGACACGCAGCAAACAATCCATTTAGGTGGGGTGTCTTCTCTTGGTGCACCTTTGCTGATGGCTGTGAAGGACAATCCTTGAGAGGCAAGTTCTGCCACAAGTGCTGCACGTGAAGCTGCCAAGTGACACTGTGAGTTGTTGTTTTTGACATTGGTGCCTGTTGCCAAGCTGCAGTAGCAACTTCTTATTGCGGTTGTGCACATCAGTCCACAGGATGCGTTGCCAATTCCCTCTTTCGCCAGCTAGTGACTCCCAGGTGTGATAGTCGACATTTAGCACCTTCATGTCATGCTTGCAATCATTCTTGAAGCGGAACTTTGGGCGTCCCACTGGTCATCTGGCCCCAGCTACCTCACCATACAGAAGGTCCTTGGGTATGCGACAGTCTTCCATCCTGTGGACGTGTCCAATCCACCGAAACTGCCTCTATTTGATTAGTGCCAACACACTTGGGAGCTCTGCCTTTGAGAGGGCTGCTGCATTTGTGATTTTGTCCTACCAGGATATACCCATAATGCGCCGCAGACAGCAAAGATGGAAATTATTGAGCTCCTTTTCCTGGTAGCTGTAAGTCACCCATGTTTCATAGCCATACAGCACGGTGCTGAGAAGACAGGCCTGATAAACCATCAGCTTGGTCCCAAGGGTCAGCTTGCTGTTATTCTCTGCATGTTTCACAAGTTGGCCGAAAGTGGTAGCTGCTTTCTCGATGTGTGTATTGAGCTCTGCACCAAGGGACAGATTGTCTGTCACCGTGGACCCCAGGTAGCAGAATTTGCTAACCACTTCCAGTGGGGTGTTATTTAGTGTGATCAGGGGCGGAGATGCAACACCTTGTCCCATGACCACGGTTTTCTTGATGCTTATAGTCAAGGAGAACAAGTGACAGGCATGGGAGAGGCAGTCCATGAGTCTTTGTAGCTGAGTTTCCTGGTGAGCGACTAGTACAGCATCATCAGTTTAGAGATGTTCTCTGATCAGGACGCAATGTGTTTTTGTCTTGCTTTCAGCCTTGACAGATTGTAGAGCTTGCCGGTGCAGGTAGACTCCTTCCATATCTGCAGGGAAGGCGAAGGTCAGCAGCATGGAGAAGAAGATGCCAAACAGAGTGGGGACTAGGACACAACCAGGTTTCAATCCATTCTTCACTCTGAAACAGTCGGAAGTGGTGTCATTAAACTGTACAGTTCAGTGCATGTTGTCATGGAAGGAGCGGATGAGACTGAGGAGCTTCGGCGGACAGCCAGTTTTTCCCAAAAGCATGTATAGCCCTGCTCTGCAGACGGTGTTGAATGCCTTAGTGATATCTGTTAAAGTAGGGCAAAGGGGTATACTCTGTTCCCTACACCTCTCTTATAGCTGGAATATGGAGAAGATCATATCCACAGTAGATCTGCCGGCACGGAAACTGCACTGTGCTTCCGGGTACGCTCAATCTGCAAGTAAATGCAGTCTTTTAAGTATGACCCTAGCAAAGGCCTTCCGCGTGACGCTAAGGAGTGAGCTGCTTCTGTAGTTGTTGCAATCTCCTCTGTCGTCTTTGTTTTTATATCGTGTGATGATTTTTGGCATCACATGTCTCCTGTGGAACAGAGCCTACTTTCCAGCAGAGAAGGAGAATGTCATAAAGGTGTGGCAATAAATGGGACCTTCTGCACTTGAGCAGTTCAGCTGGGATTCCTCTTGTCCTTCTGTTCGCTAGAAGGTCTATGGCCTTCTCGAGCTCCAGTTACCTGTTACGATGGTGCTTCTATATTTTTTAAGTATTTTGTTTGAGGACTCAAGTATTTTAGAATTATGGACATTGTTTTATTTTGGGAAAACTGAAAAATATTCCATGGATTAAAACAGAAAGTGCTGAAAATGCTCAGCAGGTCAGGCAGCATCTGTGGAGAGAGAAGCAGAGTTAATTTTTCAGGTTTGTGACCTTTCATCAGAAGGTTCCCCAGGAGTTCTGATGAAAGGTCACAGACCTGAAACATTAACTCTGCTTCTCTCTCCATAGATGCTGCCTGACCTGCTGAGTATTTCTAGCACTTTCTGTTCCTATTTCAGATTTCCAGCATCTGCAGTATTTTGCTTTTATTTTAAGGATTCAATGGATGTTTTTTCCACTGGGATCATCGATGGGACTTGGCTTGTAAACAACACTTACTGGAAGTCACCTGTCTTCAAATAAATACCCAGCAGGAGCTTTTTGACTTGGAGGAGATGTTTACAGAGAAGTGACAGGTCAAGATTTATCGGGGTCAGGAGGCTTGACACTTGAGATTGTTCTTGGTTTCACTTTGGACAGTCAGTTGGGGATTGGACGGTGTTCTGAAAGGAGTTGAAGAATCAACCTGCCTCGGACAAAACTGCAGCTCAGCCTTTTTCCATCTCTTTAAAAAGCCTGCCAACTTTTCCATTTCTTTGAAAAGCTCTTTGAAGCAAGTGTAAGAAATAGAGAAATTGATGCTACATTCCTCCTGAAAAGCCTGCCAGAAACCTCTGTTGCTGCGTCTTTTCAGGAAAGCCTGCCGAATTGATCCTCAACGTCGCCAGAAAAGAACTGTTCTAGGAAGATCCCAGAGATAGCTGTCTATACATATTTGGAACGCCAAACCAAAAAAGGGACAACTAACACCTTTCCATATCTTTCCTTTTTTTCTTCGAGAATTAGCAAGTATTTGGCCAAAGTATTCTTTTTTGTCTTTTTTTTTGTAACAGAGCTCTAAAAAGAAAATCTCTTTTTTGCGGTTAACTGTTTATGTGTGTTTGTGTGTGAGGGGCTAAGGTAAAAGGGAACTTTCATATTTCACTGTGTGTCCTAATGCTTTGCTTTGTTACTGTTTATGTCTTATTTTATAATAAACTGAAATTTTGTTGTTTATTAAAGAAACCTCTGGCATAAAAATAAGATTCTATGATTGTATCAGTAACTGAGTAAACATTTAAATATATGTTGTGACCTGTGGAGAAGTGGAACTCGAAAAGACAGTGCTGTCTTTCTGCCTCTGTTGTAACATAACTCATCCATGACAGGAAGTTGCAGGAGAGCGTTGATGCGGACTGGGAGATGTCCGAATCACAGGCGTACAGCTTACAGTAGTGTTCAGCCCAGCGGGACATCTGTTTACTTCTGTCGGTGAGTACTTCACCAGCTGCCGACTTCAGGGGAGCAACTTTGGCAATGGCAGGGCCAAAAGTCCTCTTGATCCCTTCATACATA
Organism: Heterodontus francisci; assembly: GCF_036365525.1. Classification (NCBI taxonomy): domain Eukaryota; kingdom Metazoa; phylum Chordata; class Chondrichthyes; order Heterodontiformes; family Heterodontidae; genus Heterodontus; species Heterodontus francisci. Next base: position 79,874,255 of record NC_090384.1, on the reverse strand, counting down.
GCTCGTAGATTTGTTGCATGAAGTTTGCATTTCTATGTCATAAACAAGGGAGTCAATGGGTATAGGGGGTAGACAGGAAAGTAGAGTTGAGGCCACAATCAGATCATCTTATCAAATGGCAGAGCAGGCTAGAGGTGCTGAATGGCCTACTCCTGCTCCTAATTCGTATGTTCATAAGTCATGACTTAGATGAAGGGTCCAAGAGTAATGCATTCAAGTTTGCTGATGACACAAAGCTAGGTGGGAACATAAGCTGTAAGGAGGACACAAAGTGGCTGCAAAAGGGATAGAGACAGGTTAAGTGAGTAGATGATAAGGTGGCAGATGGAGTATAAGTTTTGGTCTCCTTAACTAAGGAAGGATATATTTAACTTGGAAGTAAAGTAGCAAAGGTTCACTAGATTGATTCCTGCAATGAGAGGGTTGTCCTATGATGAGATGTTGAGTAGAGTGGGCCTATACTCAGGAGTTTAGAAGAACGAGAGGTGATCTCATTGAAACATGTAAGATTCTTTAGGCGGTTTGACAGGATAGATGTTGAGTGGCTGTTATCCCTGACTGGAGAGTCTAGAGCAAGGGGACATGATCTCAGGATAACAGGTTTAGTTTAGTTTAGTTTAGAGATACAGCACTGAAACAGGCCCTTCGGCCCACCGAGTCTGTGCTGACCATCAACCACCCATTTATATTAATCCTACACTAATTCCATATTCCTACCACATCCCCACCTATCCCTATATTTCCCTACCACCTACTTATACTAGGGGCAATTACTACTGGCCAATTTACCTATCAACCTGCAAGTCTTTGGCATGTGGGAGGAAACCAGAGCACCCGGAGGAAACCCACGCAGACACAGGGAGAACCTGCAAACTCCACACAGGCAGTACCCAGAATTGAACCCGGGTTTCTGGAGCTGTGAGGCTGCGGTGCTAACCACTGCGCCACATTTAAGACTGAGATGAGGAGGAATTTAGTCACTCAGAGGGTTGTGAATCTTTTGAGTTCTCTATCACAGAGTGCTCTGGATACTCCATCATGGAGTATATTCAAAGCTGTGATTCATAGATTTTTGGACTGAGGATAATCAGGGGATAAGGAAATCAGGTGGGAAAGTGGAATTAAGATCCAAGATCAGACATGATCTTACTGAATGGCAGAGTGGATTAGAAGGGCTGTATGGCCTACTCCTGCCCCTATTTCTTATGTTCTTAGAGTTTTTCATTCTTAACTGATTCCCCAGATTGAGGATTGCAAACTGGCATCTTTATAAACAAGCAAGACTTGATGGAACATTTCTACTCACTAAATTTCAAACAAATCGCATAAATAAATGAAAAAATTCAAAGATGTTTATATGTATTATAAAGAGAAGGTAAATACTAAACCATCCAGATCAGAAGATCCAGGTTTCATCTGCACTCTGTACTGAGTTAGCTGAACTCATTTTGGCCAGCAGTTGGGATGTTACAGTTGGCTTGAATATCCCCAAACTTGGCAGAGGAAACATCAGGATTTGCACAGGAGGAGGAACACCTTTGTTTCACATGCTGTCATCTGTGGAAGAGCCTGTTATGGCTATGTTGGACAGATGGGGGAACCAGACCAGGACGAGGCATTCCCTTATCACTTAACTATCTCCGTCACTCAGTCTGCATCACAGCCTGGTACTTTATTGAACAAACACTGTTTTGCAATAATACACCATCTTTACAAATCCTTATGAAGTTCTGGACCCATTGGCATAATGGAGGAGGAGGAGGAAGAATCTGCAACTGAAGATACACCGTCAAACAAGGCTCTCGCTGCATCTATACTTGGGTTCCTGTGAGGTATCATTAGCCAGGTTTGGAGAGGATGGCCTTTGCTCTCAAGCAGCTAGTCTCTGATCTGATGTTCTGAGTGAGAGATGGTGGTGGAGTGGGCAGGTGGTATCGAGGACTGGTGGAGGATGAAGGCATCATGGCCACTCCCAGGGAAACTTGGCACAGACCAGCATGATGCACTGCATGTTGTCACAGACCAGCTGGAGGTAGTGAGTGAAATTCCTTCCTGTTCATGCAGACTCCAGGCTTTTCTACTGGAGCATATGAGAGTATAAAGTATATGCAGTTGATGGTGCCCTGCATCTGGGGAAGCCTTGGTCAACTGTAGGTAAGAAGTTCTGGGCCTGTTCAGTCGTGAGCAGAAACATATCCTATGCATTGTCTTCCTCTGTTTATTTTCTGCAGCTCTTTGTATTCATGCCGGCTCCTCCTCCTCATCCTCTTCTAGCCACAATGGCAGTGCAATGAAAGCAACCAACGTATTTGAACCAATCAGCAGTTTTCCAGAATCCCTCGGACAACAACCCTCTGCTTAGTCACCAAATTGCTTTCACAAACAAGTTACTGTCAGTTCCTGCAGCCAAAATTCTCAAATCTCAAAAGTAGTACAGGTAGTCCCAAAAACCTGAGGAATTTACCTGAGAGCAGCTGATGATGATTTATATCTCACAGAATCACAGAATGATTACAGCACAGAGGGAGGCCATTTGTCCCATCGTGTCTGTGTGGCTCTCCAAAAGCAGTTTACCTAGTGGCACACCCCCACCTTCTCCCTGTAGCCCTGCACATTCTTCCTTTTCAGATAACAGTCCAATTCCGTCTTGAATTCCTCGATTGAACCTGCCTCCACCACACTCTCAGGTAATGCATTCCAGATCCTAACCACTCGCTGCATGAAAATGTTTTTCCTCACGTCGCCATTGCTTCTTTTGCCAATTACCTCAGATCTGTGCCCTCTGGTTCTTGATCCCTCCACCAGTGGAAACAGTTTTTCCCTTTCTACCCAGTCCAGACCCCTCATGATTTTGAATACCTCTATCAAATCTCCTCTCAACCTTCTCTTCTCCAAAGAAAACAGTCCCAGCTTCTCCAAGCTGTCCACGTAACTGAAGTTCCTTATACCTGGAACCATTCTCTTGAACCTTTTCTGCACTCTCTCCTAAAGTGTGGCACCCAGAACTGGACACAATACTCCAGTTTATGCTGAATCAGTATTCTATACAAGTTTAACATAACTTCACTGCTTTTGTATTATATGCCCCTATTAATGATGCCGATGATGCTGTATGCTCTATTAACTGCTCTCTCAACCTGTCCTGCCACTTTCAATGATTTATGCACATATACATCCAGGTCCTTTGCTCTTGCAGCCCCATTAGAATTGCAGCCTTTATTTTATATTGTTTGTGTGTTCTTTTGTTTTATTTATTTAGAGATACAGTACTAAAACAGGCCCTTCAGCCCACCGAGTCTGAGCTGACCAACAACCACCCATTTATACTAATCCTACATTAATCCCTTATTCCCTACCACATCCCCACCATTCTCCTACCACCTACCTACACTACGGGCAATTTACAATGGCCAATTTACTTATCAACCTGCAAGTCTTTGGTTGTGGGAGGAAACCAGAGCACCCGGTGGAAACCCAAGCGGTCACAGGGAGAACTTGTAAACTCCGCACAGACAGTACCCAGAACTGAACCCGGGTTGCTGGAGCTGTGAGGCTGAAGTGCTAACCACTGTGCCACCCTCTTCCGACCAAAATGAATCACTTCACACTTGTTTACATTAAATTTTACATTAGTTCCCCTCCAAGTCACACACCATCCTGACTTGGAACTATATCGCCGATCCTTCACTGTTGCCGGGTCAAAATCCTGGAACTCCCTTCCTAACAGCACTGTGGGTATACCTACCCTAAATGGACTGCAGCGGTTCAAGAAGGTAACTCACCACCACCTTCTCAAGGGCAATTAGGTTTGGGCAATAAATGCTGACCTGGCCAGCGACGCCCACATCCCATGAGTGAATAAAAAAAAAATTTCATCTGCCACTTCACAGAATCACAGAATTGTTACAGCGCAGGAGGCTATTCGGCCCAACATGTCCGTACCATCTGTCGGAAAGAGCAACTCCCTCAGTTCCATTCCCCTGCCTTCTTTGCATAACCCTGCACATTCTTCCTTTTCATATAACTGTCTAATTTCCTTTCGACTACTTCAATTGAACCTTCCTCCACCACGTTCTCATGCAGCACCTTCCAGACCTCAACCACTCGCTGCGTAAAAAAGTTTTTCTTCATGTCACATTTGCTTCCTTTACCAAATACATTAAACCTGTGCCCTCTCGTACTCGATCCTTTCATGAGTGGGAACTGTTTCTCCCGATCTACTCTGTCCAGACCCCTCAGGATTTTGAATAGCTCTATCAAATCACCTCTCAGCCTTCTCTTCTCCAAGGAAAACAGTCCTAACTTCTCCAATCTATCTCCATAACTGAAATTCCTCATCCCTGGAACCATTCTCGTGAACCTTTTCTGTACTCTCTCCAATGCCCTCACGTCTTTCCTAAAGTGCGGCGCCCAGAATTGGACGCATTACTCCAACTGAGGCCGGACTAGTGTCTTATACAAGTTCAACATAACCTCCTTACTGTTGCACTCTATGCCCCTATTAATAAAGCCCAGGTTACTGTTTGCTTTATTAACTACTCTCTCAACCTGTCCTGCCACCTTCAATGACTTATGCACATATACACCTAGGTTCCTCTGCTCCTGCACCCCTTTTAGAATTGTACCCTTTATTCTATATTGTCTCTCCACGTTCTTCCTACCAAAATGAATCACTTCACATTTCTCTGCATTGAACTTTATCTGCCACCTGTCTGCTCAATCTACCAACTTGCCTATGTCCTTTTGAAGTTCTACACTACCCTCCTCACAGTTCACAATGCTTCCAAGTTTTGTATCATCTGCAACCTTTGAAATTGTACCTTGTACACCAAGGTCTAGGTCATTACTATATAAGAGGAAAAGAAAGGGTCCCAACACTAATCCATGGAGAACTCCACTACAAACCTTCCTCCAGCCGGAAAAACATCCATTAACCACTACTCTTTGTTACCTGTCACTCAGCCAATTTCGTATCCATGTTGCTACCGTCCCTTTTATTCCATGAGCTACAAGTTTGCTCACAAGTCTGTTGTGTGGCACTGTGTCAAATGACTTTTGAAAGTCCATGTACACCACATCAACTGCATTGCCCTCATCAACCCTCTCTGTTACCTCCTCAAAAAACTCCAGCAAGTTAGTTAAACATGATTGTCCCTTAAGAAATCCATGCTGACTTTCCTTAATTAACTCGCATTTGTCCATGTGACTATTGATTTTGTCCCGAATAATTTTTTCTAGAATTCCACTACAAACCTTCCTCCAGTCTGAAAAAACATTTGTTAACCGCTACTCTCTGTTTCCTGTCACTCAGCCAATTTTGTATTATTATGACCAGAGCAGGAGAAATGCACTGTTAATTAAGTCCCATACTCCACAGGTCACAGCATATCAAGGAAGTTTTCCACCTACTGAAGAATAGCCAAATTAGGCACTCTATTTGTCTCCCAGAATAAAGCACACCAAATCAGGTTTCTTTAAACAACATTAGCCAATTATTAGAAAAGAAACAATAAGTCTTAATAACTGATGAGATAAATCTATATATATGAAAAGCTTCTTAGTTCCTTAGCCCTCATGCACGCACACATGCATTAACAAAAACAGTTAACTGGGGAAAAGGATTTTTGGTTTACAGCTGCTTCTTAGGAATAAAAAGGAAAAAAATAAAATGACTGAGTTTATCACGTTCTGGTAGGATGATTTCAGTATGGGAGTCGAATAGTCGGATGCCACTCGAAGTCTCTCAAGGCGAAGTTGATGAACAGTTTGTGATGGGTAGGCGTTCAAGGCAATTGTCTGCAGCAGGCGTCACACAGGTCTTTCAGCAGGGGTGCAGCAACCGTTCTGCACAAGTTTTAAAACAGTAGTCTAGCAGTAGAAGCTTTCTGCAGGTTCCAGGGTTTACGAAAACACCGGAGGCAACCGGGAACCACACTGGATGCAGGAATTCTTCAGAAACAGGAGACAATAGGAATCTGACACCTTTCAAATGCAGGATTTCTTTTCAAGAGATGCAGGTTTCCTTTATAGAGAGAGTTCTTTTCTCTGGTCTCCAGGCAGGTCACAGCCAAATTTCAAATGCCTGCTCCTTGTCCAACTCACTGGTCTATTTCAATCCAAAAGTGAAACTAACTTCAACAATCAAGTCACATGACAATCATAAATCTTGACCTGTCATTCCCCTGCTGAGTTGGTTGGAAACAGGTGCCTTGCAGTCTGTGTATTTCACTCAGTCCAAACCCACCATGTTTCAGCATTCAATGTTCACTGAAAAATCCTTTTCTGACATTTTGGGTTTTAAATTTTTCCACAAAGGTTCTCCCGATCAGCCAATTGCAACCTTCCAAACATAGTCTCCCAGCTGTTTCATGTGTTCCTTCCAAATGTCCCTACAGACCAGCACCTCAGCAAGGTGAACTGCAGTTAGGTACGCTGGCGATTACTGGGTTCACTAGTCTCTGAGAGGTTTTTCGAATAATCATTAACCTGTGTGGTATCACTGGAAAACCCTGTCCAGTGTGACAAAAGCTGATTCTTCTTTAGCTTGGGTTGTTAAAGGATGAAAGTATGTTGTCCAATTTTCCTAGCCAGTCTGTATTAACTAACCGGATAGTAGGAGGTTCAATATGAGAATTGTCTAGGCCTCCTTCTGCCTCATCCTCACTATCGCTTTCATTCTTAACTGTCCCTATTAGCTGACATTCCTGTACTGGCTTATCCTCCTCCCTGCGACAATATTGCTTTAACATATTGATATGACACAGCCAATTCTTTTTCCGGTGATCTGGTGTCAATCAAGTAATTTACCTCACCAACTCTTTTGACCATTGTATACGGACCACGGAACCATGTTTTTAATGATTCATCTTTAAAGATAATATTACTAATACTTCACCACCTGGTTGAAAAGTTTAGGTCTTTGTGTTTTTGTCTGCCCATTTTTTCATAGTGGTTTGGGATGCTTTAAGGTGTGCCTGAGCCATATCACAAGCTTTTGTGCGCTTTTCCCAGAACACGGATACATAGTTTAGTACCGAAGATTTATTCCTTTGTTCTAAGAACCTGTCTTTGATGAGTTTTAGAGGACCGCTTACCTCATGTCTGTAAACCAATCAAAAAGACTAAAACCTGTAGACTCATTTGGTAAATAGTGGCAAATAAAAGGAAGTCTAGCCCTTCATCCCAATTATTGAGATATTCATGGCAGTATGCCCTAATCATTGTTTTGAGACTTTGACGGTACCTTTCTAAAGCTCCCTGTGTCTGTGGGTGGTATGCTGAAGATTTTATCGGATTGACCTTCAAGTGGTAATCCATATCTCATAAAGAATTGCGTTAACTTCTGTACTACTGCTTTAGCAATAATTGTCCTCAAAGGAATGGCCTCTGGAAATCAAGTAGCCATATCCATGATAGTATGTATTAATGTCCCGCTTTTGTTTTTGGCAAGGGTCCTACGCAGTCTACCAATATCCTGCTAAATGGTTCCTCAGTCACTGGTATGGGAATTAGAGCTGCCAGTTTTATGGTATGTTGTGGTTTTCCCACCATTTGGCATATGTGGCATATCCTACAAAACTGTACCATGTCCTTTGTAAGGCCTGGACAGTAATAATGTTGACTGATACGTGATTTGGTCTTCCGGAACCGCATATGTCCTGCTAGAGGAATGTCATGTGCTAACCTTAATAATTCCCAGCGATATTTAGGTGGTACCACTACCCGTCGAACCGTCCAGTCTTCGTCCGTAGGTCTATGAGGCAGTCTCCATTTCCTCATCAGAATCCCGTCTTCAAAATAACAGTCTTCTGGAACTCCTTTTGCCTCAGCTTCTGGCAGAGCCGACTGTGCTATTTTGTGTTACTCTGGATCAGCTTGTTGTGCTATGATTAAAGAAGATTTGTTAAACATCTTATTTGGATTATCTAAATCCCCAAGGAAAGTTTCAGATACTCAGCTATCTGTTTGTGGTGCCAATTTTACCTCCGGCAATGGAACTTGTTTAGACATTGCACAGGTTACTACAAGCGCAAGAAATATTTCTGGACCTTGTTCCTGTAATTGTTCGGTTTCTTTAACTTCACTTGGTTTCTCTGTGGCTACAGGAGAGACTGATACTTTTGCTTTGGCCAAATCATTCCATTGTAGGTCAATTCCCTCTACCGGAAACCATGCACAACTCTGACGGTTACCATCCCAGACGTTAGGTCACACTTTAGGTGCACTCATAGAGTCATAGAGTCATACAGCACAGAAACAGGCCCTTCGGCCATCATGTCTGTGCCAGCCATCAAGCACCTAACTATTCTAGTCTCATTTTCCAGCACTTGGCCAGTAGCTTTGTATGCTATGGCGTTTCAATTTCTCATCTAAATACTTCTTAAATGTTATGAGGGTTCCTGCCTCTACCACCTTTTCAGGCAGTGTGTTCCAGATTCCAACCACCCTCTGGGTGAAAACCTTTTTCCTCAAATCCCCTCTAAACCTCCTGCCCCTTACCTTAAATCTATGCCCCCTGGTTATTGACCCCTCCACTAAGGGAAAAAGTTTCTTCCTGTCTAACCAATCAATGCCCCTCATAATTTTGTATACCTCAATCAGGTCCGAGGTCTGTTCTAAGGAAAACAACCCTAGCCTTTTCAGTCTCTCTTCATATCTGAAATGCTCCAGCCCAGGCAACATCCTGGTGAATCTCCTCTGCACCCTCTCCAGTGCAATCACAATCTTCCTATAGTGTGGTGCCCAGAACTGTACACAGTACTCCAGCTGTGGCCTAACTAGCATTTTATACAGCTCCATCATAACCTCCCTGCTCTTATATTCTATGCCTCGGCTAATAAAGGCAAGTATCCCATATGCCTTCCTAACCACCTTATCTACCTGTGCTGCTGCCTTCAGTGATCTATGGACAAGTACACCAAGGTCCCTCTGACATTCTGTACTTCCTAGGGTCCTACCATCTATTGTATATTCCCTTGTCTTGTTAGTCCTCCCAAAATGCATCACCTCACACTTCTCAAGATTAAATTCCATTTGCCTCTGCTCCGCCCATCTTACCAGCCCATCTATATTGTCCTATAATTTAAGGCTTTACTCCTCACTATTCGCGACACCACCAATTTTCATGTCATCTGTGAACTTACTTATCATACCTCCTCTATTCATGTCTAAATCATTAATGTACACTACAAACAGCAAGGGTCCCAGCACCGATCCCTGTGGTACACCACTGGTCACAGGCTTCCACTCGCAAAAACAACACTCGACCATTACCCTTTGTTTCCTGCCACCAAGCCAATTTTGGATCCAATTTGCCAAATTGCCCTGGATCCCATGGGCTTTTACCTTCTTAACCAATCTCCCATGTGGAACCTTATCAAAAGCCTTACTGAAGTCCATGTAGACTACATTAATTGCTTCATCCTCATCTACACATCTAGTCACCTCCTCGAAAAATTCTATCAAGTTAATTAGACATGATTTCCCCTTGACAAAGCCGTGCTGACTATCCCTGATTATTCCCTGCTTCTCCAAGTGGAGCTTAATCCTGTCCCTCAGAATTTTTTCCAATAGTTTCCCAACCACTGATGTTAGATTCACCGGCCTGTAATTACCTGGTTTATCCCTGCTACCCTTCTTGAATAATGGTACCACATTCGCTGTCCTCCAGTCCTCTGGCACCTCTTCCGTGGCTAGAGAGGATCCGAAAATTTGTGTCAGTGCCCCTGCTAACATCTCCCTTGCCTCACACAACAGCCTGGGATACATCTCATCTGGGTCTGTGGATTTATCCACTTTTAAGCCTGCTAAAGCATCTAATACTTCCTCCCTTTCAATGTTAATATGTTCAAGTATATTGCAATCCTCCTCCTTGATCTGTACACCTACATTGTCCTTCTCCATAGTGAAAACAGATGAAAAGTAATCATTTAAAGCCTCACCTATGTCCTCCGGCTCCACACACAGATTGCCACTTTGGTCCCTAATGGGCCCTACTCTTTCCCTGGTTATCCTCTTGCCCTTAATATACTTATAAAACGCCTTAGGATTTTCCTTTATATTGACCGCCAATGTTTTTTCATGTCCCCTCTTTGCTCTCCTAATTACTTTTTTTAGTACCCCACCCCCCTACACTTTCTATACTCCTCTAATGCCTCCGCTGTTTTCAGCGCTCTGAATCTGCCATAAGCCTCCTTCTTTTTCCTGATCCAATCCTCTATATCCCTTGACATCCAGGGTTCCATGGACTTGTTGGTCCAACCCTTCACCTTAATGGGTACATGTTGACTCTGAACTCTCACTACCTCCTCTGACTGCCACTGGTCTGATGTAGACTTTCCTACGAGTAGCTGCTCTCAGTCCACTTTGGCCAGATCCTGTTTTATCAAATTGAAATCAGCCTTCCCCCAATTCAGTACCTTTATTTCTGGCCCGTCTTTGTCCTTTACCATGACTACCTTAAATCTTACAGAGCTATGGTCACTATCCCCGAAATGCTGTCCCACTGATACTTCTACCACTTGTCCAGCTTGAATCCGTAGGATTAAGTCCAGTACTGCCCCTTCTCTTGTAGGTCTTTCTATGTACTGGCTCAAAAAGCTCTCCTGTATGCATTTTAAGAATTCCTCCCCCTTTAAGCCTTTTGCGCTAAGACTATCCCAGTTGATATTAGGTAAGTTGAAATCCCCTACTATTATTACCGATTATTTTTACACTTCTCTGAGATTTGCCTACATATCTGTTCTTCTATCTCTCCCTGACTGTTTGGAGGCCTGTAGTACATGCCCAGCCAAATGATTGCCTCCCTTTTGTTTTTAAGTTCTACCCATATGGCCTCATTTGAGGAACCTTTTAAGATATCATCCCTCCTTACTGCAGTAATTGACTCCTTGATCAACAGTACAATACCACCTCCTCTTTTATCCCCTCCCCTATCACACCTGAAGATTCTATACCCTGGAATATTGAGTTGCCAGTCCTGCCCCTCCGTCAGCCACGTCTCTGTGATAGCAATAATATCATAATCCCATGTGCTAATCAATACCCTCAATTCATCTGCCTTATTAGCAAGACTCCTTGCATTAAAGCATATGCAATCCAAATCCAACTTGATACAAAGGTACAGGTACATACTCCCTGCCAATACCACTGACTAAAACTTTAGCATTCAGTGCACTCTTTGGTTGAAATAACTTCCCCCAGCAAAAGAGTTTGGGTTGCTCCTGTATCCCTCAATATAATGATAGGTTTGCTGCCTCACTTAAGGAATGTAGAGTTACTTTTCCTTTGGACAAGAATCCCCTATAACTTTCAGGTATCTTATTCTCAACCCCTACACTCACTTCGGTTTCAGTATCTGGTTTTACAGCTGCCATCAACGCTACAGCCTGGTCTGCTGTACTCTCAGTCACAGCCCCTTTCTCTGCATTAGCTTTGTGTACCCCAACAAGTTCCGTGGGTTTGCCTCACAACTTCCAGCATTCTGAACGCAGATGTCCCGCCTTATGGCAATGGTAACACTTCGGCTTGCGGACCTCACTTCTACTCTCAGCACCTTCCTTTCTGGCCTGAGGAGGGGATCCTAGGGCATTCCCAGCTGTTTGTTTTTGTCCCCAGCTACTTGCCTTCCTTTCACTCTCCCACCTTCTATCCTTCTCGGGTTTGTGGGGGTGACGGACAAAGGGTTTTGGCTTATTCACAAACTCAAAATCATCAGTGATTTCTGCTGCTTGCCTGGCTTTTGAAACATTCTGGTTCTCCACATGAGTTCTCACTGCTGGAGGGATTGAATTTTTAAACTCTTCCAAGAGAATCAATTCTCTAAGGTTCTCATACGTGGCTTCCATCTTTCGTGTCCATATCCAATGATCAAAGTTAATTTGCTTTGCCCTCTCAAATTCTACATAAGTCTGCCCAACCAATCTCCAGAGGTTCCGAAACTTCTGTTGGTAAGCTTCAAGGACTAACTCATATGCAGCGAGAATAGCCTTTTTGCCATCTCAATATGCAGAAGCCTCTTCAGAAAGCATGCCATTAACTTCATGAGCTCTGCCCATCAACCTGCTTGGCATGAGTAGTGTCCAGCTTTGGCCTTTTCATTTGTTTGCCTATTTATTTATTTAGAGATGTAGCACTGGAACAGGCCCTTTGGCCCACCGAGTCTGTGCCGACCATCAACCACCCATTTATACTAATCCTACATTAATCCCATATTCTTACCACATCCCCACCTTCCCCTACCTATACTAGGGGCTGCTTCTTAGGAATAAAAAGGAAAAAAATAAAATGGTTGAGTTTATCACATTCTGGTAGGATGTTTTCAGTACGGTGAGGTGTCCCAGAGGAGAATAGTCAGATGCCATTCGAGGTTTTGCAGGCGAGGTTGATGAACAGTCTGTGATGGGTAGGCCCTCAAGGCAATTTGTCTGCAGCAGGCATCACACAGGTCTTTCAGCAGGGGTGCAACAATCAGTCTGCTCGGGTTTTAAAGCAGCAGTCTAACAATCGAAGTTTTCTGTAGGTTCCAGGGTTTCTGAAAACACAGGAGGCAACCGGGAACCACACTGGATGCAGGAATTCTTCAGAAACAGGAGGCAATAGGAATCTGGCACCTTTCAAATGCAGGATTTCTTTTCAAGGGATGCAGGTTTCTTTTATAGAGGGAGGTCTTTTCTCTGGTCTCCAGGCAGGTAACAGCCAAATTTCAAATGCCTCCTCCTTATCCAATTCACTGGTCCAAAGTGAAACTAACTTCAACAATCAAGTCACATGACAATCATAAATCTTGACCTGCCATTCCCCTACTGAGCTGTTTGGAAACAGGTGCCTTGCAGTCTGTGTATTTCACTCAGTCCAAACCCACCAAGTTTCAACATTCAATGTTCACTGAAAAATCCTTTTTCAACTTTTTAAAAACATACAGAATTCTAAGTCTTTAATAGAAAAAGCCTTGTATCAGTATCCATGTTGCTATTGTCCCTTTTATTCCATGAGCTAGAACTTTGCTCACAAGTCTGTAGTGTGGCACTTTATCAAATGTTTTTTTGAAGTCCGAAGTCGAAGTCCTTGCACAAGGAGGAGGCATTTGAAATCTTTGCATCCTCATTGGCTACAGGTGAGGTCCCAGAGGACTGGAGAATAGCCAATGTTGTTCCTTTGTTTAAGAAGGGTGGCAAGGATAATCCAGGAAATTATAGGCCGGTGAGCCTTACGTCAGTGGTAGGGAAACTATCAGAGAGGATTATTCGGGACAGGATTTACTCCCATTTGGAAATCAATGAACTTATTAGCGAGAGACAGTATGGTTTTATGAAGGGGAGGTCGTGTCTTACTGATTTGATTGAGTTTTTTGAGGAAGTGACGAAGATGATTGATGAAGGAAGGGCAGTGGATGTTATCTATATGGACTTTAGTAAAGCCTTTGAAAAGGTCCCGCATGGCAGACTGGTACAAAAGGTGGAATCTTCAGCAAGTTATTAAACACAATTTGTCCTTCTCAAATCTGTGTTGGCTTTCCCTAATTAACCCGCATTTGCCCATGTGACTATCAATTTTCTCCCGAAGTATTGTTTCTAGAAGCTTTCCCACCACTGAGGTTAAACTGACTGGCCTATAATTGCTGGGCTTATCTTTACCCCATTTTTGAAACAAGAGTGTAACAGTTGCAATTCTCCAGTCCTCTGGCACCACCCCTGAATCTAAGGAAAACTGGAAAATTATGACCAGTGCCACGCAATTTCCACTCTCACTTCCCCTAGTATCCTTGGAAATCTGAGATCTGTGACTGCCCTCCCGCCCAGAGGCCAATTGAGGTCCTTAAGTGGCCAATTAATAGACACTTAAGGGTCGCTTCCCACTGCCGCTGGTATTTTACCAGTGGCTGGTGGGAGCCCCACCATGTGGGGAGGTTGCTTAGTAAAACAAGACGGCCTCCCTGTGGGCTGGGATGGCCTCCTCCATAGGCAAACTGTGGCCATGGAGGACCCACATGGCAAAGGCCGCCTTCTTCAAACAACTCCCCCCGCCCTCAATGACCATCTTCCCCAACCCCCACCCTTGCCGGGGCCTGCCTGACTGGCTCCGCCGAGCCCATCAGGCTTACCTGAGGTGCTGAGTTCCAGCACTGGTCCTGGTCCTGGACCTCCTGAAATTCCAGCAGTGGCCACCGTTCCTGGTGGCACAGCCGGTACTACTGAGCTGTTGGCCCTCTGATTGGCTGGAAGTTCTTGGGGGCAGACTCCGTGTTCTTATAAGAATGGGGTTCTTGAAGGTGGCAGTTAAGTGGCTGCCCGCTGTGGAATTCGGCAGGGGGTCCAAAATAGGGACGAGGTGCGGTTGCCCATGCCTTCTGGCCCATCTCTAGGACCCTCACAGTCAAGATAAAATTCATACCTATAAATGTTATTGTTAAAGCATCTTTGCAGAACACAACCACAGCAAAGGTGTTCCATTTTCTTATAGCACTGAACCATCTTTGCAAAATTTGTTTCCCTGACGTTTCTAGAAGATATCACTGAGATGAATTCATAAACAGGAATACTGTGCTATGGTGCGTTCAATAGAAACAAAAAATGGGCTTTGTTTCGGGGAACGCAACAAAGATATAAAACATCGCTATTACAAATTCATGGTTTTACAGTGGATATTTGGTTTAGTTAAGTGTTGCCAGTCACTTTCATAAGCAGGCCTCGTGTTCCTTGCGATCTGAAGGAAATCGTTCCTATCCAATATCTGGTGAAATAATAGTATGATTCAGGATAGGAACAATCAATGCTGTGCTATTTGTACTAGATATTGTTATCACGCAAACACTGTCACATGCATTCTTCTATGTGGCAGACTGAAAAGCATTCGAGTGTGTTGAGGCCAACTGTAGACCAATAAACTGATCTTTTTTACATGAAATATATGAATCAACTGAACAGATTATTCACAGTGAGATTCAGTCAATTCCTGTTGAGAGCTAAACTAACTCACAAGCCAGCAGTCCATGTACTAACTGATGCTAACTTTTTCTCTTTGAAGGTTCATATCTCAGCCTCTGACTGAGTCAGAAGGGAGACCTCTGTGACTCTGGCTGCCTCTGATTCCTTGAAGCTCCCAATTAAGGTTACCACCTTGAATGAAAAGCCTCACCCGCCACTTCAGCATTCATGTAGACTCCAGGCTCTTCCACTGGAGCACACACTTTGATCCGGATTTTGTGCTTGCGAGGAGGGTCTCTGCATCCAGAAAAAGTGATGCTGGGAACCCCGCGTGGCCTCTTCTTTGGAAGGCCCGCTGAATATAGTGCCAATCAGGCACTTTAGTGGACAGCGGCGAGCCTTCCGCAGGATCAAGGATCACATCACCGGAAGTCCCACCCTTGGACAGCTGCCGACCAATCAGAGGCCAGCAGCTCTTCCACTGAGCAGCGGCACAATAGAGGCGGTGGCTGCTGCTGGAGGAGCACTTACCAGAGGCCCAGGAGTGGTGCTCGGCCCAGGCCAGAGGTGGGGCAGGTCTCGAGGGGTGGAAGGGGTGTGTAGGGGGATCGTTAGCAAGGGCAGGGGTTAGCTCTCAGCGGGACCCCCCTTCCTGATGCTGGGTCCTTTGCTCAGGCACTAAGTGCCTTTCAACAAGGGATCCAACCCCCCCAGAGCCGAAAGCAGCCTGCACGGTTTTTCGTGTTGTGCTTCCCGTGCGGCGACAGAGCTGCCAGCTGCACAGCTAATTGCGGCAGCGGGATGAGGTCCTTAATTGGGGATTAATTGCCTAGCCTCAATTGACGGCGGGGCGGAAAGGCTGTGCACAGGCCTTCCTGCCTCGGACTAAATTTTGGCGGAGGCAGGATGATGGGGGGAACTCCCCCCCCCCCCGCACCCCCCCCCCCCCGCCCCCGACCCCCTCCACCACCCCACCGCCACCATCCCACCTGATTTTATGCACTCCCCATTTACAAATCCGCCATGGGGGAAAGCATAAAATTCCCCCCATTACCTGTTCAGCAGAGCTGCCCCCAGTGATGCATATCAAACAAAAACTCCTGGTAACCCCAGGTTAAAACAACTCAGGGAGTAAGCAAGGATTTTCCTTTGTTTTAAAACTAAAAAGTAAACCATTTTAATGCCAATCTCATTTCCCTTTGGGGAAATTATTAGTCATCCACAAACTTAAATTTGCCGCAGAACAAAGGAAATTTCATACAGGTTCCCTGGACACAGTTGTAGTGTTTTTAAATAAACATTTTATTTCAAAAATCAAGGCAGACTTTACAAACAGAGTACATTTTGAAACATAGAAAACAATTACCATCGGTAAAAACACTTTTCAAACGTAATATTTTCAAACTTTTCAAAAGAAAATGCTATTATACAAATATGAAGTTGAGATTCTGTTTACAACTTGATATTGCAATACTGCACCGTTCACTAAATTGTCAAAGACTTAAGAAATCATTACAGCTTAGCTCCTTAATAAACGGAATTGCTGCTTTGGAAATTAGGTGCAGGTCGGAAGAGGGATGAGGTCCTGAAAACAGATTATAGGGAGGTAGGAAGGAAATTAAAAAGGAGGACCTCAACAGCAGTAATCTCAGGATTACTCCCAGTGCTACGTGCTAGTGAGCATAGGAATCGGAGGATTGATCGATTCAACATGTGGCTGGAGAATTGATGCAGGAGGGAGGGCATCAGATTTCTGAGACAGTTGAGACCTGACCGAGATGGACGGGCGACACCTTAACAGGCCCGGGCCCAATATCCTAGCAGGGAGATTTGCTCGTGCTGTTGGGGAGGGTTTAACTAGCTTGTCAGGGGGACGGGAACCTGAGGCGTTGCTCAAATTGGAAGGAAGTAAATCAGGTAACAGAAAGTAGAAAAGTAGCAAGTGAAATTAGAAGGCAGGCGAAACAAAGGCGAGTATCAACTAGGCTTAGAATACAGAATAGTGTCAAAAAGACAAGGTTCAGTGCACTCTACCTGAATGCATGCAGCATTCGCAACAAGGTAGATGATTTTAAGGTACAAATAGAGGTAAATAGGTATGATCTAATTGCCATTACGGAAATGAAGCTACAGGATGAGCAAGACTGGCGACTGAATATTCAAGGATATTCAATGTTTAGGAAGGACAGGCAAAAAGGAAAAGGAAGTGGTGTTGCACTGATAATATGGGATGGGATCAGTACATTAGTTAGGGAGGATCTCAGATCGGAAGAACAAAATGTGGAATATATTTGGGTGGAGCTAAGAAACAGCAAGGGGCAACAAACATTGGTAGGATTTGTTTATAGACCACCAAACAGTTGTGATAGTGTGGGGCATGGTATTAATCAGGAGATTAGAGAAACATGTAGCATGGGTAATACAGTAATCATGGGACTGTAAAAGCTGCTATTGGTACATAAAAAGTAAAAAGCGAAGACAAATATGGGTCCACTACAGGCAGAGTCAGGATAATTTATAATGGGGAATAAAGGAATGGAAAAAGCTAAATGATTACTTTGTGTCTGTCTTCACTGAGGATGATATAAGAAATCTCCCAGAATTAGAGAACCAAGGTATTAGGGGGAATGAGGAATTGAAAGAAATTAGCATTAATAAGAAGGTTGTATTGGCGAAATTAATGGTGCTGAAGGTTGATAAGTCCCCAGGACCTGAAATTGTACATCCCAGAGTGTTGAAAGACGTGGCTCTGGAGATAGTGAATGCATTGGTGATCATCTTCCAAAATTCTATAGATTCTAGAACGGTTCCTGCATATTGGAAGGAGACAAATGTCACCCCACTATTTAAGAAGGGAGAGAGAGAGAAAACAGGGTACTGTTAACCTTATATCAGAAGTAGGGAAAATGCTAAAATCTATTCTAAAGGATGTGATAAATGGACATTTGGATAATAATGATCTGATTGAGCATAGTCAACATGGATTTATGAATGGGAAATTATGTTTGATGAATCTGTTGGAGTTTTTTGAGGATATTACTAACAGAATTGATAAAGGGGAGTCGGTGGACATAGTATACTGGGATTTTCAGAAGGCTTTTGATAAAGTCCCCCACAGGAGGTTGGTTAGCAAAATTAAAGCACATGGGATAGGAGGTAATCTGTCTTGGCAGTTTTTGTGGATGAAGATTTTGGGAAGGTTGTAGTCATCGGTTGCAGGCCTGCTGGTGGCTTGTTAGGCCTATCGTGACTGGCAGATTCTCCCACAGCGGATACAAGTGAAGGTGTAGTCGCTGCTGGGGGCAATTGAATCTATCCTACTCCTCCTTTTCTCTTTCATGCTGGTTCTTCGCTCAGTTGCAAAGGTGTCTGTAGCCCTCCTGATGTAGCATCTGCTGGCATCATGATCTATGGCCTGCGCTTCCCACTGGCGATGGTTGATGTGGCACACAGAGAGGGACTACTTCAGGGAGTCCTTGAAATGTTTGCATGGGACCCCTTTTTTCCTTTTACCTGTGGTCAGCTCTCCATACAACACAATCTTGAGCAGGCGACTGTCGTCCATCCGGGCAATGTGACCAAAGCAGTTGGCTTTGCAGGAGGATGGACTTGATGCTGGAGATGTTGGCTGTTTTCAGGACTTCAATGTTTGTGATGCAGTTCTGCCAGCGGATCTTGCGGAGGCAGCGCTGATGGAAGTGCTCTAGAAAGCACACATGATGGCGGTATAGGACCCATGACTCGGTGCTATACAGAAGGGTGGTGAGGACTATGGCTTTGTACACTTTGAATTTGGTCTGTGCTCTGAGGCTGTGGTTGCTCCACACATGTTTGTAGAGTCTGCCGAATGTACTGTTTGCTTGTGAGAGCCAGTTGTCCACTTCCTTGCCTATGGTGGCATCAAACGAGAAATCTCCTCCTGAATACGTAAACTGCGTGACAGCATTCAGCTCGGTTCCCTCAATGACAATGCTTGGTGGTCTATGTTCTTCTTGGGGTGCAGGCTGATGCAGGACTTCAGTTTTCTTTAAACTGATTTTTAGTCCAAAGAGTTGTGCCACCCCAGAAAAATGTGTTGTTATACATTGCGGGTCTGGTTAATACTGACATGGATTAAGGATTGGTTAACAGGCAGAAAACAGAGAGTAGGAATAAACGGGTCATTCTCGCGTTGGCAGGTTGTGACTAGTGAGGTACCACAAGGATCAGGACTTGGGTGCCAGCTGTTTACAATATATATCAACGATTTGGATTTGGGAGTTTCCATGTTTGCAGATGACACAAAACTGGGTGGGAATGTGTGCTGTGAGGAAGATGCAAAGCGGCTTCAAGGGGATTTGGACAGACTTAGTGAGTGGGCAAGAGCATGGCAGATGGAATAGAGGGCTGAATTTTTCCAGTTTGGCAGTGAGCTTCAAAAACTGCGGGGCGCAAGCGCGGGATTTACTCCACAGAGCTGCCCCGATATTTAGTGTGGTGGCTCATTTACATGGCTGGGGCGGTCTGCTTGCCCCCCGATGATGTCACCAGGGAAGGGTGCTCCATCCCCGGCAACAGCGTCTGGCGCCACCGCGCAGGCGCCAGTGCCATTTTTAAAGGGCGTCAGGCCCTTCCAAATCATTTAAATGTTTAAAGTTATAGGAGACATAAAATTAAACTGAAATATTTAATAAAAACTTCAATCCCCTCTCCCACCCTGCAATGACTGAACAATTTATTAATTGCCCTCATCTCCCAAAAAAAACTTAACTAGCGATCCCAACCTCCTCCCCGCCAAAGTTTACAATCTTTTACCTTCAACCCCTTTCCACTATTCCCTCCATCAATCACAATGGTTTTCTGCACTCCCCCACCCTGAAAACCTACCTGCTCCCCCCTCCCAACCATTGTTCTGCCTCAGATCTCCAAGCGGAGATCCGAAGGTTTGGTGTTCTGGCAACTGGCCGGAATATCGCAGCGGGGCGGTCAGTGCGACAAGGTAAGTATTTATACATTAACAAATTTATGTATTTTAAGTATGTTCCTGTTGCCGTGTGTTGGGGGCAGCTGCCACGAGGCCTTGCTGGTAATATGGGGTGGGGCCTTCCTGGCGTCAAGGCCAGTGGCGGGCCTCTCCCGAAGGTATTTTCTGGACCACCCCGCCACGACCCCTGACGTCTGGGGTCCTGGTAAAATCCAGCCCATAATGTGGAAAAATGTGAGGTATTCCACTTTGGTAGGAGGAGGAGATGTGCAAAGTATTTCTTAAATGGTAAAAGATTAGAAAGTGTAGATGTACAAAGGGACCTTGGTGTACTCGTCAATAAGTCACTGAAAGCTAACATGCAGGTGCAGCAAACAATTAAGACGGCTAATGGTATGTTAGCCTTTATTGCAAGAGGATTTGACTACAGGAGTAGCAAAGTCTTGCTTCAACTGTATAGAACCTTGGTTAGACCGCACCTGGAGTACTGTGTGCAGTTTTGGTCCCCTTACCTTAGGAAGGATATTATTGAAATAGAGGGAGTGCAACGAAGGTTCACCAGACTTGCTCCGAGGATGACAGGACTGTCCTATTAAGAGAGATTGGGGAAACTGGGCTTGTATTCTCTAGAGTTTCGAAGAATGAGAGGTGATCTCGAACTTACGAATTAGGAGCAGGAGTAGGCCACTCGGCCCTTCAAGCCTGCTCTGCCATTCGATAAGTTCATGGCTGAACTGATTACTCCACATTTCCACCTACCCCCGATAACCTTCCACCCCCTTGCTTATCAAGAATCTATCTACCTCTGCCTTAAAAATATTCAAAGACTCTTCTTCCACCACCTTTTGAGGATGAGAATCCCAAAGACTCAAGACCCTCTGAGAGAAAACATTTCTCCTCATCTCTGTCTTGAATGGGCAACCCCTTATTTTTAAACAGTGACCCCTAGTTCTAGATCCTCCCACAAGGGGAAACATCCTTTCCACATCCATCCTGTCAAAACCCCTCAGGATCTTATATGTTTCCATCAAGTCGCCTCTTACTCTTCTAAATTCCAGCGGATACAAGCCTAGCCTGTCCAATCTTTCCTCGTAAGACAGCCCACCCATTCCAGGTATTAGTCCAGTAAACCTTCTCTGTACTGCCTCCAACGCATTTACATCCTTCCTTAAATAAGGAGACCATGACTGTACACAGTACTCCAGATGTGGTCTCATCTCATTGAAACCTACTAAATACTTAAAGGATTAGACAGGGTAGATGCAGGTAAGATGTTTCCCCTGGTTGGGGAGTCTAGAACCAGGGGACCCAATTTCAGAATAAGGAGGAAGCCACTTAGGACCGAGATGAGGAGAAATTTCTTTACTCAGAGGGTTGTGAGTCTTTGGAATTCTGTACCCCAGAGGGCTGTGGAAGCTCAGTCATTGAGTATGTTTAAAGCAGAGACTGACAGATTTCTAATACCAGTGACATAAAGGAATATGGGATAGTGTGGGAAAAAGGCATTGAAGTGGCTGATTAGTCATGATCATATTGAATGGTGGAGCATGCTTGATGAGCTGAATGGCCTACTCCTGCTTCTGTGTTCCTATGTGTAATGTGAAGGGGCATTGGATTTTTTTGAAATTAAACAAATTTGTTTTTTTTTAACTTAACCTCATATAGAAATATAGAAAATGTATAGTGCAGTAGGAAGCCATTCGGCCCGTCATGTCTATGCCGGCTGAAAAAGAGCTATCCAGCCGAGTCCCAATTTCCAGCTCTTGGTTCGTGGCCCTGCAGGTCATGGCGCTTCAAGTGCATATCCAAGTATTTGTTAAATGCAGTGAGGCTTTCTGCCTTACTACCCTTTCAGGCAGAGAGTTCCAGACCACCACCACCACCCTCTGGGATAGAAACATAGAAGATATACAGCAATATAATGTAGACAAATCTTTTATTATAAATTCATATATGGAAAAGAAAATGAGGTGTTATTTCTGCAACATAAAACTTACTAATGCTGTTCATTCTCCTCTTTGCTTACATTGAAGTGACTAATTAACATGCTTTCATTATTGTTGGAGGTGAAACTTTATCTCTTCGACTGCAGGATCCACGAAGCTGATGTTGCAAGCTTGGGTGGTGAACTAGGTAATGGATTTATGTAGAAGCCTATCCCTTCTCCTACATATAGGATTTGCATTTAAATCTAATGCATATAGATGGCCTGGCTACCTTGTTGATATGATGGCTGTGAAAGATATGCAAGTAATTATTTTTTGTAGTACCAATATATTGCTCACTGGACACAGGTCCGTATTGCTGAACGAGGCATATTGGCAACTCCATCTGTGAGGGCTTATGTGTAGTTGTTTCTGATGGTGAAAATGTCACAGTAGATCGATGGAAGTTTCTCTTCTAATGTTGCAGTTAACCTGCATTGATAGGGCTAACTACAGGGAGCTCTTAACGTACTTGTAGTAACCCATGCTATTAACAGTACGCGACCCAGAAGCACTTGATTTTGGCACTGAATCTTGTTATGGTCATGTGGTGTGATGTGGGTGGTTCCCACTGTTCAACTCCACACATGACCATAGCAAGTATATTTGTATTAAGAGTTTAGCCACTTTGTGTCTTATTTTTCAAATAAACAGACAGTGACAGGTTTTCTTCTCAGTTTTTAAAAACAGAAAGTCAATTGTTTATTGATCACTCTGCCTTGGACAACGTATGCCAGCCAAGAGCGACGTCTCAATTCATTCCATCTTCGCTGCCTTCGGAGAATACTTGGCATCAGGTGGCAGGACTATATCTCCAACACAGAAGTCCTTGAAGCGGCCAACACCCCCAGCTTATACACACTACTGAGTCAGCGGCGCTTGAGATGGCTTGGCCATGTGAGCCGCATGGAAGATGGCAGGATCCCCAAAGACACATTGTACAGCGAGCTCGCCACTGGTATCAGACCCACCGGCCGTCCATGTCTCCGTTATAAAGACGTCTGCAAACGCGACATGAAATCGTGTGACATTGATCACAAGTCGTGGGAGTCAGTTGCCAGCATTCGCCAGAGCTGGCGGGCAGCCATAAAGACAGGGCTAAATTGTGGCGAGTCGAAGAGACTTAGTAGTTGGCAGGAAAAAAGACGCAAGGGGAGAGCCAACTGTGCAACAGCCCCAACAAACAAATTTCTCTGCAGCACCTGTGGAAGAGCCTGTCACTCCAGAATTGGCCTTTATAGCCACTCCAGGCGCTGCTTCACAAACCACTGACCACCTCCAGGCGCGTATCCATTGTCTCTCGAGATAAGGAGGCCCAAAAGAAAGACTCTGCCTTATCCTGAAATTATCGCAACCTTATTCACTTATGCATTCACACACACACACAAGAAGAAACAGATAGAGGAGGGAAAGAGGTAGGTGGGTTTTTTGTGGGAGAGAAGAGTTCTGATAAACCTGTGGAATTCTCTTGAGGCTCAAAGTCCAGATAGTTGCAGGCCTGTGGTGATTGTAGATTTGTCTCCTGATTGAAGGTTCTGTTGAAGATGGTGGGTCACTCCTCGCTCTCTCTCTTTGCTGTATGATGTAGATGTTGGATTTTTTTCCAGCAGGGCATGTGCTTTCTGGCTTTCTGAAAGGCCAGCAGTTACAAGCAGCTTCACCTTCTGGGTCAGTCTCTCTCTCTCTCTTTCTGGCTGTCTTTTTTAAAAGGTAAAACTGTCACTTCTCACCTCCTGTTAGGATACATTCTGGTTTCAACCCATGGTGATCGCACAATGGCCCAGGACATGACTACTTCATACCTCCTTTGTTTCAGAAGAAGACATTCAATTCTGGAATGTTTCTACGATAGGTGTGAGATTGGTTTCATTCTCACCGTTTGACTTTGAAGATTTGTCCTTTGTCTTTGTCAGACTATTTGAATATACAAAAGGTCAATCCCCTTTGTTTTGGTGGCCATTTTGGACCATTGTTCACTTTTTAAAATAAAGGCTTATTTTTTAAAGCCAAGGTTCGTTTTTCATAACTCTTCAGAGTTTGCTGCATGGTTGTTGTATCATTGCACCTCCGATGTGCGTGACAGTGTGAAGAGGAAAAATATTGCATTGTTTAATGCTGTCATAGAGCACTGTACAATTCTAAACTATGAAAGGGGTAGGCGGTATTATCGTAGTGGTATTATAAGCGTAGTGGTATTATCACTGGACTAGTAACCCAGAGACCCAGGGTATTTCTTTGAGGACATGAGTTCGAATCCCACCACAGCAGAAGGTGGAATTTGAATTTAATTAATAAATCTGGAATTAAAAGCTAGTCTAATGATAGCCATGAAACCAATGTCGATTGTTGTAAAAACCCATCTGGTTCTCTAATGTCCTTTAGGGAAGGAAATCTGCTGTCCTTACCTGGTCTGGCCTACATGTGACTCCAGACCCACAGCAATGTGGTGAACTCTTATATGCCCTCTGAAATGGCCTAGCAAGCCACTCAGTTGTACCTAACCGCTACAAAGTCAATAAAAAGGAATGAAACTGGACGGACCACCCGGCATCAACCTAGACACCGGAAACGACAACGGCAAACCCAGCCCTGTCGACCCTGCAAAGTCCTCCTTACTAACATCTGGGGCCTCGGCTGTAGGCCATTCTCTGGAGGGGTTCCCTCTCCACACTGATGGGCTGGCAACTGTGGCCACATGGAGTTTTTTAAAACATCATAATTCTTCAGAGGGTGCCTCCATCCTTAGGTGCCCTCACGATCTCCTGCCTGCCTGAGCAGCACCCACCTCATCCAGTGGGGCTACCGGCAGGACATCGCTGCATGCCCTCTGCCTGTAGCTTCAGGAGTCCTCGTGCCATCCTTAATTGGACGGCGGGCACAGAGCGGCCAATTAAGAGGCTGCCTCCTGGAAGACCACGCTGGAGTGCGCATATCAGACCTGCGCGGGGTCAAGACCCGGAAATGGTCCTGACACCTGAAAATATTCAATCGGAACAAAACTCTGCCCATAATAAGCAGTTAAGCTGTCATTCTGAAACATGGAATTCCTGCAATTCTTAGAAGTAAATTGATTTCACTGGTATTAGACAAGGCTCCTTCCCACTAACTGTATTGCAGATTAAGGAAATTAATTCAAACTTAGACCTTGCAGATCATCGTGATAAAATTTCCTTCCATGGATGCAGAATAGATGATTATACTGTAAACAATGGGTACTGCACATGAGCAGATCCTAATGAGGCTACTGTGTGCTGAGGGGCATACCTTGCTGTTTTGTTTACAAGATGTCAGGACTGATGCATGGTGCAAGCTTCAGGACAGCTGCAGCAAGAGTTCTAATGGGCAGGAAGGAAATCTACACCAGTGATTATTTATGAATGTAAAGACCTCTCCAAATTGTCGCTTAAAGGGAGAAACATGATAAGCTTAGTGTGGACTGAATCTTGTTACTGTACAATGATTCTTCAAGAATTGGTACCCTGAACTAACAATATACTCAAAGTTTTGATATGTAATGATTTCAAGAATTATGATAAAAGTTTAAACGATTTCATAGAAACACTTTTTTGACATTGTAGCAACTACTGTTATCTAATAAAGTTCCTTGTATCTGTCATATGTGCTAAACCTATTATGTCTGTCATTTATGCTGTGATTGACAATCATTTTTATTCTTCGCATTGTGTTTTTTTTCTCCTTTCTGATTGGCTATTTTCTACTTTGTCATTAACCAATCATATTGTGCAAAAGCTTCCTCTTCAGTTTCCTCCTCAACCATGTTCTATTTAAAATAAATTGTATACAATCTCATTTCACCTGCAAAAATTATCCCAGAAATCAATTTGAAAGTTCCCTATCCCATTATATAGCCCCATAAATAATAATTCTAGCATGTTAAAATTTTTAACAACTCAAAGAAGGCAAATTCACAAATAAACCATTAAATCCAACCCATCCTCCAGATGCTGCCATAACTTGTTTCTTAATGCATGCTTGACATACTTTGCCAACTACTGTGCACTCCAAGCCTCCATTGTAGGCACACAATGCGCAACTGTACTATTAGAATTAATGGACAGAAAATCGTGGGGAGCCTGTGCTGGAATGCCTGGCAGCCAAAGCTCCTGAACTTCTAAGATTATCCACATAAGTAACTCCACCTGCTTTGACTGTGAATCTAAAAATTATGGCGTCAATTAATTTTTTGGCTACTGGATTCCTTCCAGGCACTAGAAGGTTTTTTCTTTGTTTTCAGGCATTACTGGGTCCACATCCATTCAGAACATTGTTCTAAATGCTCCAATTCCACAAAAGTGCAGAAACAGGTGGAGATACAGCTTAGGTTTTAAAACACCGATTTTAGAGTCATAGAGTTATACAGCACAGAAACAGGCCCTTCGGCCCATCATGTCTGTGCCGGCCATCAAGCATCTAACCATTCTAATCCCATTTTCCAGCACTTGGCCCGTAGCCTTGTATGCTATGGCGTTTCAAGTGCTCGTCTAAATACTTCTGAAATGTTGTGAGGGTTCCTGCCTCTACCACCTCTTCAGGCAGTGTGTTCCAGATTCCAAGCACCCTCTGAGTGAAAATTGTTTGCCTCAAATCCCATCTAAACCTCCTGCCCCTTACCTTAAATCTATGTCCCCTGGTTACTGACCCCTCTGCTAAGGGAAAAAGTCTCTTCCTATCTAACCTATCAATGCCCCTCATAATTTTGTATACCTCAATCATATCTCCCCTCAGCCTTCTCTGTTCAAAGGAAAGCAACCCTAGCCTTTTCAGTCTCTCTTCATAGCTGAAATGCTCCAGCCCAGGCAACATCCTGGTGAATCTCCTCTGCACCCTCTCCAGTGCAATCACATCTTTCCTATAGTGTGGTGCACAGAACTGTACACAGTACTCCTGCTGTGGCCTAACTAGCCATTTATACAGTTCCATCATAACCTCCCTGCTGTTATATTCTGAGCCTCGGCTAATAAAGGCAAGCATCTCATATGCTTTCCTAACCACCTTATCTACCTGTGCTGCTGCCTTCAGTGATCTATGGACAAGTACACCAAGGTCCCTCTGACCCTCTGTACTTCCTAGGGTCCTACCATCCATTGTATATTCCCTTGCCTTGTTGGTCCTCCCAAAATGCATCACCTCACACTTCTCAGGATAAAATTCCATTTGCTACAGCTCCGCCCATCTTACCAGCCCATCTATATCATCCTGTAATCTAAGGCTTTCTTCCACACTATTTACGACACCACCAATTTTCATGTCATCTTCGAACTTCCTGATCATACCTCCTATATTCACATCCAAATCATTAATGTACACTACAGACAGTAAGGGTCCCAGCACCGATCCCTGCGATACACCACTGGTCACAGGCTTCCACTCGCAAAAACAACCCTCGACCATTAATCTCTGCCTCCTGCCACTAAGCCAATTTTGGATCTAATTTGCCAAATTGCCTTCGATCCCATGGGCTTTTACCTTCTTAACCAATCTCCCATGCGGGACCTTATGAAAAGCCTTACTGAAGTCCATATAGACTACATCAACTGCTTTACCCTCATCTACACATTTCGTCACCTCCTCAAAAAATTCAATCAAGTTAATTAGACACGGTCTCCCCCTGACAAAGCCATGCTGACAATCCCTGATTAATCCCTGCCTCTCCAAGTGGAGATTAATCCTGTCCCTCAGAATTTTTTCCAATAGTTTCCCAACCACTGATGTTAGACTCACCGGCCTGTAATTACCTGGTTTATCCCTGCTACCCTTCTTAAATAATGGTACCACATTTGCTGTCCTCCAATCCTTTGGTACCTCACCTGTGGCCAGAGAGGATTTGAAAATTTGTGTCAGACCCCCTGCAATCTCCTCCCTTGCCTCACATAACAGCCTGGAATACATCTCATCTGGGCCTGGGGATTTATTCACTTTTAAGCCCGCTAAAACAGCTAATACTTCCTCCCTTTCAATGCTAATATGTTCAAGTTTATCACAGTCCCCTTCCCTGTTCTCTACACCTACATCGTCCTTCCCCATAGTGAACACAGATGAAAAATAATCATTTAAAACCTCACCTGTGTTCTCTGGCTCCACACACAGATTGCCATTTTGGTCCCGAATGGGACCTACTCTTTCCCTGGTTATCCTCTTGCCCTTAATATACTTATAAAACGCCTTATGATTTTCCTAGAATATTCCAGAATGATTGGATGTATCTGAATGCACATAGGTGGCAATGTGCGTGGCAATGTATGTATCAGCACTTCCCTGTGGTGTAAATAAATTGCAATAAATTCACTTCCCTAATACATGCCCAAAAATAATTATAGTGGGGAATGCTTAATACCTGTCAGAACATGGCATCTTCATTCTTAGCTTCTTCAGTGTCTTTGTTTCAGCTTCAGGAATTCATGAGCACTTTGTACAACACACAAACACTGACAGGAAATACTTGCAGCCAGGTGCACTGCAACAATATCAAGTGTAGAGCTAGCTATCGATGTGCTCAAAACAGTGATTTTGATGCTCTGATTTCTTGGAGGTGTTTTGTGCTATTAGTCACTAAGTGTATATCAGTTCTTTGTATTGTGCCAAATGTTCTATTACCTTGGCATTTGGAAGGGTATTTACTGATACATCAATGTTAAGTTGTTCCTTTCTATGACTATGGATAAGGATTGACACTTCTACAAGTATATAAAAAGGAAGAGTGTAGCCAAAGTAAACGTTGGTCCCTTAGAGGATGAGACTGGGGAATTGGGAAACAAGGACATGGTAGAGACCTTGAACAATTGTTTTGTCTCTGTCTTCAGAGTAGAAGGTGCAAAAAGCATCCCAAGAATATTAGAATATTAAGGGGCAAAAGGGAGGGAGGAACTTGCAACAATCACTATCACTAGAGAAAAAGTACTGGGAAAACTAATGGGACTAAAGGCTGATAAGTCCCCTGGACATGGCCTGCATCCTAGTGGCTGTAGAGATAGTGGATGTATTGGTTGTAACCTTCCAAAATTCTCTAGATTATGGAAAGGACCCAGTGGATTGGAAAATTGCAAATGTAACACCTCTGTTCAAGAAAGGAGGGAGACAGAAAGCAGGAAACTAAAGGTCAGTTAGCCTAACATGTCATTGGGAAAATGCTGGAATCCATTATTAAGGAAGTTTGATAAGGTTCCCCATGGTAGGCTGATGGAGAAAGTGAAGGCGCATGGGGTCCAAGGTGTACTAGCTAGATGGATAAAGAACTGGCTGGGCAACAGGAGACAGAGAGTAGCAGTGGAAGGGAGTTTCTCAAAATGGAGACGTGTGACCAGTGGTGTTCCACAGGGATCCGTGCTGGGACCACTGTTGTTTGTGATATACATAAATGATTTGGAGGAAAGTATAGGTGGTCTGATTAGCAAGTTTGCAGACGACACTAAGATTGGTGGAGTAGCAGATAGTGAAGGGGACTGTCAGAGAATACAGCAGAATATAGATAGACTGGAGAGCTGGGCAGAGAAATGGCAGATGGAGTTCAATCAGGGCAAATGCGAGGTGATGCATTTTGGAAGATCCAATTCAAGAGTGAACTATACAGTAAATGGAAAAGTCCTGGGGAAAATTGATATACAGAGAGATTTGGGTGTTCAGGTCCATTGTTCCCTGAAGGTGGCAACGCAGGTCAATAGAGTGGTCAAGAAGGCATACGGCATGCTTTCCTTCATCAGACGGGGTATTGAGTACAAGAGTTGGCTGGTCATGTTACAGTTGTATGGGACTTTGGTTCGGCCACATTTGGAATACTGCGTGCAGTTCTGGTCGCCACATTACCAAAAGGATGTGGATGCTTTGGAGAGGGTGCAGAGGAGGTTCACCAGGATGTTGCCTGGTATGGAGGGCGCTAGCTATGAAGAGAGGTTGAGTAGATTAGGATTATTTTCGTTAGAAAGACGGAGGTTGAGGGGGGACCTGATTGAGGTGTACAAAATCATGAGAGGTATAGACAGGGTGGATAGCAAGAAGCTTTTTCCCAGAGTGGGGGATTCAATTACAAGGGGACACGAGTTCAAAGTGAAAGGGGAAAAGTTTAGGGGGGATATGCGTGGAAAGTTCTTTACGCAGAGGGTGGTGGGTGCATGGAATGCATTGCCAGCGGAGGTGGTAGACGCGGGCACGATAGCGTCTTTTAAGATGTATCTAGACAGATACATGAATGGGCAGGAAGTAAAGAGATACAGACCCTTAGAAAATAGGCGACAGGTTTAGATAGAGGATTTGGATCGGCGTAGGCTTGGAGGGCCGAACGGCCTGTTCCTGTGCTGTAATTTTCTTTGTTCTTTGTTTTGTTCTTTGAAGTAGTAGCAGGGAATTTAGAAAATCATAATACAATCAAACAGAGTCTACATGGTTTTACGAAAGGGAAATCATTTTTGACAAATTTATTAGAGTTTTTTGAAGATGTAACAAGCAGGGTGGATAAAGGGGAACCAGTAGATATAGTGTATTTGGATTTCAAAAGGCATTCGATAAGGTGCCACATAAAGGGTTACTGCACAAGATGCTCATGGTGTTGGGGGTAATATGTTAGCATGGACAAGGGATTTCTAACTAACAGGAAACAGAGAGTTGGGATAAATGGAGTATTTTCAGATTGGCAAACTGTAACTCACGGACTGTCAAAGAGATCAGTTCTGGCGCCTAACAATTTACAGTCTAAATTAATTGACTGGGATGAAGGGACCAAGTATATTGTAGCCACATTTGCTGATGATACAAAGATAGGTGGGAAAGCAAGTTGTGAGGACACAGAGAGGCTGCAAAGGGATATAGAGGGCTGAATTTTTTCAAAAAGTGCGCGGTGCACGCTCAAGATGTGTGCTGTGGAGCCGCTGTGATATTTTGCATAGCGGCTCATTAGTGTGGAGGGGCCGGACTGCCCGCCCCCGATGACGTAGAGGGGGTGGGCACACCATCCCCAGCAACGGTGTCCGGTGCCACTGCGCCAGCACTGGTGCTATTTTTAAAGGGCTTCAAGCCCTTCAGGGCCATTTAAATGTTTAAAGGGACAGGTTTGGAAATAAATTAAAATAAAAATTTATTTGCACTCCCAATCCCCTCTCCCACCCCCCAATGAATAATCCATTTATTATTTGTCATATCCCCCCAAAAAAGTAAGTTTTCGATCACAACCTTCCCCCCCCTTCCTTTCCTTTAACCACCATCCCCTCAACCAATTGCGTTTGTTTTTGCCACTCCCCCCCCGACCTGAAAAATTCACTCTCCCGTCCCCCACCAGTGTCACGCCTTGGATCTCTGAACAGAGGCAGGGGAGTTCCGGCCACCGGCCAGAATATCTGCATGGGACAGCTGTCGGGACAAGGTAAGTGTTTATGCATTGATTTCAATTTATTAAAATATTTGATTGAAGGCTCCACCACCGAACAATGGGGGAGCGCACCGAGGCCTCGTTGCCGGTGGTAAAATGGGATGGAGCCTTCCCAGCGTCGAGGCCCGTGTCGGGCCTCTCCCGGAAGTATTTTCCGGGCCCCCCGCCCCGCCACAACCTCCGACATCAGGGGGCTGATAAAATCCAACCCAGATAGGTTAAATGCATGGACAAAAATTTGGCAGATGGAGTGAAATGTGAGAAAATGTAAGGTTGTCTACTTTGGCAGGAAGAATTGAAAAACAGAATATTATTTAAATGGAGAGAGACTGCAGCATGTTACGGTACAGAGGGAGCTGGGTGTCCTTGTACAAAAGTTAGCATGCAGGTACAGCTGGTAATTAGGAAGGCAAATGGAATATTGGCCTTTACTGCAAGGAGGATGCAGTATAAAAGTAGGGAAGTTTTCCTACACCTGTGCAGAGCATTGGTGTGTACTATGTACAGTTTTGGGCTCCTTACTTAAGGAGGGATATACTTGTATTGGAAGCAGTACAGAGAGGTTCACTAGGTTGATTCCGGGGATAAAGGGGTTTTCTTATAAGGAAAGGTTGAGCAGGTTGGGTTTGTACTCAGTTTAGAAGAATGAGGTGATCTTATTGAAGCAGGTGATGAATGTTTGGAATTCTCTACCCCAGAGGGCTGTGGAAGCTCAATCATTGAGCATGTTCAAGACAGAAATCGATAGATATCTGTATACTAATGACATCAAGGGATATGGGGGTAGCACAAGAAAGTGGTGTTGAGTTAGATGATCAGCCATGATCTAATTGAATGGCAGAGCAGGCTTGATGGGATGAATGGCCTACTCCTATTCCTATGTTCCTATGAAACACAAGATTCTGAGAGGGATTGACAGGGTATATGCTGAGAAGATGTTTCCCCTCTTGGGGGAATCTAGAACTAGGGGACACAGTTTCAAAATAAAGGGTCTCTCAGTTAAGACGGAGATGAGGTATTTCTTCTCTCAAAGGGTCGTGAATCTTTGGAATTCTTTACCCCAGAGAGCAGTGGAGGCTGTGTCATTGAATATATTCAAGGCTGAGTTTGACAGAATTTTGATCTACAAGGGAGTCAAAGGCTGTGGGGAGCAAGCAGTAAAGTAGAGTTAAGACCACAATCAGATCAGCCATAATCTTATTGAATGGTGGAGTAGTCTTGAGGGGATGAATGGCCTACTCCTGCTTCTATTTCTTATGTCCTTTCCACCCACCAGGAGAGAAAGCCACATTGGCACAAGGGATTTGAGAAAAGTTCATTTGCAGCCACTTTCAGGGATTTAAGGAACTCCGTCAGGCCAAAGTGATTATCTGTTTACATGCCTTTTTATTTATATCGTCCAAGTTCCACCAATCACTCAGTATTGAATTATGTATCTGCATCTACCTGTCTATTGTAATAGTGATTTCTGTCCATCAGAAAATGTCACTCAGCTATTAAATTTTACCTGCAAACATTCCAGTTAATTCCACTGGCAATTCACTAAATATATGTTAAATGGGCATATGCTTATTCTGTTTTACAAAATTACTATTTTCCACAAATGTGTGTGACCTGTGTATTTTATTGTTTTAGTTCTTGAGCCTATATGTCATTTCTCACTGAATGTCTACGTATTTCTGTTTGAGCCTCTGGTGATTCCCTTATGGCAGTGGTACGAATAAAGCAAGGAGTCAACTCCAATTGAGTGTGCAATGTGGGTTTTATGGTTGTTGGAGACACCAGCAGCATTCCATGATCATAAATTAAGGGCACCTGAACTTCTTGTTATTCAGGTCTCAATGTCCTCAAGTGGTGCATGAGAATTTTTTGTGTCTTGCACTTTCTAACATCATTGACCTGAGACCCAACATCCTAGTTCTTATGTTCCAATCTTGACAGTGTTCTGTAGCTCAGCTGCTCCAAGCAGCCATCAGTTTGGCTAAGGATGCACTGATGTACATCTGTAAGCCCTGTCCACCCTCTCTCCTAGTTGAAGCCCTTTTCCAAGTTTTGCCAAACCTGACTACAAAGTTGCTTGCATAGTTAACTGCATATCAGACGTAAACAGCAAGAACAGTTTGTATTTGAAAATGTACTCTAGGCTGTTAAAAGAAGAAGAGAGGAAACAGCAGAAGTTCTGACCATCATTTTCCAGTCCTCACTGGATACAGGTGTAGTTCCGGAGGATTGGAGAACTGCTAAGCGTTGTACCTGTTTAAAAAGGGAGCAAAGGATATTCCGAATAATTACAGGCTAGTCAGTCTAACCTCAGTAGTGGGAAGATTATTGGAATTGTTACGATCAGGTGAACAATGTGTCTAGGGGTCTTTTTCTGTCTTTACCTGGTCTTATTGTACAGGGTTTAATTTTAAACACACTGTGTTTTGAGTTCCCCCTTTGTGAATCCTTGTTCACAACTTTCCAATTATAAGGCAAAGAAACGAGCACAGACATGCTTTCTTTGGTTTAAAGCAGAAAGCGGAAATTTATTAAACCGTAAACTTAAAACTCTAATACGGTTCACACCTACAGATATATGACGCGCTCATGCTAGTATACATACGTGATATAAACATGCAAGATAGGGACAGAAAAGAGCAGAAGAAAAGTTAAGTAGAACAGTTTGAGGCAGTATCTTGTTACTGTTTCTCAAGCTTGCTGTAGTCCTTTATTGAAGATATGGTCTTGCACTTCATTAGGGCCCAGTATTAGTCTTAAACCTTGTTCACATAGGAAACCTTTTCTCTCTCTGAGTTTATGAGTTTTCAATGGTTTCAGTTCCTTGAGAGATGCAGACAGGAGAGGAGATGTTCTCAGTTCCAGGAGAGGTCTTTACTCCATGAGCACACGGCTTAGTCTGACCTCAAATCCCTTTGTTGGGAGTTCAAATTCAAAAAAAAACTCCCAAGTTGCCCAGCAGGTTAGTTATGTGACTAGCTCCTTATATGGAACAGTCTCTTCACATCCTTTGTTGGAAGTTCAAATTTCGCTGCAACAGCCAGTTAGCTATGTGACTAAAACTGGTCTGACCACTTCTGTGTTTTGGAGAAGCAGCTTCTGCAACTCCCATTGTTTCAACATTGTCTGGTACTATGTAAATGTCCTTCCAGTCAGGGTTTGCAATTTTTAAGTTTTAATGTTTATGTGGCGAAATAACATGTGACTCAGTCTTGGCAAGTGGGGTTTGCCTGACACTCCACACCCAGGGGAATGAAATGCGATTTGAAGAAAATGGCGCATTTCATTACAGAGTTTGAGAGAAATATAAGATACAGAAAGAAACCATGCATTTCTGTCATTCATTTCCATTCATTCACCAATCTTGAAGCTCATTAAACATGGTCTGTTCTGGGTGCCAAGGCTGCTTTAATTTCCCCTTTTTTTTGCCAGGAGAGTTAGTAGAGGGGGTGGGTCTATCCTGAACTCCCTGATTCATGCAAAGACTTTTGGCTTCAGGGATAGGTGGTTCACTTTTCCTCTGACTGTGGGGGAGGAGTCTCTGTTACTCTCCCCATTGTTCTCTGGGACACTCCTAGCTGCAGGTATTTGGGCAGACTTAACTGCATTCTCTGGTGACATTTTGACAAGGTGAGGCATCACCTTGGTTTCTCTGCCCCCTAGAGGTCTCTGTTTGTCTCTGCAGGTTCCTGTAAATGCTGTTAGCAACTCTGGTGGGGTGCTTCTGGAGTCTGCTTTTACATAGGAGGATGTGGGGTTTAACTTTTCACATTTTTCTGGGTTAGTTGACCGGGCGGTAGGGGTTTTCATCCGGGATTCCTCCCGGACTTCCTTTAACCTGCCCTCTGGGTCACTTTTTCCCCTTCTCTTTCTAAGCTTTTGCCAGCCTGTTTGTGCCTGCCTGTCTCCTTTTGTTCTCGGCGGGGTCCCTTACAGTTAAACAGCCCTCTACTCGAGGGTCCTTATAACACCGGTACAGGACTTAGGGGTGCAGGTTTCACTTTAGGTTGGGGCTTCCCCTCAACCTGGCACATGTGGCAACTCCTGTAGTACTCCACCACATCCTTGTGGAGTTTTGGCCAGTCAAACTGCTATCTTATGCGGGCTTTGGTCTTTCGTATACCAGCATGTACAGCTACTGTAGTCTCGTGGACCCTTCTTAATATTTCTCCCTGGTACCTCTGTGGCACCACTAACTGATGAACTACTGTCCACTTCATTTCCTCATCAGTACCTCAAATTTTAAAAAGTAGCAGTCAGGGACTCCCTCTGCTTCACTTGCAGATTGGGCACCCTGTGCTAACCCTTGCAATACTAGGTCGGCTTGCTGAGCCTCACCAAGGGAAAATCCATTCAATTCATTCCCTGGATCTCCTAACTTTCCAAAGAAAGTCTCGGACAGTTAGATCTCATAGTCATTTGCCTGCAGTGTCAACGCAATCTGCTCTGGGGGAGCTGGTTTGATCATGGCCTGACCCACTACACATTCAGGGGCTCTGCAGGAGACCGTCTCCTGTCACCGCCCTGTCTCTCTGACCTGCTGCAGTCTTTCTTTCACTACTGGGGGAGCTACCACCTTCACCCCTGCCAGATTATTACCTAGGAGCAGGTCAACCTCATCACAGGCAAACTAGGGACAATCCCTACGGTCACCGATCCCGAAACTAGGTTGCACTCCAGGTGCACCCGGTGTATAGGTACAGACATACACTGCCCTCCAGTACCATTCACCACCATTTTGGTGTTCACTGCACTCTCTGGGGGAAAGGTCAGGCCTTTTCCCAGTAAAAGGGATCTGGTGGCCCCTGTGTCCCTGAGAATCACTATGGGCTTGCTTGCCCCACTCGAGGGGTATGGGTTGCTTTCCCTTCAGATACAAAACCCTGATAACCTTTAGGAATCCTGTTAACTTTTCCTGCACTGGCCATAGTAAGCTTCCTGGGTTGCAGCCTTACTGCAGTCAAAGCCACAGCCTGTTCCGTGTTTTCCATCAGGCCCTCATCCTCACTGAGCAGATGTGCTCTGATTAAACCTACCGGTTTCCCCTTTAATTTCCAGCAGTCAGCTTTTAACTGCCCTGCTTTGTTATAGTGAAAGCACACAGGTTTCCGGGTCTCACTCTTGCTCACAGCACCTTCCTTTTTTGCTGGCGGAGGGTCCCCTGTGTCTCCTTTCCTTTCTCTTCCAGGACTGCCTGGGCTTCTATCACCTTCCCAACCTTTGTCCTTTTCAGACTTGTGGAGGTGATCAGGAAAGGTTCTCCCCTGGGAAACCGACTTATAAATTAAAGCAAACTCATCAGCCAGAGCGGCTGCTTGCCGGCTCCCTGAACCCACTGCTCCTCGACGTGAGGTTTTATTGAGAATGGGAGAGAGTTTTTAAATTCCTCTAACAGGATTACTTCTCTGAGAGTCTCATAGCTGAGCTGTATTTTTAAAGCCCTCAGCCACTGGTCAAAAGCCAGCAGTTTGCATCTTTCAAACTCCAGATAGGTTTGATTGGCTTGCTTTTTGAGGGTTGTAAACTTCTGACGGTAGGCTTCGGGTACTAATTCATATGCCCCGATGATAGTATTTTGGTCAGTTCATAGTTTGATGAGCTCTCATCTGGCAGCGAGGAATAGACCTCATGGGCTTTTTCAGTTAGTTTGCTTTGTAGTAAAAGAGACCAGGTCTCAGCCGGCCATTTTAGCTGCCTTGACAGTTTCTCGAAAGACGAAAAATGCTTCCACATCGTCCTCATTGAATTTTGGAATCAACTGGGCGAGTTTTAGCAATCTTGTACCCAGTCCTGAATTCTGATCCTCCATATTGGCCATGCTTTCACTAGGGTTACTCCGTCATCCCCTAGCTAACTCAAGCCGCTTCAGCTTGAGCCCACATGGTAGACTGGTTAAAAAAAAAATCCCTTGGGATCTATGGAAATGCACCAAGCTGGATACAAAATTGACTCAGTGGCAGGAAACAAAGTGTAATTGTTGACAGGTGTTTTAGCAACTGTAGGGCTGTTTCCAGTGGCGTTCCGCAGAGCTCAGTCCCCTGCTTTTTGTGGTATATAGTTATGATTTGGACGTAAATGTAGGGGGCATGATCAAGAAGTTTGCAGATGACACGAAGATTGACCGAGCGGTAGATAGCAAGGAGGCTAGCTGTAGTCCGCAGGAAGATATTGATGGTCTGGTCAGATGGGCAGAAAAGTGGCAAATGGAATTCAACCTGGAGAAGTGTGAGATGATGCATTTGGGGAGTCAAACAAGGCAAAGGAATACACGATTAATGGGAAAATACTGAGAAGTGTAGAGGAAGTGAGGGACCTCGGAGTGAATGTCCACAGATCCCTGAAGGTAGCAGGACAGGTGGATAAGGTAGTTAAGAAGGCATACGAACATACGAATTAGGAGCAGGGGTAGGCCACTCGGCCCTTCGAGACTGCTCTGCCATGCAATAA
The DNA here is from genome assembly GCF_036365525.1 of Heterodontus francisci. Classification (NCBI taxonomy): domain Eukaryota; kingdom Metazoa; phylum Chordata; class Chondrichthyes; order Heterodontiformes; family Heterodontidae; genus Heterodontus; species Heterodontus francisci. Next base: position 79,836,560 of record NC_090384.1, on the reverse strand, counting down.
GTTCATGGCTGAATTGATTGCTCCACATTTCCACCTACCCCCGATAACCTTCCACTCCCTTGCTTATCAAAAATGTATCTACCTCTGCCTTAAAAATATTTATAGACTCTGCTTCCACAGCCTTTTGAGGAAGAGAATTCCAAAGACTCAAGACCCTCTGAGAGAAAAAATTTCTCCTCATCTCTGTCTTAAATGGGCGACCCTTATTTTTAAACAGTGACCCCTAGTTCTAGATTCTTTCCACATCCACCCTGTCAAGACCCCTCAGGATCTTATATGTTTCAATCAAGTCGCCTCTTCTAATTTCCAACGGATACGTGCCTAGCCTGTCCAATCTTTCCTTGTAAGACAACCCACCCATTCCAGTTATTAGTCTAGTAAACCTTCTCTGTTCTGCCTCCAATGCATTTACATCCTTCCTTAAATAAGGAGACCATGACTGTACACAATACTCCAGATGTGGTCTCAGCAATGCCCTGTATAGCTGAAGCATAACCTCCCTACTTTTGTATTCAATTCTCCTCGCGATAAACGATAACATTCTATTAGCTTTCCTAATTACTTGCTGTACCTGCATACTAACCTTTTGTGATTCATGCACTAGGCAACCCAGATCCCTCTGCATCTCAGAGCTCTGCAATCTCTCACTATTTAGATAATATACATTTTTATTTTTCCTGCCAAAGTGGACAATGTCACACTTTCCCACATTATACTCCATTTGCCAGATCTTTGCCCACTCACTTAACCTATCTATATCCCTTTGTAGCCCCTTTATGTCCTCTTCACAAATTACTTTTCTATCTATCTTTGTGTCATCAGCAAATTTAGCAACCATACCTTTGGTCCCTTCATCTAAGTCATTTATATAAGTTTTAAAAGTTGAGGCCCCAGTACAGATCCCTGTGGCACATCACTCGTTACATCTTGCCAACTAGAAAATGACCCATTTATATAAGGCATATGGAATCCTTTCCTTTATTAGCCGAGGTATGGAGTATAAGAGCAGGGAGATTATGCTGGAACTGTACAACTCATTGGTTAGGCCACAACTTGAGTACTGTGTGTAGTTGCGGTCACCTCATTACAGAAAGGATGTAATTGCACTAGAGAGGGTACAGAGGAGATTTACAAGGATGTTGCCAGGACTGGAAAAATGCAGCTATGAGGAAAGATTGGATAGGCTGGGGTTGTTCTCCTTGGAACAGAGAAGACTGAGGGGAGATCTGATTGAAATGTACAAAATTTGGATAGAGTGGAGGTGAAGGGTCTATTCACCTTAGCAGAGGGGTCAGCGACGAGGGGCATAGATTTAAAGTGATTGGTAGAAAAATTAGAGGGGAGATGATGGAAAACTTTTTCACCCAGAGGGTAGTGGGGGTTTGGAACTCACGGCCTGAAAGGGTAGTTGAGGCAGAGACCCTCAACTCATTCAGAAGGAGTCTGGATATGCACCTCAAATGCCATAATCTGCAGGGCTATGGACCACATGCTGGAAGGTGGGATTAGAATAGTTGAATCGTTTTTCGGCCGGCACAGACATGATGAGCCAAGTGGCCTCTTTCTGTGCCTTAAACTTTCTATGATTCTATGAAAGCACCATCCATAACACAAAATGTCCCAAGGCACTTTACGGTAGGAGTGCTAGATACAGAGTAGTTAGCAGGAAAGGACATAGAGGAGATAATTGCAGATGTCAGCTTTGAAGAGGCTTTTGAAGATAGGTGAATAGGTAGCAAGGTGGAAATGTTTATGATGAGCATTCAAGAGTGGAGGAGCACACTGGATGACAATGTTGCTGACTGTGAAGTGGGGTTGCGACATGGCAAATAAGACATTGACATTTGCAACTTTCATTAGAGAGAATAGTTCAAATGTCTGCTGTGTGTGATTCGATTTGAATTTGAATGTTGGGCTATTCAAAATCCAGAGAGCTCTGGCTTTTTCAGGGGATATAAAAGATTGACTCTTTCTGAACCAAAAGGTTCAATTTAAAAGTCACTGCACAGTGCATCCCATTTGTAATACTGAGGATACCTTGCATCAACATCAGCCTTGCTAACATTAAACATTTAATTATTTCTTGATTCAGTGCTTTAATTCTGGTAATTTACTGGGATAAAAGGGAGAGAGAGAGATAATTTTTCCCTTCTAACACTCTGAATCTTGCACCAAAGTTTTTAATGTTGCAATATGCTTACTTAGTTGAGCTTCTATATCCATCTACTCTTTGACTTCTGCCTCAGTAACAGTTTGCCTCTCCAATTTACTTTTGATCAATACTTCCTTGGTGGCAGGTGAGTGCTCATGTGATGATGATGTAAAACCATATGTTGTCTCAATCTATGTCCTGCTGCTAACTGCTACAACAATGCTTGTGGTTTTTGTTAATTTATGTTGTGTTTCTTTGAACTCCAGATGGTTCAAGTTCGTTAGTAGACAGAAGAAATGAATATATTAATAATACGGAATTACAGTGCTTTCCTTGCACTGTGTAGTGTTGAGAGATTAATGCAGTGCTATTTTTTTACTGTAATTCTGAACATAAATCAATTTACATTTATTTGAAAGAAGCAGCTGCAACCAACCATGAAGAAAATAAACCTTCACATAAGGTAAATAATGTGCATGGTCCATAAATTTATTTGAGGAAAATGGAATTTTTTTAAAAGCTGGGTTTTAGCGACTTACTTGTTAGATTTAACAACTTTGGGTCAAATACTAAATAAACATATCTGTAACTACGGCTCTTAAACAAATAGTTAATTTCAAAATCTCAACCTCATTTACAACTAACAGTGAGAGAAAGTAAAATCTAAATGCTTTAACAGCCTTCATTCTCACCCTCCAACTGATCTGATTAGCTTGAACCCAGAATCCTAGAATAGTACAGCACAGATGGAGGCCATTCGGCTCATTTGCTTGTGCCAGCTCAACCTTAGAGCCAACCAGTTAATTCGATTTAATGTGTCATTTAATCTGTCTGCCCTCCAGCCTATCACAGACCTTCCCTTTTGTTCTTCTTCCCATCCTCCTCCCTTTCACAACCTATTACATTTCCAACTTTTCTCGGTTCAGATGAAAGATCACAGACTTGAAACGTTAACGCTTTTTCTCTCTCCACAGATGTTGCCAAACATGCTGAGTGATTCCAGCATTTTCTACTTTCATCCTACTTCTCTGCTGTTTCCCCATAGCCCTGTAAATTTTTTCCCTTCGCGCATTTATCCAATTCAGTTTTGAATGCTACTGTTAAATCTGCTTCCATCACCCTTTTCAGGTAGTGCATTGCAGATCACAACAACTCACTGAGTAAAAAAGAAAATTCCTCACATCACTTCTGGTTCTTTTGACAATCACCTTAAATCTCTGGTTAGCAACCATTCTACCGCTGGAAATAGTTTCTCCTTATTTACTCCATCAAAGCTGTGCTAGATTTTGAGCACGGCTACCAACTCTTCCCTTAACCTTCCATGCTCTAAGGAGAATAACCTCAGCACACAACAGAAGTTCCTTATCCCAGGTACCATTCTATAAATCTGTCTGCACCTTCTCTAAAGTGTGATGCACAGAATTGGACAGTGGCGCAGTGGTTAGCACCGCCGCCTCACAGCTCCAGCAACCCGGGTTTGATTCTGGGTACTGCCTGTGTGGAGTTTGCAAGTTCTCCCTGTGACTGCGTGGGTTTTGGCTGGGTGCTCCGGTTTCCTCCCATAGCCAAAGACTTGCAGGTTGATAGGTAAATTGCTCCTAGTATAAGTAGGGGAATTGAGGGAAGGTGGGGATGTGGTAGGAATATAGGATTAGTATAAATGGGTGGCTGATGGTCGGCACAGAGTCGGTGGGCCAAAGGGCCTGTTTCAGTGCTGTATCTCTAAATAAATAAATGATCTTTAGCTGAGTCCAAACCAGTGTTATAAAGGTTTAGCATAACTTCCTTTCTTTTGTATTCTATTCCTCTATTAATAAAGCCAAGGATCCCATATACCTTTTAAACAGCTTTCTCAATTTGTCATGCGACCTTCAAAGATTCGTGTACATAAATCCCCAGATCTCCCTATTTCTGCGCTCCTTTTAAAATTGTGCCATTTAGTTTATATTGCCTCACCTCATTCTTCCTACCAAAATGTAGCACTTCACATTTTTCTGCGCTAAATGTCATCTGTCAGGTGTCTTACCATTTTACCAGTCTGTGTCCTCCAGAAATTGGTTACTATCATCTGCATTGTCTTCTATATTTCCAAGCTTTGAATCATCTGCAAGCTTTGATATTATTTTCTGTATACCCAATCCCAAGTTGTTAAAATATATATCCAAAAGAGCAGTAGCCTTAATACTGATCTCTGGAGAGCACCACTGTATACTTTCCTTCAGTCTGCAAAACAACTGTTCACCAGTACTCCCTGCCTTCTGTCCCTTAGCCAGTTGCATTCATGCTGCCACTGTCCTTTTAATCCCATAGGCTTTAATTTTACTAACAAAGCTGCTATGTGGTATTTTGTCAAATACTTCCAGTTAGGCAGCACCTCGATATTAAAATTCTTGTTTCCAAATCCCTCTATGGCGCCGTCCTTCCATATCTCTGTAATCTCTTCCAGCCTTACAACCCTCCGAGACATCTGTGCTGCTCCAATTCTGATCTTTTCAGCATCCCGATTTTCATCACTTCACCATTGGCTGCTGTGCCTTCAGCTGTCAAGGCCCTAAGCTCTGGAATTCCCTCCCTAAACCTCTTCCTCTCTTCCGTTCTTTAAGATGCTCCTTAAAACCAGCTCTTTGACCAAGGTTTTGGTCATCTGCCCTAACAGCTTCTCATGTGGCTTGGTGTCAAACTTTGTTTGATAATGCTTCTGCAAACTGTCTTGGGATGTGTTACAACATTAACGGTGCTATATAAATTCAAGTTTTTGCTGTTATTTTGAAAGTTCATAAACACATCAACCGCACTACCTTTGTCAACCCGCTCCATAATGTTCCCCCTCATAAGAATGTGTCTACTCTGTACCCAAGCCATCTACTCTTTGAAGGCCTCCCATTGTTTAATAACTGTCGTGCCTACTAATTTGTGACTCCAATGCACCTTTTCAGCTCACTTAAGAGGATAAGGTAGCATAGTGGTTATGTAAACGGACTAATAATCCAGAGGACTGGACTAATGATCCAGAGACATGAGCCTCAAATCCCACCACAGCAGCTGGTGGAATTTAAATTCAGTTAATTAAATAAACTGGGAATTAAAAAACTAGTGCCAGTAATGATCACCATGAAACTACCAGAATGTTGGAAAAACACACCTGGTTTATTAATGCCCTTGAGGGAGGGAAATCTGCTGTCCTTACCCACTATGGCCTGAATGTGACACCAGATCTACAGAAGTGTCGGCTTGAAACTGCTGATATGGTCTAGCAAGCCACTTGATGTACCAAACCATTGCAAAAAAAAATAATAAAAATAAAACTGGATGGATCACCTGACATCAACCTAGGCTGGGCATGGTCTGACCTGCAATATGCTCCTCGCTTACATCTAGGTACTTATGCCAAAGTTGGGAGAGCTGTCCCACAGACTTGTCAAGCAACATCCTGACATAGTCATACTCATAAGCCGGAATTTTTCTGAAGTAGCAGAAGTCCCACTGCCAAAGTGGAAAGCGGGAGGCAACCCTGCTTCGGCAGGCGGTGGGATCGGGGGCCGCATTTTGCCGGCGGCAGGGCTGTCATCCTATTGAGGACTGTGGCCATCCCTAAGAGTTGTCTGCCCAATTAGAGGGTCAGCAGCTCAGCAGCGCCACTGCTAATGGTGGCCATTGCTGAGGCTACAAGTGCAGGATGAGGGCACCTCAATGGCCGGGTGCCCGCTGAGGGATAAGTGGAGTTCGGGGTAGCCGGGGTCTGGCAGGCCTCCGGGGGACCTCTCCGTGGACTATGAATCACCCAAAAAGGAGGGCCCTCCCGGGAAGTCCAGTGGGACGCCGCCAGTTTTCACTGGGCAGTCTCCCCATTTGGCGACGGGCCTTCCCAACGTGGGCAAAATGTCCATGAAGGCAGGAAGTGGCCCTTAATTGGCCATTTAAGTGGCTCATTTGGCTTCCCAGTGGGGGTCCAATCTGCCAGGTGTCCCATCACTGGCAAAATGGCATGACCATGAGAAAATGTCTGGCACCCCCACAACTTCTTCCCACGCCATTTTGCCAGCCTTCCCGCCTCCAGCCAACCCAAAGTTCTGGTAAAATTCAGCCCACAGAATCATACCTTTCACCCAACATCCCAGACTCTTCCACACCATCCCTAGGTATGTCCTGTCCCACTGGCAGGACAGATCCACCAGAGGTGGTGGCACAATGGCATACAGCCAGGAGGGAGTGGCGCGAGGAGTCCACAACATTGACTCAGAACTCAATGAAGTGTCATGGCATCAAGTCAAACATAGGCAAGGAAACCTCCTGCTGATTACAACCAACTGCCCTCCCTCAACTGATCAATAAGTACTGCTGCATGTTGAACACCACTTGGAAGTAGCACTGAGGATATCAAGGGGACAGAATGTACTCTGTGTTGAAGATTTCAGTGTCCATCATCAAGAGTAGCTTGGCATCACTACTGTCCGAACTGGCAGCTTGGACATAGCTGCCAGAATAGCCTGAGAACCAACATGAGAGAAAACCAACATGACCTCGTTCTCACCAAACCACCTGTTTCAGATGCATCTGTCCATGACTGTATTGGTAAGAGTGATGACTACGCATTCCTGGGGAGATGAAATCTCATCTTCACACTGAGGGCACCCTCCAGAGTGTTGTGTGGCATCAAGCCTGAGCATCAAGCCAGGAGTCTAACCCTGATTCAATGAGGAGTATAGGAGGGCATGCCAGGAGCAGCATCAGGCATACCTAAAAATGAGGTGTCAACCTGGTGAAACTACAACACAGGTCTACATGCATGCTAAATAGCAAAAGTGGCATGCTATACACAGAGATAAGAGATCCCACAACCAATGGATTTGATTAAAGCTGTGCAGTCTTGTCACATCTAGTCACGAATGGTGGAAGACAATTAAACAACTAATGGCAGGAGGAGATTCCACGAACATCCTCAGTCTCAGTGATGGTGGAGTCCAGAAAAAGACAAGATTGAAGTGTTTGCAACCATCTTCAGCCAGAAGTTCCAAGTGAATGATCCATCTCCGCCTCTTCCTGAGATCCCCAGTATCACAGTCTTCAGCTAATTCAATTCACTCTACGTGATATGAAGAAACAGCTGAGCAGACTGCATACTGCAAAAGCTGTAGACCCTGACAACATCCCGGCTGTAGAGCTGAAGATTATACTCCAGAACTAGCCACTCCCTAGCCAAGCTGTTCCAGTACAACTGCAACAGCTGGCATCTACGCAATAAAGTGGAAAATTGCACAGATGTGTCCACAAAAGGACAATCTGGCCAATTACCGTTCCATCAGTCTACTCTCAATCATCAGCAAAGTGATAAAAACAGAAAGTGCTGGAAATACTCAGCAGGTCTGGCAGCATCTGTGGAAAGAGAAATAGAGTTAATTTTTCAGGTTGGTGACCTTACAGCAGAATTGGAAGTTGTCGTCGACAGTGCGATCAAGTGGTACTTACTCACCAATAACCAGCTCACCGATGCTCAATTTGGGTTCCACCAGGACCACTCAACCCCAGAACTCATTACTGTCTTGGTCCAAACATGGACAAAAGAGCTGAATTCCAGAGATAAAGTGAGAGTGACTACTCCCAAAATCGAGGCATCATTTGACCAAGTGTGGCACCAAGGAGCCGAGTAAAATTGAAGTCAATGGGAATCACAGGGAATAATCTCCACTGGCTGGAGTCATACCTAGCACAAAGAAGATGGTTGTCATTGTTGGAGGGCAATCATCTAAGATGCCGGTCATTGCTGCAGGAGTTCCCCAGGGTAATGTCCCAGACCCAACCATCTTCAGCTGCTTCATCAATGACCTTCCATCCATCATAAAGTCAGAAGCGGTCACTGATGATGATTATCACCATTGACCAGAAACTTAACAGGACCAACCCCATAAATACTGTGGCTACAAGAGCAGGTCAGAGGCTGGGTATTCTGTGCTTTTCCACCATCTACAAGGCACAAGTCAGGAGTGTGATGGAATACTCTCCAATTGCCTAAACGAGTGCAGCTCCAACAAGAAGCTTGACACCATCCAGGTCAAAGCAACCCGCTTGTTTGGCACTCCATCCACCACCAGCGGACCGTGGCTACAATATGTACCGTCCACAAGACGCACTGCAACAACTCGCCAAGGCTTCTTCGGCAACATCTTCCAAACCTGAAACCTCTACCGGCTAAAAGCACAAGGGCAGCAGGCTCATGAGAACAACATCATCTGCAAGTTCCCCTCCAAGTCACACACCATCTTTACTTGGAAATATATTGCCTTTCCCTCAATGTCGCTGGTTCAAAATCCAGGAACTCGCCACTAAACAGCACCGTGGGTGTACCTTCACCACAGACTGTAGTGGTTCAAGAAGGTGTCTCACGACAACTTTCTCAAGGACAATTAGGGATGGGCAATTAATGCTGACCTTGCCAGTGGTGCACAGATCTCATGAATGAATTTAAAAAATGCCCTCCTCCAATAAAGAACTTTTACACTTGTCAGGGGCTCTGACACAGATTTCCAAATCCTCTCTGGCCACAGGAGAGGTACCAGAGGACTGGAGGACAGCGAATGTGGTACTATTATTCAAGAAGGGTAGCAGGGATAAGCCAGGTAATTATAGGCCAGTGGTAGGGAAACTATTGGAAAAAATTCTGAGGGACAGGATTAATCTCCACTTGGAGAGGTAGGGATTAAGCAGGGATAGCATGGCTTTGTCGGGGGAGATCGTGTCTAACAAACTTAGAGTCATAGAGATGTACAGCACAGAAACAGGCCCTTCGGCCCATCGTGTCCATGCTGGCCATCAAGCACCTAACTATTCTAATTTCATTTTCCAGCACTTGGCCCCATAGCCTTTATGCTATGGCGTTTCAAGTGCTCATCTAAATACTTCTTAAATGTTGTGAGGGTTCCTGCCTCTACCATCTCTTCAGGCAGTGCGTTCCAGATTCCAACCACCCTCTAAGTGAAAATATTTTTCCTCAAATCCCCTCTAAACCTCCTGCCCCTTACCTTAAATCTATGCCCCCTGGTTATTGACCCCTCCACTAAGGGAAAATGTTTCTTCCTATCTAACCTATCAATGCCCTTCATAATTTTGTACACTGCAATCATGTCCCCTCTCATCCTTCTCTGTTCTAAGGAAAACAACACTAGCCTTTTCAGTCTCTCTTCATAGCTGAGATGCTCCAGCCCAGGCAACATCCTGGTGAATCTCCTCTGCACCCTCCCCAGTGCAATCACATCCTTCTTAACCAATCTCCCATGCGGGACCTTATCAAAAGAAGTCCATGTAGACTACATCAACTGCTTTACCCTCATCCACATGTCAAGTCACCTCCTCGAAAAATTCTATCAAGTTCGTTAGACATGATCTCCCCCTGACAAAGCCATGCTGACTATCCCTGATTAATCTCTGCCTCTCCAAGTGAAGATTAATCCTGTCCCTCAGAATTTTTTCCAAAAGTTTCCCAGCCACTGATGTTAGACTCACCGGCCTGTAATTACCTGGTTTATCCCTGCTACCCTTCTTGAATAATGGCACCACACTCACTGTCCTCCAGACCTCTGGTACCTCTCCTGAGGCCAGAGAGGGTTTGAAAAAATTTGTGTCAGAGCCCCTGCTATCTCCTCCCTTGCCTCATATAACAGCCTGGGATACATCTCATCTGGGCCTGGGGATTTATCCACTTTTAAGCCAGCTAAAACAACTAATACTTCCTCCCTTTCAATGCTAATATGTTCAAGTATATCACAATCCCCCTCCCTGATCTCTACAGCTACATCGTCCTTCTCCATAGTGAACACAGATGAAAAGTAATCATTTAAAACCTCACCTATGTCCTCCAGCTCCACACACAGATTGCCACTTTGGTCCCAAATGGGCCCCAATCTTTCCCTGGTTATCCTCTTGCCCTTAATATACTTATAAAATGCCTTAGGATTTTCCTTTATCCTGCCCACCAGTGTTTTCTCCTGTTTCCTCTTCGCTCTCCATTTACTTTTTTTAGTACCCCCCCCCCCCCCTACACTTTCTGTACTCCTCTAATGCCTCTGCTGTTTTCAGTGCTCAGAATCTGCCATAAGCCTCGTTTTTTTTCCTGATCCAATCCTCCAGATCCCTTGACAATCAGGGTTCCCTGAACTTGTTGGTCACACCGTTCACCTTAACGGGTAAATGTTGGCTCTGAACTCTCACTATTTCCTCTTTGAATGACTCCCACTGGTCTGATGTAGATTTTCCTACAAGTAGCTGCTCCCAGTCTACTCTGTCCAGATCCTATTTTATCATATTAAAATTGGCCTTCCCCCAATTCAGTACCTTTATTTCTGGTCCGTCTTTGTTGTTTTCCATAACTACCTTAAATCTTACAGATTTATGGTCACTATCCCCAAAATGCTCCCCCACTGACACTTCTACCACTTGTCCAACTTCATTTCCTAGGGTTAGGTCCAGTACTGCCCCTTCTCTTGTAGGACTTTCTACGTACTGGCTCAAAAAGCTCTCCTATATGCATTTTAAGAATTCCGCTCCCTTTAAGCCTTTTACACTAAGACTATCCCAGTTGATTTTTTTTTTTAGAACATTACAGCGCAGTACAGGCCCTTCGGCCCTCGATGTTGCGCCGACCTGTGAAACCATCTGACCTACACTATTCCATTTTCATCCATATGTCTATCCAATGACCACTTAAATGCCCTTAAAGTTGGCGAGTCTTCTACTGTTGCAGGCAGGGCGTTCCACGCCCCTACTACTCTCTGAGTAAAGAAACTACCTCTAACATCTGTCCTATATCTATCACCCCTCAACTTAAAGCTATGTCCCCTCGTGTTTGCCATCACCATCCGAGGAACAAGACTCTCACTATCCACCTTATCTAACCTTCTGATTATCTTATATGTCTCTATTAAGTCACCTCTCCTCCTCCTTCTCTCCAACGAAAACAACCTCAAGTCCCTCAGCCTTTCCTCGTAAGACCTTCCCTCCATACCAGGCAACATCCTAGTAAATCTCCTCTGCACCCTTTCCAAAGCTTCCACATCCTTCCTATAATGCGGTGACCAGAACTGCACGCAATACTCCAGGTGCGGCCTCACCAGAGTTTTGTACAGCTGCAGCATGACCTCGTGGCTCCGAAACTTGATCCCCCTACTAATATAAGCTAACACACCATATGCCTTCTTAACCACCCTATTAACCTGGGTAGCAACTTTCAGGGATTTATGTACCTGGACACCAAGATCTCTCTGTTCATCTACACTACCAAGAATCTTCCCATTAGCCCAGTACTCTGCATTCCTGTTACTCCTTCCAAAGTGAATCACCTCGCACTTTTCCGCATTAAACTCCATTTGCCATCTCTCAGCCCACCTCTGCAGCCTATTTATGTCCCTCTGTACCCTACAACATCCTTCGGCACTATCCACAACTCCACCGACCTTCGTGTCATCCGCAAATTTACTAACCCACCCTTCTACACCCTCTTCCAGGTCATTTATAAAAATGACAAACAGCAGTGGCCCCAAAACAGATCCTTGCGGTACACCACTAGTAACTAAACTCCAGGATGAACATTTGCCATCAACCACCACCCTCTGTCTTCTTTCAGCTAGCCAATTTCTGATCCAAAGCTCTAAATCACCTTCAACCCCATACTTCCGTATTTTCTGCAATAGCTTACCGCGGGGAACCTTATCAAACGCCTTACTGAAATCCATATACACCACATCCACTGCTTTACCCTCATCCACCTGTTTGGTCACCTTCTCGAAAAACTCAATAAAGTTTGTGAGGCACGACCTACCCTTCACAAAACCGTGCTGACTATCGCTAATGAACTTATTCTTTTCAAGATGATTATAAATCCTGTCTCTTATAACCTTTTCCAACATTTTACCCACAACCGAAGTAAGGCTCACAGGTCGAAAATTACCAGGGCTGTCTCTACTCCCCTTCTTGAACAAGGGGACAACATTTGCTATCCTCCAGTCTTCCGGCACTATTCCTGTCGACAATGACGACATAAAGATCAAGGACAAAAGCTCTGCAATCTCCTCCCTGGCTTCCCAGAGAATCCTAGGATAAATCCCATCTGGCCCAGGGGACTTATCTATTTTCACACTTTGCAAAATTGCTAACACCTCCTCCTTGTGAACCTCAATCCCATCTAGCCTAGTAGTCTGAATCTCAGTATTCTACTCGACAACATTTTCTTTCTCTACTGTAAATACTGACGAAAAATATTCATTTAACGCCTTCCCCTATCTCCTCTGATTGCACACACAACTTCCCACTACTATCCTTGATTGGCCCTAATCTAACTCTAGTCATTCTTTTATTCCTGATATACCTATAGAAAGCCTTAGGGTTTTCCTTGATCCTATCCGCCAATGACTTCTCGTGTCCTCTCCTTGCTCTTCTTAGCTCTCCCTTTAGATCCTTCCTGGCTAGCTTGTAACTCTCAAGCGCCCTAACTGAGCCTTCACGTCTCATCCTAACATAAGCCTTTTTCTTCCTCTTGACAAGCGCTTCAACGTCTTTAGTAAACCACGGCTCCCTCGCTCGACAACTTCCTCCCTGCCTGACAGGTACATACTTATCAAGGACACGCAGTAGCTGCTCCTTGAATACGCTCCACATTTCGATTGTGCCCATCCCCTGCAGTTTCCTTCCCCATCCTACGCATCCTAAATCTTGCCTAATCGCATCATAATTTCCTTTCCCCCAGCTATAATTCTTGCCCTGCGGTATATACCTGTCCCTGCCCATCGCTAACCGAATTGTGATCACTATCACCAAAGTGCTCACCTACATCTAAATCTAACACCTGGCCGGGTTCATTACCCAGTACCAAATCCAATATGGCATCGCCCCTGGTTGGCCTGTCTACATACTGTGTCAGAAAACCCTCCTGCACACACTGGACAAAAACTGACCCATCTAAAGTACTCGAACTATAGTATTTCCAGTCAATATTTGGAAAATTAAAGTCCCCAATAACAACTACCCTGTTACTCTCGCTCCTGTCGAGAATCATCTTCGCTATCCTTTCCTCTACATCTCTGGAACTATTCGGAGGTCTATAGAAGACTCCCAACAGGGTGACCTCTCCTCTCCTGTTTCTAACCTCGGCCATACTACCTCAGTAGATGAGTCCTCAAACGTCCTTTCTGCCGCTGTAATACTCTCCTTGATTAACAATGCCACACCCCCCCCTCTTTTACCATCTTCTCTGTTCTTACTGAAACATCTAAATCCCGGAATCTGCAACATCCAATCCTGCCCCTGCTCTACCCATGTCTCCGAAATGGCCACAACATCGAGATCCCAGGTACCAACCCATGCTGCAAGCTCACCTTATTCCGGATGCTCCTGGCGTTGAAGTAGACACACTTTAAACCAAGTTCTTGCTTGCCAGTGCCCTCTTGCGTCCTTGTAACCTTATCCCTGACCTCACTACTCTCACCATCCTGTACACTGGAACTACAATTTAGGTTCCCATTCCCCTGCTGAATTAGTTTAAACCCCCCCGAAGAGCACTAGCAAATCTCCCCCCCAGGATATTGGTACCCCTCTGGTTCAGGTGAAGACCATCCTGTTTGTAGAGGTCCCACCTACCCCAGAAAGAGCCCCAATTATCCAGGAAACCAAAACCCTCCCTCCTACACCATCCCTACAGCCACGTGTTCAACTCCTCTCTCACCCTATTCCTCGCTTCGCTATCACGTGGCACGGGCAACAACCCAGAGATAACAACTCTGTTTGTTCTCGCTCTAAGCTTCCACCCTAGCTCCCTGAATTTCTGCCTTAAATCCCCATCTCTCTTCCTACCTATGTCGTTGGTGCCTATGTGGACCACGACTTGGGGCTGCTCCCCCTCCCCCTTAAGGATCCCAAAAACACGATCCGAGACATCACGAACCCTGACACCTGGGAGGCAACACACCAACCGTGAGTCTCTCTCGTTCCCACAGAACCTCCTATCTGTTCCCCTAACTATGGAGTCCCCAATGACTCATGTTCTGCTCCTCTTCCCCCTTCCCTTCTGAGAAACAGGGACAGACTCTGTGCCAGAGACCTGTACCCCATTGCTTACCCCTGGTAAGTCGTCCCCCGCAACAGTATCCAAAACGGTATACCTGTTGTTGAGGGAAACGGCCACAGGGGATCCCTGCACTGCCTGCTGGTTCCCTCTCCTTCCCCTGACGGTAACCCATCTACCTACTTCTTTTACCTTAGGTGTGACTACCTCCCCATAACTCCTCTCAATAACCCCCCCCCGCCTCCCAAATGATCCGAAGTTCATCCAGCTCCAGCTCCAGTTCCCTAACGCGGTTCTCGAGGAGCTGGGGTTGGGTGCACTTCCCGCAGATGCAGTCAGCAGGGACACTCTTGACGACCCTTACCTCCCACATTCTGCAGGAGGAACATACAATTGCCTTAACCTCCATTCCCACTATTCTAAATTCCCAACAAATCTACTTACCCAGCAGTCCCCTGGTCCTCCGAAAACAAAAGGGAATTAACTTTTAACTTACACTGAAACTGACTTCCCAGCTGCAAGTTCGCTCCGTACCTCCGCTTCTGTCAAGGCTGCTGCAACCAAAACTAAAAGAAAGTGATTTTAAACCGCCCAAATATATAGTTTTTACTTACCCAGCAGTCCCCTGGTCCTCCGAAAACAAAAGGGAATTAACTTTTAACTTACACTGAAACTGACTTCCCAGGTGCAAGTTCGCTCCGTACCTCCGCTTCTGTCAAGGCTGCTGCAACCAAAACTAAAAGAAAGTGATTTTAAACCGCCCAAATATATAGTTTTTACTTACCCAGCAGTCCCCTGGTCCTCTGAAAACAAAAGGGAATTAACTTTTAACTTACACTGAAACTGACTTCCCAGCTGCAAGTTCGCTCCGTACCTCCGCTTCTGTCAAGGCTGCTGCAACCAAAACTAAAAAAAAAAAAATTAGGTAAGTTGAAATCCCCTACTATTATTACCCTATTATTTTTACACCTCTCTGAGATTTCCGTACATATCTGCTCCTCTATCTCTCCCTGCCTGTTTGGAGGCCTGTAGTACACTCCCAGCAAAGTGATTGCCCCCTTTTTGTTTTTAAGTTCTACCCGTATGGCCTCATTTGAAGAACCTTCTGAGATATCATCCCTCCTTACTACAGTAATTGATTCCTTGATCAACAGTGCAATGCCACCTCCTCTTTTATCCCCTCCCCTGTCACGCCTGAAGATTCTATACCCTGGAATATTAAGCTGCCAGTCCTGCCCCTCCTTCAACCATGTCTCTGTGAAAGCAACAATATCATAATCCCATGTGCTTATCAATGCCCTCAATTCATCTGCCTTACTACTAAGACTCCTTGCATTAAAATAGATGCAATCCAGCCTTGCATTTTTCCCTTGTGCCTTAACAGGTCTATATTTGCTCTGCCTTCCAGACTGACTCAGTTTCTCTTCTAAAACTGAGCATCACCCCCTACAGTACCTCCACTCTGTATCCCATTCCCCTGCCAAATTAGTTTAAAACACCCACAACAGCACTAGCAAACCTCCCAACAAGGATGTTGGTCCCGTTCTGGTTCAGGTGTAACCTGTCCAACTTGTACAGGTCCCACCTTTGCCAGAAACAAACCCAGTGATCCCGGAAACTAAAGTCCTCCCTCCTGCACCATCTCATTCATCTGCTCTATCCTCCTATTCCTATACTCACTAGCACGTGGCACCAGGAGTAATCCAGAGATTACAACCTTTGAGGTCCTGATTTTTAATCTGCTACCTAGCTCCCTAAATTCTTGTTGCAGGACCTCATCCCTCTTTTTACATATGTTGTTGGTACCAATGTGAACCGCGACCTCTGACTGTTCACCCTGCCCCTTCTTGATTGAATTTTTTGTGGAAGTGACTAGATGCATAGATGTGGGTAAAGCAGTTAATGTAGTCTATATGAACTTCAGTAAGGCTTTTGATAAGGTCCCGCATAGGAAATTGGTCGAGAAGGTAAGAGCCCATGGGATCCAGGGCAATTTGGCAAATTGGATCCAAAATTGGCTTAGTGGCAGGAGGCAGAGGGTGATGGTCGAGGAAGATGATGGCAGGAGGCAGAGGGTGATGCGAATGGAAGCCTGTGACCAGTGGTGTACCGCAGGGATCGGTACTGGACCCTTACTGTCTGTAGTGTACATTAATGATTTAGACGTGAATATAGGAGGTATGATCAGTAAGTGCGCAGATGACACGAAAATTGGTTGTGTCGTAAATAGTGAGGAGGAAAGCCTTAGATTAAAGGACGATATAGTTGGGCTGGTTAAGATGGGCGGAGCAATGACAAATGGAATTTAGTCCTGAGAAGCGTGAGGTGATGCACTTTGGGAGGACTAACAAGGTAAGGGAATATACAACGGGTGGTAGGACCCTAGGAAGTACAGAGGGTCAGAGGGACCTTGGTGTACTTGTTCATAGATCACTGAAGGCAGTCGCACAGGTAGATAAGGTGGTTAGGAAGGCATATGGGATGCTTGCCTTTATTAGCCGAGGCATAGAATATAAGAGCAGGGAGGTTATGATGGAGCTGTATAAAACGCTGCTTAAGCTACAGCTGGAGTACTGTGTATAGTTCTGGTCACCACATTATAGGAAGGATGTGATTGCACTAGAGAGGGTGCAGAGGAGATTCACCAGGATATTACCTGGGCTGGAGCATTTCAGCTATGAAGAGTGACTGGATAGGCTGGGGTTGTTTTCCTTAGAACAGAGAAGGCTTAGTGGGAACCTGATTGAAGTATACAAAATTATGAGGGGTATTGATAGGATAGATATAAAGAAACTTTTTCCCTTAGCGGTGGGGTCAATGACCAGGGGGCATAGATTTAAGGTAAGGGGCAGGAGGTTTAGAGGGGATTTGAGGAAAAAATTTTTCACCCAGAGGGTGGTTGGAATCTGGACTACACTGCCTGAAGAGGTGGTGGAGGCAGGAACCCTCACAACATTTAAGACGTATTTAGATGAGCACTTGAAACGACATAGCATACAAGGCTATGGGGCCAAGTGCTGGAAAATGGGATTAGATTGGATGGGTGCTTGATGGTTGGCGCAGACACATTGGGCCGAAGGGCCTGTTTCTGTGCTGTATAACTCTATGACTCTATGATTGTGCCTTGTCCTTTTTCATGGCTATTCAGTCCCAGTTTCCAAACTATCAGATTGATTCTAACAACCTCAGTTCTTCCCTCCAATTGTTCGAATTGTTTGATGCTGACACAGGTGAAAAGCTGGCTCATAGTTTTAAAATAGCGACTAGCAGTTTAAAATCCTAAAGGTTGACATGAATGATGTTGGGTTTTTGCAAACTTCTCAAGCTGAAGCAGTATGAGATATTTGTGTATATGAAATGCCGACAGGTCTACTACATGGATTAACAGGGATACATCATGGCAGATTTTTTCTTAATATTTGTGAGAATTAAGGTGTGGGAATTTTGGGAACCTGCCATCAGCATTAAGCACTCCCAGATTACATATAGCACAGCCAAATGCAGGGGTAAAGCTTCCAGCTTCAGAAGAGCACCTGCGCCACACACACCCCACCTACAATTGTGACATTTCTTTATTTCACCTCTAACCATCCCGAGGCATGTTTAAGTTAGATTTGTGTTTTGTCCCACAGGTCCCTAACCAATTGAAACTGAGTTGGTGGAACTCATTTGATATTGGATCCCAGACAGAAGAAACCTGCTTTACTGCAGTATAGGGTGAATTTGAACTCGGTTCTCAGAGGTAAAGTTTAACCCACTTTGCCACCAGTGTTCTGCCAGAGATTCTTTTAATTTTACTACAGTTCACTTTTCAACACTTTCTTATTTGTGGATGAATTGATTTACATTTATATATGCTCCACATACACTCTATCCAAGCCAATGCAAATTTCCCTGAACATGCTCTTTTACATCCACTCAATATACACATGGAGAGATTGCAGGGGAACCAATAGATAGTGAGTTGGAAGTGGGGGGGATGGGATTGTGTCTCTGACGATTGCAAGGGGCGGGTGGTGGTGGTCGGGGTAGGGAGAGATGGAAATCACTGGGGAGTCTGGCTGATTGTGGTGTGGGGGGTCGTGGGGGGGGGGGGCGGATGGGACTCTAGATTACAAGGGCAGAGAAAGATGGAGTTTGTGGGGTGAAAGAGGTGCGAGAGTGATCACAGCAGGTTTGTTTGAGGGGCTGGAGGGAAGCACTGCTGCTTGGTTCTAGCTCATAAATAGTTTTGGAAAACCACTTAACACCTGGATCTGGCAGCTTCCACCTCCCTGCAGCTGCTGGGTTTCCAAGCCCTGGGAAACCCAGACCTCAGCTGTTAAATTTAAATAGTATCAAAATGTGAGGAACACAGCCTCATTCACACATATATATATACATATATATATATCATTGACCTGCCTCTCTAGAGCATTTTACTTGGATGCCCCTAAATTCGCCCCAGTTAAACCTGTGGTAGGTGTCCTCATGGTGGCTCGGGGTCAGGTTTCACATTTTTAACAATTTAATCTTCTCCCTCCTGTCATGGTGGGGTTAAAATTCCCCTCGACAAAAGTTATTATAATCCTGTTTTGAACACTACCTACTTAATAGCATTTCTGTGAGACAGTCTTTCTCTGGAGTTCGGTGAAGGGGAGAGGAGGTGCTCTATTTTCTCCTTTTTTTTCAGACTTTTTAACCTTCCAGTATTTGGTTCCTGCTTCGGTGCAGTGGAAGGAGCTGTTTGGTGAGTACCTGGTAAGCTATTCTACTTATAATAATAGTCTGTAAAGTTAAGGTATGGCAAGGCAGCTCTGCCAAGTGGAATTTACATCCTGCAGTATGTGGAAAGTCATGGACGCACCACGTGTCCTCGATGAACACATCTGCAGGAAGTGTCACCGGCTGCAGAAACTCCAAGTTTTGGAACTCGAGCAGCGCTGGAGTCACTGTTGTGCATCCACGAGGTGGAGGACTACGTGGATAGCACATTTAAGGAGGTGGTCACACCGCAGGTTAGAAGTATACAGGCAGATAGGGACTGGGTGACCACCAGGCAGTCTAAGAGAACCAGGCAGGTAGTGCAGGAGTCTGCTGAGACGATCACACTTGCTAGTCGGTTTTCCATTTTGGATACTGGTGAGGGTGATGGTTCTTCAGAGGAGTGCAGTCAGAGCCAAGTTAGTGGCACCACAGATGGCTCAGCTGCACAGGAGGGGAGGAAGAGGAGTGGAAGAGCAGTAGTGATAGGGGATTCATTAGTTAGGAGAACAGACAGGCTTTTCTGCGGCAGTAAACATGACTCCAGGATGGTGTGTTGCCTCCCTGGTACCAGGGTCAAGGATGTCACGGAGCAGCTACAGGACATTCTTCTGGGGGAGAGTGAACAGCCAAAGGTCGTGGTCCACATCGGTACCAATGACTTAGGTAAGAACGGGGATGAGGTCCTGAAAGCAGATTTTAGGGAGCTAGGAAGGAGATTAAAAAGCAAGACCTCAAAAGCGGTAATCTCAGGATTACTCCCAGTCCCACGTTCAAGTGAGAATAAGAATAGGATAATTGAGCAATTGAACACGTGGCTGGAGAACTGGTATAGGAGGGTTGGCATCAAATTTCTGAGACATTGGGACTGGTTCTGGGGCAGGTGGGACATGATGGACAGGTTGCATATTAGCAGGACTGGGACAAATATCCTCGCAGGGAGATTTGCTAGTGCTGTTGGGGTGGGTTTAAACTAAATTGTCAGGGGGATGGAAACCTGAGAGGGAGCTCAGATTGGAGGGAAGCAAAACTGGTAACTTGTCTGCGTATGGAAACCAGGAGCAAGTATTGGAGAGTAATACCGAGATGCACAGAATACTGGGGGAGATAGATAGCCCAAGAGTAGGGAATAGTACATTATTAGGTGATGTCAGAGTAAGGGAGAAAGTAATAAAGTCTGAATCAGGGTTAATGTGCACGTATGTGAATGCACGGAGTGTGGTTAATAAGACTGGTGAGTTACAGGCGCAGATTGCCATTGGAAATATGATATTGTCGCTATAACAGAGACCTGGCTCAAAGAAGGGCAGGACTGGGTGTTAAATATTCCTGGATACAAGGTGCTCAGGAAAGATAGGAAAGGGAAAAAAGGGGTAGGGGTGGCAGTATTGATCAAGGAGACCATTGCAGTGCTGGAGAAAAAGGATGTCCCAGAGGTGTTGAGGACAGAATCAATTTGGCTAGAGCTAAGGAACAAAAATGGTGCGGTTACATTGCTCGATGTTGTCTATAAGCCACCAGCTGATGGGAAGGACATGGAGGAACAAATTTGCAAGGAAATTAGAGAAAGATGCAAAAATTATAGGGTAGTTATAATGGGGGACTTTACTTATCCAAACATAGACTGGGATAATAGTAGTGTAAAGGGCAGTGAGGGGCAAGAGTTCCTAGAGTGTGTTCAGGAAAATTTGCTAGTCCAATGCGAAAAGAGGCGCTGCTAGACCTAGTTTTGGCAATGAGGTGGGCCATGTGGATCAAATATCAGTAGGAGATCATTTAGGGGATGGTGATCATTGTATCATAAGGCTTAGGCTGACTATGGAAAAAGACAAAGAGCAATCCAGGGTAAGAATAATTAACTGGGGGAAGGCTAACTTGAATGGGGTAAGAATGGAGCTGGGGCGAATAAATTGGAGTCAAAAGCTGGCAGGAAAACTGGTAGATGAAAAATGGGCTGCCTTCAAAGAAGAGATAGTTTGGGCACAGTCAAGGTATGTTCCCTCCCAGGAGAAAAGTAAGGCAAACAAATCCAGAGCTCTCTGGATGACAAAAAAGGTAGAGATTATGATAAAGAAGAAAGAGTGTGCTTATGAAAGATGCCAGGTAGAAAATACTATTGAGAACCAGGCTGAATATAGAAGGTCCAGAAGGGAAGTGAAAAAGCAAATAAAGAAGCAAAGAGAGAACATGAAAAGGGACTGGCAGCTAACATTAAAGGAAATCCCAAAGTTTTCTATAGGCACATAAATAGTAAAAGGTGGTAAAAGGAGGAGTGGGGCTGATTAGAGATTTACACATGGAGGCAGAGGGCATATCTGAGGTATTAAATGAATACTTTGCATCTGTCTTTGCCAAGGCAGAAGATGCAACCCAGGCAATGTTGAAAGAGGAGGTAAGTCAGACACCAGAGAGGATTAAAATTGATAAAGAAAAAGTATTAGATAGGCTGTCTGTGCTTAAAGTGGATAAAGCACCAGGGCTGGATGGGATGCATCCAAGGATACTGAGGGAACTGAGGGTGGAAATCGCAGTGGCACTGGCCATAATTTTTCAGTCTTCCTTAGTCTCGGGGGAGGTGCCAGAGGACTGGAGAATTGCAACCGTTACACCCTTGTTCAAAAAAAGGTGTAAAGATAAGCCCAGCAACTACAGGCCAGTCAGTTTAACTTCGGTTGTGGGAAAACTTCTGGAAAAAATAATTAGGGACAAGATCAATAGTCACATGGACAAATGTGAGTTAATTAAGGAAAGCCAGCATGGATTTCTTAAGGGAAAATCATGTTCAACTAACTTGCTGAAGTTTTTTGAGGAGGTAACAGAGAGGGTTGATGAAGGCAATGCAATTGATGTGGTGTACATGGACTGTCAAAAGGTGTTTGATACAGTGCCACACAACAGACTTGTGAGCAAACTTGTAGCTCATAGAATACAAGGGATGATAACAACATGGATACAAAATTGGCTGAGTGAGAGGAAACAAAGAGTAGTGGTTAATGGATGTTTTTCAGCCTGGAGGAAGGCTTGTAGTGGAGTTCCCCAGGGATCAGTGTTGGCACCCTTGATTTTCCTCATATATGTTAATGACCTAGACCTTGGTGTACAGGGCACAATTTCAAAGTATTCAGATGATACGAAACTTGAAAGCATTGTGAACTGTGAGGAAGATAGTATAGAACTTCAAAAGGACATAGACAAGTTGATGGAATGGGCAGACAGGTGGCAGATGAAGTTCAATGCAGAGAAATGTGAAGTTATTCATTTTGGTAGGAAGAACATGGAGTAACAATATAGAATAAAGGGTACAATTCTAAAGAGGGTGCAGGAGCAGAGGGACCGAGGTGTATATGTGCATAAGTCATCGAAGATGGCAGGACAGGTTGAGAGAGCAGTTAATAAAGCATACAGTACCCTGAGCTTTGTTAATAGGAGAATAGAGTACAAGAGTAAAGAAGTTATGTTGAACTTGTATAAGACACTAGTTCGGCCTCAGCTGGAGTATTGCGCCCAATTCTGGGCGCCACACTTGAGGAAAGACGTGAGGGCATTGGAGAGAGTACAGAAAAGATTCACGAGAATGGTTCCAGGGATGAGGAATTTCAGTTATGAAGATCGATTGGAGAAGTTAGGACTGTTTTCTTGGGAGAAGAGAAGGCTGAGTGGTGATTTGATCGAGGTATTCAAAATCATGAGGGGTCTGGACAGAGAAGATAAAGAGAAACTGTTTTCACTCATGAAAGGATCGAGAATGAGGGGGCACAGATTTGAAGTATTTGATAAGAGAAGCAAAAGTGACATCAGGAAAAACTTTTTCACACAGCGAGTGGTTAAGGTTTGGAATGTGCTGCCTGAGAACGTGATGGAGGCAGTTTCAATTGACGTATTCAAAAGGGAATTAGACAGTTATATGAAAAAGAATGCAGAGTTGTGGGGAGAAGACAGGGCAATGGAACTGAGGGAATTGCTCTTTCCGAGAGATGGTGTGGGCACGATGGGCCGAATGGCCTCCTTCTGCACTGAAACGATTCTGTGATTCATTGACTTTTAATCCCTAATACTATAAAGCATCATAGTCTGGCTTCTGAATGGGTACTTTTTGTGTCAATCACTTTTTCTTTTCCACGGCTAGTTATTGAGCATCTATAAAGGGAAAATATATAAAGTTAAAGGGGAAAATTTTGTTCGGCCCACAATGATATCAATAAGGAATGCCCATAGGTAGTGGCCGGCAGCGCTGTCTGCCCCCTGGGGATTTGATATAAGCTATTACACAAACAAATTTTCCCCAATATTGTCTTGTGTGTACCCTTGTGTAGCCTGATGGTTACACACCTGAAATGTTCGAATCTGTCCATCCTTGTTAGAGCTGTTGACTTACTTGCATTTCCAAAATTTGCTGTTTTTATTTCAGTATTTGTGGTCCTTTTTGATATTATTCTTTGTTTTCTATTCCATTGGGTTGAAGTGTGGAATTCTCTTATGCTTTTTCCTGAAATAAGCCATGTGATTTAATTTTAAACAAGTAAATAAATTGAATTTGCAGGCAGCCATTTAAAAATGGAATTCATTTACAGGGGCAAATAAAATGTTGCTAGATGTTTTGCACTAGTTCTGGTATCTGGTGATTGGATGTTCTTGTTCTTGTTGTAATGCTTCCTTGCCAGCTACATTTAATTCATGTAACCACACAACTCCAAGCTTGAATTCAACACTGGTTCCTCTAATAAAAGCAAAATACTTCAGATGCTGGAAATCTGAAATAAAAACAAGAAATTCTGGAAATACTCAGCAGGTCTAGCAGCATCAGTGGAGAGAGAAGCTGCCAGACCTGCTGAGTATTTCCAGCATTTCTTGTTTTTATTTCTGGTTCCTCTAACTTGCACAGACTCAGTCAAGAAGAACTTGGACAAGAAGCAAAGTGGAATCATCTTGGATTTTTTTTTGTCTAGTGAGAACAAAAATTGTTTTGTAAATTTAGCCATAGCAATGAATATGAAGTGTTAGTTTAATTTAATTGCTATAATTATCTTTCAGGCCAGACGCATGTTTTAACGTATATTGAAGATGCAGTGTGTCAATTGTTGGAATATAAGGAGGAGTACAGTAAGCTTGGGATTACCAGATTCCTCGCTGAATAGTAAGTAGAAAAACACTTTTAAGTAATGTTGCTTATTGGAACCACAGTGATCTAAAATGAGTCAATATGTGGAGAATAAATGTTTTAAATCAAATTATGGTTAATTTCATGAAATAGCAAATCCATCTTCTTTGGCTTCTTTAATAAACTTGAAGCTAAATTGAATTTCATGCCTGATTTGTGATGATCTGTTGATGTATTTTTCGGCATATAGCTACCATATAAAGATTCCAGGTCAGTTGCTTCTTGTGTGGTTTTATTGCAAGTGGTGCTATTGACTTCGGTCCCCGCCACAAACTCTGTTCCCTAGCCACCGACTCCATCCCTCTTCCTGGTAACTATCTGAGGCGGAACCAGTCTGTTCACAACTTTGGTGTTATATTTGACTCCAACCACCTACTTCCACCTCACTGACATTGCCCAATTCCGCCCCTGCCTCAGCTCATCTGCTGCTGAGACTCTCATTCATACCTTTGTTATCTCTAGACTTGACTATTCCAATGCACTCCTGGCCAGCATTCCACCTTCTACCCTCAGTAAACTTGAGGTTATCCAAAAGCCCTGCTGCCCATGTGGTAACTTGCAGCAAGTCCCATTCACCCGTCATTCCTATGCCCGCTGACCTACATTGGTTCCTGGTTAAGCAATGCCTTGATTTAAAAATGCTCATCCTTGTTTTCAAATCTCTCCGTGGCCTCGCCCTTCCTTTTCTCTCTAACCCACTCCAGTTCCATAACCCTCTGAGGTATTTGCATTCTTCTTGAACATACCCAATTTTAATCATTCCAGCATTGGTGGCCGTGCCTTCAGCAGCTAAGGCCCTATGCTCTGGAATTCCCTCCATAAATCTCTGCCATCTCTACCTCTCTTTCTTCCTTTAAGGTTCTCCTCAAAACCAACCTCTTTGAACAAGCTTTTGGTCCTCTCCCTAATATCTTTTTACGTGGCTTGGTGTCAAATCTTTTTTGATTACGCTCCTGTGAAGTGCCTTGGCATGTGTTATGATATTAAAAGTGCTATATAAGTACAAATTGTTGTTGGATTAAATGTTTTGCTGCAATGTCTGTAATCCATGTCAACAGTTTGATGTGTGATGGGTACTATATGTTTTACAGCAGCATTTATGTCTTTGTAGTTCTAAAGGGCTCTTTTCAGTCCATTATTTTCCCAGCAATTTAAACTAAACCTGTTTTAGTGCAAATTAGAACCAATATATCCCGAGTATTCACATTAAGGGAATATTAGTTTAATATTGATTTTCAAGTTAACAATGTCAGTTTATTTTATATGAAACTTAAAAAATCCATCCATGCTGTTCCGATCATCTAATTCATGGTTTGTATTAATATTTTAGAGGTCACTTTTAGTTTTGGGGAATGAAATGTGTAGCTGTAAGAATTTCAAAAGGTTGCAGACCACCGAAGATTTAAAGTTCAAAGGTTTCTCCATGAGTATTTACAGAGACAGAGTTAGAGAGATGAGAGCCATGAAACTACAGGTGGGCTTGGTTAGTTGGGGAATTGGAACCAGAAGGTATGGAAGGTATTGCTTTGTCATTGTTAGCAATATCAATTATTCATGTGGGTATCTGAAATAAAAGAGATGCTTGGAGTTGGAGGTAATTGGCTTAAATTGCTATCTGGGACATCCCACGTGCACCAAATTGGTATGGAAATAGATGATGCACTAAAACAGGTTTAGCTTAAATTGCTGGGAAATTAATGGACTGAAAAGAGCCCTTTAGAACTACAAAGACATAAATGCTGCTGCAAAACATATAGTACCCATCACACATCAAACTGTTGACATGGATTACAGACATTGCAGCAAAACATTTAGTCCAACAACAAACCCTTTGGTCAGGGTTTTGTTTACTCTGTGCTTGCTGACACAGTCAGGCAGTTGGCTCTTGGAAAGCAGTTGGATTTGAGAGCGGCTGGACTCAGGAGAAGAGGCCATCAGCAACCAGAGGTGTTTTTGTTTTTAGTAAGGCCCAGGCTCAAGCTGCGAAGTCCAGATTCGGGAGGTGTTGGAAGAAAACTGGAGGATTGCCTAGTGGAAGATAGAGGGGGAATCCTCAGAAGATGTCATACCTCGATGACAGCTGAGAAACTAAGGAATCCAATTGAATTCCTAAGAGCTGTGGTACACTTTGGATTGGTCCCAGGAGAAGTGAACACGCCACCAAGACCCTGTAACATATAGGGGAACTCTTGGGGTGGAAGTAACAGTCAAATGGGCATGTACTGTTGAGATTTAGAGTTTGAAGTATACGTCTTCATGTTCTGTTAAGATTTTGAGTTGTTGAAACTATAAGTATTTTCAAATTGTGTGTTAAGTTTGTAGTGTTTTTCTTTGGTTAACTCTTGTACAGTAAAGTTTTTTGTTTAAAAAGTGAAATCTTGTGGCATAATTCTTTCAGTAATAACTGGGAATTCGACTTTCTCTTTTTAAAAGTTAGCGGTCCCTAACGAGATCGTAACATGCAAATAAAGATGTGAACATTTTCATTAGTAACTCTGTCCAGCCACACAGATCAGAAGCTCCTAAAATCTTCTATCTAGCCCCCTTCTTTCTATAATATTCTGTGTCAATTTCTCTCCTTCCTCCTCTGCTGAAAGTATTAACTCCTTGTTACTTTATAGTTCCATGGTCTCTGTTTTCCTTCTGGTACCATGGCCAAGAGACTAATCTTGATATGCAAGCCCTGATGATGTGTGTTATCAGGGTTTTTTACTGTTACGACCGAGGTGGGAGGAGTGCACTGTTTATTCTAGTTCCACTTCTCCAAGGGTCACGATATATATTTAAATTTTTCCCACTTACCGATACGATCAGTCATAGACTCTATTTTTATCCCAGAATAAAACACACTAACCAGGTTTCTTTAATAAACAGCAAAATTATCAGTTTATTATAAAACAAGTGTTAACCAGTAAGGAAATAAAGCATAAACACACAGATTGAAATATTGAAGTTCGCTTTTTACCTTAGCCCCTCACACTCATACGCACACGCATACACATACACCAGTTAACGGGAAAAATAAAGGGATTTTGCATTTTAGAGCTCTATTGCAATAAAAGGCAAAAAAACACTTGGGTTAAATACTTGATAATTCATGAAGAAGAAAAAGAAGATATGGAAAGATGTCCTTTGTTTTGGTTTGGCGTCCCAAATGCTCCCAGAACAGTTCTTTTCAGGCGATGTTGAAGATCAGTTTGGGTAGGCTTCCAGGAAATGCAGCAACAGAGGTTTCAGACACAAGCCTTACAGGAGGAATGCAGCCATAGTTTCAGGCTGCTTCTTACTCTTGCTTTTCAGCTCCTTGAGAGATGGAAACATGGCAGGCTTTTTCCAAACAGCTGGACAGACTGGGTTGGGGTGGTTTGTTCTTCTTGGCACATTTTCTCCAACTCCTTTTCAAAACACTGTTCATCTCCAACTGCCTTTTGTAACAATTCAAAGTGAAACCAAAAACATTCCAGAAGTCAATCCACCAGACCGCTATAAATCTTGACCTGTCACTTTTTTGTAAACATCTTCCCAAGTCAAAAACAACCTCTGCTGGATAATTATCTTCCAGTATATGTTTGTTTTCAAGCTCAGTCCAAAAACCTTCTGGTGACCTCCCTTAAAAAAGCACACAAAGTTCCAGCTTCTATGGAATCTTTTCTTTTTGAAGCACCAATTTTCAAAATTTACCAAAGAAAGGAAGCACTCATAACAGTACTTACATGGAGGCACCCAAGACTCATCACCCTCACAGACTGACATTAACTCTCTACTCCAATGCAACAAGAAGTTGCATTTATATACCACATTTCATGTTCAATAACATTTTAAGGACTGCACAGAAGCATTATCAAAACATTAAGCATTGTCAAATGACA
The DNA here is from genome assembly GCF_036365525.1 of Heterodontus francisci. Taxonomy (NCBI): domain Eukaryota; kingdom Metazoa; phylum Chordata; class Chondrichthyes; order Heterodontiformes; family Heterodontidae; genus Heterodontus; species Heterodontus francisci. Next base: position 79,808,592 of record NC_090384.1, on the reverse strand, counting down.
GGATACATTAAGAGCGGTGACTAAAACTTTGGTCAAAGTGATAGGTTTAAAGAAGGAAAGAGAAGGCAAGAGGAGGAATGTACTGAATTTAACGTCCTCAATTCCAAATCCTTTCACTGTCTGGTCTCAACCCTTCCTCAGCCTCTTCCAGACTATATCACTTAATATTCTCCACCTTTAGAAGCTTATCTTTTTAATGAAGCCTTGGGGAATCTCTCCTAAATCTCTCACAGTGGCTCAGCATTTGTTTATTTATCTTTAGTCATCATATTTTTGCTTGTTTGCTCGATAAATCACTGCGGATTATCTTACATTGAAAGCACTATATAAGAACAACAACTATTGGTTTTAGGTGCCTTTAACATGTACAAATTTAGCCATGCATATGCAAAATGGATGCCGGTCCAGGACAGGAGAGAATGAGGGGTGACCAAAAGTTTGGTTGAAAAGATGAGTTTTAGATGCATTTTTAAAGGAGGAGGTGGATTCACAAAAGGCTGGAGTTGGTAGAAAAAAATGTTGAGGGTGAGAGGCAATATAGAATGGAGGAGATAGTGAAGGTCGGATGGGGAATGGTTATGAGGAGCTATTGGGATATAAATGCAAGTGTTATTACTGTTGCCATAATCTGGCTTCACACTTGAATAGTGAAAACTACATATTTAAACAATCGAGCCTATAGTTTTACTTGAAGTTTTTCCCTATCACTATGAATGATACAATTGCATAGCCCTAACCATCAACTTAAGGTGAGCAACTGCAACCCGCTGTTTATATATAATGTTATAATGTGAGATAATTGTTTTTACTTAAGTTGGTGTGAACAGCAGTCAGAAACTTTCAACAAAAATTGTGCCCTGACTAAGAAAAAGTAGTCTTATCAGGCTGTTATTGTAGTGCATGCATTTGTGAGCGGTCGTGTGTGTATGTGTGTGTGAGGAGTTACCGCTAGATTCTGTGGGGATCCGGTGCCAGTGTTTCCATGGAGGCTGAGTCTGGATATGATTATTGGTTGCATTTGTGTGTAAATTATTTGGACAAGAAAATAAGAAGAAATTCTTTCATGAACATAAGAACTTACGAAGTAGGAGCAGGAGTAGACCGCACCGTGCCCCCCCACCCCCCAAATCGGACCCTCGAGCCTGCTCCGCCTCTCATAAAATCATGGCTGATCTGATTGTAACCTCGACTCCACATTCCTGCCTACTCCCAGTAACCTTTCACCCCCTTGCTTATCAAGAATCTATCTAACTCTGTCTTAAAAATATTTAAAGACTCTGCTTCCACTGCCTGTTGAGGAAGAAAGACTCACGACCTCTGAGAGAAACAATTTCTCCTAATCTCTGTCTTAAATGGGCAACCCCTTATTTTTAAACATTGACCCCTAATTCTAGATTCTCCCACAAGAGGAAACATCCTTTCGACATCCAACCTGTCAAGACCCCTCAGGATCTTATATGTTTTAATCAAGTCGTCTCTTACTCTTCTAAACTCCAGTGAATACAAGCCTAGCATGTCTAACCTTTCCTCATAAGACAACCTGCCCATTGCAGGTATTAGTCTAGTAAACCTTCTCTGAACTGCTTCCATTGCATTTACATCCTCCTTAAATAAGGAGACCAATACTGTATACAGTACTCCTGATGTGGTCTCACCAATGTCCTGTATAACTGAAGCAAAACCTCCTTATTTTTGTATTTCGAAGCCTGTTGTTAACAAATTGGTTAAAGCATTTTTATTAAATTCTTCTGTTCCCTACTTTAATAAAGCTGCTAATATGTCTAAAATAACTTTGTTGTCTTGGCTCAGTTGGTAGTTTCTCATCCCTGATTCGAATTTTGTCATTTTGCACCCTATACCAAGGACTGAATTCATAATCCAGGGTGACAGGGCTTCTTTGAAACTGTCCAAGATATTGCCATGAAATTCCATTTACTCCTGCCACATTGTTTTACCCAACCTTAAATTGATACTATTGTTTCTGTTCCACAAGTTTTTCTTTTGCCATATTATATAACCTCTTTAACAATGCTTTCAGCACCTAGCATTCCAGGTGTCCTCTATCAGATTAGCACCCCACAGCTGCAACACATGACTGTAACATTATGAAGAACCATTTTAAAAGATAACATTTATTGAATGAACATATATTTTTGCAAAAAAAAATCATTTGTATGTTGTTTTCTGATGAGTCTTAAACTGTTAAGGTTAACATACTCAGTGCTGAAATATCTATTCAGTTTTCACGATCTGCATCTCTTAAACATCTGCAGTGATTATAAGTCTAAATCCATTCAAAATAGTTCAACCAAGCAGTCAGTTGCACATGAACTGTACAGAACAGCAATACTGGGCATCATTGCATGAGCAAATTTAGCATTTCTTAAAGAAAAGTATAAACCTCATAACGTTCTGCTTTGTTTATATTTCACAACCTTGAAAGAAAACATCAATTTTTTTCATAGCGATAGGATTTAAACAAGTATATGAATAGCTAACCTACTTTAAAAAGCAGAACCTTTACATCCAAATCCAATGTACAAATTTTACTATACAATTTAGTTAATGTTGTTAATTCAAATCTTAAGAATTAGAAAAATCGGCAGAATTGCTCAATATTGATTTTAAATTTGATGTTGCAGTTCTCATTGATCAAAATGTAAAACTACCCAATTCTTCTGGTGGTTAGAATGTTGTGTAACTTTGGTTTCTGGTTTACAGAGTCTATCTGTAGTGATTAATAGATAGCTAGATGCAAACAACTAATATATAGTTCTGGTGGGAATGCCAAAAATGCTCTGCATTTACTGAAGTCACTTGAATGTAAGTGGAAAATGTATAGGAATAGGGATTTCAGTTTACATAATTCTACTGCTAAGTATACAGGGACTCCAGTGAGTAGGATGATAAATGTTGGTTTACTGCTTTGTTTATTAAACAGTCAGTGTCCTTGGCCAAACAAGTTTTCAGAAGGGACATGCCTTTGAAAGGAAATAAACTGATAACCTCTAATTTATAATATAATTAATGGACCCTTTTAGCTGCATACAGCTGTTGAGTGCCTATATTATTGTGCCAGTGACCTGTGTAAACTGGAGGACACAAGGCCTGGAGGTCACAAGAACATGTACCTACTTAGAACATTTGATCACTTGCTGTTATCCCAGATGCTATTAACTCTTTTCATTGCATCTGAATTAAGGACTTCAAATGGTGTCATATCATAGACATTATGAATAAACCCTAAGGATAAGCTACAGCCTTTATGTCATTCTCATTTGTTTTTTTTATTCTGTGAATGATCAGGTACAGAAGGTAAGTATTGTGCAGGGGGTGGGGGAGAGGGCAAGGAATGAGTGTGTGATTATTTGGGGGGGTTGTGGGAGGGGGCTGGAAACAAGTATTTAATTTTTTCAAATTTTAATTAACCAACTCTTTAAAACTTTAAGTTGGAATGAAGGGCTTGAAGCCCTTTAAACATGGTGTCGCGCCTGTGCAGTGGTGCCTGACGCGTTGCCGGAATGGACCGCCCGCCCCCTCTGGGAGGGGCAGTCTGCCCTGGCCATTTAAATGAGCTGCAGCACTGAATATCGCGGCGACTGCGCGACGTCCGTTTCGCACAGGCGGACCGCCATTTTTGAAGCTCGCTGCAGGGATCGGTGGCAAGCTTGTAAAATCCAGTCCACAAGTCTTGCTATTCAGTTTTATCTTTTCTTACAACATATGCATTGTGTATACTGCAACATTGGCTGGAATCTTACGGTAGTGGGGCGGGGGGGGGTGCAAAAATTGAGTTGTAGGCGGGGTGGGGGGGGGGCACCCCCCCCCCAACATGGGCAAAACTAACACTTATGAGTTCATCTTTAAAGGTAGAAACAGAAAGTGCTGAAAATACTCAGCAGATCAGATAGCATCTGTGGAGAGAGAAGCAGAGTCAATGTTTCAGGCCTGTGACCTTTCATCAGAACAGTTCTGATGAAAGGTCACAGACCTGAAATGTTAACTCTACTTCTGTATGCCTGGTCTGCTGAGTATTTCCAGCACTTTCTGTTTTTATTTCAGATTTCCAGCATCTGCTGTATTTTGCTTTCATCTTTAAAGGTAATTGTTTTGAAGAACAAAGGAATCTTTCCAGTTCAGTCATCAAGTTATCAACAGCAGTCTGGTCTCTCCAGCCAGACGGCCAACATCAAAAGCCATCTTGAATTCCAACACAAGGCTGAGAGAAACAGAGAGACCAGTTCCAGCTAACACATTTGAACCCTGCGGAAACAAGTTGAAAGCAAACTGCAGCAGAGAAAAGAGAGTACCTTTGAAACAACTCCTCCACCTATGAAATCTGAACTAAGAATATCAGCACCGTCTTCAAACTGAAGTGAACTGCCAGAGAAGTCTTCAGCAACCCAGCGAAATAAGACAACCAGCAAACAGGCCTGCAACTTTAAAACCCATCTTCCAAGAGGATCTCAGGTTTTCCTGAAAAAAAACAGACTTTTACACCTTGAACTCTTACCTTTACCTTCTATCTATCGCTTCTTGAGTGTGCTTGTGAGAGTGAATGCATACATGGTGTTGCGATCATTTTGGGTGATGGATATTGTTCAATAAATATTTAACCTTCCGTTTTAAACCTATGAAAAAGCCTATCATTGTTTATTTGGCCAACAGAACAGGGAGGCTGAAACACTAATTTAAACAAAAACACTGTCTGTGGTGAATTGAGAGGTGAACAGTGGAATCCAGCCACACCATCACCCACCTGTCCATAACACTTCCAAAATGCATCACTTCACATTTCTCTGTGTTAAATTGCATCTGCCATGTGTCTGCCTATTTCACCAGTCTGTGTCCACCTGTAGTCTGTCACTATCCTTCTCACTGTTGACTACATTTCTGAGTTTTGTGTCATCTGCAGACTTTGAAAATATGCCTCCTATACCCAAGTCCAGGTCATTAATATAAATCAAAAAGATCAGTGATCTTAATATTGACCCCGAGTGACTCTACTGTATATTTCCCTCCAGTCTGAAAAACACCCACTCATTACTACTGTCTGCTTTGCATTAAATTGCTAAGAAACAAACAGTCCCATTACTGTCATCAAAACAACCACAAGTCAGTATGAAATCCAATTATGTTTCCCAAACAACGTATGAAATCTGGCCTGTTATATAAGTGACTTTGTACTTTTTAAATGATGTGTGAAGTGGAAAATTGAAAACCAGTAATGTTTTTATTAAGAGAAACTGTAAACATTAGATCAGATATTGGCGAAGCAACACCGCAGTAAATAGAAATAAATAAGTTGATAGTTCCCATTGGTAGCAAAATGGATAAAAAAGCAGAAACTGCTCTGGACTAAAATTATTGAACCCCTGTATAAGCTGAGATTTGTATTAAACTGATAGCTATTTCACTCTTTTTAAAACATTTATTATTTCTAATTTTGGTTGATTTAGCTTTACAGAAATTCTCTTTCAAGCTTTTTACAAGTTTGCCTATTTCAGGGAATTGTTCTATTTGGAAATATGATGCTTATGATAGAAAAACTCATTATGATGAATTTTCTTTGAAGGTTGTTGAGAAAATGACGTTATTCATTCTGTGGAGAGACAAGGATTGTGCTGTAATGAATTGTCCTTCTGCTAATGGGTTTGGTCTACATGTTCCATACTTCTTGGTCTCAGCTGAGCCATCTGGAGATTGGGTGGATGTTTTCTGCCAGTGGTGCTGTCTTGCAACTGGACCAGTTCAGTGAACTGTTATATTTGCCTCTTTCCACCTCCTCACCCAGAGTCTCCTTCCTCATTTTCCTGATAATGCATGGTACAAAGTAGGCTCACTGCTATATATGGTATGGTTGTGAGGCTGTGGGATGCTCTACTGGAATTAGGAATTGAAGCACTTAGCATGTCAACATTTAAGAGAAAATGAGAAATGTTGTTGAATGAAAGGGGATAAGGAGATATAAGAACAAAACAGTTTTATGGAATTAAGACTGCTGTTCGTGTATGGATCAACATGGATTGATTGGGTCTAATTTGTATGCAATTGTCCTTGCACAATATTCACACACCAGAGAGAATAAGGTAAACTCAGCACTAATCCTTTATGTAATCCCACTACTTCTGGCCTGAGCTGTGTAGGATGCTTTGTGTTCTTTGATAAAGCTGTGGTCCTTTCTAATTATGGCAACATGTTTATAGCATCACAGGCAGCAAGTGAGCACAGCCATAGCAACAGGTAAAAATAGGTTAGATGGGTGGTGAAGAAATAAGGTCATGAAAGGATATGTGAACAGAGTACATACTTAGATTAGGACTATTGCTAGTGTGGAGAAAAAACACCCAACACTGACTACTAGAGCCAAACAGCATTTTTTCATATTGTAATTTCAGTGCACATTATAAAAATCAGTATACCTGACCATCTAAACCAGCAAGATTGGCCAGATTGAGGGTTTGTAATCTTGCTGTCTCCAAATACACATTTTGTGCTAAATTGAAAATAAACGAACACTGTTCAAAGCGACGGCAAGTGAAAAAATCCACATACGCTTTCATTCAAACAGGGCAACTCTTTTATATAAAATGACTATCCAAATTCAATTTAAAATGCTGTCAGAACAGCTGTGATAGTTTTATGGTGCTTATCCAAATTAGTTTCCCTTCAGTTTTATTTATCGCTATTCACAAGGTTTTTGGTTAAATTATTTGGGAAATTTCAAAATTAAAATAACATTAAGTACTCAAAGGCTAATCCTGGGAGTAATGAACTTCCATTACAAATTGAGAAATAGGAATACGTATTCCATCAAGCAAGAAGCATAGACATGGTCCAATGTAAATCTCTACACTGAATATTATATGGTAAGGCAGGAATCAATGAACTCCTAGAATATTTTTCAACTCAAGTATAATTTGAATCAACTGAATTGGTTTGCTTCCATTTTCGGGTATGGAGGTCACGATTCGCCATCAGCCTGCACCCAGTCCTGTTGAGGCAAGCAGCATGCGAACTTTGTACTCCTCCTCATTTCCATGACTGTACCATTTAGCCGAGCACGACCCACACTGCTGGCTGACTAAATGCTCAAAAGGGGCACAAGCAGTTTGCATAGCTAGCCTGTGTTCCAGCTAGCCTGTACCTCTTAAAGCGAGCTTGCCCCTCTTAAAGGGGAGCTGCACTGATTGCAAGACAGCTGCTGCTGATTGTCTCTGGAGGATTTGGCTATAAGGAGAAGCACCCCAAATGAAGCAACAGGGAAGACAGAGGGCTCCCAGGTTCTTGGATGCAGCACTGGAGGCCTTAGTCCAGGCCAACGGGAGGGGAGAGACCATGTTTCCGCACAGGCAAGGAGGCCCTGGGAAAACACCTCAGAAGGGAATGGGAGCAGGTGGCCAGGGAGGTCAATTCCCAGAGTCTCCGCAGACTTAGCAACAGTGCATAAGCGGTTCTATGACCACATGCAGGTGGTCAAGGTCAGTGAATGCATCTTCACATGATGTTTCCTACCCTGCAAACCACTAACCTCTCATGCTGTGCAATGCACTCCCCTCCCATCACTCACCCATCAACCCTCCCTAGCAATCAGGACTCGGGTCTATCTTTCAGATGTTCCAACTCACCCTCACACACCCACCAATGGCAGCAACCTCACAACCGCCTCTTACTGCTTCCACATTCCTCCAGCTATTCAGCTCTGCCAGACACATCACCCAAACACAATGCAACACACTCACTGACATTCTTCCCTCTCATTTGCAGGGAAAGGTGGCCCTTCCCTTCCCCTTCTGGTGTCTGCTTTCAAATACTTGGCCAGCCAGTGCAGCCTCATGAGGAAGGGCAATAGTTATTACAGATCTCTGAGGGAGAAACTGTCACTTGATCTGACACTCGTAGCCACCAACTCAGATGCCTTAGAGGGTATTATAGAGATGGGATTTGCACATAGGAGTCATTAGGCATGAGTGGGCTGCAGCCAGGATAGGGATAAAGGATAGTTCATGTTCCAGAGGTTGAGGTTGCAGAGGAGTTCTGCAACACAGCCTCAGATGAGGACTTCAATGGTGCAGCCTACAGGAAAATGCTGATGAGTACGCACACCATACTTAGTGCATTGGCAGACCTGTCGAGGAGCATGGAGGAGTCCTGCTTCAACGTGGCTAGGAGCATCGGGCAGAGCTTGGAGCCCATGCTTTTCAGCATGAAAGTAGTGGCCAGCTCCATCACAGCACTTCCAGAGCCAGCCGTGATGCAGCGTCTAGCGGACGCTGTCTTAGCTTTCACTGCAGCACAGCTGGAAGGCATCCAACCTCTCAGTGATGCAATGGAAGCTCAGACAGAGGTCAGATCCATGCTTGCTGCCATACAGGCTCAGACTGCTGCCATCACAGCTGCAGACATCAGTGCTCAAAGCGTCACAAAGCCTCACACAGCAGTCCAGCAAAATGTCCTCCATCAAATCATTAGGGAGTGCAAGTGGCTACATGGAACACAAATCTCTGTCCTATGTCAGGATGACAGCTTTTGTGTTTCCGTCACTGCCACTCCACGAGTACCCTCTCTGTTGTCTCCTCACAGGCTAGCCCAGACTGCTGCCTCCCATGCTGAGATTATGCCGTCTAAAGCCAGCTGCTCAAGTCACAGAACTCCACAACGGCAGTCTGCAAGGCTGACTGTAGTCTCCCCACTGAAAGTCAGTAGTCTTCCACCAACCATGCTGCATCCACTAGGGTAGCAGTGCATAGGAATACTAGGTTATGCAAAGGCACCTGCAAGATAGGCACTAATAGGATGCACAAAGGTGAATAGTTCATTTTTTTGCATTATTGCATGTGTTGTTGGATAAGATTGTTATGGTAAGGTTTTTGTTGCTGGATTTTATTGCAGGACTTTTGGTCAAGAGGACACTGTGATGGGACATCGCAAATGGACGGGAAGGTGGGGAATTGTGGAGCAGTAGTGGTAATGGGATGTCGTCCTAAGGGAACCCAGGTCTCAGTGCACGCCTGGAGTGCAGGGATCCCAAATGCCTTCTCCATTTCCTCCTCTTCCCTTCCCAAAGGTGGCGTCTGTATGCCTGGTGGCAATAGTTGTGCCCTCATAATAGCAAAGATGTGCAGGATGCAGCAGACCACCTTGAACTTGGAGACATGCTCCAGCAATTATTGTAAGGCTCCCCCAAGTGGTCCAGTGAACCATTGCTTGCCGAATCCCAATGGTCTCCTTCACCATATTCCTGGTTCTTGCTGTCAGCCCGTTGTCCTTGTGTGGTTGGGTGGTGGAAGCAAGTCATCAGTAATGTATCCAGGGGGTAGGGCAGCCAGCCTCTGGTTCTTCCTGATGGTCCAACGATGGCGTGAACAGCTGACTGCCTCAGGATGAAGGCATTGTGCCTGTGCCAGGTTAGCAGGCATTCACCGACCTGATGACTTGAGTATGGCTGCATGTCAATGCACATTATTGGAGTGGAAACCTTTGCGATTCCTGTACCTCTACCCATTTACATGTGGGGCCCACAGAGCCACATGCGTGCTGTCAATGGTTCCTTGCACCTTTGGGAATTCTGCTGCCCTGGCAAAACCATGTGTCCCCTCATCCTGCTTTTGTCTGGTTAGTGAGAAACGATGTCTTCTCTCCTCTAGTACAGAACCTTTGTCACCTCTCAGATGCTGTGGTGGACAGCGAACTGGGATGTGTTCACATTGTTGCCTGCTCCTGCCTGGAAGGATCTGGTTGCATAGAAGTTGAGGGCGATGGTGACCTTGATGGCCATTGGCAGTGCTGTCCTCGCCCTGCTGTGAGGCTGCAGGTCCTGCTCAAGGAGGTAGCAGGTGCTTCAGGCATTGCTCCTGCCTGAGGCGAAGATGGGAGAAGTGCTCCCTGAAAACCCTTGGTGGGTAGGGCCTTCTGTAGAGAACCCTTCTCCTCCTCCCTCTGCACAGAGCTTCCCCCCTCTCCAACCTCAGTTCTATTACCCTCTCATGTTGCAGACTCAGAGGAAATGCAATTACAGCCCATAAATATAGCAGCCTTTCTGTGAACAGGTCACAAAATTCCTCAGACCTCCCTGTCAAAATGCAGCAACACTCCCAAATTCAGCAATCACCAGAATCTTTCCAAGAACACAGCACGGTACTTTCAAAAACTTTGCACGGGCAGCAGTCAGTCTAAAGCACCTCACCTGCAAGTTGGATAACTGGCCCTTTAAATAGCGCAACTGGGGGATCCCTCTTGCAGCTAAATGCATGTTCAGCTGTGAGTAGTTAGTAAAGGACCTGCATGGTCCAATTGTGCAGAACATGTGTGAAATCAGCCTAAGAGGCTGTTTGACGTCATGATCTGCACACTGCATAAGCATCTGGCGCACACACAACATGCCCACGCTAACGCCGTTATCAGCATGGGCCATTATGCGGTTTGCAACGGAAGTGCTGCAAATGCCATTTTGAGATCTTCAAACATTTGTAACATTGGCTCCAGCAGTGCTACATAGCCAAATTTTGTGGCCGTAAACTTTTAAATATATTCTGATACTTAGCTGTGAGCACAATTCAATTTTAAATAGTTTGTTAAAGTACAGATGAGTTTTTAAAAAAAAAAGTACATGGCAATTTTCAAAAAGATGCTGATTCTGAGCCAGAAGTAAGCTCAGTAAAGGACTAATTACTGGTGTAAGTTATTCTCTACACATCTCTGAAGTGCTCAGTGTTTGTTAGTGCATATGTTTTGCATGTTTTCGGAAGTAAGCCTGATTAGGAGGAAACAATTTCATGGACCAACAGATCTTTCCATTGTTCCAGCAGCCAGGAGGTGAAAGGTTAAACAGTAGTAGTTGGGTGTCGGAAGTGAAAAGGGCGATTTTTTATGATGCTTCTCGTTGTTTCTAATACGCAGAGATAAAGGGTGATGAAGTTTAGTTGATGCATTCTTAACGTAGAAAATAAATGTTGTAAAAGAATACAGCACTATAACTGCTTTTTTATACACTCATTGAATTTACTTAATCTAAAAAATGCACATTATTTGAAATAACAGAGTGTAGATAAAAGCGTATCCGGATTAATAAAGCATTTTCCATGGTTGGACCATTTCTGCAAGATTTGAGAAAATTTGGTTCAGGCACTGCTTTTCTGCTCTGTGCTTCAGTTGAAATCCACAGACTGATGCGATGAAAGTCTGCTGGCTGTAAGAGTTCTATGTAAATGAAGTTTGAGCAGTCTCAATCCAGATTCTAAGAGTCATCAGCCTACAATGCAAAATTGCCCGTAATTCAGTTGTCATCATTAATTGGCACTATTATTCAGAACAGTCCCATGGGGCTTGTGTGGAAAATGTAAAAAAAAAGGGTCACATTGGTGCAGTTATGATGTTTTTCTATGGTTGGGTCTGAGAGATTATTGAGGCAAAGGAGAGGGAGATTTAAAACCAAAAAGTGCTGGAAATACTCAGCAGGTTTAGCAGCATCTGTGAAGTGAGCAACAGAGTTAATGTTTCAGGTCAGTGACCTTTCATCAGAACTGGCAATGGTTAGAAATGTAATAGGTTTTAAGCAAATAAAGCGAGGGTGGGGCAAAAGAGAACAAAAGAGGTGTTGATAGGACAGCGGGTCACAGAGAATAACTGACAAGGAGATGAAGGAGCAAAGGCAAAGAGAGTGTGTTCATGGTGTAATGAAAGATAAAGCGTTAGTGCAGAGAGGGTGTTAAATGACAGAATAATGAAAGCCCTAGCCAAAAGCACAAACATGAAAAAAATCATGGTGAAAAAAATTGAATGATGAAACAAACTAAAATAAAAATAAAACTAAAAGTAAAAAGGGAGGCCAGTCATGCTTTGAAATTATTGAACTCAATGTTCAGTTCGGTAGGGTGTAGCATGCCTAATCGGTAAATGAGGTGCTGTTCCTCGAGCTTGCGTTGATGTTCACGGGAACACTGCAGCAAACCCAGGACAGAGATGTGGGCATGAGAGCAAAGGGGTGTATTGAAACGGCAAGCGACAGGAAGCTTGGGGTCTTGTGTTTGGACTAAGCGGAGATGTTCTGCAAAGCGGTCACCCAATCTGCTCAATTGGTCTTCCCAATGTAGAGGAGACCGCATTGTGAACAGCGAATGCAGTATACTATATTGAAAGAAGTACAAGTAAATCGCTGCTTCACCTGAAAGGAGTGTTTGGGGCATTGGATAGTGAGGAGAGAGGAGGTAAAGGGGCAGGTATTGCACCTCCTGCGATTGCATGGGAAGGTGCTGTGGGAAGGGGACGAGGTGTTGGGGTAATGGAGTGGACCAGGGTGTCGCGGAGGGAATGATCCCTTCGGAATGCTGACAGGGGAGGGGAAGATGCGTTTGGTAGTGGCAACACGCTGGATGTGGCGGAATTGGCAGAGGATGATCCTTTGGATGTGGAGGCTGGTGGGGTGGAAAGTGAGGACAAGAGGAACCCTGTCGCAGTTCTGGAAGGGAGGGGAAGGGGTGAGGGCACAGGTGCAGGAAATGGGCTGGACATGGTTGAGGGTCCTGTCAACCACAGTAGGGGGGAATCCTCGGTTGAGGAAAAACGAAGACACATCAGAGGCGCTGTTGTGGAAAGTTGCATCATCAGAGCAGATGCATCGGAGACAGAGAAACTGGGTGAATGGAATGGAGTCCGTACAAGAGGCAGGGTGTGAAGAAGTGTAGTCGAGGTAGCTGTGGGAGTCGATGGTATTATAATGAATATTAGTAGACAGCCTATCTCCAGAGATGGAGACAGAGAAGTCAAGGAAGGGAAGGGAAGTGTCGGAGATGGACCATGTAAAGGTGAGAGAAGGGTGGAAATTGGAAGCAAAGTTGATAAAGTTTTCCAGTTCGGGGCGGGAGTAGGAAACGGTACCAATACAGTCATCAATGTACCGGAAAAAGAGTTGGGGGAGGGGGCCTGAGTAGGGCTGGACAAGGAATGTTCGACATATTCCACAAAATGACAGACATAACTAGGACCCATGCGGGTACCCCTAGCAGCACCTTTTACTTGAAGGAAGTGAGTGGAGTTGAAGGAGAAGTTGTTCAATGTGAGAACAAGTTCAGCCAGGCGGAGGAGGGTGGTGGTGGATGGGGACTGTTTGGGCCTCTGTTCAAGGAAGAAGCAGGGAGCCCTGGTGGGGGATGGAGGTGTAGAGAGATTGGATGTCCATAGTGAAGAGGCGGCGGTTAGGGCCAGGAAACTGGAAATTGTCAAAATGACTTAGGGCATCAGAAGAGTCACGGATGGAGGTGGGAAGAGACTGGACCAGCGGAGAAAAGATACAGTCAAGATAGGAAGAAATAAGTTCAGTGGGGCAGGAACAAGCTGAAATGAGGGGTCTGCCAGAACAGTCCTGTTTATGGATTTTAGGAAGGAGGTAGAAGTGGGCTGTCCAGGGTTGCAGGACTATGAGGTTGGAGGCTGTAGAGGGAAGATCTCCAGAGCAGATGAGGTCAGTGACAGTCCTGTGGACACTGAGAGGGAGATTTATCCTGCAGTTTGCTGGTTTGTGCATGACTTGTGATTTCTTGATGCATGAAATGGGAAGAGCTCCATTTCCCAACAGTAAAATACCTCAACTTGATGAGCACAGAATTAAAAATAAAAACACATCACCCCTCAAAATATGAAATAAACCCTGCCAGATAGCCTGTTGTATGATATATCTGAGATATTCCCCATTTCCAATTCCTGCTGTACTGGTTCCACCACGCACTAGATTTGCATTGATGTAGCAGCTGTAACTTAAGAAATATATGCTTCACCAAGGGAAAAGACATGCTTGATCTTTGTGGAGGAGTTAAAAAGCAGCAATTGATGTTGGTCAAAGAGACTGGTTTTAGGTAGGATTGTAAAGCAGGGAGTGAAGAAGAGGGTCAGAGGCATTTAGTTCCAGAGAGTAGTGCAGAGAAGCTGAAGGCTCTGCCATCAATGATGGAGTGGCAGAAAAAAAACTGACTACCTGAGCAGCAGGTGGGAGTGGGCATATGGCAGCAGAAGGCCACAGCTGGCAACCTGTGGGAACGGTCCGGCAGTCACTGGGGGTGGGGGGTGGCTTTGGTGGGTCAGATGATTCACATGTGCATGCAGACCAATGCAAACTTTTATTAAGATATTGCTCATTTTTAAAACTATTTCTCCAAAATATTTTCTGTCTAGTTCCAGTATACTCGGATTGTTCATATCAGGGAAGTTATTATGAGTTAGTAAAACTGAAAGCTTTCAACTAAACATTTCTGCCACTGTTATGCCAGAACAAATTAAATGCCGTATTACTTACCAAAAGTGCCGAGTAAATGTAAGCTAGATCATGGTTGTAATCTCAGAGTTCAAGTAATGTTTGTAAAAACTGGTAGAGTTTTTCTGTTGGAATTTGTGTGCCATCTGAACTCCTCAACAAGATCGCTACCTTGTAGACAGTGCTGGGTATCCATTTTTCTCTGTTCAAGTTGTGCGCTTAATAATGACTGGAACATTTAGTAAAAATGGACGTTCAGAAGAGCAAAAGTTGCTCTGTGTGTTTTGAAAGTGATAAGGAATGCTACTGGATCTCTGAAGCCACAAAATAAGTTGCCTTAAATTAATGATGCAGACAAAGAGAAAGTGTAGAGAGAGAAGTAGTCTAGAAAGCAGTTAAACATAAAAGGAATATACAGGACAGTATCCATTTCTAACTCATTTTCAGTGCAGACCTGATTCTGTTTGCCTTCTGTTAATAGGAAATAGATACGTGTTCTGCACATTAGTCTGATTTTATGTGCGCCATGCTGTCTGTATTGGCAGTTCACATTTCAGCTGCCACTTGCCATATAGGTGCATATTTTAGTAGTTATGTTATGCACATTTCATGCTCATGACCTAACCTGCTGTGACATTTTTTCTATCCACAGAATTTCAAATTTTCAATGAGATTCAGATGTAGCCAGGACAGTTTGCACAGCCAGAATCTGATTGCATGTACTGTGAAGCAGCTTGAAATGTTAAGTGGACTTTTCTGTATTTTCAAATACAGAATACCATTTCACAATGTCAAAAACACACAATCTTTCTCAATACAGTTAAAATCAACTTGTCAGTTTGAAATCTTCAAGCAGGACATGGAATTTTCTGCATAGCCAATGCTTGTGTGGTGAGAACCAATTTGAATCACAACAACAGTAAAATCAAAATTGATAATTGATAATTGAAAATAGAGGTCGACTTGTGTTTGTTGAATTAACAGCTGTCAGATTTCTCAAAATCTAACTGTGTTCTGGGCAAATACAATGGAAACACTGCCATCCCCCTACCCCGCCCTGCCATTTTTCCACACTCTTCCTCTGCCTCACACAACCTCCTCTACTTGCTGAGCATAAGTCAGTCGGTGTGCTTTTCATAAGGGCCTGATTTAACTGCAGCTGAATTTGGCCACATTTTGTTTATCATATTTAAAGGGCCTGGAAAGCATTACTCACTCAGCTTAAGGGATGGGAAACTGCAGTTACAAACCTGTAGCAACACAAACCCGGGGCAAAATTTAGGTCTGGTGAATGCTATTTGAAACAGCTGCAAAATGACCTTTCACTTTGCAGCACAGCCCTACTGTACCCAATAAGTAAAATTAGAAACTTAACTTGTGTCCCCAGAAGTTGCAGGCTGTCCCTGTGCAGATTGCTGAGCTGCAAAAGCAACTTGGCAATATTCCGCTTACTTTTCAACAACTACGACAATCTGTTTGACTATGTTAATTCCATGTAACTACCATTGTTTTATCTTCTACTACTTGACTAACTTATCAACCTTCTCAATATCCTCAACCTTTGTGCCTAGCAGACAAGCAACCAGCCTGATAACATTAGCTTTATGGCAGACGAGCACATCTATTTGGACCATTAGATCTCCTTCCATCAAACCTTCTTTCTCACTCTGATACCGTTTCCCTTATTTGCCTTAAAATTCCCTAACTCGTCCTTATTTGCCTCATTGTTATGCAGTACCTGGAACCTAATTGACACTTAAATGCCGGTATTACATTGCTGATTTTTGCACCACTTCTTCAATCATGGAATAAATATTGTACTCAACATCATATGCATAATCTTTCTTTATTGTATGTGATGTATTGTTCAGTACATGAAACAACCACTTATTCAATTATTTATGTTTCTTGTTACCATGACAGAAAACAAGTGTAATGCTTAAGCTGGAACAACTGTTTTCCTTCATCCACAAGTGGCAGAAAATTAACATTTAACAACAAGTATTTCCTTAGCAACAGCACTTTTAACAATGAACAGGAGCCTAAACTAACTGATACAAATGATTCCTGTGCTTTGAGCCATGGCAACTGCAGGTGAGGTCAAGTCCATCTTGACTGGTACCCTTTTTGCTTCCACTTTTATTAGATTGTTAGGCTGGAGTTGCCAAAAATAGCAGGTGCACTGCTTCTGGTCACTTCTGGCGTGGCCCGTGCAGCACGTCATGCTGGTCAGGGTGCCAGAGGGGCATGTCATGCATGCACTGGAAGCTTTCACGTTGGGCAGATTGTAACGTCAAACAGCCTGTCTGGCTGATTTGATGCACATTCTGCCAGTTTGGACTATGCATTTGTTATTGAATGCTGATGTTCTGCAACTTGTGGATGAAGGAAAACACTTCTTGTTGCTTAAGCGTTGTACTTGTGTTCTGTCATGAGAACACAAGAAACATAATTAATTCTACAAATGGTTATTTCATGTATTGTGTGATACATCACATGCAATAAAGATGTATCCTGCATATGATGTTGAATACAACATTTATTCCATGAGTGTCCTAAACACTCATCTACACAAGGCTTCACCCCACCCACGTTATTTAAAGGGCCAAATATCCAACTTGGTTGATTTTTGCTTATTTTTGCTTTTGCAAAGTTTGTTGATGTACTGTGGTGTGTTCTTGGAGGAATGTTAGTGACTTGTTATATTTTGAAGAGTATTTCTGCATCCTGACAGGCAGGTCAGAAGAGTTTTCTGCCCTGCGTGTGTCGGTACGCGGCGACAGAGAGAGTCAATTTCCCTAAAGTCTTCATCCCATCATTGTCATTGCTCCATAATTCTCCACTTTTTAGGTCATTTGCCACGTCCCATCACAACATCCTCGTTGGCCAAAATCCTACATTAGAAACCACCTACAAAAATCTTTCCATAGCAACATATCCAATAATACATACAAAACAAAACTATTTGCTCTTGTGCATCCCCTTAGTACCTGTCTTTCAGCTGCCTTTGCCTGTCCTAGTTCCTCTATGCAGTGCTATCCCAGTGGCTGCAGAATGGCTGGTGGAAGGCTGCTGACTTTCGCTGGGGAGACTGCAGATGGCCTTGCAGGATGCCCTCGAGCAGCTCTGGATCGTGAGGGTCCGGTATTGGACTGCACCACCTCAGCACGGGCAGCAGCATTCTGGGCTAACCTGCTGAGAGGCAACTGCAAAGGCACTGGTGAGTGGCAGTGGTGGGAGCACGAATGCTGTCATCCTGAGAGAGGACAGCAGGTTCATGTTCCTCAGAACCACTGGCACTCCCCTGGGGCAGCGCCTCAACAATCCTGGAATTCTGTTGGAGGATAGATGCTGGACTGCTGTGAGAGCCTGTATATCCCTTTGAGCACTGAGATCTGCAGCCATGATGGCAGCAGTCTGAGTCTGCATGATAGCAAGCATGGATCTCATGATCTCCATCTGAGCTTCCACTGTAACAGAGACGTTGGGTGGCCTCCAGCTGTGCTGCAGTGGGAGTTGAGACAGCTCTGCCCTTTGCCACTTCTGAGCCAGACTGCTCCATGCTCCTTGACAAGCCTGCCAATACACCAAGCATTGTGTGCATGGTCATCAGTGTTCTCCTGTACACCACCCCATCAAAGTCCTTATCTGAGTCCCCTGCAGCAGAGCCTGTCTGTGACCTCGCTGTTCAGGGAGCTGGCACTTGTGCCATGCTTCCCCCTGGTCTGGCTGTAGCCCACTTGTGTCCGGTGACTCACCACGTGCAAATCCCACCTCTATATTCCCTCTAAGGTATGCACTGTGCCAGTATCTGAGCTGGTGGCTGCCATTGGTCGCCTAGCTGACCACCTCCTGCTGCTCTCTGGGAATAGAATGGCATGCCATGATGCCACCGCCTCCAAAAGGACCTTGAAGGAGACATTGCTAAATCTCGGGGCTGCACTTGAACGGGTGCCTGTCCCTCTGCATTGCTGCAGTTCCCCTGCTTCTTCCATTTCTCTCTAAACCGGCAACCACAATAATGACTGCTAGTTCGCCTTTAAATTGCAGTTGCCTCGCTGTTCTGCTGTCTACTCCACTTCTCTGCTGCTCGTAATTGGAATGCAACTACACACCCTGGCCGCTAATTGGCCTATTCATTAAAAATCATGTTGGGCCTCAGGCACCGATGCAATGCGAGGAACAGGAGATGCATCCAACGTTGAGCCCCTGGACTCTACAGGTTAAATTATGAGGTGAAATTACACCTGGAATTTAGACGATTAAGGGGTAGTTTGATCCACGTTTTCAAGATATTAAGGGAAATAGATCTCGCCGGCGGACCTAAACTCCAGACCGCTCATCGCTGAGCCACTGCAATATTAAACGTGGCACCTCATTTAAATGACCGTGGAGGGAGTGGGTGGTCTGTCCCTGGCAACATGTCAGGTGCCACTGCGCAGGCGCCGGCGCCATTTTTAAAGGGCTTCGAGCCCTACATGACAATTTACATATTTAAAGGAAAATCAAATTAAACTTTATCAAAAATGGGCGGCACAGTGGCTCAGTGGTTAGCACCGCAGCCTTACAGCTCCAGTGACCCGGGTTCAATTCTGGGTACTGCCAGTGTGGAGTTTGCAAGTTCTCCCTGTGTCTGCGTGGGTTTTCTCCGGGTGCTCCGGTTTCCTCCCACAAGCCAAAAGACTTGCAGGTTGATAGGTAAATTGGCCATTAAAATTTGTCCCTAGTATAGGTAGGTGGTAGGGAAATATAGGGTCACGTGGGGATGTGGTAGGAATATGTGAATATGTAGGATTAGTATAAATGGGTGGTTGATGGTCGGCATAGACTCGGTGGGCCGAAGGGCCTGTTTCAGTGCTGTATCTCTAAAACTAAAACTAAATAAATAACTATTTCTAGCCCTTCTCCCACCCACCCCCAATTAACATACACTTCATTCCATGCCCTCTCCCCCTGCAAAATACTTCCCTTGTGTACCTGACCTTCCCCTGCCAAAGTTCACAAACTTTTATCTTTAACCCTTCCCACCATCCCCTCCACCTATCATATTAGTTTGACCCCGCTCCCCACCTCCCACACTGAAATACTTAGCTGCTCCCCCTCCCCACCAGTGTCCCGCATCGGATCTCCGTTCGGAGACCCGATGGTGCTGGAGTGCCGGCCGCCGGCTATAGTATCAGAGCGGGACAGATGGCAGATGCGGGTAAACATTTAATTCATTTATTTTAATAAATTTACATATTTAGATTGGCCTCTCATCGCGGAGCGGTGGGGGTTGGGCGCTGCCACGAGGCCTCGCCCCTGCTGGCAATACAGGCCGGGACTTCCTGGCATCGAGGTCCATGGCGGGCCTCTTCCGGAGACATTTTCCGCCCCCTCTCCCCCGCCACGAACCCCGATGTTGGAGGCGGGTGGCTGTAAAATCCAGCCCAGGGTAGTCAAGGGGGCATAGTCTTAAAAAAATTAAGAGCCAGACCTTTCAGGAGTGAAATTAGGAAAAGGTTCTACACACAGGGGTGTCAGAAGTTTGGAACTCTCTTCCACAAATGGCAGTTGATGCTAGATCAATTGTAAATCTTAAATCTGCGATTGATGGATTTTTGTTATCCAGAAGTGTGAAAGGATATCGGGCAAAGACGGGCGTATGGTTAGGTCGCACATCAGATCTCACTGAATGGCAGAACAGGCTCGAGGGGCTAAATGGCCTTCTCCTGTTCCTATGAAAGTTAGTATTTAATCTGCTTCCACCCCCTTTTTAGGCATATCTCATATTTCATCATATCTCGCTGTGTAATTTTTTTTCCTCATCTCGCCTCTGGTTCTTTTACCAATTAACCTAAAGCTGTGTCCTCTGGTTAACAACCGTCCTGCCAATGGAAACAGTTTCTCCTTATTTATCAAAAACCTTCATGATTTTGACAATTATAAAATTTCCTCTTACCCTTCTCTGTCCTAAGGAGAACAAACCCAGTTTCTCTCGTCTCTCAATGTAACTGAAGTCTTTCATCCCTGATACCATAAATTTCCGATGCACCTTCTTTAAGGTCTTTCCTTCCTGCAGTGTGGTGCCCAGTATTAGCCACAATACTCCAGCTGGGGCTTAAGCATTATTTTAGAAAGGTACAGCATAACATCTTTGCTTTTATACTCTATGCCTCCATTTATAGAACCAAGGATCTTGTATGTTTATTTAATAGCCTTCTCAATTTGTCCTGCCACCTTCAAACGTACCCCCCCACCCTGCCCAGGTCTCTATTCCTGCAACTCCCTTAAAGTTGTACCATTTAGTTTATATTGTCCCTCCTTTGTTCTTGTTATAAAAATACATCACTTCACATTTCTCTGCGTTAAATGTTATCTGTCATGTGTCTGCCCATTTCACCAGTCTGTCTATGTCCTCTGGAATTCTGTTACTATCCTCATCACTACTTACTACATTTCTGAGTATGTCATCTGCAAATCTTGAAATTATGCCATGTATATCCAAGTCCAGGTCATTAATGCATGTTAAAAAGAGCAGTGGTCCCAACACCAGTGTCTGTGGGACACCACTGCACACTTCCCTCCAGTCTGAAAAACAACTGTTCATCACTACAATGTACTTGAAAAATAGTATTTATATGTAACTAAAAATATTCTACTATAGATTATCAGAATAAGTGTTGGATCTGAATCTGCCTATCAAAATCTCCTCTTGACCTCTGTGAGTGCACAGCTAATGATTACAGGGAGCAAATTCTTTGGTTTAGTATTTTTCCTATCATTGCATATTTTGTTTTACTTATTTATTCATTCATTTATTTGAAGGGAAATAAACTTGTAGGGTTATAGGGGTAGAGCGGGAGAATAGGACTGCCTGGATTGCTCTACAGAAAGCTAGCATGGACTTGATGGGCCAAATGGCCTCCTGTGCTTCATTACTGTATAGGTTGAATTTCATGGGGGGAGTCGGGACCCCCAACGTCAGGGTAAAGAGTGGCTCCCAAACCCACACTTGCTGGCAGTGGGACCAACTTGGCAATTTTACTACAGGCGGCCTCCTAATTGGCTCGCCATCTAATTAAGGACAGCGGGCGGGTTCCTGATGCTGCCAGCCCAATCAGAGGGCAAGCAGCTTTGAAGTCTCAGCAGCGCAACTGGGAGAGGTGGTTGCTGCTGAGGAATGCATGAGGCCTGGGGCAGGCAGCAGGTTAAGAAAAAAAAAATCATGGGCCCAGTTTTGGAGGAAAAACCCCTCTGGAGAAATCATTGGGGCCATGGAGGCTGCCTTCCCCGCCCATGGCCCCCTCTTTGATACATAGAACCTGTCCCCCCTCACTTCCGGACTGCTGCTGGGAGGCAGGTTCAATTTAGCTGGAGGCAGGGAGGTTATACTGAACCTTTATAAAGCTCTGGTTAGGCTCTTAACTAGCTTATTGTGTCCAGGTCTGGTCACCACATTTTAGGAAAGATGTGAGGCTGCTTGAGAGGGTGCAGAGGAGATTTATGAGAATGGTTCTAGGAATGGGGGACTTTAGTTACAAGGTTAGGTTGGAAAAGCCTGTCTGTCCCCGACTATGGAATCTCCTATCACAATTGCATTTCTGCATTTTGCTGCTCCCTCCTGTACTCCCTCCTTGCCCATTGGTGCCATGGTCTGGACTGCACTCCTTTAGGGCACCGTCACTCCCAGCAATCTCCAATGCTGAGTACCTGTTTGAGAGTGACAAGCCACCCGAAGACTCCTGCATTACCTAGTCTTCCAGATGGCCACCCACCTAGTGTACTGAACTCTTACTGCCTGTGGGGTGACCACCTCCTGGACAGTATGAAACAGGAAACTCTCCTGCTCCCTGATTCTCTGCAGTGACTCCAGCTGCCCCTCAAGCTCAGAAATCCTGAGCGCGAGCTGAAGCAGCTGGAGACACTTCCTACACACATGGTCGCCCAAGACACTCGAAGTGTCCTGGAGTTCCTATTTGGTGCAGGAATTGCAAACAACAGGTTGCAGCTGCCCATCCATGATCTAAAAAAACTTCTATTCCCTCTGTTAGAATCTATTTGGTATCTTGTCAAACTAGGCTCAGTGACAGCAATATCAGCTCTTGAATTAGAAGGTTGTTGGTTCAAGCCCTATTTCAGAAAGTTGAACACACAATCTAAGCAGACACTGTAGTGCAATGTTGGGTGAATGCAAAAGATCCCATGGCATTTTTCAAAGATGAACACAACACTCTTTCTATGTCTTGGCCAGCATTTATCTCTCAACCAACACCAATCAAAACAGTAAAATAAAAGCAAAATGCTGGCAGATGTTGGAAACCTGAAATAAAAACAGAAAGTGCTGGAAATACTCAGCAGGTCTGGCAGTATCTTTGGAAAGAGAAGCAGAGTTTACGTTTCAGGTAATGGTTCTGATGAAAGGTCAGACACCTGAAAGGTTAACTCTGTTTCTCTCTCCACAGATGCTGCCAGACCTGCTGAGTATTTCCAGCGTTTTCTGTTTTTATACCAATCAAAACAGATTCTATGGGAATTTATCTTATTTGCTTTTGTGGGGCCTTACTGTAAAGTAAATGATTTGCCACAACATTAAAACAGTGACTGCACTTCAAAAACACTTAATTGGCTCCACACTGCTTTGAGACATCCTGAGGTCATGAAAGATGATGTATCAGTAACTTATTTTTTAGCCTATGTAATAAAGTTAGTTTATATAAAATGA
The DNA here is from genome assembly GCF_036365525.1 of Heterodontus francisci. Taxonomy (NCBI): domain Eukaryota; kingdom Metazoa; phylum Chordata; class Chondrichthyes; order Heterodontiformes; family Heterodontidae; genus Heterodontus; species Heterodontus francisci. The sequence continues at coordinate 79,785,643 of NC_090384.1, read as the reverse complement.
GTTATATGAGCTGGAAAGTAGTAGATTTATTTTATCAGCAGTTTTTTGTTCTATAATTTCGCATTAAACATTTGGAAGAAGCAACAAATGTAAATGCTAATTCATTTGTCTATTTTCATCAGTAGACACTTTTAGTAACATTTTAGCCAAAAATGTAATTGGAATTTTTGTACCATTTAGTTTGTAAACACTTGTCTGGCAGCTCCTTCTCTTAACTTGGAAAACTCTCTTGGCGACTGAAGCCTTAGAAAGTTGTTTGTCATCACTAATAGTCTACTGTATTCATCAATGCAATTTCTTTTTTGAAAAAAACAAAGTGTGGTGAGCACATGCAATGAAGAAAGCCATATGTACTTTCCAAGTGATGAATTTAAGGCCATGACAGAGACATGTAGGACATGTACTCAATTTTCTGAAATGGAGCTTGAATTATAATGTTGTTGGCATCCTTCCATATATGAAGGATGATGGACATGCAGCAAACAGTCCATTTAAGTGGGATGTCTTCTCTTGGTGCACCTTAGCTGATTGCTGTGAAGGACAATCCTTGAGAGGCAGGTTCAGCCACAAGTGCTGCACGTGAAGTTGCCAAGTGACACTGTGAGTTGTTGTTTTTGATGTTAGCACCCGTTGCCAAGCTGATGTAGTCACTGGTTGTTGCGGTATTGCACAGGATGTTTTGCCAATTCCCTCTTTCACCAGCTAGTGACTCCCAGGTGTGATAGTCGACATTTAGCGCCTTTATGTCATGCTTGCAAGCATTCTTGAAGCGGACTTTCGGGCACCCCACTGTGGCTCCAGCTACCTCACCATACAGAAGGTCCTTGGGTATGCAACTGTCTTCCATCCTGTGGACGCATCCGATCCACCGAAGCTGCCTCTGTTTGATTAGTGCCAACACACTTGAGAGCTCTGCCTTTGAGAGGACTGCTGCATTTGTGATTTTGTCCTGCCAGGATAAGCCCATAATGCGCCACAGACAGCGAATATGGAAATAATTGAGCTTCTTTTCCTGGTAGCTGTAAGCTGCCCATGTTTCACAGCCATACAGCAAGGTGCTGAGAAGACAGGCCTTTTAAACCATCAACTTGGTCCTTAGGGATTTTGGGGAAAATTGGGTGACCACCAAAGCTCCTCAGTCTGATCCACTCCTTCCATGAAAACATACTGTTACGACAAGGGGAGAAGGGGTCTGGGGTTCCCTCTCATCTTTTGCCTGGTTTAACCGTAACAGGGTTTAATTTTAGAAGCACCGTGTTTTTAGCTGCCCCTTCGGTGAATCCTTGTGCACTGCTCCAATCGTAAGGCAAAGAAATTAGACAGGTTTCCTTAGATTTAAACAAGAAAGGTATAAGTTTATTCATCTTAAACTCTAATCCGGTGAACGACTATGAATATGTGACGCTAGCATACATACGCGATAAATACAAACGCTGATAGAGACAAAAAAAGTAGAAAGAATAAACGGGAAAAATTTGAGGCAATATCAGTTAGTTATTTACTGTCCTTTGAGTTCAATGTAGAGTCTTTGGTTGCAGGTAAGTCCTGCTATTCATTGGGGCCCAGCTCAACTTGTTTCAATGTCGAAATCTTTTCTCTCTTGAGGTTTACATGTCTTGCGTGGGTCCGGTGGCTTGGGAGAAAGTGAGAGAGACAGCCAGAAGAGAGGCTTGCTTGTTCCAGCTTCAGTTGCAAAACTGTCTTCTGTTCCTTTCTGTGTGGCACAATAAAAAAACAAAGTTGGCCAGCAGGTCAGTCATGTGACGAACTGGCTTAACCACTTCTGCGTTTGTGAATTGTATTATCTTAGTAGGCCCTGGATTGCGCTTTCTTACACCTTCAATGTCTGGTGATCAAAATCCATTTGGGTTAATTGGATCAGGGAATATTCCTTTGTCTCCATAAGCAACGTCTCTTAGTATGCAAATGTCCTTCCAGCCCAAATGTCTGGTGATTTCTTTAACAAGTCATTTCTTCACTCCAGCAACAGTTTAAAATTTATGTTCATATGACAAAATTAATATGCCTCATTCTTGGCAGGTGGGGGTCTGCATGACAATACACTGCACTGTACAGTTGATGGCTCCAAGTCCGACAGTTTGGAGTGAAGAATGGAGTGAAACAGGGTTGTGTCCCACTCCACCACTCTGTTCAGCATCTTCTTCTCCATGCTCCTGACCCTCGCCTTCCTTACAGATATGAAAGGAGTCTACTTGCACTCTAGGTCAGATGACAAGCTCTAAAATCTATCAAGCCTGAATGTGAAGACAATAACACATCATGTCCTGACTAGAGAATTCCTCTCTGCAGATGAAGCTGCGTTAGTCACTCACACGGAAACTCAGCTACAAAGACTTATGGACTGCCTCTCCCATGCCTGTCACTTGTTCTCCTTGACTATAAGCATCAAGAAAACTGTGGTCATGGGACAAGGTGTTGCATCTCCGCCCCTGATCACACTAAATAGTACCCCACTGGAAGTGGTTAGCAAATTCTGCTACCTTGGATCCACAGTGAAAGACAATCTGTCCCTTGATGCAGAGCTTGATACACGCATAGGGAAAGCAGTTACCACCTTTGGCTGCCTCATGAAAAGCATATGACATAACACTAAGCTGACCCTTGGGACCAAGCTGAAGAACTATAAACCCCAAAGTATATTATGAAGCAGCCCTGGAGAGTATCAACCCAATTTTGAAACATTTTAGAGAAAATAAACTTGAATGTAGATAGTGATGAATGGCAATTTTTGTTTTTTTTGACGATTTTTCCATGGCAAAGATTTGGGGCTGGATTTTAAGAGGCTGCTGCCGCTCCCAGTGGCGGGCGAAAAAAATGGCGGCCCGCATATGCGGATTGCAAGCTGCAGAGCCGCTGCGATCTACCACGCAGCGGCTCGCTTAAATACTCGGATTGGCCTGTTCCCCCAATCACGTGGAGGGCGTGGGCTGTCTGATGCTGGCAATAGCATCAGCTGTCTGTGCATAGGAGCTGTTGCCATTTTTGAACGGCAGCCAAAACCTGCCGGTAAAGAAATACCCCCCAAAATGTACAGAATAAAATTCTAAAGCCCCTTTCCCATCTCCCAATAATGGTGGCATAGTGGTAATGTCACTAGACTAGCAATCCAGAGCCCATGCTAATGCCCTGGGGACATGGGTTCGAATCCCACCACGACAGATGATGAAATTTGAATTTGATTAATAAATCTGGAATTAAAAGCTAGTCTGATGGTGACCATGAAATCATTGTGAATTGTTGTTAAAAACCCATCTTGTTCACTAATGTCCTTGAAAGAAGGAAATCTGCTGTCCTTACCTGGTCTGGCAGACATGTGACTCCAGACCCACAGCAATGTGGTTGACTCTTAACTGCCCTCTGAAATGGCCCAGCAAGCCACTCAGTTCAAGGGCAATTAGGGATGGGCAACAAATGTTAGCCTAGCCTACATCTCACAAAAACGAATAAAAAAAAAAATCCAAGAGCATACTTAAGGAAGACCCTAGCCTTGAAACAAAAATATTGGGCAGTATCTTCTCCTCTTAGATTCTCAGGCAGTGAGACCGTATGTGGGTCCCAATCCCAATGGTGGCCAAGTCCCGCCTGCCTATGTGATCTTCTCGGCAGCAGCCAATTAACAAGCTGCCTCCAGGAGCCCCATCTAATGAGGAATGGCAGGACCGCTGTGCAGGTGGAAGGGCCAATCAGAACATCCAAGGTTGTGGGCAGCTGACAGCCCCTTGGGAAAGGTGGGTGCAACTGATGTAGGTGGGAGGCTGCGAGGGTACCTCAAGATGGAGGCACACTCTGAAGATTTCTTAAGTTGTTAAAAGTAAGTGTAGCCACAGCTGCCAGTCCAACAGTGTGAAGGGAATCCCCTTCACAGAATGGCCTGTGGCCGCAGCTGTGGCACCCTGGCACCCACAGCCCTGGGATGGGGGAGGTGGGGTGAGAATTAAAGGAGGCCTCGCTGGCACCCTGACCTGCCCCTTGGAGGCTTCGACCTTAGCGGGGGGGTGGGGGGGGGGGGTGGTAGTGGGTGGTGGGGTGCGTGTCCCCTGTCGTGAAGCTCCCGGCAGCGTCACCAATTTGTCCCTAAATTTTTTGATAAGCTACCTAATGCTGCCGGGCGGGTAGCTGGTGCAGGACAGACCCCACCTCTGGCAAGATTGATCGGAGGTGATAATGCACCAGGGAGCCACCCGGATGTGAGATTTCCTAATTTTGCTCCTAGTCCTGCCTCCGAACCTGTCTTTGGGAAGATTCCACCCATTGCATCTAAAATGACCAGCTAAATTTTGTTTTAAATAAATCTTAAAATGAAGCTGAGCTCATTTGAAAAAATTAATTCTTGGGATTTGTGTGTGCCATTGCCAAGGCCTCCCATTCATAGTTAGCCTGAAAAGGTGGTGTTGTGCTTTTAGAGTCATAGAGAGATACAGCACTGAAACAGGCCCTTCAGCCCACCAAGTCTGTGCCAACCAACAACCACCCATTTATACTAATCCTACATTTAATCCCATATTCCCTACCACATCCCCACCTTCCCTCAATTCTCCTACCACCTACCTACACTAGGGGCAATTTACAATGGCCAATTTACCTGCAAGTCTTTGGCTGTGGGAGGAAACTGGAGCACCCAGCAGAAACCCACACAGTCACAGGGAGAACTTGCAAACTCTGCACAGGCAGTACCCAGAACCAAACCCGGGTTGCTGGAGCTGTGAGGCTGCAGTGCTAACCACTGCACCACTGTGCCACCCATTTGCTCCACTAAATGACTTGCTAGGCCACTTTAGGGCGCAGTTAAGAGCCAACTGTTTTGGTGTGAGAGCATGTTGGCTAGACCAGCTAAGTACAGAATGTTTCTTTCCCTAAAGGACTTGAGTGAATCTGCTGGATTATTACAACAATCTTCATGGTCTTTTTTTTGTTACCAGCGTTTTGAAGGGAAATGTAATAATTAATCCCTAAAGCTGGACCTCAGCCAGGCTATTGTTTCAGATAGTATACACAGTGTTACGACCGGGTGAGAAAGGTGTCTAGGGGTCTCTTTCAGCCGTCACCTGGTCTTATTGTAACGTGATTTAATTTTTAAACACACCGTGTTTTGAGCTCCCCCTTGGTGAATCCTTGTTCACCACTTTCCAATTATAAGGCAAAGAAATGAGCACAAACAGGCCTTCTTAGGTTTAAAGAAGAAAAGTGAAATTTATTAAAACTTAAACTCTAATTCGGTTAATGCCTGCGGATACATGCCGCACCCCACACTAACATGCATACGTGATACACACATGCAAATAGAGACAGAAAAGAGCAGAAGAAAAATAGTGGAGAAGTTTGAGGCAATTTCTGAAGATGAGTTTTTGTTACTGTACTTCGAGCTCGCTGTAGTCCTTGCTTGTAGGTAGATCTTGCTTTTCGTTGAGGCCCAGTATTCTTCGTAAACCTTGTTCACTGTAGGAGACTTTTCCCTCTCGGGGTTCATATGTCTTCAATGGTTTCCAAAGTTGGTGAGAATGAGATGAGAGCAGACAGGAGAGATGTCTTTTCCAGTCCAGGAGAAAACAGTTTTCTGAGTTTTAAAACTCTGTGGCATGTTCAAATTCAAAAAAACTCCAACATCCAGTTCGTCATGTGACTAAACTGGTCTGACCACGTCTGTTTGTGTATTCGGCCATCTTAGCAGTTAACCTGGAATGCTAGCCTCTCCACCTCTCCACCTTAAACGTCTGGTAATCAAGAGTCCATTGTGGATTAAATTGGAGCAGGGAGTGGCCCCTTTGTCCTTTCCAAGTACTGTCCGTTACTATGCAAATGTCTTTCCAGTCAAGGGTCTGGTGGTTTTTTCTTTAAACCAAGTTCTTTCTTTACTGCAGTAACAGTTTGAAAATCAGTGTTCATGTGACGAAATATATGTGCCTCATTCTTGGCAGGTGGGGACTGCATGACAACAGGCGTAGTGTTTTCTCCTAGGGAGGGAAAGTAAATCAGAAAACAAGTTTCCTGTCTCATATAGTCATAGAATTATGTGTATTATAAGGGAAGAAATAAAACTGTTTAGAATAATGGATAAAATGATGTATTTAAAACAAATATAACCAAGATTACTTGACCTGGAGTTTCAAACAAAAAAACCTTTAAGAAAATATTTATCCTGTTAAATTTCATAATCCAATACTTTGCATGTTCAATAAATGTCAGAGATGATTTAGGTCAAAGAACAGGCTGATGTTGAAATCTGATTCTAAGAAGTAGTAAATCATTGATCTGACAAATTTTTCCCTAATTTAATTGCATGGCAGCCATTCATCTTGAAAGGCAATGGTGAAAGTGCCAAAGCAGTTCAGTTACTTTGCTGTGCTGCAACATTGTGAATGGCTGAAGAGTCCTATTCCATGTCACAGAAGGTGCAGGCATAAGTCATGATGAGGAAGCTCATACAATGTTAACATTTGGAACCAGATGCAAGTTTCTCTTCTTTCCTCTCTCTTCGCCTCCCGTTTTCTATCTCTGCTTTCTTAATACAATGCAATTCTCCAGTGCAGCCTGTTATTAGCCACATCTTCCGAGCATGCAGTATAGATGTTAAAGATTTTCAAGTATGTCTTACATCCCTGAGTTTAGTTCGGTTCAGTAGCCTGCAAGTTCTTAATACAAAAGATCATTTGGAAGGTGCCAATCTTCCATCTGATATAGGTGACAAGGCTACTGGGGACATCTTATGTTTGAGAAGTGTTATTAGATATGGCAACTTAGCTTCCTCAAGTACTTTGGTGTCAGGGACTTTACCTTCCTAAGTGATATCTAGAATATGGCGATAACAGCAGAGATGGAAAGAGTTAAGCCGTCTCTCATGCTGCTGTAGGTGGGCAGGTCATGCTGACATGCAACATTGTACTCAGGCCATGGACTGGATTTTATTCACCCGCCGCCCCTGTTGCACGCGGCGGCTCATTTAAATACACTGGTCTGCCTGCCCCCCCTGCTCCCCCTCCCCCGACGCTGGAAATGGTGTTAGCTGCCATTTTTAAATGACCCCTGCTGGGTCGTTTAAATTTATAAAGACATACCCACGCAATGTACCAATTAAGAATCTATCGCCCTTTTCCCAACCCTTCAAGAACAATAACAAATAAATTCAGTATTTGTCCTCTCCCCCCACCCCCCCCTCCACAGCACCGGCACAGTGGCGCAGTGGTTAGCACCGCAGCCTCACGGCTCCAGTGACCAGGGTTCAGTTCTGGGTACTGCCTGTGTGGAGTTTGCAAGTTTTCCCTGTGTTTCCATGGGTTTCCTCCGGGTGCTCTGGTTTCCTCCCACATGCCAAAGACTTGCGGGTTGATAGGTAAATTGGCCATTGTAAAAATTACCCCTAGTGTAGGCAGGTGGTAGGAGAATTGAGGACAGGTGGGGATGTGAGAGGAAAAATGGGATTAATGTAGGATTGGTATAAATGGGTGGTTGATGGTTGGTGTTGGGCTGAAGGGCCTGTTTCAGTGCTGTATCTCTCTGTGATTCTATGAGCTACCTTCCATACTTGACCTTCCCCCTCCCCCCCCCAAACTGAACAAAGTGCAGAGGTAATCTCTTCCCACCATCCTCTACACTTGTGATGTAAATTTGACCCCATTCCGCCTACCACCCTGCACTGAAAATTATACGTTCCCCACCATAGTGGCACCTGCTTCCCTGGATAGAGAGGTGAAGGTGTGTGAGTGTTGGCCACCACTCAGAAGATCACAGGCCAAAGGTAAGATTGCTGTGTATTGGATTTAAACTTATGCATTGCCCTTATTTAAATATGATAAATATGTTAATGATCTACAACCCCCCTCCCCACCCCCACCGCACCATGGAGCCTGATATCAGGAGCTTTGCAAAATCCTAGCCCATATGTTTGGTCGATTCATATCCTGGTGTTCGTGTTAGTTTCCTATTATCCCACATATGCTCAGTCAATTGGCTGAATGTTGTTGGTGCCTTTTCTAATTTGAGAAGTTAGCTTGTCATCTAGACAGAAGTTATTCAATGCAGTTGATTTCAGGTAGCAGAACCCTAACAGCACTGTGGGAGTACCTACCCAACATGGACTGCAGCAGTTCAAGAAGGCAGCTCACCACCATCTTCTCAAGGGCAAGTAGGGATGGGCAATAAGTGCTGGCCTGGCCAGCAACGTCCACATCCCATGAATGAAACAAAAAAAACTTATGTTGAACTTCTAACATGGTTTTAGCTATTGAAATTCTGGGGAGGTGAAACATAGCTTCTTAAGATTTGCAGTAAATTGAAGACACTTGGTGTTTTGTGTTTCTCGTATTATCACATGAGCAACAACTTTGTTTGCTATGAAGCAATTTCCTTTGTGGAAGCTTTATTTTGCAGCATACAAGTGCATGATCTGTGTTACAAATTGCAGTGAAAACTGAGGGGATGAAGGCAGATTCTTTCCACATTGGTGCTAGTGTCCAGATCTGGGGTGTATTCATAAAACTTTCTGGCAGTGATGGCCTTCTAAGTATTTGTTGGTAATGCACAGACTTCAGTGGATTCAGAGCTCCATTAATCCTTGCCCATTGTTATTTGTTTTCCCTGTTCCATGGCAGCCAATGTAAAGTGGCCATATAACTCAATTATGCGTCATATCTAGCGTTGGCATTCTATCGCGTGGTAGCTACAGCTGCTCACCTGGTGGTAGCTTGCTGATAACACTGTCAATTTGCTGATTTAACAAATTCTCGTTTCTTCGAGTCATAATGTTAGGCAAGGACCATGCCAACAGTTCTTGAATTAATGAAAAAAGCACAGGTGGGTTTCATCAATGTTTACATATCTCTGAACATATGAAAGGAAAGATGGGAAAGATGATCAGTGCTTACCCTATCCATTAGACAGGCAATCTTGTGCACCATTCTCCTCAGTTGTAAACAGTATACATGTAGAAGTTGACCCCATGTTTCCAGATTATATTGGAAAGAGGTAGCAGAAAAATGGTAAAGAAGTAGAGAACAAGGATGGACTCCAGGTGCACCTGAATTGCAGGCAAAAGAGGAGGTGCCATTTGATGCAATGCGATATCTCTTTATTGTCACATGCATGATAGGGACCAGCAGAGAACGGTACCACAGAAATAAACTGTAGAGGAAAGCTGTTGGCAGAGAATTAAGTGGATAATGATTTCAAAAGCAGCAAAGAGGCAGAAGAAAATGAGGAAACACAGTGAGCCATGGTCCCAGTTACAGGGAATGTCATTTGTGACTTTGACCAGTGCAATGTTATTGCTGTGAATAGGGTGACAGCTGGATTGTAGAATCTTGCACAAGAAGTGGGAGTGTAGTTCTGAGACAATAACTTATTCAAGGACTTTGGAAAGTAAAAGGTTTGAGGGAGAGTTGTGAGAATGAAGGACTTGATGCTGTTTTGTTTACAGGAAGAAGTGATAGTGCAATTATGGAGTAGATACTAATTCGGAGAACATAGGCAGGTGTAATTTTGGTAAGCGCAGGACTGAGGAAATAGAGTTAGGGTAAGAAGCTGGGCAGACAATCAGGTGGTGCTTCGTGGACAGGGTGTGTGTTGAGGGGGCGATAGGAGAGAAACTCATTTCATACTGCACATGTAAGCATATCAATAGTATGAAGAGGATATCTAAAACAGTCCAATTATTTTTGTGATTCATATGCTTTTCATCTCTGGGGTCTTTGAATGTTAGCCTTGAATGTAGTTGACTGTTCACTTGTTAGTGCCGTGTGTTCGGACAGTGCCAACCTATTTTTCAGCAAAAAGGCTAAAAACTGCTTTGAGAGGGTAATAATGGTATAGAGGGAGTTATCGTGTTAGTGCAGCTGATGGTGTGAAAAGTGATATGGAAGTTTTTCTTAACATCGTCATAATTAATTTTGAAAAATGTGTCTAGCTTTTCATGCTCTTGTCAGTGAGCGTTTGTTGTGCAAAGCTGGGTAAACAAAGACAGGTTTATCAAAAACATTAATGCTATTGTTCTAATTGTTAAGCATTGTTTTAAATAATCAAATATACCATTTATTTCAGTGATAATACATCTAATGGGGAGAATTTTAACTGCAATAAGTGAGCAGGTTTGCCAGCAGATGGGTGAGTGGTTACAAGGGCTGAAAGTGCCGGCCCATTGGGAAGCTGAAAAGCTTCACCTTGAGCCTGAGCGCAATTTGCAGCACGTGTGAAGCCTCCATTGGACAAGCAGACTGGCAATTATAATATGTAAGAGTTGTTTTAACTCAGAAGTTGAGCTTTAACGGTGGTGCATGGGTTTCCTGGGCTTTGTGGATCTCTCCAGGAAAATCAAGTCGAGAGGACAGCAGGATTTGAAGGTGCTGAACAAGTGACAGGCAAGAAATCCTTGAAATACGAAGACCTCACACCTGATTCCTTGCCTCAGTGAAAGGCCTTTGCTCACAGAGCTTCTTCTGAGAGTGTCCTTTTACAGCTTTGGAGGTGATTTCCAATACTTTGGAGGTCACTTCTATTACTTATGATTTAGATAAGGAAACTAAATGTAATCTCTCCAAATTTGCAGATGACACAAAACTGGGTGGGAGGGTGAGTTGTAAGGAGGATGCAGAGAGGCTTCAGGGTGATATGGACAAGTTGAGTGAGTGGGCTAATGCATGGCAGATGCAGTATAATGTGGATAAATGTGAGGTTATCCACTTTGGTAGCAAAAACAGGAAGGCAGATTATTTATCTGAACAGCTATAAACTGAGAGAGGGGAATATGCAGCGAGACCTGGGTGTTCTTGTACACCAGTCGCTGAAGGTAATCATGCAGGTGCAATAGGCAGTAAAAAAGGCAAATGGTGTGTTGGCCTTCATAGCGAGAGGATTCGAGTACAGGAGCAGGGATGTCTTTTTGCAATTATACAGGGCCTTGGTGAGGCCACACCTGGAATATTGTGTGCAGTTTTGGTCTCCTTATCTGAGGAAGGATGTTCTTGCTATCGAGGGAGTGCAGCAAAGGTTTACCAGACTGATTCCTGGGATGGCGGGACTGACGTATGAGGAGAGATTGGGTCGGTTAGGATTATATTTGCTGGAGTTCAGAAGAGTGAGAGGGGATCTCATAGAAACCTCTAAAATTTTAAAAGTACTTGACAGGGTAGATGCAGGAAGGATGTTCCCGATGGTGGGTGAGTCCAGAACCAGGGGTCATAGTCTAAGGTTACGAGGTAAACCTTTCAGGACTGAGATGAGGAGAAATTTCTTCACCCAGAGAGTGGTGAGCCTGTGGAATTCGCTACCACAGAAAGCAGTTGAGGACAAAACATTGTATGTTTTCACGAAGGAGTTAGATATAGCTCTTGGGTCTAAAAGGATCAAAGGGTCTGGGGCGAAAGCGGGAACAGCTTACTGAGTTGGATGATCAGCCATGATCATAATGAATGGTGGAGCAGGCTCGAAGGGCCGAATGGCCTATTCCTGCTCCTATTTTCTATGTTTCTATGTTACTTTGAAGTTTATTGCTTCCCAATTGTCAACCTTCAGTTTAGCATGATCGCCCTTACACAGCTTTGCCTTGGACCTGAGATGAGCAGCACGAGCAGGAGCTTCTCCGAAGTGACCTGCTGCACCAGGGGATAGAATTTCAGCTTGCAGGCATGACATGACATGACCGAGCAGCAGTGCCTTGGGAGGCTCAGAGTTTCATGTCAGTTGTTCACTGATATTTGCAGCCTCCTGAAAGAAGCCCTCCTGCCAAGAAGTGCAGCTGGGTCAAAGTCACCACAGCCCTTGATTTCTTCATCTTTGGCTCCTTCCAAGGATCTGTGAGTGATATGTGCAGAATCTCACAATCTGCTGCCGACAAGTGCATCATATAGGTGATGGTGCCATGTTTTCCAGGGCCAGTACTTCTGTACACTTTTCAACTAATGAGGTTGGTCAGAATGAGCGGGCTGTTAGCTTTACCACACTGGCTGGCTTCCCTCAGGTCCAGGGAGTCATTGACTGCACACATGCGCCAGTGAAACCGTCCTGAGATATTCACACCTCGAAGCGGAGTTAGCAGATGGCACCTTGGAGATGAGGAATACCCTCTGAATTTGTGACAGGTAAGTAGCCCAGGCGGTGATGCTGAGGATAGGTACAATAAGAGCCACCTGACTATCAGAGCTGTGATAGAACAAGCAATCAGGATGTTGAGAATGCGCTTTAGGGTGCCTTGACAGATCTGGAGGTGCCCTTCAGTATGCATCAGCTGGGGTATCCAGAATGATAGTAGTCTGCAGCACCTTGCACAACATAGTGCAGCAGCAAGCACTGGAGCTCCAAGAGCAGAAAGGTGCTGAGCACTCTGCCTCTTTGGAGGAGGAGCAGGTGGAGGTGGAGAAGGAGGAACAACAGATGGAGCAGGAGCGTGATGTGGTGAGAGCACTAACAGCCGCACACATATCTGCCTGGGACGGCGTGAGGCAGTGCACCCATCAGGCAACCAAATTCTGAACCGATGTAGCCCTCATAACCCCCAGCGCAAAGCAGTTCCACAATCAACAATTCATCCCTTTCATAGATACCCATTTTCATCTTTAACTCCTGTCATATCATTCTTCACAAGACAGAGGCCATTTGCTAGACACAAGGCCACTTGCCAGGCAGCAGGCAAAAATGGGCAATATGGGAAATGGAGTAAACAAATATATTTTATGGTACAGAAAAATTGCAACAGTGTAACATTGTGTTAAACATCGATGTTTGTACTCTTGTGCAACTACAACTTCTTACTCTTTTTTCGACTACTCCTGCATGGTGCTACCCCTGTGGTTTCCGCAGCAGTAGGGGCAGGCTGCTCATATCCCTGCTCTAGTTGCGCAGATGCTCTTGGCTGACATCCTGCAGAGGCAGACTTGGCCATTGGGACAGGGGGCAGCATGTGAAGCACTGAATGAAGCGGGGTGGGCAAGGGGTCAAAAGCAGAGTCCCCACTTCCATGCTCCCTTTCCCTTATATAGCCCACCCAGACTCCCCTGCTAGCCAAGAGCTAGAGAGCACTTTGCTGCACTTCAATGAGGCGCTAAATGTTCAAGGCTAGGTTTTCATCTTCTTCTTTGGCCTCCTTGTCTCGAGAGACAATGGGTAAGCGCCTGGAGGTGGTCAGTGGTTTGTGGAGCAGCGCCTGGAGTGGCTATAAAGGCCAATTCTGGAGTGACAGACTCTTCCACAGGTGCTGCAGATAAGATTGGTTGTCAGGGCTGTTACACAGTTGGCTCTCTCCTTGCGCTTCGGTCTTTTTTCCTGCCAACTGCTAAGTCTCTTCGACTCGCCACGCTTTAGCCCCGCCTTTATGGTTGCCCGCCAGCTCTAGCGATCGCTGGCAACTGACTCCCACGACTGTGATCAATGTCACAAGACTTCATGGCGCATTTGCAGACGTCTTTAAAGCGGAGCCAAGGAGGCCGGTGGGTCCAGTACCAGTGATGAGCTCGCTGTACAATATGTCCGTGGGGATCCTGCCATCTTCCATGCAGCTCACATGGCCAAGCCATCTCAGGCGCCGCTGGCTTAGTAGGGTTTATATGCTGGGGATGTTGGCTGCTTCGAGGACTTCTGTGTTGGAGATACGGTCCTGCCACCTGATGCCAAGGATTCTCTGGAGGCAGCGAAGATGGAATGAATTGAGACGTCGCTCTTGGCTGACATACGTTGTCCAGGCCTCGCTGCCATAGAGCAAGGTACTGAGGACACAGGCTTGATACACTTGGACTTTTATGTTCTGTGTCAGTGCGCCTTTTTCCCACACTCTCTTGGCCAGTCTGGACATAGCAGAGGAAGCCTTTCCCATGCGCTTGTTTAATTCTGCATCGAGAGACAGGTTACTGGTGATAGTTGAGCCTAGGTAGGTGAACTCTTGAACCACTTCCAGAGTGTGATCGCCGATATTGATAGATGGGGCATTTGTGACGTCCTGTCCCATGATGTTCGTTTTCTTGAGGCTGATGGTTAGGCCAAATTCATTGCAGGCAGCCGCAAACCTGTCAATGAGTCTCTGCAGACATTCTTCAGTGTGAGATGTTTTTTTAGTTTTTTTTAGTTTTAGAGATACAGCACTGAAACAGGCCCTTCGGCCCACCGAGTCTGTGCCGACCATCAACCACCCTTTTGTACTAATCCTACACTAATTCCATATTCCTACCACATCCCCAACTGTCCCTATATTTCCCTACCACCTACCTATAGTAGGGACAATTGCTAATGGCCAATTTACCTGTCAACCTGCAAGTCTTTGGCTTGCAGCATCGTCAGCAAAGAGGAGTTCCCTGATCAGGACTTTTCGTACTTTGGTCTTCGCTTTTAGACGAGCAAGGTTGAACAACCTGCCACCTGATCTTGAGTGGAGGAAAATTCCTTCTTCTGAGGACTTGAATGCATGTGAGAGCAGCAGGGAGAAGAAGATCCCAAACAGTGTAAGTGCAACAACACAGCCCTGTTTCACGCCACTCAGGATTGGAATGGGGTCTGATGAGGCGCCGCTATGCTGAATTGTGCCTTTCATATTGTCATGGAATGAGATGATGATACTTAGTAGCTTTGGTGGGCATCCAATCTTTTCTAGTAGTCTGAAGAGACCACTTCTGCTGACGAGGTCAAAGGCTTTGGTGAGATCAATGAAAGCAACGTAGAGGGGCATCTGTTGTTCACGGCATTTCTCCTGTAGCTGGCCAAGGGAGAACAGCATGTCAATGGTGGATTCCTGCTCGAAAGCCACACTGTGCCTCAGGATAGACACGCTCAGCCAGCTTCTGGAACCTGTTTAAAGTGACACTAGCGAAGACCTTCCCCACTATGCTGAGCAGGGAGATTCCACGGTAGTTGTTGCAGTCACCGCAGTCACCCTTGTTCTTATCGAGGGTGATGATATTGGCATCGCGCATGTCCTGTGGTACTGCTCCCTCATCCCAGCACAGGCAAAGCAGTTCGTGCAGAGCTGAAAGTATAGCAGGCTTGGCACTCTTGATGATTTCAGGGGTAATGCCGTCCTTCCCAGGGGCTTTTCCGCTGGCTAGAGAATCAATGGCATCACTGAGTTCCGATTTTGTTGGCTGTACGTACAGCTCATCCATGACTGGCAGAGACAGGGTTGCATTGAGGGTGGTCTCAGTGACAACATTTTCCCTGGAGGACAGTTCCAGGTAGTGTTCCACCCAGCGGTCCATTTGTTTGCGTTGGTCAGTGATTGTGTCCCCTGATTTAGATTTGAGGGAGGCAATCTTCTTGACGGTTGGCCCAAAAGCTCTCTTAATGCCATCATGCATCCCTCTGATATTTCCTGTGTCAGAGGCCAGCTGGATATGACTGCATAGGTGTTGCCAGTAGTCATTTGCGCAGCGCCTGGCTGTTCTTTGTGCAGTGCTTCTGGCAGCTTTAAGTGCTACGGATGTTAACTCGCTGGGGGCTTTCTTGTTGTTCAGCAGTGCAATGCGCTTAGCGGCTATGACAGGTTCCAGCTCTTCAGTGTGAGATTGAAACCAGTCTGCATTCCGCTTCACACAATTGCCATAGGTGGTCATTGCTGAGTCATAGATGGCGTCTCTGATGTGGGCCCACTTGGTCCCTGCATCCCCTGTGGGAGTGTTTTGGAGGGCTTTTTCAAGTGAATTTAGAAACTTGCGTAACAGCTGTGGATGAGAAATTCTGTTAGTGTTAATGCGCGGGCGGCCATTCTGCTTGGAGTGATGCAGCTTCTTTGGTTTGAGGCTAACCTTGCTGCACACCGGGGAGTGGTTGGTGTCGCAGTCTGCACTGTGGAAGCTGCGTGTGATTTGAACACTGTTTAAAGCGGCTCGCCTTCTAACGATGAGGTCCAGCTGGTGCCAACGACGTGATCTTGGGTGCCTCCAAGAAACCTGGTGACAGGGTTTAGTGTGAAAGAATGACTTGGTGATGCAGAGGTTATGATAGGTACACAACTCAAGCAGTCTCTGTCCATTCTCATTCATCCTTCCAATGCCAAAGCGCCCAAGGCAGAAAGGCCATGAGTCATGGTCAGCCCCAACCCTGGCATCAGTTCTGATACATTGTCCCCCAGAGTTCTAAGCTGCATACTGGGAGGTTTCATAAAGCAGCCAACATGTTTCAATCCGCAGGCAGACTCCAGCCCTGGACTTCAGCTAGGCTCTGAAAATTTCAATTTCAAATGAAAAAGTCCCACTGTTCAGCAATGTTCCCTCTAATTTCTGTTTGCAGTGCGTGGCCGGCTTGTTGTATTACATGGACCCTTTAAGATTGACATGTGGCCACGCATGCACGCATCTTGAAGGGAACATTGCTTGTGCGTGACCTGTGTTATGGTCAAGTGAGGAGGGGTCGAAGGGCTTTCCCTCTTTTCCCTCTCCTGTTTGACCACAACAGGTTTAATTCTTTCTTCAAGTGAATGTACTGGCCAATTCAGTAGGTATTTGATTACTTACTTGCTATGATCGTAACCAAGAACCAATCGGACAGATTTTCTTGCGTTCAACAAAGAAAGAGGTTAACTTTATTGTACCTAAACCGAAAAAATGAAAATAATAAACTACGTGCCAACTTTTACTCACATACACACACACAAACACACACATACACACAGACTAGAGATTTACACACACACAAATAGGTTTCAGAGTGGAGAAAGATAGATTGATTGAATTAGAGTCCATAAAAAAGGGGTATACAGTCTGTGGAGTTTGGTGATTTGGCTGGCTTCTAGCTGAATTCGGTGGTCCTGAGACTTTTCGTTCAAAGAGGTAGATGACTGGTTCAGTGGGTTTCTTGGAAACAGTGATGCAGATGATTTCCTCCAACAGGGTTTCTGATTGTAGCCGGAATATACAAATGGTGGTCAGCCAAGAGACAGGATTTGAAAGCTTCCAAGCTGGAATGGAGAGAGAGAGAGAGAGGGACCACCACTTAGGGTCTGCATATGTCAGAGTCCAGTTGCTTCTCCTTTTTCTGCTGTCGAGAAACACCAGCTTAAAACCACAGATGGAGAGGGGCTTGTCACATGACAGTCACTCGGTGATTCAAACATAGCAGCTTTGTTAGCAGTATTGCTTCTGGCCAAAAGAAAACGAGCAAGCAGTTCCTTTAAACTTCCTGGGTCTTGGTTCTTGCTGGGAAGTGCAGCTATTTTGTCTCCCTCCTCACAGTTGCCCTGCACCCATGGAGTTTAGAGGGAACATTGCTGTCCAGAGCAGACCCCGAATTTGTAACAACCAGTTCCACAATGTCTGTAAAGGGCCACTACCTGCATTAATATGGTGAGATGAAATATGGTGGGAGGAGGATTGTATGTAGCATAAACACTGGCATAGCCCTGTTGAGCTGAATGACCTGTTTTGTGCTGTAAAACTCTGTATGTAATCTCACCTCTGTGCAGTTTTGCTCTCCATGTCCTGAAGGTCCTGATTATCAACAAAGCCATTTCAATTGCTTTCTCATTTCTTCCTCTTGCATAACCCCCGCCTACTACAGACTCCTAACTTTCTTTTCTATCCTTAGAAAAAGAAATCCTCTGTCTACCTCACAAATGACCTCTCTAACTCCCGATCCCGTTTTCTTTGGTTCACCATCCATATCAATGTCACCATCAACCACTCTGCTCAACAACTGCTTTGCCTCAATTCCCTTGACTCTGGCTAATTTCCTACAGGATCCCATCCCACCACGTCATTTCGAACAATATCAATGCATATGGACTCAAGGATATTGATGGCAAACAATAGTATACATAGTTCGTGATCAGCCTGGATGTTCCTCAGATCTTGCTTGACCACTTAATCGGTGCCACTGCTTTGTATCTGTGACCAAATACTCCTAGTACTCCAGGATCATCCCAGTTGACAAAAGCAATTCCAAATTCTTCTCATTACATGCTGCCTTCTTTCATCTCTCTTTTCCACTTCCTTCATTCTCACTCAATACCTAGTATCGAGTTCATAGTATTCATTGTTTCCAAAATGAAATCTATCTCCTTGGCTGCCTCCACCTTCTTCGCTCTTTTTCCATACCATTTTCTCATCCTACCCTATATCTCACCCCCAACACAGCCTGAATATTTACCCCATCTTCCCATTGGTCTTCATCAATCTTATCTGAAGACCACTTCCTGCTTTCTTGACCCCTTTCCAACCCAACTGCTGATCATGGAGCTTCTCTTTATTGGCTGCATGCTTGAATATTAATCAATCTCTCCTTATCCTTCCATTATCCCCCTGCTTTTCAAAATCACAGTCACCATCTAACTTCTTAAAAGCTCATCCATGGCTCTCCATTTTCTCAAACTATCATCTTATCTTTAACTTGCCCTTTCTTGTCCAGTTACTTCAGCGTGACATTACTGCCCAAATGTGCATTCACCTCTCTCATTATTCGCTGTTTGAGTCTCTCCCAACAATTTTACAAGCCACTGACAGCAACAGGACCATCTTGGTCAAAGTCACCAATTATGTCCTGTTTGACTGACTCTTTGGGCTGAATTTTCACCATGGAGGCAGGAAACAGGAATTAGGCTTGTTTTCAGTTCAAAAACCTGCCTCTGGCATGGGGGGGTGGGGTGGTGATGGTGGTCGGTGTGGAACATTTAAGGAAGATTTTTGTGTGGGGAAGCCCTTAATTTAAATGAAGACAGGTTTCATGTCCACTTAGAGCCATTGGGGGCGGGAACGGAGGAGGGTCAGATGAAGTGTGGTACTCATTTCGACTCCCACTGCAGCCATCACTGAGGCTGCTGGTTGCCCTGAGGAAGAGTTCTACATTTGTGCCAAAACCTTCCACTGCACTAGAGGGAAGTGAGATGTAACAGGGGAGCCGGCGACCTAGCACCAGGGCAGGGCAGTCCCACGCTTCATCGATGCCGATTTGGAGCTAATGCTGGAGGCCGTGAGGGAGAGGAGGGAGGTCCTCTTCCCCAAAGGTGGCAGGAGGAGACCATCTCATCATGCAGCATGGGCACCTTTCTGTTCAGCGTCATCTCCCTCCACCTCTCTTTTCCTCTCTCACCTCCTGTTCCTGCTCCTCCCCCAGTGAGCTGTCTCCTTCCAGAGCCTCATCATCCTCAAGGTCCATATCTCCCTGGAGAGCCATGTAATGGAGAGTGCAGCAGACCACCAAAATGACCGAGACCCATGCAGGAGGGTATTGGAGGGCACACCCGACCAATCCAGGCACTGAAATCACATCTTTGGAAGCCCATTGGCCTGCTCAATAGTTGTCCTCCTGAGCAGATGACATTGGTTGTATTGCCTCTGTGGTTCTTTACCCACCTCCCTTCAGCAGATCTGTTTCCCATGTGCCCCTTTAAAAATTTCAATTATAAACCTTGGCAAGCTTTTAATGTGCTTTTAAACTGCTTTAATTGGCCTTAGTTGGGAGGAGAGCAGGATTCCTGTTGCTCTCCCTCGCCCTGGTGATTATTGTCGGTGCTGGGAATGGCATGTTGAAACTGACACGACAGCTGATGCATTATTTTCAGAGCCCCCCGCTTCCATTCCCTACATCAGGGGGACCTGAAAATTCAGCCCATTGTCCTTCAAATTATCCACCTCTTTTGATACTGTTAACCATTTCTTTCTTCTTCTTAGTTGTCTTCTTTCTCCCTTCCACAGTTCATCTGCATGGCACAGTTTTTTATTTTACCAGTACAACCTGTTCCAAGGCAGTATTTGTATCTTCTACAAATGTTCTTATTCCTGTGCCTACATAATCGCAATCAGTATGTCCTAAGTATCCATCTTCAATCATGTTCCAGTCATTATTTACATGTGATCCTTCAGTGCTATAATTTACATGCATAAGTCAGTTTCAGAATTTACACTGACAACATCCAAGTCTACCTGTCCTCCACCTTCAACCACAAGGTGGCTGTTTTGCAATTGTCTGTTTACATAAAATCCTGGATAAGTTGAAATTTCTTTTAGCTCAGTGGTAAGAAAACCAAAGCTACACTTTTGGGCTTTCATCACGACAGCTGTAACTGCTGGGGTTGCTTCCACAGGCTGAATTCTGAATAGTTTAGTATGATACAATAAATGCATTTACTCACTAAGTCATCAAGGATTCATTTTGGATTTTTATTGTGATTCTTATTGAAAGAGATTTTATTTGTCACTATTAACACACTGTTTTCCTGATTCGGTTTCAGTGCAGTGCTTTGAGACTTTTTCCATATCAAAGGTGCTGTATGAATGTAAGTTTAGTTTCTGTGATCACAAACACAGCTGTGTAAACAAGTAATAATCAAATGACCCGAAGAAACACCCTTTCCACAAATTGTGTTTCCCATTCCATGGCATATAAATGTCTTCCTGCAATATAAAAATCAATTTATGTGTGATATATTCCTGTGTCCTAGGCCCTACCATCTTCAGCTGCTTCATCAATGGCCTTCCTTCAATCATAAGGTCAGAAGTAGGGATGTTCGCTGATGATGCACAATGTTCAGCACCATTCGCGACTCCTCAGATACTGAAGCAGTCCATGTAGAAATGCAGCAAGACTTGGACAATATCCAGGCTTGGGCTGATAAGTGGCAAGTAACATTTGCACCACACAAGTGACAGGCAATGACCATCTCAAACAAGAGAGAATCTAATCATCGCTCCTTGACATTCAACAGCATTACGATCGCTGAATCCCCCACTATCAACATCTTGGGGGTTACCATTGACCAGAAACTGAACTGGAGTAGCCATATAAATACCATGGCTACAAGAGCTAGGAATCCTGCAGTGAGTAACTCACTTCCTGTCTCTCCATTGCCTGTCAACCGTCTACAAGGCACAAGTCAGGAGTGTGATGGAATACTTTCCACTTGCCTGAATGGATGCGGCTCCAACAACACTCAAGAAGCTCGACACCATCTAGGACAAAGCAGCCTTCTTGATTGGCAGCCCATCCACAAACATTCACTCCCTCCACCACTGACACACAGTGGCAGCAATGTGTACCATCTACGAGATGCACTGCAGCAATGTGCCAAGGCTCCTTCGACAGCAACTTCCAAACCTGCGACCTCTACCACCTAAAAGGACAAGGGCAGCAGATGCATGGGAACACCACCACCTGCAAGTTCCCCTCCAAACCACACACTTTCCTGACTTGGAACTATATTGCCATTCCTTCACTGTCGCTGGGTCAATATCCTGGAACTCCGTCCCTAACAGAACTGTGGGTGTACCTACCCCACATGGACTGCAGTGGTTCAAGAAGGCAGCTCACCACCACCTTCTCAAGGGCAATTAGGGATGGGCAATAAATGCTGGACCAACCTGCGACGCCCATATCCCCCCCACCACATATAAAATTTTTAAGGGGCTTGACAGGGAAGCTGCTGGGAGGATGCTTCCACTGACTGGGGACTCCAGATTAGATTAGATTAGATTAGATTAGAGATACAGCACTGAAACAGGCCCTTCGGCCCACCGAGTCTGTGCCGAACATCAACCACCCATTTATACTAATCCTACACTAATTCCATATTCTTACCAAACATCCCCACCTGTCCCTATATTTCCCTACCACCTACCTATACTCGTGACAATTTATAATGGCCAATTTACCTATCAACCTGCAAGTCTTTTGGCTTGTGGGAGGAAACCGGAGCACCCGGAGAAAACCCACGCAGACACAGGGAGAACTTGCAAACTCCACACAGGCAGTACCCGGAATCGAACCCGGGTCCCTGGAGCTGTGAGGCTGCAGTGCTAACCACTGCGCCACTGTGCCGCCCGATCTAGGGGTTACAGTCTCAAAATAAGAAGTTGACCATTTAAGACTGAGATGAGGAGAAATTTCTTCACTCAAAGGCTTGAGGGAGTTCTCATTTGCAGCCGGATCTTCTCTTGATATTTACTGATGAGGGAGGGAGAAAGAGAGAGAGACCTGCTTTGTTGATGGCTTTTCAGTTCCATGTCTACTTTCTGTGTGAAAAATATTACAATCTCCCCAGAGCTGTGCAGGCAGTCACATGACACTATCAAGCCCCTTTGATCTTTTAATGAGGTTTTTCTGGAATCTTCTCTGAGATTCAAGGTGCTACACCTCAAGATGTCCGGTCACACTTGGAGGGGGTTGGCTCTTTCAACGTCAATGGGTGTAGATGGCCCTGATGACTGTGTTGATAAGGCCATTCTAAATAATTTGATCACCTAGAGCACCCTATTGTTCTGGCCAGGTTGAATGAGACTTGTCGTCTCCAGTTTAATCTTTTGGTGTTTCAGATGTAAATTGCAGTGGCCATCTTGGTTGCCAGTTTACTTTTAAAAAAGGTTACTTGTAAGATTTTCCAGCAAAAATCTAATGTAAGGTTCCAACCGATGAAATTAATATTTCCCCTTTAGCATGCAGGATTTTCATGACAGTAATGCATTTTAAATATATATGCTAAATGCCCTAGTCGAAGGAATTCATCGTAACTCTTGATGAAATTTGCTTCCACAGATTCTCATATATCTTTTAGCCCTCAATAAGATTGCTGCGTGCTAATTACCCCCATTTATCTGTCACTATTAAGTAGAAATGTAACTTACTAAAACTTTTAAATTTTTAAATTAGAATCTGCAATGAACTGAATAAGACAAAAAAGAAGATAAAGAAAATGAAAGATTTGCACTTATATAGTGCCTTTCATAACCTCGGACATCCCAAACCCCATTACAGCAGTGAAGTACTTTTGAAGTGTAGTCACTGTTGTAATGTAGGAGACTTGGCAGCCAATTTTGCACACAGCAAGATCCCACAAACAGTAATGTGATAATGACCAGATAATTTTCAGATTGATTGAGGGTTAAACATTGGCCAAGATTGTTACGACCAGGTGAGAAAGGGACTAGGGGTTCCCTCTCAGCCTTTGCCTGATTTAACCGTAACAGGGTTTAATTTTAAAAACACTGTGTTTTAGCTCCCACTCAGTGAATCCTTGTTCACCGCTTTCCAATTGTACGGCAATCAGACAGGTTTCCTTAGATTTAAACAAGAAAGGTGGAAGTTTATTAATCTTAAACTCTAATCTGGTTAATGACTACGAATAGGTGATGTGACCACGCTAGCATGCATACGCAATAAACATACACGCAGATAGGGACAGAAAAAGTAGAAAAGAATAAAGGGGAAAAGTTTGAGGTAATATCAGGATTATAATTGCAGTCTTTTAAGTTCACTGTGGAGTCTTTGGTTGCCAGTAAATCCTGCTGTTCATTGGGGCTCAGCTCGTGCTTCAACTTGTTTCACTGTTGGAGTCTTTTCTCTCTTGAGGTTTGCGTGTCTTCCATGGGTCCGGTGGACTTGGGAGAAAGCAAGACAGAGACAGCCAGGAGAGAGGCTTCCTTGTTCCAGCTTCAGTTGCAAACTGCCTTCTCTTCTTTTCTGTGTGGCACAATTTAAAACTCCAAGTTGGCCAGCAGGTTAGTCATGCCAACTGGCTTAACCACTTCTGCATTTGTGGATTTCAAAGCTCTCGGTCGGGGGGGGGCGGTGGGGGGGAAGGGGATGTAGTGCTTTCTCTTACCGACAAGATGTGGATCACCATTGCCCAGACCAATCTCTGTTAATAGAATCAGTGAGGAATTCTTTTGTCTCTCTGAGCACTGTCTCTTAGTATGCAAATGTTCTTCCAGCCAAGTGTCTGGTGATCTTCAAAGAAAGTAAGGAGGCATGGGATACAGGGAAAGTTGGCTGTCTGGATACAGAATTGGCTGGCCCATAGAAGACAGAGGGTGGTAGTAGATGGAAAGTATTCAGCCTGGAGCTCGGTGACCAGTGGTGTTCTGCAAGGATCTGTTCTGGGACCTCTGCTCTTTGTGATTTTTATAAATGACTTGAATGAGGAAGTGGAAGGCTGGGTTAGTAAGTTTGCCGATGACACGAAGGTTTCTGGAGTTGTGGATAGTGTGGAAGGCTGTCGTAGGTTGCAAAGGGACATTGACAGAATGCAGAGCTGGGCTGAGAAGTGGCAGATGGAGTTCAACCTGGAAAAGTGTGAAGTGATTCATTTTGGAAGGTCGAATTTGAATGCGAAATACAGGCTTAAAGACAGGATTCTTGGTAGTGTGGAGGAACAGAGGGATCTTGGGGTCCATGTCCATAGATCGCTCAAAGTTGCCACCCAAGTTGATAGGGTTGTTAAGAAGGCGTATGGTGTGTTGGCTTTCATTAACAGGGGGATTGAGTTTAAGAGCTGCGAGGTTATGCTGCAGCTCTATAAAGCCCTGGTTAGACCACACTTGGAATATTGTGTTCAGTTCTGGTCGCCTCATTATAGGAAGGATGTGGAAGCTTTCGAGAGGGTGCAGAGGAGATTTACCAGGATGCTGCCTGGACTGGAGGGCATGTTTTAGGAAGAAAGGTTGAGGGAGCTAGGGCTTTTCTCATTGGAGCGAAGAAGGATGAGAGGTGACTTGATAGAGGGGTACAAGATGATGAGAGGCATAGATAGAGTGGATAGCCAGAGACTTTTTCCCAGGGTGGAAAGGGCTCTCACCAGAGGGCATAATTTTAAGGTGATTGGAGGAAGGTTTCGGGGAGATGTCAGAGGTAGGTTCTTTACACAGAGAGTGGTGGGTGTGTGGAATGCACTGCCAGCGGTGGTAGTCGAAGCAGATACATTAGGGACATTTAAGCGACTCTTGGATAGGTACATGGATGATAGTAGTATGAAGGGTATGTAGGTAGTTTGATCCTAGAGTAGGTTAAAGGTTCGGCACAACATCGTGGGCCGAAGGGCCTGTACTGTGCTGTACTGTTCTATGTTCTAAGTCATCTCTTCACTCCAGCAACAGTTTAAAAAATCAATGTTCATATGATGGAATTAATATGCCTCATTCTTGGCAGGTGGGGGTCTGCATGACAAGATACTAAGGAGACCACCACTGCTCTTCATTGGAATAGTGCCATGAGATCAACTGAGTAGACAGATGGGGCTTTAGTTTAACCTCTCATCTGAAAGGTGGCACCTTCAACAATGCAGCACTCCCTCAGTATTACAATGAAGTGTTAGCTTAGATTTTGCGCTCAGGTTTCTGAAGGTGGATTTGACCCCATAACCTTATGACTCAGAGGCAAGGGTGCTCCCAATAAACCATGGCTAACACTTCGAAAAGTACAGTTTACCTCATTACAATATTAAAAATGTTCTTGATTCAAGGACCCCAACAAAAGTTGGTACAATAATAGATAAAATTGCTGGCATGTTACATTGTTGTTTATAAGGGATTCTGGCACAAAAATGGAAAATGTTTTGCATTTCTACAGGGCCTTTCATGTCTTCAGGGTGTTGTAAAGCACATAGTGGTCAATTGGTTGCTTTCGAACTGCGGTCACTGTTCTGTCGGCATACGTTTTGCACAAAGTAAGATCCCATAAATTGAAAATGAAAACAGAAAATACTGGAAATACTCAGCACGTCCGGCAGCGCCTGTAGAGAGAGAAACAATGCCAATGTTTCAGGTCGATAACCTTTCATCAGAAATCCCAGAAATAGCAATGATGTAAATAAACAGTTAATCTGCCTTTTTTCTGCTGGTGTTGGTTTGGGGATAAATTTGATCAGGTTCTGGGAGAATATACTTTAACTGGGGGATAGGAAAAGGCAGACACTGGGGGACTGAAAGGAGGCAAAGCTGCCATCAGATGTATATACATAAATGCTAGAAGCATTAGATATAATATACGAGAACTGGAGGCTGTTGTGGAGGTAGGGAACTACACAGTAGTGAAAATATCAGAAACATGACAGAATACTGCAGATAGACATTAATGTAATATTCAGGAGTATATAATGTTCCGAAGAGACAGAATGGGCCGGATCTTTTTCTCATCCAGATGGCGGGTTTCATGGCAGGTTGTGGGAGGGAGCCAGAGAATCGGGCCAGTATTGCCTGCCACGGAATCTGATGCCGGGATTCCCAGGACCAGTTCTCCCTGGGGCGGGATAGACTGATGATGGCCTTCCCACCCAGAGGCCAATTGAGTGGCCTATTAACGGCCATTTAAATTCCTCTTCCTGCTGCTGTTGGGATCCACCAGTGGCGGGAGGGCCTCTTCTGCATGGGGAGGACGCTTTGGAAAACAAGGCGCCCTTCCTGCAGGTTTGTGGGGGGTGGGAGCCCCCTCCATGCGTAATTTATGGCCCAAGGTGGGCCCGCACTGGGAACAACTGTACTCCCCCGAGACACCCCTCCCCTGGACCAAATGCCCACTCCCCCCCACCCCTACCCCTTGCCAGGGCCTTCGGACTGGCCCCAGTGACCCCGCCTCACCTACCTCTTTTCTGGGGTTCCAACACTGGGCCTGGGTCCGAGGCTTCTGCAGTACAGGCAGTGGCCACCGCTCCTGGTGACGCTGCCGATACTGCTGAGCTGCTGGCCCTCTGATTGGCCAGAAGCTATTGGAGGCGGGATCGCTGTCCTGATAAAGTCTTTAAAGGGACGGGGATCACATCTCCTTAAACTTTGACGCCAAAAGACCTGAGGATCCCTCTGGGGTCTGAAAAAATGCAGAGGCAGGGATCCCCCCGACTTTTCGGCCTGGTGCCAGGAGCCTTGCCTCCTGCACAAAATCCAGTCCAATGGATGAAAAAGTAGGTGAGTTAATTTGTTCAACTAGTTCTGCAAAGAGAGGAAGGATGTGTAAGAACTAGAAAACTATTCTCTTGACTGTTTAGAATAAGAGATGCTTAGCGAAATACATGGCTGCTTAATGACCCAATACATCAAAGGTCCAGCAAGGGGCACATTTGTAAATGAAGCAGACAGTGTTTAGGAAGTGGAAGTTGTACCATTCCTGGGAGACAGCAACCACCAAATGATCAACTTTAGCATGATGTGGGAGTCAGAAATACTGAAGACCAGGAGTTAAATATATAACTTTGAAACAGCGAATACATTGAAATGAGATAACAACTAAAGCCGATAAGTTGGAGGAGTTTGTTCAACAACACTTCAACAGTGGAACCATGGAATATCTTCAGAAGAATCGGGTTAGAGTTTCCACTTCTGGCGCAATCGGCAATTCCAGTGGAAATTGGGCCCATAATTGCACCTGTTTCGAACAGTGTGGATTTGCCCTCCCCTTCCAAATTTCTGCTTAAATTAATTTGCATATTGCCAAACACAAAATCTGCCATGAGCCAGAGCATTGAGCAGCTAATTTGAAAAAAAGTTGCTTTAAAATATTTAAGAGGGGTAACTTGGTAAAATTTGATTAATATAGCTGAAAATGGGTTTATCATAAAACATAAGCATTTTAAATCAACTGGTGTCAATCCAACTGATTTTAAATGACAGAAAATGACTTTTAAAAGTTTTTCTATTTAGATTGGGGTACAGTGGTCAGTTATTTAGAAAATTTAAAAAAAATTAAAAACCTTTAAAAAATTAACTCTTGGTGTCCTTGCACTCAAAAGATCCAGCTTAATATTTGGAGCGTCCTCAAAAGCCTGCAAACAAGTACATTTGGTGGAAACTCCAGATGGTGATTACTTCACCCTGGGGTCATGGCCAGTTTTGTAGTCAGGGCCTGCTTCTAGTGTGATATTTTTAAAACTAGTTCAAAAGATTGTGGAAAGTCAAGTTGTGTTGAATGCAATATGCACTTAAAACAACACAATCAAGTCGAAATTTCAGGCCATTGTGTTGACAAAACAGTCTGAATACTTTTGGCCATGGCTCAATGGGTAGCAAACTTGCCACTGACTCCAAAGGTTATGTGTTCAAGTTCCATTCCAGCAACTTAAGAAGCTAATCCAGGCTGAAATTAAACTGAGGCTCTATCTACCCTCTCTGGTGGATATAAAAGATCCCATGGTGCTATTTTGAAGAAGAGCAGACGAATTCTCCCCACTGTGCTGCCCGTTTTTATCCCTCGACCAACACCTAAAAATAGATTATAAAAACAAAAAGTGCTGGAAAATACTCAACCCGTCGGGCGGCATCTGTGGACAGCGAAGCAAAGTTAACGTTTCAGGTCAGTGACCTTTCATCGGAACTAGCAAAGGTTAGAAATGTAATAGGTTTTAGGCAAATAAAGTGGGGGTGGACAAAAGAGAACAAAAGGGAAGGACATAGGGTCACAGAGAATAACTGACAAGGAGGTCATGGGACAAAGGCAAAGGTAAAGAGTGTGTTAATAGAGTGGTGAAAGACAAAGTGTTAGTGCAGAGAGGGTGTTAAATGACAGAATGTTGAAAGTCCTAGCCAAAAACATAAACATGAAAAAAAACAGTGGGCAGGCACATGGTGAAAAAATTGAATGATGAAACAAACTAAAATAAACTAAAAATAGATTATCTGGTTATTAGCACATTGCTCTTTGTGGAATCTAGTACATAAATTTGCTGCTGTGTTTTCTACATTACAACAATGAATGCACTTCAAAAATGTATTGAGTTGGCTATAAAGTGTTTTGTGATATGCTGAGGTCATGAGCACAAGAATATAAGAAATAGGCATAGGAGTAAGCCATTCAATAAGATCGTGTGTGATCTTTGACCTCAACTCCACTTTCCCACCCAATCCCCATATGCCTCAATTCCCTTAGAGTTCAAAAATTTACTGATCTCTGCAATGTATATTCTCAATGACTGAGCATCCACAACCCTTGGGGTAGAGAATACCAAAGATTCACAACCCTCTCAGGAAATAAATTTTTCTGCATCTGAGTCCTTATTATGAGATTAGACACCCTAGTTTTAGACTTCCAACCAGGGCAAACAGCTTCTTAGCATTTACCCTGTCAAACCCTCTCAGAATCTTATATGTTTCAATGAAATCACCTCTCATTCTTGTAAACCCCGGAGAATACAGACCCATTCTACTCAAAAGGTACTGCATAAATGCAAGTTTTTCTTCTTTCTTAAACAAATATGACCTAAAAATAAAAGAAAAACATCCTCTGTAATTCCTGCAGGGAAAATGCTGAAGCATATTTAAAAAGCCAATGTGGGACCTAGGAAAAAGCATAGAAATAGAAGTTAAATAAAACCATTAAAAATTCTTCAGTACTAGAACAGTCGGAGGCGAAAGCATAAAAGATTCAAACAGAATGGAAACTGAAGATGAGCACAAAATAATAAATATTTCAAATAACTCCTTTCTCCAAGTGTTCACAAGAGCAGCAAGTTCTCTCCAAAAGGAGATGATCAAAGTAATACCAGTGACTTTGTTATTAATGAGCTATAAGCCTGAGCTAGGCTAAATTGGCCCAAAATAAATAAATCACAAGGGATTGAGCGTATTTATCCCAGAGCACTGAAAGCATTTAGGAAGAAGAGGCACTGGTACCATTATCAGGATATTGAAGAGATAGCAATAGGTCAGTGTGATGCTGTAGAGTTCGGGGTTAGGATGACTATTGTTTTTCATTGACATAAATAACCTGGACTCAGAATCTCAATGCAAAGTAGTCAGATTTTCTAATTGCTCCCATTTTTCAGACTGGTAAGTGCTGGTAATGGTTCTGCTCTTACCATTTATAGTTCCTCTGGACCTCTCTTTTGTTTCTTTATTTCTCCCATTATCTCTCCCTTTTAACTTGCACCATCATTCCTTTTATCTTTAATTACTCCAGCCCATCACCTTCGCACATGCCTCCTTTCCTTCTCCCCCACATTTTTTCCCAGCCTCTGCACTTGGCTAAAGTCTATTACATCTTTAACTTCTTCCAGTTCTGACAAAAAGTTGTTGACCTGAAATGCTGGCTGGGATTTTCTCAGCGCTTTGGAGATGGCTGGGAGGCGGGATGGGTGGTAAAATGCAGGCAAAAGGCGTCAGGAGGGAAGCCCGACATGTTTACGTGAAGAGCGGATATTACCAGACGCGCCGGGCTGGCGGGAGGAGGTCATGCTAGATCGTGGAGGGAAGATAATTAAGCCTGTTAAACTGACTATTAACTAAGATTTTACCAGGTTTTTTACATTTTACAAGGGTCGCATAGGAACAACGGAGCTTCAGAATCTCACCAGCTATAACGAGGCGGAAGCCCAGCAGGTCAGAGTTGGTAGTGTGGCTTGGTAGGGTGTGTGATACTGAGCAGACAGCGGCAGTAGCAATCGGGAGCAAAGCCAAACTTGGCTAGCACAGTGGAGGCATTCTGGTTGAGTGTCCTCTCTGACTAGCTCTTATATGTACAGAGTAAGGGGTTGTGGGAGGCCCAGAGAACTGAGTGCAGCAATTTGCATTGGGCCTCATTCACTCAGGTTTTGAGACATTCAGTGAGGAGAAGCATCAGAGAGGAAGAGAACTGCAGCCACCAGGAGAGGGGCAACAAAACCCAAGAGCGGCAACAGGATCATGAGCTTGGAAGGGGGCATGGACGAGAAGGGCGCAGAGGGGCACACAGCAGCCTGTTGTGCACAGATGACACTACTCACCAGAGAGGATCTGCCGTCCAAGGCTTAGCTTCTTGCAAATGTCGAAGCAGCAGTGTCGCCAAAGACTGCACCTCTCCAGGGAAGCGGTCACTGAGCTGTGCACCATGCTGGAGGAGGAGCTGAGCCCTATGGGAAGGGGCGGGCATCTAATGCCTGTGACAGTGAAGATCATCATGGCACTGAATATCTATGCCTTAGGATCATACCAGGGATCTTCTGGAGATATCTGTGGGATCTCCCAATCTGCGGCTCACCGCTGCATCAAGATGGTCACCGATAGCATGTTCAAGAGGGCCAGCCAATACATGCGCTTTCACACTTATCCGGTCTATCAAGCTGAGAGGGTTGTAGGGTTTGGGACCATCGCTGGATTCCCCCAGGTGCAGGGTGTCATCGACTGCATACATGTGGCAATCAAGTCTCCCACAGACCAGATAGCAGCCTTCATCAACAGAAAGGGCTTTCACTTGCTGAATATAAAACTGGTCTGCGACCACGACAAACAGATCTTTCAGGTCTATGCAAGATTCCTGGGAAGTTGCCATGACTTCTGCATGCTAAGGCAATCCCAAGCGCTCAACCTTTCAGGCTCCCCATGCAGCTTCAAGGATGGATACTGGGTGACAAGGGCTACCCACTGAAGACATGGCTACTTATACCTGTGAGAAGCCGAGGCGCAGATGCAGAGGAGATATACAATAGCTGCGACAGAAGAACTCGAGTGACTGTGAGCAGGCCATAAGGCTTCTGAAAACGAGGATCAGATGCCGAGATAGATCTGCTGGAGCCCTTCAGTATACACCAGTAAGAGTCTTGCGTATAGTGGCAGTGTGCTGTGCTCTGCACAACCTGGCGCTACAGAGGATAAAAATTTTGAACAATGAGGACATCCTGGAGAGCAATGCCTCCTTTGAGGATGAGGAAGATGGTGACCAGGTGCAACAGAATGAAGACCCTGAGGGACAGCAGGCAAGGTGCAATGAGATATGTGCAAGGGAGGCTCGCAACTCACTAATACATTCACATTTCACAAGAGCTTTCCTTACACACCCAGTCATTCCAATAAATATTCCACTTTGTGCAGCCCTTGAATGCTCTGACCATTTCCCTGGATATGTCATCACATGAGGCAACAGCATGGGAAATGCATTGACCTCATTCGGCGTGGTCCTTCCCATCATGCGAGAGCCAGCGAATTGTTAATGACGCAGAAGTGTAAAGGATTCTTTTTGTGGTGCACCATTTCAGAATTCATTGAAGACACGTACACAGCAAGGTGACATCTAATTACAAAAATGTAACCCCGTGAAACCCAAGTACAGCTAGGTGGACTTTTTCATGCATCTGTGGGTTCTGCTACATGGTGCTCCGGCTGCACTGTCAGCTGAGGTGGAGGCAGGCTGCTGACCTTTCTGCTCTATGGCTTTCAATGACCGTGACAGTCGTCCTCTAAGTTGCCTGAGACCTGGAGGGTCCCTGCATGTTGAGGGCCTTCTGCACAATTGCAGGAGCTGCCTCTGTCTCTGCGGCTGCGTGAGGCACTGGTGTCACCATCAGAAAGGTCAAGAACCCGCCGTCCAATCCAGGAGCAGCCAGAGAGGAGCCCCCAAATGCTGCAGATGGCCGCTGCTGTTCCCTTTCAGGGCACACGGCCTCCCTGCTCACCTGAGGAGACCAAGGACTTGGCGATGACTCCGCATACATGCCCAGCCATTGCTACACAGAGCTCATGGAGGTGGCGATGGTATGCAGGACCGCATGCCTCTCTGGCATCAACTGCATAGTATTCTAGATGTGGCCCTCCATGAGGGTCACCAATCTCTTAGTGGAGGAAGCCATCCATGTACACGCCAGAGTCATGACTCCACTCATGGCCTGAATGGATTCCTCTATCATCCGTGCATGGGTGCACATAACCTCTGGCAGCTCCGCCAGATGTTCACACAACTCATATTGCAGCTCCAGCATCTGCTGCCTTGTTGATGAGTCCAGAGGCATGTCATCAGCCTGAAGCTGAGCATTGCCAGGCCCTCCCACAGCCCTCTGAGTGTGAGTGGCCTCAACTATCACTGCCCCTGTTCCTACAGGAGCGCGATTGCTCACCGATATGAAAGTATCTGCACTGGTGGAAGGTGCAGGGGAATAATGTGATGGTGTACCCTCTGAGGTCTCCTCCCCTCTTCAAAGGTGGAAGGCTGTTGCGCAGGCTAGGCAGCTTGCCACTCTTGCCCATGATATGCAAGAGAGAGAAGAGTGATGAGAGGGCAATGTGCTTACCAACATGTCCTTCTAACTACTCATCATCTGGTGCTCCATGTGAACAGTGGTGTACACAGGAGCACTATGCTTTGCGTTCGCCAAAGGGTCTCTTTCACCCATCCATTAGGCCACTTATTCTCTCGGGCTCCACACTCATCTCACCTTCAGCAATTGCCTTGCCTGCCTCCATTCCACCCAGTTCCAATGCCTCTTCCTCCATAAGCATAAGGTTGGCCATGTAGGGCATGCTGCCTCCAGTTCGTGATCTTTCCCCTGCATTGTGAGCTCTGTTCTCCTGTAAATACATAAATTTTCAGTGTTACTTGGCCATCAAAGACATGCACGTTGCCTATGTTGGTGGCAGCCACTTGCATGTGGCCAATCAGTACTGGCTACGCAAGAGTCACCTCTGCCTGACCAGTGTTCTAAACAAAGAGGGCTGGATTTTACCGGCCCACTGGGGACAGGCTGGGAGGCGGGGGGACGGGGGTGGTGGTTGCTGGTGATGGGGGAGTTGGGGGGGTGTGCCGTAAAATGGCAAGAGAAAGTTGCAGGTGGAGTGCTCATCGTCCTCCCAATGACATGGCATTTTGCCAGCGGTGGGGAAGGTGGAGGATGGCTTTCCTGCACAGAGGATAATTGAGCCACTTAAGTGGCTAATTAAAGGCCTCTTCTCATGCGGCTGGCATTTTACCAGTGGCAGGTGGGCCCTCTGCCATGTAGGGAGACCCCCTGGTGAATACTGATGGCTTCCTTGCAGGCTTGTGGTGGTAGGGGGAGGCCTTCCTGTTCAGGCACTCTGTGGCCCATAGAGGGCCCCGAGGTAGCTAGGATCACCCCCATGACAACCCCCACCTTCTTGCCAGGGCCTGCCTGACTGGTCCCACTGTCCCCAGATCCCAGTTACCTGGAAGGGAAGGCTGCCTGTTCCCATGGCATCCTCTTTTCTAGACGCTGTTCCAGTAGTGGCCACCGCTCCCGGTAATGCTGCTGAAACTGCTGAGCTGCCAGCTCTTCGATTGGCCATCAGTTCCTGGAGGTGGGCGCCTGTCCTTTAAAGGGACGGGAGCCCAGACGGCTGATAAATGAGGCTGGGAGTCCCACAAATGGCCGAAAAATGTGGCCAAGTTCCCACAAATGGCCAAGGCGAGGTTGCCCTTGGCTTTTGGGTGCGTCATCGGGGCCACCGCCATACCGACGAAATTTTGGCCAGTGACTAGCATTCATCTGACAGCTGGTGCTGATGTCTGGGCATCTCCACTAACTGGGAGCTTAACCCCCTTCTCCAATCTCATATTCATCTTCAGTCACATTTAAGGCTGCAAGCTTAATAATATGTACTGCACTCACCTTGCAGAACGCTTAGATCATTGACCTTCTTTTGGTACTGTAGCCAGCTACAGGGGATAACCTCATGGCTGCTGACCTGCTCTGCTATCTCCATCCAGGCCTGCTTGGTTTGGCGAGCCGGTCTCTTCCTGCCGTCCCGAGGGTACAGGTCTTCCCTCCGTGTCCATACAGCCTGAAGGAGCACCTCCAGGGAGGCATTAGTGAGTCGTGGAGTGACCCTTGATCTTCCTTCAGCCATGACATCAATTTGTGAAGTCGCCAGGGCTCCCTCACTGTTTCCTCTGGGCTGTTGCACGTATAGTACTGCTGGTTGCCTTTTAAAGATGGCACCAGCGTTACCTGAGCCAGAACTACTCACTGCCTGCATTGCCTGACAGGTCAGCTTCCCTGCCTGCCGGCTGTTATTTGGCCGACCCTGAGAATATTGCATTCACAACTCCGCCCCTGCCTGTGTTACCGTGCCACCCACTTTCAGCCCCAACGTCAGGACTTGGTTGCTTCCGGTAAAAATTCCAGCCTTAACTCATGCTACATGACCTGCAAAGTATTTCCAGCATTTTCTGTTTTTATAACACAGGTTATTCCCTTTCTGAGAGTGCAGGCTATCTACTTAGACTGAGATCTCCTCTTATTTTGTTTATAATGAGTAGGTGGACAAGAAATAACCTTCTGTCTGATTTTTCCTTGTGCCCCTGGGGAAAAGTATCTGGTCTTTACTGGATGCTTCCTTCAACAGATTGGTGAAAATCAAGACATTTGGCATATGGAGAAATGAGTGTGTGTCATTGATTAACCCACCAAACCTCCCTTCCAACCTGTTTAGATTTTGAAATGAATAATCTTGTAATGGCCTTCTGAGAGCTAAATCTGTAAAAATATTGCGTTCTCTCCATATGTTCGGCATCCAAATAAACAACCAATTTTGTCAGTTGAATCCCTGTTTGACAGTTGTCAGCCAGATGCCTACAATTATCATTATTTCAATGTATAGCTTGCAATTATCATCATCTCAGCCAGCGCACAATAAACTATAATACCATGTGTATTGGACATGCATGATTGTACACAAAATCATTGTTGTTAAGAAAGCAAGTATGAAAGCAATAAAATGATGCATTGTGAGAGATGCTACAGATACTGTTATTAGTCTGAAGAACATTTTTGTTAATTTATTTTCTGCTTTATTTGTTGGAAGGATATTGAAGGAGTAATATTCAATTTTACCATTTAGGAAATTTCCTGCAGTGAGGTTAATTATTCCAAAACAATGGGCTGGATTTTATAGGGTCCCTGATGCCGAGAAGGGTGTCGGGGTGGCATTAAGATCGTTCTGGAGGAGGCCCGCCACCGACCCTGATGCCGTGAGTGCCCGGCCCAATCTCAACGAAGGCGGAGAGGCCTCATGGTGGCTTGGCGACAGGACAACGATTTACATATTTAAATAAATGATCTTACCTGAATTACTGAAGGTCCCGTCGTCTCCTGATTTGCCGCACTGATCTTCATTCTGGCGGCAGGCACTGTCGTGCCTTCGAATCCCCGTCTGGGGAAACGAGGCGCAACACCTGTGGGGAGAGAGAAGGAGGTAATTTTCTCAGTGTTGGGGCGGGGTGCGGTGGTGGAGCGGGGTCAAACTTAGCTGGTTGGTCGAGGGGGTGATGGGAAGGGGTAAAGGACAAAGGATCTGAACTTTGGTAGGGGTGGGGGGTAAGGTTATATATTCATGGTAAGTATTCCGTGGGGGAGAAGGGCAGGAATGATGCCATTGGGGTGGTGGTGGGAGAGGGCATGGAAAGACTTTTCTATTCATTTTTAATAACTGTAAAATAACTGGTCCTTTAAAAATTTCACTTGCCAGTTAGGGCTCTAAGCCCTTTAAAAATGGCGCCGGTGCCTGCGCAGTGGTGGTGGCGCTTGTGCAGGCGCTGGACGTCATTGCCAGGGACAGCTTGCCCGCCTCCTCCACGTCTTCCGGGGAATGGGGTGGGCGGCTGTCGCCACGGCTATTCTAATGAGCCGCCGTGTTTGGAATCCCGGCGGCTCCGTGGGGTGCACCTTGCATGTGTGGGTTGTCATTTGTTTCCCCGCCGCCTATTTTGGCGGCCGTCTTTTAAAATTCAGCCCAATATGTTTTAATAGGTTCATTTTCTCTCAAAACATATACTGGCCTCCCAGTTAAAGACCTTGTGTACTTAGACTTTCAGAGAAATGAACACCCCTTTTTTCTCTGTTAATTTCTGGCGTGAAGGCCATCAGCTGCAGTATCACATGAAAAGGTTGGACTATTATGGAATTTTGTTTCCAGAATAGATGTGGTGATGGGACGAGTAGTTTCTGCCTATAAAACGAATCAGAAGAGTTAGTATTTTCAGTTGGTGCTGGTTGGGGAAGTGGGTCTGGTAATTGAAATGAGGTTGGGTTAGTATGAGAAACAAAACTGGGTATCACTGGAGATGATGTTTGTGTTAAGCCCAGGTCTCCAAAAAGAATGGGAATTTGACATGGCTTGTGGTGGGTATAATAATAGTGATGACATTCTTATAAATTGTTAGATGACAGGCAACAGCACACTATTTACTTGTTTTTTCTTAAAGTGAGCTCAGTAAAGGTATTCAGTTCAGGATCTTTAGTCATTTCACCATACATCAAGATATTGTACAACTGTGAAGAGCCGTATATTTGTACATTCTATTAAATATAAACTTTCACTCAACACCAGCTCAGACCTAGGAACCCTGTAATGCTCTGCATATTTTGTCATGATGTTCCTTGGATTGTGGTGTCTACACTACTAAGACACAGCTGCATACCCTCATATTGCTTCTGAGGTGATTAAATATTTACCTGAAAAATATTTGTGATGCAGAAACCTGTACAGTCATATAAAGCCTGCTAACTTGAGCAGTGCATTGAAGTTAAATAGTGGCCTGTCAAAAACAATGCGGGTGAAGTCCCTTTCAAGCAGTGTGTGTGATTTCAATTTCATTGACAAGAGAAACAAATGTCATATAGGTAAAGAAGATCATGTTCAAATATGTTGGATGAATGGCAAACGTAGCTATTAACTAAGAACCCTGCAAAATTTTGTAATGGAATTTCCCTGGCGTAAACATAATTTTTAATGGGGTGGTTTATTCCCAGCATTGATCATTTCTTTTATATTGCAATTTTGGAATTTCAATTAGGCATGTGAAACGAAAGCAGCAAACCTTTCCCAATCTCCTCATCTCTTATTTCAGCTATAATGAATTTAGTGACTATATACAATTGGTTGCTTGAGATATCACATCACTTTCTAGCCTTTTAAAATTGCCTTTACTGCGACCAATTTTTTCAAGACTCATGAAGCTATATAATAATAAATAAAATTTAGAGAATAATTTTTGAAACAAAGAAACTCCTTCAGGAAACAAATGGTAGATTTAAAGTAAAAACATTAATTTATCTGGTCCGAGTTTTAGACTAGAAGACTAGGCATTTTAATTTTTAAAAATCTGAAGTTTGAGCAGGTTATCATTGGTTAGCCTCCTAGCAATGTACAGGACAATGACTACAATATGTAGTGTATGGACTTGCATACAATTTAAAAGTTCCTGGGCAGATTCTCTTCTTCTGCCTCTCAGTGTAACTCCTGCTCTGACCTCCTGCAGTTCTGTTGATAAAATGCTATTGTGGGCAGCAATTTTCATGCTAGTTTTACGAAATCAGGTTCTTAATTCAGTAATTTTCCCACCCACAGCAGCATTTCAACCCTTTAACCAGAATGACAGCAGAAACTGAGGAGAGAGCCTGTTAAAGGTGCCTTCTCAAGCTTAGACAAATTGCATGGAAAGTGCCAGCGTAATATCTGTTGAGAGTGAAGGGCGGCAATGTAAACAAAGAGTAATGGAGAAGAATGCCAGTGTGAATTGTAAGATTTCAAAGAGGGCACTATATCAAGTGAGCAAGAGATAGCAAATATACCAAATAAATTATTCTTTTACCTGTAACAGAGGAGATTGGGCAGATCCCCAGCTTGGAAATTGAATTTCTATGGGGTTGGGGAAAAGGAGCAATGACAAAAAAAAAGCATTTTAAATATAATAAATTAAAAGGATAGAAGGTAGTAGGCCTGGGTGGACTTCATACAAAGGCACATAAAGAAGTGGCAAGTGAAATCAATCACATGATTGGCACTATCTTAAAGGAATTATTAGAAACAGGACGAGCGCTGACAGTTGGAAAATAGTTGAATTAACACAAATCTTTTGAAAGGGGCATAGGATCATCCAGAGAACTTCAGGTCAGTGAGCATACAAACATACGAATTAGGAGCAGGAGTAGGACATTCGGCCCCTCGAGCCTGCTCCGCCATTCAATAAGATCATGGCTGAACTGATTACTCCACATTTCCACCTACTCCCGATAACTTTTCACCCCCTTGCTTATCAAGAATCTATCTTACCTCTGCCTTAAACCTCAGCCTGACAACTGTTTGGATAAAATGTTGGAAAGCATCATGAAAGGATGTTTAATAAAATGTCTAACAAATTCATTGGAGTATTTTCCGGAAATTACAATGGAAGTTCAGTGGATGCAACAATAATTAGATTTTGGCAGGCTTTTGGTATTGTGCCATGCAGCAATTAGTCACATGGTAGGAGGGCATGGAATATGAAGCAAACTTCTGAGGTGGATTGAAAATTGGCTAAACCAGAGGGGAAAAAATGTAGACTTGAATGAACTTGTGTTGACTTGACAATGCTGATTACATTTACAGATGACAATTTGAGGTGTTGGGTTGTTGGGGAGATTTCCAGCAGTAGTGAAAATGCCAGCCAGATACTAAGGGATCCTGAATAGGTTGGAAAGGGGTCTGGTAAGTGGGAAATAGCATTTCCACAAGACTATGGAAAGGAAATCAACAGTGAGAATATAATATAAATGTTCTCGGCTACAGAACATGATGCAGAAGAGGGATTGGAGAATGTTAGCGGATACCTCACTGAAACCAACAATGCAATCAATATACAACAGCAGTAAGGGATGCTAACTAAATCTTAGGTTGAATTATCAGAAGGACAGTGCACAGATCTGAGAAGGATTGATTCCCCAATTGGATGCTCATGATGGAAAGCAGCATTCACAGGTAGCACTGGTCAAGAAATCATGGCCTGCAGCCTCTGCTTTTCTAACCATTTAAGTTAGTGGTTGGAATGTTTGGGGCTTTGGACACATGATTTCCTGACAGATGCTCCCTGCGTGTGTTGCCCATTCTCAGGATCAGTGAATCAGCCCGAAAGATTCTGCACAGGGCACTGGTATGACCACACCTGATGTCCTGTGCACTATTCTGATTACAATTCTGCTGCAATTCTGGGCATTGGAGGCAGTATAGAAATCAAACTGTTAACGTAAAGTATCTGAGCCAAGCACACACAGGTTTACTCCACAGAAGAGAATATCGAGAGGAGATATTATTTCAGTAGTCAAGTGTTACGAACAGATGAGAAAGGGGTCTAGGGATTCCCTCTCAGCCTTTGCCTGGATGAACAGAATTTTTTTCCATTGTCTTCAGGCCCTGCCTCAAACTCTGCTCCCAAGCTGCCGACTCCATCCCTCTTTCTAGCAACTGCCTGAGGCTGAAATGGGCTCTTTGCAACCTATGTGTTGTAGTTGACCCCAAGATGAGCTTCCAACCACATTTCCACTCCATCACTAAGACTACCTAATTTCAGCTCCATAACATTGCATGACTCCGCCCCTGCTTCAGTTTATCTGCTGCCAAAACCCTCATCCATGCCTTTGTTACCTCTAGATTTGAGTATTCTAATGCACGGGTGGGCTCCGTATTCTACCCTCCTTAAACTTGAGGTCATTTGAAACTGCTGCCCCTGTCCTTACTCGCACCAAGACCTGTTCCCCTATCATCTCTGTGCTCACTGAACAACATTAGCTCCCAGTTAAGCAGTGTTTTGATTTTAAAGTTCTCATCCTTGTCTTCAAATCCTTCCATGGCCTTGCCCCTCTCTATCTCTGAATCCCCTCCAGCCCCACCAACCCTCCGAAATATCTATATTTTTCTAATTCTGGCCTCTTGAGCATCCCTGAATTTAATCGCTCTGCCGTTGGTGGCGATGCCTTTAACTGCCTGGGCCCTAAGCTCTGGAATTCCCTCCTTAAACCTCTCTACCTTGCTTTTCTCCTTGAAGATGCTCCTGAAAACCTCTCTGACCAAGCTTTTGGTCATCTGTCCTATTATCTCCTTATGTGGCTCAGTGTCATATTACGTTTTATAATGCTTATATGAAGCGCCTTGGGACATTTTATTACATTAAAGGTATTATATAAAGACAGGTTGTGGTTGAAGCAGAATACTTTATTTCTCATGCCAAAAATTAACATTTTTCTAGAACATGCTCCAGAACCCCTCTACAAATGTATGCACCAGCAGCCAAGAAGTAGGCACCAAAAGACAGCATTTCGCAAAAGTTTGTACAATTTTAAATTTGCTGCTTACACTCCTAACTCTTCTGTATCAACAGGTGTGATACTGTACCTGTATAAACTTGAATTTGAAAGACACACCTAATTTACTAGGCTGAGCATTCCACCTTCGGTTAAATATAGAGCAGTACCGCTTTATCTATTTGTTTATGCAACTTCAAAGCAGTTGTGTGAAATCCCAGAGGAATATCCATCCAGGTGAAGGAGAGATATTTGGAAGTTAGTAATTATAATATTGTAATAACTAGAGCAGATGTTAAGTTTTTTTCTTATCATTAAGATGAGCAATGTTAGTTCTTGGGGACAGAACACATTTCTTGTTTCAGGACTCAGTGTTTGTCTGTGGGACATTTACAGAGTATGCATCATCTGCTCTGTTCAGTGTGCCTTAAGGAGCACCCTCTGTTGCCCCAAAGAGGCAGAAATTGATCTTTGTCGCACCTATTTGTTGCTGAAAAATTTGCCTCAAGGACCAATTTTAGGTCACAATTTCCTGTATCAGATCTTGCACCTGAAGTTCACCAGATGCTAAATTGAAGGCCGACAACTTCCAAGGGTTCAGGCAGCTCACC
Source organism: Heterodontus francisci (assembly GCF_036365525.1). Taxonomy (NCBI): domain Eukaryota; kingdom Metazoa; phylum Chordata; class Chondrichthyes; order Heterodontiformes; family Heterodontidae; genus Heterodontus; species Heterodontus francisci. Next base: position 79,744,606 of record NC_090384.1, on the reverse strand, counting down.
TCAAACAGGCTTTCAGCATCTTGAATATGCAAATCAAGATCTTACTCTGCTTACAAGATCAAGACTCTGCTCCAAATTCCCAATCAACCTGGTGGAGCATGCAATGTTCAGTTTTTCAGGGTCTGCAATGGCCTGATCGGCTATCACTTTAGGTTATCCACAAAAAAAGAACTTTTTTATTCTTTTGTTTCTGCAGAGCCAATATGAGCAGGCATTCTCTTACTGCTAAAATAAAAGTAAAATACTGTGGATGCTGGAAATCTGAAATTAAAAACAGAAAATGCTAGCAGCATCTGTGGGAACAGAAACAGAGTTAACATTTCAGGTCAATGACCTTTCATCAGAACTGGCAAAGGTTATGTTTTTAGAGATACAGCACTGAAATGTAATAGGTTTTGAGCAAGTGAAAGGGGGGAGGGAGGGAGAAGAACAAAAGGGAAGATCTGTGATAGGGCGGAGGGCAGGCGATGTTGAATGTCAAAGATGTCATGGGATAAAAGGCAAAGGAAATGGTAATAGTTGTAGTAAAAGCCAAAGCATTAGTCCAGAGGAAGTGTTAATAGCGGAATAATGAACAGCTCTGTCCAAAAGCAAAAACATGAAAAACAAGTTTTGGGTCATGGTCAGAAATTGTTAACTCAGATTGTAAAGTGCCTAATCGGAAGATGAGGTTCTGTTCCATGAACTTGCGCTGAGCTTCACCGGAACACTACAGCAGGCCGAGGACAAAAATGTGGGTGTGAGAACAAGGTGGTGAATTAAAATGGCAAGCAACCAGAAGCTCGGGGTCATGCTTGCGGACTGAGTGGAGGTGTTCTGCAAAGCGGTCACCCAATCTGCATTTGGTCTCCTCGATGTAGAGGAGACTGCATTGTGCGCAGCAAAAACAGCATACTAAATTGAAAGAAGTACAAGTAAACTGTTGCTTCACCTGGAAAGAGTGTTTGGGACCTTGGATGGTGAGGAGAGAGGATGTAAAAGGGCAGATATTACATCTCCTGCGATTGCATGGGAAGGTGCTGTGGGAAGGGAACGAGATGTCGGAGGTGATGGAGGAGTGGACCAGGGTGTCGCGGAGGGAACAGTCTCTTCAGAATGCTGACTATCTAAAAGAAGATTAAAATTGCCCACAATTATTGTAGTACCTTTCTTACAAGCCCCTGTTATCTCCTGATTTATACTCTGTCCTACAGTGTGGCTACTGTTTGGTGACCTATAAACTGCTCCCACCAATGACTCCTTTCTATTGCTATTTCTTAGTTCCACCTAAACTAATTCTACATCTTGATCTTCCAAACCAAGATCATTTCTCACTACTGTACTGATTTCATCCTTTATTAGCAGAGCTACTGACCTCCTTTTCCTTTCTTCCTATTCTTTTGAATTGTCAAATGCCCTTGAATATTCAGTGCCCAGCCTTGGTCACTCTGCAACCATGTCTCTGTAATGGTTATCATATCATATCCATTTATTTCTATTTGTGCTATCAATTCATCCATCTTGTTACAAATGCTACGTGTGTTCATAGGAATGTAGGAACATAGGACTTTGGAGCAGGAGTAGGGCATTCGGCCCTTCGAGCCTGCTCCACCATTCGATAAAATCAGGGCTGATCTGGTCGTGGTCTCAGCTCCACTTTCCAGTCTGCACCCCATAACCCTTGACTCCCTTGTCTATCAAAAATCTATCTAACTCAGCCTTGAATAAATTCAATGACCCAGCCTCTATCACTTTCTGCGGAAAAGAATTCTACAGACTAATCACCCTCTGAGAGAAAAACATTCTCCTCATCACTGTTTTAAAAAGGAGACATCTTATTCTTAATCTGTGTCCCCTAGTTCTAGTCCCCCCCCACAAGAGGAAACATCCTCCTGGTATCCACTCTATCAAGGTCCCTCAGGATCTTATATGTTGTAATAAGATCAACTCTTATTTTTCTAAACTCCAATGGGTATTTCAGATAAAGAGCCTTTTATTCTGTCTTTTCACCATTTTCTTTAGTCTGACCCTATTTGCTGGTGCACTCTTATGTTTGTATGCTCTGTCCCTTCCTGTCACCTTCTGGTTATCATTACCTGTATTCCTGACCTGCACTATTGCCTTGTTCTTTCTCGGTAACTTTCGATATCTCCCTTCCCCAGTATTTAATTTAACGCCCTCTCCACCACCCTTGTTATACGATTTGCCAGGACACCTGTCCCAGCATGGTTCAAGTGAAGCCTGTCCCAATGGCACAGCTCCTTCTTTCTCCAGTACTGGTGCCAGTGCCCCATGAATCAAAGCCTGTTTCTCCCACATCAATCTTTGAGCCATGCATTCAACTCTCTGATCTTATTGATCCTATGCCAATTTGCTCGTGGCTCAGGTATTCATCCAGAGAGTATTACCTTGGTGGTTTTGCTTTTAAATTTTTCCCCTAGCTGCTCTCTCTCCCTTAGCAGAACCTCTTTCTTAGTCCTACCTATGTCATTGGTGCCTACGTGGACCATGACAACTGGATTCTTTTCCTCCCACTCAAAGTTCCTCTCCAGCCCTGAGGAGATGTCCTTAAGCCTGGCATCGGGCAGGCAACACACTCTCAACTGCAGAGAACAGTATCTATTGCCCTAACTATATGGTTCCCTACTACTACTACATTCCTTGTTACTCAACGCCCCCCACTTGAATGGCCCCCTATAGAACAGTGCTGTGGTCAGTTTGCTCAACCTCTCTGCAGCCCCTGTTCTCGTCCACACAGGCTGCAAGAACTTCAAACCTGTTGGACAGGTGCAAGGGCTGAGCCTCCTTCTGTATTCCCATACCTGCTTCACTTGTCGTCACACCCTTCTGTCCCTGACCATGGACCAAATCTGAAGTACCTAACCTAAGGGGTGTGACTGCCTCCTGGAATAAAGTTTCGAGGTAACTTTCTCCCTCCCTGGTTCATCGCAGTGTACGAAGCATCAATCCTGAGCCAATGTTCCTCGAGCTGCAGCCACTGGGCTGAATTTTGTGTGACTAGAAAGAACGGGAGTGGAGGTGTGGGGGGGCTGAAAAATCGAGACGCATGTGCTCACCCAGAAACCCAGAATCGTGATGTTGGTTCCGAATTTTGTCAGTGGCGGAAAAGCTGGGGGGTGGCATCGCTGCCCCGAAGTGGCAGGACTGCCATTTAAATTGCTGAACAGCTCACTTCAACAAATTTACGTAGAAGTGATTGTGATTTTATGGGGGGTTTTAAATTTTGTCAACGGCGCACAGGGATCACCTGCCTTCTGATCCCCGGCAGTTTAAAGGTGGCGGAACTGAGGCAAGACCTCAGTGTTGCTGCGGGAAGGCAGCCATGGGGAGCATCTTATAAGGAAGAGTGGGAGAGCGGAGGCCATTGTCAGCCTGTGGTGCTGGGCTCTCTGCTCGATTGGACTATAACTCGAGTGCTGGGCTATCTGCAAGGGTGGGCACTGAGGGACATTAGTGCATGTTTGAGGGGCATAGCAAAGTGAAAGGTGCCAGGGCAAGTTTGTCTCTGCAAGGGCAGACGTCTGGAGAACTACTGATCAACAGGCATGGGTCTCATATACCCTGGCTTTGCTGACCCCCGTATCACGTAGCACCGGCTCAGAGGGAGGGAGGGCCAGGATGCAGCTGCATCCGCCACTGAATCACCAATAGGAGAGTGGTAGCAGCCGGCCACGCCAAAAAAGGTCCTATCTGCCCCAGAGAGTGTAGCGGACTTGACTCAGCTGCCTCCAAATGTCCGAGCGGCAGTGACAGCAAAAACTGCAGCTCTCCAGGGAGGCCGTCACCGACTTATGCGCCATGCTGCCGGGTGAGCTGCGACCCATGGGCTTCGGTGGACTCCCATTCTCGTGACCCTGAAGATCACCGTGGCACTCAACTTCTGTGCTTCTGGCTCTTACTAAGGATCCATTAGGGACATGTGTAGCGTCTCCCGGACTGCAGCCCAGTGCTATATCAAGGCGGTGTCCAATGCCCTGTTCAAGAGGGCCAGCAACTATGTACGCTACCGGACATACCCTGATAATCAGGCAGAGGGGGCCTCTGGATTTGGGGCCTTCACTGGATTTCCACAGGTGCAAGGTGTCATGGACAGCCCGCATGTGACCATCAAGGTTCCGACAGAGCAGCCAGCCACCTTCATCAACAGGAAGGGCTTCCATTCAATCAACATTCAACTGGTCTGCGACCACCAAAAGCACTTCCTGCAGGCCTGTGCCCACTTTCCAGGAAGCAGACACAATGCCTACATCAGCCCCAGGTGCCACAGGTTTTCAGGCCCCCTGCTCACCTTCAGGGATGGATTCTCGGGGACAAGACATTGGAGACATGGTTACCCATGCCTGTAAGGAACCGTCACACTGCAGCAGAGGAGAAGCACAACACTTGCCACGACTCCACCAGAGTGACCATTGAGCAGGCCATTGGGCTGCTGAAGATATGATTCTGGTGCCTGGATCGATCTGGGGAGCCTTGTATTATGCCCCAGCGACAGTCTCGCGTATCATGGTGGTCTGCTGTGCGCTGCACAATCTAGCACTGTAGAGGACAAAGGCTTTACATAAAGATGACATGATTGATTGCCACTCCTGATCCAATTAGGAGGATGTGGAGCAGGCTAATGAGCAGGCACCACTGGATATTGACACCCTTGCAGCGGAGACAAGAGTCAGTAAGAGATGTGCAAGGGAGGCAAGAGACAATCTCATACAGACCATAGAATCATAGAATGGTTACAGCACAGCAGGAGGCCATTCAGCCTGTTGTGTCTGTGCTGGGTCTCTGCAAGACCAACTCACCTAGTCCCATTCCCTGGCCTTTTCCCCGTAGACCAACAATTTTTTTCTCTTCAGATATTTGTTCAATTCTCTTTTGAAGGCCTCTATTGTATATGCCTCCACCACACTCAGAGCATTCCAGATCCTAACCACTCACTGAGTAAAAAAAGTTTTTCTTCATATAATAGTAAAAGCAAAATACTATGGATGCTGGAAATCTGAAATCAAAACTGAAAGTGCTGGACAAACTCAGCAGGTTAGGCAGCATCTGTGGAGAGAGAAGCAGAGTTAACATTTCAGGCCAGTGACCTTTCATCAAAACAAGTTTTTCCTCAGGTTGCCTTGGGTTCTTTTGCCAATCACCTTAAATCAGTGTCCTCTGGTTCTCGATCCTTCGGCCAATGGGAACACTGCCATGATGGCCTCTCAAAGTGGACTCAAAAACCTCACTGTATTCTGCCTGTCGCCTTCTTTCTGTCTCAATTCTGTGCCTAGTGCCCAGCTGCACCACACGCTCTGACACATCTGAGACACATACCAATTGCGGCCTGTGCCTACACAGGCAATCCATTGAGGGAGTGAGGTTGATGGCAGCATCTCCCAATTCAGGCATGAAAGAATGACCATTCTGCAACAATGAATGTGAATTCTATTTATGACAAAAGTGCAGAAAACAATGTAGTACACCAGTGAATCCCCAAGTGCATCGAGGTGCTATTCTTTATACGTTTATACGTTTACAAGTGCTTCTTCAAGGTGTGACCCCTGTACTAGCAGATGGGATGGAGGCAGGATGTTAATCAAGCTGCCTCTTGGCCTGGGAAGACTTTGGGTGGTCATCCTCTGTGTGCCTGAGGCCTGGAGCGCTCCGGCTGGCTGAGGAATTGCTGCACTGACGCGGCTACTGGAGCTGGGCTCACTGGCGAGGGGTCTGAGGCGCTGCTGTCTACACTTGGAGTGCCCCGAGGGGAGCCCCCAGATGCAGAGGTCAGCCTGACTCCAGGTGCCTTGTCCTTCTCTTGCCTTGCCCCTGCTGAGTTGAGCTCATGGCCAAGGTGATGGTTTGCAGGTCTGCATCTGTGGAATCTGGCTCTCCATGTGGGTCACCAACCTTGCGATGGAGAAGCCATGCGCTCTTATGCCTGGGACATTGCAGCAGTCATAGCATGGATGGACTCCATGCTGTGCATGGCCTCTGGCATCTCTGCCAGATGTTGCCTTACCTCTCTCTCAACTCGAGCATGCCCTGTGCTGTCGACACCAGAGGTCCGTCATCAGCCTGGGGCTCAGCACGGACCTGGCCACCCACCCACAGTCCTCCGACTGTCAGTGGCCTCAGCTGTCACAGCCTCCCTCAGCTGCTTAGGCCCACATGTGGTGCTCTCACCAGCTTGTGACCCTGAATCTATGCCCAAAGTGAAAGTCTCTGTGCTGGTGGAAGGTGCAGGAGAAAGATGTGACGGTGCATTCTCTGACTGTTCCTGCTCCTCAGAGGTTGACAGTTGTCCCCTGTCGCAGTGGCATCATTAACCTCCTGCGGATGACGTTCCACCTGAGAGAACACAGACATTTGTGGACTGGTTGTGCAGATCTCCTCGTGCCAACCACGCATGATCTGGATCTCCGGAATTGTAGTGGAGGATACATGAACACAACCTTCACTCTGTTGTGTAGCGACTCCAGTCTCACCATCTGCTATTGAATGGTCATCCTGGGCCCTCACTAGCTCTAGTGCTCCTTCTCAGCTGATGACAGAGGCCGAACATCTGGGATGCCACCGCCAGTCCTCAAGGTCTCCCTTGTGTTATGGGCACGTTTGTCCTCCAAGTAGAAAAAGGTACCAGGTAACACTTCGCAGAAAGAGCAGCAGGACATTTATGCTAGTGGTGGCCCCTCATCCCCTGATGGGATTTCCTACCTGGTTTCTCCCCATGTCTACTCTCAGAGAATGTAATGGGGGTGAACTTTGAAAGAAGGTGGCCTATTGCCGAGAAGCAGTCATGAATCTGCCAGGATGTGATGATGCCCAGCCCCTTATGAGCGCCTTTGTGGTCACTCCCTCCTCATGTCATGCTGTGTCCCACAGGGCCACAGGCAAGCCCCAAAGAGGAGAGAGGTATGGAGGACTCACCTTGGCAGAACAAAGGAGGTCATTGACTCTCTTGTGACACTGGATCCAGATCCGTGGGGTGACCCCATGGCTGCTAATCTCCTCTGGGATTTCCATCCAGACTTGCTTGGTCAGGCGGGAGGATCTCTTCTTGCTATCCCTTGGAAAGAGGACCTCCTGCCTTTCCCTTGCAGACTGGAGTAGAATCTACAGGGAGGCATTGCTAAACTGTGGGGCCACCCGGTATCTTGCCTGTGACATACTGCCAGGTCATTCTCACTCCGTCCCAATAGCTGTTAGTCCTTGTGCAAGGGTGGGGTGGGGAGGGTCCAGGAGTTCCAATAACACTTTAGCGGGGTCCAGCAACATTCCTGCTTCACTGCCACACTGAAAGGCAGCGATATAAGCAGGGCTGGCAGCGATTTTAAATTTGGCTGCAGCACCTGCGTTGGAGTCATCTGACGCCGCCAGCACCACCTTAGATCCCGCCACCATCGTGCAATTGGACAGATCCCACACTTCCATTGTGGTAAGTTGGCGCCTGCCACATGATCGTGGTCAGCCGGTCGCACACGCCTCATGTTATCTTAGAGCGAGAACAACCAGAGTTGTTATCTCTGGGTTGTTGCCTGTGCCACGTGCTAGCGAAGAGAGGAATAGGGAGAGAGAGGAGTTGAACACGTGGCTGCAGGGATGGTGTAGGAGGGAGGGTTTTGGTTTCCTGGATAATTGGGGCTCTTTCTGGGGTAGGTGGGACCTCTACAAACAGGATGGTCTTCACCTGAACCAGAGGGGTACCAATATCCTGGGGGGGAGATTTGTTAGTGCTCTTCGGGGGGGTTTAAACTAAATCAGCAGGGGAATGGGAACCTAAATTGTAGTTCCAGTGTACAGGCTGTTGAGAGTAGTGAGGTAGGGGATAAGGTTACAGGGACGCAAGAGGGCACTGGCAAGCAAGAACTTGGTTTAAAGTGTGTCTACTTCAACGCCAGGAGCATCCGGAATAAGATGGGTGAGCTTGCAGCATGGGTTGGTACCTGGGATCCTGATGTTGTGGCCATTTCGGAGACATGGGTAGAGCAGGGGCAGGAATGGATGTTGCAGGTTCCGGGATTTAGATGTTTCAGAAAGAACAGAGAAGAGGGTAAAAGAGGGGGGGGTGTGGCATTGTTAATCAAGGAAAGTATTACAGCGGCAGAAAGGACGTTTGAGGACTCGTCTACTGAGGTAGTATGGGCCGAGGTTAGAAACAGGAGAGGAGAGGTCACCCTGTTGGGAGTTTTCTATAGACCTCCGAATAGTTCCAGAGATGTAGAGGAAAGGATAGCAAAGATGATTCTCGACAGGAGCGAGAGTAACAGGGTAGTGGTTATGGGGGACTTTAACTTTCCAAATATTGACTGGAAATACTATAGTTCGAGTACTTTAGATGGGTCTGTTTTTGTCCAGTGTGTGCAGGAGGGTTTTCTGACACAGTATGTGGACAGGCCAACCAGGGGCGATGCCACATTGGATTTGGTACTGGGTAATGAACCCGGCCAGGTGTTCGATTTAGATGTAGGTGAGCACTTTGGCGATAGTGATCACAATTCGGTTAGGTTTACCTTAGCGATGGGCAGGGACAGGTATATACCGCAGGGCAAGAATTATAGCTGGGGGAAAGGAAATTATGACGCGATTAGGCAAGATTTAGGATGTGTAGGATGGGGAAGGAAACTGCAGGGGATGGGCACAAACGAAATGTGGAGCTTATTCAAGGAGCAGCTAATGCGTGTCCTTGATAAGTATGTACCTGTCAGGCAGGGAGGAAGTTGTCGAGCAAGGGAGCCGTGGTTTACTCAAGAAGTTGAAGCGCTTGTCAAGAGGAAGAGGGCGGCTTATGTTAGGATGAGACGTGAAGGCTCAGTTAGGGCGCTTGAGAGTTACAAGCTAGCCAGGAAGGATCTAAAGGGAGGGCTAAGAAGAGCAAGGAGAGGACACGAGAAGTCATTGGCGGATAGGATCAAAGAAAACCCTAAGGCTTTCTATAGGTATATCAGGAATAAACGAATGATAAGAGTTAGAACAGGGCCAATCAAGGATAGTAGTGGGAAGTTGTGTGCGGAATCAGAGGAGATAGGGGAAGCGTTAAATGAATATTTTTCGTCAGTATTTACAGTAGAGAAAGAAAATGTTGCCGAGGAGATTACTGAGATACAGCCGACTAGGCTAGATGGGATTGAGATTCACAAGGAGGAGGTGTTAGCAATTTTGGAAAGAGTGAAAATAGATAAGTCCCCTGGGCCAGATGGGATTTATCCTAGGATTCTCTGGGAAGCCAGGGAGGAGATTGCAGAGCCATTGTTGTTGATCTTTAAGTCGTCATTGTCGACAGGAGTAGTGCCGGAGGACTGGAGGATAGCAAATGTTGTCCCCTTGTTCAAGAAGGGGAGTAGAGACAGCCCTGGTAATTATAGACCTGTGAGCCTTACTTCGGTTGTGGGTAAAATGTTGGAAAAGGTTATAAGAGACAGGATTTATAATCATCTTGAAAAGAATAAGTTCATTTGCGATAGTCAGCACGGTTTTGTGAAAGGTAGGTCGTGCCTCACAAACCTTATTGAGTTTTTCGAGAAGGTGACCAAACAGGTGGATGAGGGTAAAGCCGTGGATGTGGTGTATATGGATTTCAGTAAGGCGTTTGATAAGGTTCCCCACGGTAGGCTATTGCAGAAAATACGGAAGTATGGGGTTGAAGGTGATTTAGAGCTTTGGATCAGAAATTGGCTAGCTGAAAGAAGGCAGAGGGTGGTGGTTGATGGCAAATGTTCATCCTGGAGTTTAGTTACTAGTGGTGTCCCGCAAGGTTCTGTTTTGGGGCCACTGCTGTTTGTCATTTTTATAAACGACCTGGATGAGGGTGTAGAAGGGTGGGTTAGTAAATTTGCGGATGACACGAAGGTCGGTGGAGTTGTGGATAGTGTCGAAGGGTGTTGTAGGGTACAGAGGGACATAGATAGGCTGCAGAGCTGGGCTGAGAGATGGCAAATGGAGTTTAATGCGGAGAAGTGTGAGGTGATTCACTTTGGAAGGAGTAACAGCAATGCAGAGTACTGGGCTAATGGGAAGATTCTTGGTAGTGTAGATGAGCAGAGAGATCTTGGTATCCAGGTACATAAATCCCTGAAAGTTGCTACCCAGGTTAATAGGGCTGTTAAGAAGGCATATGGTGTGTTAGCCTTTATTAGTAGGGGGATCGAGTTTCAGAGCCACGGGGTCATGATGCAGCTGTACAAAACTCTGGTGAGGCCGCACCTGGAGTATTGCGTGCAGTTCTGGTCACCGCATTATAGGAAGGATGTGGAAGCTTTGGAAAGGGTGCAGAGGAGATTTACTAGGATGTTGCCTGGTATGGAAGGAAGGTCTTACGAGGAAAGGCTGAGGGACTTGGGGTTGTTTTCGTTAGAGAGAAGGAGGAGGAGAGGTGACTTAATAGAGACATACAAGATAATCAGAGGGTTAGATAGGGTGGATAGTGAGAGTCTTTTTCCTCGGATGAGGATGGCAAACACGAGGGGACATAGCTTTAAGTTGAGGGGTGAAAGATATAGGACAGATGTCAGAGGTAGTTTCTTTACGCAGAGAGTAGTAGGGGCGTGGAACGCCCTGCCTGCAACAGTAGTAGACTCGCCAACTTTAAGGGCATTTAAGTGGTCATTGGATAGACATATGGATGTAAATGGAATAGTGTAGGTCAGATGATCGGCGCAACATCGAGGGCCGAAGGGCCTGTACTGCGCTGTAATATTCTAAAAAAAAAAAAAATGTGGCGATGGTACCCACTTCTGGGCCCACCACCAGGACCCTATGGGGTTGCAAATTTCAGTCCGCTTACACCAGATGTGGTCACAGTGGCTCACACTGGTGTCCACCAGCTCCCACATGCTACAGCTGCAACACATTACCTGCCCTGCCATCTTTATTGTATTTTGTTTAACTAATTAGAGTTTCAAGTTTAGAAATATCACTCAATGATAATTTGTCGTTATATTAAGTAGTTTAACGAGTTAAGCTATAAATTTATAGTGATGGCATATATAGGGAGGCGGCGGCGGCATACTGGTATTGTCACTGGACTAGTAACCCAGAGACCAAGGTATTTCTCTGGGGACGTGGGTTCGAATACCACAACAGCAGAAGGTGGAATTTGAATTCAATTAATAAATCTGGAATTTAAAGCTAGTCTAATGATGGCCATGAAACCATTGTCGATTGTTGTAAAAACCACATCTGGTTCACTAATGTCCTTTAGGGAAGGATATCTGCTGTCCTTACCTGGTCTGGCCTCCATGTGACTCCAGATCCACAGCAATGTGGTTGACTCTTACATGCCCTCATAATGGCCTAGCAAGCCACTCAGTTCAAGGGCAATTAGGGATGGGCAATAAATGCTGGCCTGGCCTGCGACGCCCACATCCCATGAAAGAATTTTTAAAAAACTTACATCTTGCTGGTACTAGTTCAAGCAACTGCCCCCGTTTAGAGAAAATAGACAAAATCTTAAAACTCACCAACCAATCACCAACTGCTTACCTAACTAATGCCTCTGGACTTCAGCTGTCAAGTCTTGCTGTGTCCCGCTCCCTCTCTCAAACCACTCAAAGAACAAAGAACAAAGAAAATTACAGCACAGGAACAGGCCCTTCGGCCCTCCAAGCCTGCGCCGATCCAGATCCTCTATCTAAACATGACGCCTATTTTCTAAGGGTCTGTATCTCTTTACTTCCTGCCCATTCATGTATCTGTCTAGATACATCTTAAAAGACGCTATCGTGCCCGCGTCTACCACCTCCGCTGGCAACGCGTTCCAGGCACCCACCACCCTCTGCGTAAAGAACTTTTCACGCATATCCCCCCTAAACTTTTCCCCTTTCACTTTGAACTCGTGACCCCGAGTAATTGAATCCCCCACTGGGAAAAAGCTTCTTGCTATCCAACCTGTCTATACCTCTCATGATTTTGTACACCTCAATCAGGTCCCCCCTCAACCTCCGTTTTTCTAATGAAAATAATCCTAATCTACTCAACCTCTCTTCATAGCTAGCGCCCTCCATACCAGGCAACATCCTGGTGAACCTCCTCTGCACCCTCTCCAAAGCATTCACATCCTTTTGGTAATGTGGCGACCAGAACTGCACGCAGTATTCCAAATGTGGCCGAACCAAAGTCCTATACAACTGTAACATGACCTGCCAACTCTTGTACTCAATACCCCGTCCGATGAAGAAAAGCATGCCGTATGCCTTCTTGACCACTCTATTGACCTGCGTTGCCACCTTCAGGGAACAATGGACCTGAACACCCAAATCTCTCTGTACATCAATTTTCCCCAGGACTTTTCCATTTACTGTATAGTTCACTCTTGAATTGGATCTTCCAAAATGCATCACCACGCATTTGCCCTGATTGAACTCCATCTGCCATTTCTCTGCCCAACTCTCCAGTCTATCTATATTCTGCTGTATTCTCTGACAGTCCCCTTCACTATCTGCTACTCCACCAATCTTAGTGTCGTCTGCAAACTTGCTAATCAGACCACCTATACTTTCCTCCAAATCATTTATGTATATCACAAACAACAGTGGTCCCAGCACGGATCCCTGTGGAACACCACTGGTCACACGTCTCCATTTTGAGAAACTCCCTTCCACTGCTACTCTCTGTCTCCTGTTGCCCAGCCAGTTCTTTATCCATCTAGCTAGTACACCTTGGACCCCATGCGCCTTCACTTTCTCCATCAGCCTACCATGGGGAACCTTATCAAACGCCTTACTGAAGTCCATGTATATGACATCTACAGCCCTTCCCTCATCAATCAACTTTGTCACTTCCTCAAAGAATTCCATTAAGTTGGTAAGACATGACCTTCCCTGCACAAACCCATGTTGCCTATCACTGATAAGCCCATTTTCTTCCAAATGGGAATAGATCCTATCCCTCAGTAACTTCTCCAGCAGCTTCCCTACCACTGACGTCAGGCTCACCGTTCTATAATTACCTGGATTATCCCTGCCACCCTTCTTAAACAAGGGGACAACATTAGCAATTCTCCAGTCCTCCGGGACCTCACCCGTGTTTAAGGATGCTGCAAAGATATCTGTTAAGGCCCCAGCTATTTCCTCTCTCGCTTCCCTCAGTGACCTGGGATAGATCCCATCCGGACCTGGGGACTTGTCCACCTTAATGCCTTTTAGAATACCCAATACTTCCTCCCTCCTTATGCCGACTTGACCTAGAGTAATCAAACATCTGTTCCTAACCTCAACATCCTTCATGTCCCTCTCCTCGGTGAATACCGATGCAAAGTACTCGTTTAGAATCTCACCCATTTTCTCTGACTCCACGCAAACCTTTCCTCCTTTGTCCTTGAGTGGGCCAATCCTTTCTCTAGTTACCCTCTTGCTCCTTATATATGAATAAAAGGCTTTGGGATTTTCCTTAACCCTGTTTGCTAAAGATATTTCATGACCCCTTTTAGCCCTCTTAATTCCTCGTTTCAGATTGATCCTACATTCCGGATATTCTTTCAAATCTTCGTATTTCTTCAGCCACCTAGACCTTATGTATGCTTCCTCTTTCCTCTTAGCTAGTCTCGCAATTTCACCTGTCATCCATGGTTCCCTAATCTTGCCATTTCTATCCCTCATTTTCACAGGAACATGTCTCTTCTGCACGCTAATCAACCTCTCTTTCAAAGCCTCCCACATATCACATATGTGGTCTATAAAAGACGAGAACAACACCTCTTCCCTCACTGCACTGAATTCCCACACTCACCAAATTTCCGACTTAAGCACTCTGTCGAAGCAGGACTCCATCTTTTAACCCAAAGTAGAAGCCATTTTAAATATAACAATAAAAGAAACTGTACTGACTTGAATACAACTTTATTGGATAAAGTGAAAATAATTGACTTTTTATGATTTTTATCCTAATTGACTGTGACAAAAGTAAACTTTTTCTCCTCGTCCTTCTTGACCTGTCTGCAGCCTTTGACATGGTTGACCACACCATCATTCACCAACGCCTCTCCACTGTCGTCCACCTGGGCGGGACTGCTGTCACCCGGTTTCATTCTTCTCTAATTGTAGCCAGAGAATCACTTTCAATGGCTTCTCTTCCTGCTCCCACACGGTTTCCTCTGGTGACCCCCAAGGATCTATCCTTGGCCGCCTCCTGTTTCTCATCTACATGTTGCCCCTTGGTAACATCATCCGAAAGCACAGGGTTAGTTTTCACATGTATGCTGATGCACCCAGCTCTACCTCACCACCACTCTCCTTCACTGTTGCTAAATTATCAGACTTTTTATCCACATTAAGTACTGGATGAACAGAAATTTCCTGCAGTTTAATATTGCGAAGACAGAAGCCATCGTTTTTGGTCCCCACTCCAAACTCTATTCCCTAGCCACTGACTCTATCCCCCGCCCTAACAGACGAGATTAAGCCAATCTGTTCGCAACGTTGGTGTCATATTTGACCCCAAGTTGAGCTTCCGACCTCATATTCATGCCATCACTAAGACTGTCCATATTCACTTCCGTAATATTGCCATACTTCGCCCCTGTCTCAGCTCATCTGCCTTCGTAACCTCTGGACTTGACTATTCCATCGCACTTCTGTCTGGTCGCCCACATTCTACCCTCTGTAAACTGTGGTGATCCAAAACTCTGCCATACGTGTCTTAACTCGCACCAAGTCCCCTGTACTCACTGACCTAAACTGGCTCCCGGTCAAGCAATGTCTTGGAGAGATACAGCACTGAAACAGGCCCTTTGGCCCACCGAGTCTGTGTCGACCAACAACCACCCATTTTATACTAATCCTACATTAATCCCATATTCCCTACCACATCCCCACCATTCTCCTACCACCTACCTACATTAGGGGCAATTTACAATGGCCAATTTACCAATCAACCTGCAAGTCTTTGGCTGTGGGAGGAAACCGGAGCACCCGGCGGAAACCCACGCGGTCACAGGGAAAACTTGCAAACTCCGCACAGGCAGTACCCAGAACCGAACCCAGGAGATGTGAGGCTGCGGTGCTAACCACTCCTTGTTTTCAAATCCATCCATGGCTTCGCGCCTCCCTATCTCTGTAATCTCCTCCAGCACCACAACTCTCCAGGATATCTGCGCTCCTCTAATTCTGGCCTCTTGTGCATCCCTGATTTTAATCGCTCCACCATTGGTGGCTGTGCTTCTGTTGCCTAGGCCCTAAGCTCTGGAATACTCTCCTTAAACCTCTCCCACCTCTCTTTTACACCGACTTTTGCACCCCAAGTTTCTCACTAAGATATCCTCACTGCCTTCTTCACTCAGCCTCTGCAACTTCACATCCTTTGCGATTTTAACCTCCATCTCAGCTTGCCTTTCCCTCTCTTGTCTGAGTCCTCTCTTAATAGCGCCCTCCATATAAACTCTTCTTACCCATATTCAAAGACCCCCCTCGACCTTGCTATCTCACGTGAGCTTCCATTCTCATTGTCTCAATCACAGACAAAGCTATATCCGATCACTCAACCTGTATGCCTCACCACGCAATTCACCCTTCTAACCTCGCTTCCTTCTGTTTCCGCATCTGGGAAAAAAACTCCCCCCAACACCCTCCCCCCTCCCATCCCCCACCCACCAGCTAAGTCACTTATAGCAGCACTTTCAATAATCAACATGGGCCACATAGTTTCCTGGATCATAATAATCTTGAGTGACATTGGTAAGGTCCATGTAAAAATCTACAGGCAGACTATCCTTTTGACAAAGCTGTGTTAAATCCGCTGGGAGGAAGAGGTGGGGGTTGCAATTTTCTTCTGTGTCTTTTGTTTTGGTTAAGTGCAGTGTATTAAATGTTATATCTAGAATGCAGCTGTTAATCTGTTGCTAACCTTTTGCAGTGGCCTCAGACACCGAATGACTGAAAGAAGTAGAAAAGAGAGGGGAGAATGTGAAGATAGGATTAAAAACATTTGTATGTAGTTTTACAAACGATATGACTTACTTCATATGAACCTTGTAAACAGTTTTGAACACTTTGATTCATGATCATCATTGTTGAGTGATTTTCTATTCTCTACCTACCTGTAAATCTTGCTGTTCAACCACACCCTGTTCTTTATGGATCCTCGCTCCCAAATAGCAGACATCTGGTTCAAACTGAAAAGTACCATTATGCTAGCATAATGCAGCCTTATACATACTTTCTTATATCCATATCACCTTGCTTTGATTTTAAAAGTATTTTCTTATAATGCGACACAAGCTGGCAGGGAACATCTTTTATTCCAGTATCATATAATGCAGATTAAGTTACTGCAGTCAGTTGTATGGATTCTTGATTAAAAGGACATTGGTATTTGTTATCTTGGCAAGTAAGCAGCAGAGCAAGATCATTAGACAAAATAGAGGAAGGAAAGAATTGAATTACTGGTCTGAAAGTGCCTCATGTGAGAACGGAAAAGGATTATGAGTAAAAAGTAAATTAAAGCAATTCAGTTCTGGGCCCTGAGTCACAAGATTTTCTTTAGCTTTGCTATATGCTGCAGAATATTTTTTTAAAATTATAATTAAGTGTGAGCAAGTGTTACAAAAGTATATTTTTTGAAATGTTTTTTGAAAGGGGCACTGAGAGGTCTTGTGAGGAAAACAAGCCTTTCCGGGAAGCCACTTGACTTCCAGCAACAACAACAAGCCTTTCCAGAAAACCACCTGACTTCCAGCTCAATAAACTTTGGACACCTGGAAAAGTTGTTTAACAGAAGTGACAGGTCAAGATGGATGGAGGTCAAAAGGTTGACCTCCTGTTGTTGGTTTCGCTTTTGAATTGTTTTGAGTTAGGGTTGAAAAGAGGAGAGAACTTCCAAGGAGAAAAGAGAATTCCCAAGGAAGGAGAGAAAACTACAACCCAGCTCAGTTTTCCAGCACCTCTCTGAAAGACCCTGCAAAGTCCACAGTGTCAACTCATCTGATCTCCTGTCTTTGAAGAAAAACCTGCTAAATTAATTCTCAACACTGCCTGAAAAGAACTGTTCTAAAAGATCCCAGTGACCCATCTACGTGTGCTTGGAGGCCAGACTGTATGCCAGTTTTGATACACAACATATCTCATCTGCTGTTTCTTCAAGAATGAGCAGGTATTCAGCCCAAGTGTTTTTTTTGTCTGTAATAGAGCTCTAAAAATAAAAATCCCTTTATTTTTCCGGTTAACCAGTGTATGTGTGTGTGTGAGTGTGAAGGGCTAAGGTAAAAAGGGAACTTTAATATTTCAATCTGTGTGTTTATACTTTGCTTCATTACTGGTTAAGACTTGTTTTATAATAAACTGATAATTTTGTTGTTTATTAAAGAAACCTTGTTGGTGTGTTTTATTCTGGGATAAAAATAGAGTCTATGATTAACCGTATTGGTAAGTGGGAAAAAAATTTAAATATATGTTGTGACCCATGGAGAACTGGAACTAAAATAAACTGTACACTCGGTCGTAACACAAGTAAAAACACAAAAATAATGTAAACATTTCTTATAGTCCTAACAAACAAATAAATCTGCAGCGTCAATGTTCTCATCCAGATACAATATTAGTTTGTGGAATATTGATTTACTTCACAGTTTTGAAATGACATTTGGTTCTGTAAACTTGTTGACTATTGTACAGCATAACTGGATTAAAACATAAATAAACCAAGAAAGACGTCAAGGCTGTTCCTAGTTACTATGTCAATGATATGTTATCTGATATGTTATCTCTCCTCCTGTTTCTGGACTAGTCTTACACTTCGACATTGATCATTACATCATCTTCGATGGTCCACCTCCATATTACTGCATTCTTATGGTTCCAGTCCTACCTGTTCCAGTGTAGCAAGTACGTTGCTTGTGGTGTTTTTTCATTCCATGCCCACATTCTCACCTTGGGCATGCCACAAGGTTCTATCATTGGGAGCGTCCCATTTCTCACCTGTATATTGGCAAGACCAAAACCATCCTTCCAGAACCCTACTGCTTTTGCTTCTAATCACAGTCCGCTTCTGGATGTCCACTCAAACTTAATCAAAATTATACAAAGTTTAAGTTTTACTCAACCCCGAGATAAGCTTCAAATTCTACAATTCGTTCATCACTAAGGTTATCCATTTCTATCCATAAAACATCGCCCATTCTTTGCCTCTGCCTCAACATCACTGCTGCATCAAGGCAGAACCTTCAGCCATATGACGCTCACACCTTGGAACTTGTTTGTGATACCCCTTCATCTTTCTACATATCTCCCTGACATCGAAAGCCTCTTGAATATTTACTTGTTGGACTGTATTTTTGGTCACCTCTACAAAACCATTACTCCTTCATGCTTGGGTGTGGCAGTCACTGTGAAGTGCCTTGAGTATTTTTCTGCATTAAAGGCAGTGTAGAAATATGTGTAGTTTTGTTTCATTGTGTTAAGAAGCAAGGTATTCTTGTTCAGTTTGGGTGGCTTGAAAATCAAATTAGTGAAATACTGATTTATTAAACTGCATATTTTTTCTTTAATATTTTCCTGCTCTACCCTCTTTTGTCCCATTAACATGCTTGATTTTTTTGTAATCACTGTATTCCTTAAGGGACATGTTTGTCTGTGAACTTTGTTTCTGTTTATTCTATCAAAATACTGGAATCATCAATGTTAAATAAATAAATGTAGAGGAATGGAAAATGTTGCTGCTTTTAACAACATCCAATTAATCTGGAAGAAATGAATCAGTCAAGCCAAAAGATTATTTGTTAGTTGTTTTTTATTCTTTCATGGGATGTGGGCATCGCTGGCCCTTGAGAAGATGGTGGTGCATTCTTGAACTGTTGCTGTCCATCTGGTGCGGGTAAACCCACAGTGCTGTTAGGGAGGGAGTTCCAAGATTTTGATCCAGCGACAGTGAAGGAACAGCAATATATTTCCAAGTCAGAATGGTGTGTGGCTTGGGGGGAGTGGTGGTGGGGGTGGGGGTGGGGTGGGGGGGGGTAACTGGCAGATGGTGGCGTGCCCATGTGTCTACTATCCTTGTCCTTCTAGGTGGAAGAGGTCGCGGGTTTGGAACAAAATAGAATAAGCTATATTCCTTTACAGTAGATTGTGAATATCTGAATCAAAGCAAATTTTAGGATCGTTAATATTTGCCGCTTTCCAGTGCATACAGTAGTATGTATTGGATTACAACTCCGACACTTGTGCATTGGCAAGCTTCCAGACAGAATGCAAACCAAGATGAATTCATATCCATTTAAAAGGGGGACCATTTTAAATAGACAAGGGAAGCTAGGAGCTGTTACATCAAACTCTTGTTGGAATAGATTCTTTTGCACCAATTGAGCAATTTGTGCTGACACAGAAATATGTCCACTCTCATATTTATAGGTTTATTGTAAGCAAGATTTAAAAACAGTTAGAAGTCATCATTTTGGTGACTGGACTGGACAAAGTTATTGAAGAAAAGCTATCAATGAGCTTGAAGTTTTGATCACTGTTGTATTATTTTTCAGGGTGTAAATATAATGATACATAAGCCTAAAACCCACAGTACTATAAGTGAACAATTAAACACAGTGCTGCTGCATTTCATTGTTTATAGGGGCAAGCTCCTGCCTTAATTCCAGCAATATAGATTGAAAAGGGCTGCTGACTGGATATGCTGGGTCACAATCATATTTAGGATTTTTTGCTCAGCATTATGAGGGATGGCGCTTTCATCAGCTCCTTGCAAGGCCAACGCGCCAGACAAATATAGAATGTTTCATCCCATCGTTGAGTCCAAAGAAATGAAAATCTGTTAAGTTCCCTTTTTTTAAGTGCAGTCATCCTTGTTGTCTGGGTAAACAATTTTCTCACAAGGACCCTAAAACAGCAAATGAAATGAATGACCAATTTATCTACTTTTTGGGAGCATTCATTAATGAAGGAATAATTTACCAGGATGCCAGGTGAATTCTCTTCTTAGTGTCACAGGATCTTTAATGCCCACTGTTACGACCGAGGTGGGAGTAATGAACTGTCAATTCAATCCCATTACTCCAAAGGTCATAGCATACTATTCACGTTTTCCCACTTACAGGAAATTAGCCAAACTAAGCACTTTATTAACCCCCAAAATAAAACAGACCAACCCAGGTATCTTTAAATAATAACAAATTAACTATTTATTAATAAGCCAAATCTTAAATATTATTGACTTACATTTATGTCTAAAGACCTTATAACTTTTTATTTATCCTAACCTTCATACCCACACACATAGATTCAAAAACCAACAGTTAACCGTTATGAAAGGGAAATCATGTTTAACCAATTTATTGGAGTTCTTTGAGGGAGTTACATGTGCTGTGGATAAAGGGGAACCGGTGGATGTATTGTACTTAGATCTCCAGTAGGCATTTGATAAGGTGCCACATCCAAGGTTATTGCAGAAAATAAAAGCTCATAGTGTGGAGGTAACATATTGGCATGGATAGAAGATTGGCTAGCTAACAGGAAACAGAGAGTAGGTGTAAATGGGTCATTTTCTGGTTGGCAAGATGTAACAAGTGGTGTGCCACAGGGAACTCTGCTGGGGCCTCAACCTTTTACAATTTATATAAATGACTTAGATGAAGGGACCAAAGGTATGGTTGCAAAATTTGCTGATGACACAAAGATAGGTAGGAAAGTAACTTGTGAAGAAGACATAAGGAGGCTACAAATGGATATAGATAGGTTAAGTGAATGGGCAAAGACCTGGCAAATGGAGTATAATGTGAGAAAATGTGAAATAGTCCACTTTGGCAGGAAGAATAAAAACGAAGCATATTATCTAAATGGTGAGAGATTGCAGAGCTCTGAGATGCAGAGGGATCTGGGTGTCCGAGTGCATGAATCTCAAAAGGATAGTATGCAGGTACAGTATGTATTTAGGAAAGCTAATAGAATGTTATCGTTTATCACAAAGGGAATTGAATACATAAGTAGGGCGGTTATGTTTCAGCTATAGAGGGCATTGGTGAGACCACATCTGGAGTACTATGTACAGTACTGTCTCCTTATTTAAGGAAGGATGTAAATATGTTGGAGGCAGTACAGAGAAGGTTTACTAGACTAATAACTGGAATGGGTGGGTTGTCTTACGAGGAAAGATTGGACAGGCTAGGCTTGTATCTGCTGGAATTTAAAAGAGTAAGAGGCGACTTGATTGAAACATATAAGATCCTGAGGAGTCTTGACAGGGTGGATGTGGAAAGGATGTTTCCTCTTGTAGGAGAATCTGGAACTAGGGGTCACTGTTTAAAAATAAGGGGTCGACCATTTAAGACCGAGATGAGGAGAAACTATTTCTCTCAGAGGGTCGTGAATTTTCGGAATTCTCTTCCTCAGGGGGTAGGTGGAAATGTGGAGTAATCAGTTCAGCCATGAACTTATTGAATGGCGGAGCAGGCTTGAACGGCTGAGTGGCCTGCTCCTCCTAATTCGTTTTAAAAAAATGATGCTTCTTAGGAATAAATAAGTAGCTGGGTTGTAAGTCCTGGTGATAAACGTTCCCGGTTGGTGAGGTGTCCCAGAGTAGAATAGTCAGATGCCACTTGAAGTCTCCAGGCGAATTCGATGAACAGTCTTTAAGGGATAGGTATTCAAAGCACTTCGGTTGCAGCATGCGTCACACAGTTCTTTTAACAAGGAGTATAGCAACAGGTCCAATTGGATTTTAAAATTGGTAGTCTTTCATTAGCAACTTTACTGAGAATTCCAGCAAACACAAAAAGGCAACAGAGAGTCACTCCTGACACAGAGAATTCTTAGAGTTTTAGATAAAATAAGCATAATGAGAGAGGAAGTATTTAGATACGATAAGCATAATCAGAGAGGAAGTACTCGGTCTGACATCCTCGAAAGTAGATAAGTCGCCAGGGCCAGATGGATTGCATTGCAGGTTGTTAAAGGAAGTTAGGGAGGAAATAGCAGATGCGCTGAGGATCATCTTCAAATCTTCACTGGATACTGGCGAGGTGCCAGAAGATTGGAGGTCTGTGAACATTGTACCATTGTTTAAAAAGGGTGCGAGGGATAGGCCAAATAATTATAGGCCGGTCAGGCTGACCTCTGCGGTGGGTAAATTATTAGAATCAATTCTGAGGGACAGGATAAACTGCCTTTTAGAAAGGCATGGATTAATCAGGGATAGTCAGCATGGAGGGAAGGTCATGTCTTACTAACTTAATTGAGTTTTTTGAGGAAGTAACAAGACGGATTGATGAGGGTAGTGCAGTGGAGATGGGCTCGATGGACTTTAGTAAGGCTTTTGACAAGGTCCCACATGGCAGACTGGGCAGTAAAATAAAACCCCATGGGATACAGGGGAATGTGGCAGGTTGGATCCAGAATTGGCTCAGTGAAGGGAAACATAGGGTAGTAGTCGACAGATGATTTTGTGAATTTAAAGCTGTTTCCACTGGCGTTCCACAGGGCTCAGTGTTGGGTCCCTTGCTGTTTGTGGTATATATTAATGATTTGGACTTAAATGTGGGAGACATGATTGGGAAATTTGCTGATGACACAAAAATTGGCCATGTAGTTGATAGTGAAGAGGATAGCCGTAGACTCCAGAAAGATAGCAATGGTTTGGTTGAGTGGGCGGAAAAGTGGCAAATGGAATTCAATCCAGAAAAGTTTGAGGTAATGCATTTGGGGAAGGCAAATAAAGTGAGGAAATACACAATAAACGAGAGGATATTGAGAGGGGTAGAAGAAGTGAGGGACCTTGGAGTGCATATCCACAAGTCCCCGAAGGTGGTAGGATAGGTAGAGAGAGTGGTGAAGAAGACATGTAGAATGCTTTCCTTTATTGGCCGAGGTATAGAATACAAAAGCACGGATGTAATGCTGGAGCTATATAAAATGCTGGTTAGGCCACAGTTGGAGTATTGTGTACAGTTCTGGTTACCACATTACAGAAAGGACACAATTGCTCTGGGGAGAGATCAGAGGAGATTTACAAGAATGTTGCCAGGGCTTGAAAGTTGCAGCTATGAGGAAAGATTGGATGGGCCAGCGTTGTTTTCCTTAGAACAGAGGAGGCTGAGGGGTGACTTAATTGAGGTGCACAAAATTATGAGGGGCCTAGATAGAGTGGACAGGAAGGGCCTGTTTCCCCTGGCGGAGAGGTCAATGACCAGGGGACACAGATTTAAGGTGATTGGTGGAAAGATTAGAGGGACATGAGGAAAACGTTTTTCACCCATAGGGTGGTGGGTGTTTGGAACTCACTGCCAGGAATGGTGGTGGAGGCAGAAACCCTCAACTCACTTAAAAGGTATTTGGACATGCACCTGAAGTTCTGTAACCAGGAAGGCTATGGACCAGGTGCTGGAATGTGGGATTAGATTGGGCAGCTAGTTTTTTCAGCCGGTATGGATATGATGGGCTGAATGCCCTCCTTCTGTGCCGTAGTTTTTCTATGAACCATAGAACTATGAACCATAGAGTTTTAGGTACGATCAGCATAATGAGAGAGGAAGTACTAGAGGGTCTGACATCCTTGAAAGTGGATAAATCGCCAGGGCCAGATGGATTGCAACCCAGGTTGTTAAAGGAAGTTTAAGGGCAGCGCAGTGGTTAGCACTGCAGCCTCACAGCTCCAGTGACCCAGGTTCAATTCTGGGTACTGCCTGTGCGGAGTTTGCAAGTTCTCCCTGTGACTGCGTGGGTTTTCAGCCGGTGCTCCAGTTTCCTCCCATAGCCAAAGACTTGCAGGTTGATAGATAAATTGGCCATTATAAATTGCCCCTAGTATAGGTAGGTGGTAGGGGAATTGTGGGGATGTGGTAGGAATATGGGATTAATGTAGGGTTAGTATAAATGGGTGGTTGATGGTCGCACAGACTTGGTGGGCCGAAGGGCCTGTTTCAGTGCTGTATCTCTAAAAAAAATGTCAGGGAGGAAATAGCGGATGTGCTGAGGATCATCTTCAAATCCTCATTGGATACCAGCGAGGTGCCAGAAGATTGGAGGTCTGCGAACATTGTACCGTTGTTTAAAAAGGGTGTGAGGGATAGGCCAAATGATTATAGGCCAGTCAGACTGACCTCAGTGGTGAGGTCAAATTATTAGAATCAATTCTGAGGGACAGGATAAACTGCCTTTTAGAAATGCACGGATTAATCAGTAATAGTCAGCATGGATTTGTGAAGGGACGGTCATGTCTTACTAACTTGATTGAGTTTTTTGAGGAAGTAACAAGGAGGATTGATGAGGGTAGTGCAGTGGATGTGGTCTACATGGATTTTAGTAAGGCATCTGACAAGGTCCCACATGGCAAACTGTTCAGTAAAATGAAAGCCCTTGGGATACAGGGGAATGTGGCAGGTTGGATCCAAAATTGGCTCAGTGGCAGGAAACAAAGTGTAGTAGGATTGGGGTTCACTGTTATTGTAGTCAGATGAGCTGATCATGGACAGTATGGCTGGAGAAGCCATATGTTGGCTGCCTCCTCCTCCTCTTACTCCTCCTTCTCCTCCTCTTCCTTCTTCCTCCTTATTCTTCCTCCTCAGCTTCTCGCTCTGGTGACAAGAGCTGTGCCCTGATGGTAGCGAGGTTGTGCAGGTGCAGTAGACCACAACAGGTCATGACATGTACTCTAGCCAGTACTGCAGGGCTCATCCAGAGCAGTCCAGGCACCCCTATGGTCTGCTTGATAACATTTTGTGTGGCAACATGTCTTTCATCATTTGCTTGTTGCCCATGTGTGTGGGTTGCACACAAGATCACGAGCTAGGTGGTCAGTGGTAGCTCTTGTCACCCGATAGTCACCCTCTGGTTTCTTGTGGTGCCTCAAATGCTGATACAGCTTTTTTAAAGATCATGGGGGCAAAATCTGATAATCGCAATGCTAAATGCTGATGGTACAGCCATCTGGCGCAGAATAAAGGCATCATGACTGCTGCCATGATCCCAAGCAGTGTTCTGCATGATGTGCTGTGCATGGGAACACATGAACTGGGCATTGAGGGAGTGGAACCCTTTGCAATTGCATTAAGTCTCTGAATTTACATGCGCTGTCCACAAAGCAATATACATATATGGAATTAATGACTTACTGCACCAAGCATCCTGGTGAACTCTCTTGCTCACTCCACATACTTCCCTCTGGAAAGAAAAAGTGCAATCTATTCCCCTATCTTTGCATACAGAGCATCAGTGACCTGCAACAGTGGTGGGCAAACTACGAGACTTTGGAAATGCCACTTGCTCCCGCCTTGAAGGAACCCGACGCAAAAGTCACCTTTACAGCCACTGGCGATGCTGTCCTCGCCCTGCTCTGAAACTACAGTTCTGCCTGCAACAGGGTGCAGATTTCAGCGAGCACCTACTTAGTGAAATAGGGATGTCACACACTCTGTTCCTTGCTGAGGTTGAGATAGGAGAATTGATCCCTGGAGACTCTGGGTGGGTATGAGCTCCTGCTGAGAGCCCTTCTCCCCCTCCCTCTTTAAGCAGCTTGTCCTCTGTGTTGCCTATATTTATTCTCCCTGTCATATTGCCGGCCAAGGAGGATGGAAACTACAGCACTCATGATGGGGAGCAAGTGATTCCCTGTAGACTTCGGATACTTTAAGTAGCAGTACAAACCTACAAACGTTTCTCCTAACTCAGCAACTAGCCTGAAAATTGTTGAAAATCCCTTTAAATAGCACTGGTGGAGTGTCTGTCCTGCTGCTGAACAAATGTTAAGGGAAGACATAAGCTGGAGTTTTGAGCTCAAAAATGCCACCGATAGAGACAAACCCACATTGTAAACTGACTGAAGTGATGATTTACCGACTCTACATGCTCCCAGAACCTGCACTAACAACTTACTCAAAATGGTAGCCAGTCTGTCCTGCACCAGAAGTGCTGAATTTAGGGAGCATGGCGGCAGCCCCGGAAAAATGGGAGAAATGTGGCCAGCCGATTGCAATCACACGGGGGCCAGCAATTAAGGACCTGGAGGCGCAGGGCTCCTACAATACTGATGCAGGTGTGGGCCATGAGGCGCTGATGCGGAGGCAGGTGGTGGCCCCATTTTTAAAGGCCTGCCAGCCCTACATTCAGTCCAGCCTGCGCATAGCAGTCCCCACAGCAGCACTGCAGGGAACCCTTTCCTCTAGAGTGGACCCCTCCACCCTAGAGCCTGAGGGTTGTGGACCCCGCCACACTAAAGCCTAAGTAGCTTCCGCTGTTGCTGAGAGCCCATCACCGCAATCAGCTCCCACCCTCAGCGGCCTTCCACCGCAGGGTCAGCCATGGCCTCTGCTTCCTGTTTTTTCCCTTCAGGGCAACCAACAATCAACCAACAAACTTAATCTGGCTGACTTCAAGAGGCGGCACTGAGGCCTTGCCTCAATGCTGCCAACATTAGCCCATGATCCTCAGTTGCTGATCGTAAATGCCAACTCCGCGTAAAATCCAGGCAAGTACAGGCAAATTATTCTTAACTACCTTCTCAATGAGCTTATTTGTAGTCCTGCCATGTCGTAGCGGCAAGTGCGCCACACGTTAGGAAAGACATGAGGGCATTGGAGAGAGTACAGAAAAGATTCACGAGAATGGTTCCAGGGATGAGGAATTTCAGTTATGAAGATAGTTTGGAGAAGTTAGGACTGTTTTTCTTGGAGAAGAGAAGGCTGAAAGGTGATTTGACAGAGGTAATCAAAATCGTGAGGGGTCTGGACAGAGTAGAGAGAGAGAAGCTGTTCCCACTCGTGAAAGGATCGAGAACGAGAGGGCACAGATTTAAAGTATTTGGTAATATAATTTCATAACTGAAATTACTCAACCCTGGAACCATTCTCGTGAAGCAAAAGTGACATGAGGAAAAACCTTTTCACGCAGTGAGTGGGTAAGGTCTGGAATGCACTGCCTGAGAATGTGGCGGAGGCAGGTTCAATTGAAGTATTCAAAAAGGAATTAGACAGTTATAAGAAAAGGAAGAATGTGTAGGGTTATGGGGAGAAAGCAGGGGTATGGAACTGGGGGAATTGCTCTTACAGAGAGCCGGTGTGAACCCGATGGGCCGTTTGACCTCCTTCTGCATTGTAACTATTCTGTGATTCTGAACACCGCTTTGCATCTTTCCCCCTGCTGCTAAAATGCAAAATTGCATCACAACGTCAGAGTTATGGGTGAGCATGTCCCCTACCAATTTTTCCACCTCCACCCCCTAACCTGCTTCTGAGGCCCCATGAACTGCAGCCCTATGTGTACACACATGTGATGTAGATGCCATTTTTGACCCAAAATTGCACTCTTTGTACCAAAGATACGGCTGCTACGCAAATGAATTTTGTGGCATAGGAGTGGTGCTTTAGTGTTGAAATATTAGGTCTCAATGATATCTGTTACTGAATGTGGGACAAAAAGATGATTCCTAGTTGTTGCACTTCTTGTTTACGTCTCCCATTTTAGTTCTATAGTGATAAAACAGTAGAAATTGAACCATATGCTATAAAAGAGCAGGCGTTAAAATGAGTCAGTCAGGCTGATCCAGGATGCTGTTCTGGTTCTTGGTTATCTTTCTCACAATTTCTGAAGTTGTCCTTTTACCCAATGGCTGTTTGAACTTGCAAGATTAAGAAAAGAACATAATACATTTGCTTCAACCCTGGTTCCCATAATTTTCTGCTGCGTACTCACAAACCAGCGATTTCCCAATGCTAGTGCAGGTAAGTTTACCTTTTTAATTTTTATGTTGGGTTTTTGCCTGTCCATGTCCACCTTGCTACTGGTATTGAACCCTCCCACTTTGTTGCTTTTACTGGATTTATTGACATTCCCATTGGCCTTGTTGTCATTGCTGATAGTGTTATTACTCACAAACTGTATCATTCCCCACGGTCTTGTTCCCAGTCTTGTTGATATTGTATTGCTAAATAAATCTAAGCCCAGATTGATATCTTCTTGGGTCGGAATTGAACCAAAGATCTGGTTGAGCTAAAGGCTTATATTTGGATTTGACATTATGGTCAAGGTTGACTGAGACTTAACGGTGAGGTGGATCTCATGGTTAGGGTAAATTTATTTCAGGGAAGAATTCATTTTGTTTGGGAAGGTATACTTATTTAAATGGGAAAGATCTGTGCTAAATATATTCATCAAAGTGAAGAGGAAGCCTTTTACTGGTTTTAATTTAGTTTGTGAAACTGGCCTTGATGCAAGCTACCTGAACCTGCTGCTCCTCTTCACTGCTGACCAGGTGGCGACTGCTTTTTGAGGTTGAAGATTAGAGGAGTCAGGAGTATAAAGTTGTGAGTGGGCCCCAACCATTGGAATGGTGGTGTTAATAAAAGGTGCGCAAGAATACATTCAGTGGGAAAGAAGGCTGAATTAATATCGATGTCTGAAATTTATTGATGATACCAATTGCACATAATGGTGTAAATGGCGGCCAGATGTTGCAATTGCATGGTGAAGTTTTCATAGGCAATTTCCATTACAGTAATGGACATGGACATATGAATTTATAATGGGTAAAAGTTGACACAAAAATGTGACAAAAAAGGTGAAAACAGGAAATAAGGTTTTGTAGAAAAAAGGGTTTTGCAGACAGAAGATTTTTAAACAAGATACAGCAGTGTTTGGAAAGAATTGTGATTCTAACAATTTTGCAGTTCTGACAAATGAAGTGATTGGTCAGATTTTTGGGTAAATAAGATGTTGGCGCAAATTCCCCAATGTTTTGGATAATGATGCTGAAATTTATGGGAAAAATTGTGAGCAGCACAGATGTTTAAAAAAAGTGAATCAAACGTGACAATTTAATGTCTCTAAAAATAAAATGGATTTGAATCACTGTGCTGTAGCCAATTATTTTGATGAAAACTGTTCATTTAATCTTAAACTGGGAAGTAAATTGAAATAAGAATAAGGAATATAATATGGTCTAATTGAAGAAATAACTTAATGTAGTTTTAATGTCCTGCCAAGGAAGGTGGGAACTTAATTAAAAAAAATACTTCCTGGAGAAATGAAGGGTATTGGTTGTTTTATTTCACACTTAAATCATATTTCCACTTGAAGTACTTTATTGATTCTATTTAATTATTGCTTTATGCAAGCTTATTCTGTGCCCATTAAATTCTATTGTCATACTATAAACAGGCAATTAAGTGACTATTTTGTTAAAGATCTGATATACATTTAATAACCCAAGAAAATGAAATGGAATGGATTGATACACACACATATACACACAAAAGCAACAACAACTTTTAATCATGCAGCACCTTTAATGTTGTAAACATCTCAGAATGTTTCACAGGAGCCAAGCTGAAGAAAGCTATTAAGACACCATGCCAAAGCATGGGTTATTAAGATGGGTAACTAAAAGCTTGGTCAAAGAGGTAGGTTTAAAGGAGTGTCTTAAAGGAGGATAGAGAGGTGGAGGGATGGAGAGGTTTAGGGAGCGAATTCCTAAATTAATTAAAATTATTTTTAGGGGCATAACCTTAAAATTAAAGGTCGTATTTCAGGAGTGAAATCTGGAACTCTCTCCCCAAGAGGCCCTGGATGCTGGATCAATTGAACCTTTTAAGACTGAGATTTTTGTAAGATAAGGGTATCAAGCAATATGGAGAAAAGATACGTAAATGAAGTTGAGGTACAGATGAACCATGATCTAAATGGTGGAATAAGCTCGAGAGGCTGAATGGGCTAGTTCTGTTCCTGTGTTCCAGACTTTCCACCTACATGGCAAACGACATAGCCTTTAGTGGTGGAGTGAAGGAAGTATGGGATGCACAAGAAGGCAGAGTTTGAAGAGGGTTGTAGGGATGGAGGAGGTTACAGAGATAGGGTGGTGGAAGGTCATGGAGAGGTTTGAGCACGAGAGTGACAGTTTTAAAATCAATGCATTGGTGGACCTGGAGCAGATGTAGGTTAGCAAGCACAAGTGTGGTGGGTGAATAGGACGTGGTGTGTGCTTTTTTTTATTTATTCCTTCACGGGATGTGAGCAGTGCTGGCTAGGCCAGCATTTATTGCCCATCCCTAATTGCCCTTGAGAAGGTGGTGGTGAGCTGCCTTCATGAACCGCTGCTGCCCTTGGGGTGTAGGTACACTAACAGTGCTGTTAGGAAGGGTATTCCAGGATATTGAACCAGCGACAGTAAAGGAACGCCAATATAGTTCCAAGTCAGTATAATGTGTGGCTTGGAGGAGAACTTGCACGTGGTGGTGTTCCCATGCATCTGCTGCCTTTGTCCTTCTAAGTGGTAGAGGTCCTGGGTTTGGATTGTACTATCGAAGGAGCCTTGGTGAGTTGCTGTAGGGAATCTTGTAGATGGTACACACTACTGCCACTGTGCGTCGGTGGTGGAGGGAGTGAATGTTGTAGGCGGGGAATGGGGTGCCAGTCAAGCGGGCTGCTTTGTTCTGGACGTTGTCGAGCTTCTTGAGTGTTGTTGGAGCTGCATGTATCCAACCAAGTGGAGAGTATTCCATCACACTCCTGACTTGTGCCTTGTAGATAGTGGACAGGCACTGGGGAGACAAGAGGTGAGTTATTCACCACAGAATTCCTAGCCTCTGACCTGCTCTTGTAGCCACAGCATTTATGTGGTTGATCCAGTTCAGTTTCTGGTCAATGGTAACCGTCAGAATGTTGATAGTGGGGGATTCAGTGATCGTAATGCCATTGAACATCAAGGGGAGACGGTTAAATTTTCTCTTGTTTGAGATGGTCATTGCCTGGCACTTGTGTGGTGCAAATGTTACTTGCTACTTATCAGCCCAAGCCTGGATGTTGTCCAGATCTTGCTGAATCTGGACATGGTCTGCATCAGTATCTGAAGAGTCACATATGGTGCTGAACATTGTACAATCATCAGGGAACATCCCCACTTCTGACCTTATGATGGAGGGAAGGGCATTGATGAAGCAGCTGAAGATGGTTGGGCCTAGGACACTACCCTGAGGAACCCCTGCAGTGATGTCATTGGACTGAGATGATTGACCTCCAATAACCACAAGCATCTTCCTTTGTGCTAGGTATGACTCCAACCAGCGGAGAGTTTTCCCCTGATTCCTGTTGACTCCAGTTTTGCTCGGGCTCCTTGATGCCATGCTCGATCAAAGGCTGCCTTGATGTCAAGGGCAGTCACTGTCACCTCACCTCTGCAGTTCAGCTCTTTTGTTCATGTTTGTACCAAGGCTGTAATGAGGTCAGGAGCTGAGTGGCCCTGGCAGAACTTAAAGTGAGCGCCAGTGAGCAGGTTATTGCTGAGCAAGTGCCGCTGGATAGCACTGTCGATGACCCCTTCCATCACTTTGCTGATGATCAAGAGTAGACTGATAGGACGGTAATTGGCTGGGTTGGATTTGTCCTGCTTTTTGTGGACAGGACATACCTGGGCAATTTTCCACTTTGCTGGGTAGATGCCAGTGTTGTAGCTGTACTGGAATAACTTGGCTCAGGGCGCGGCTAGTTCTGGAGCACAAGTCTTCAGTACTATTGCAGGAATGTTGTCAGGGCCCATGTCCTTTGCAGTATTTGGTGCCTTCAGCCATTTAGTGACATCACATGGAGTGAATCGAATTGGCTGGAGACTGGCATCTGTGATGCTGGGGACTTCAGGAGGAGGCCAAGATGAATCATTCACTTGGCACTTCGGGCTGAAGATGGATGCAAATACTTCAGCCTTATCTTTTGCACTGATGTGCTGGGCTGCCCCATCATTGAGGATGAGGATATTTGTGGATCCAAGGATACCGGCAGCAGCATTTTAAGTGAGCTCAAGTTTATGGAGGGTGGAAGGTGGGAGAATGGCCAGGAGAGCATTCGAATAGTCATGTCTGTAGGTAACAAAAGCATGGATTAAGGTTTAAGCAGCAGATAGAATCATGGAAGTATACACTACAGATAGACCTCATTTGGCTCATCATGCCTGTTGAGGCTCTTTGAAAGAGCAACCATTTAGTCCCAATTCCTTCCTCTTTCCCCATAGCCTTATGAATTTACTCTATCAAAGCCCTTCATAATTTTGAACACCTCTATTAAATCTCCCCTTAACCCTCTCTGCTCTAAGGAGAACAATCCAGCTTCTCTAATCTCACCACATAACTGAAATCACTCATCCCTTGTACTAGTCTAGTAAATATCCTCTGCACTATCTCCAAGGGCTTGATATCCTTCCTAAAGTGTGGTGCCCAGAATTGGATACAACACTCCATTAATGGGAATCAAATTCAAATGACAGTCAAAATTGAAGTTCAGTCTACTGGCATAAGTTAGTGAGCTATTATATTTTGATGAATATTATTTTGGGAAAAATGTCACACCTTTCACTTAACAGTTGGAATGCAGTATTTTATCTTAGGGGCTAAAAGTGCACCAATTAATCTAGAAGAGATATTGCTTAATTCATTTCTTGTGTAATTGAAATGAATACTAGTGTGTATCTCAATATAATGAGTTACAGCAGCTTTGAAATGTTATGCACTCCTAAAAAAATTCTAAGATTTGTAGAAATTGCCGTTATTAGCCTAAAGGCTTTATAGAGATTAACGGAATATTCAAAAGCAAAATTGCCTGTCATTTTAATCATATCTGCCCCATTCCCACTCCAACCTTGGCTTCCTACACTGTTCCAATGAAGCTCAATGTAAACTCAAAGAACAGCATCTCATCTTTTGAATAGGCACTTTACAGCCTTCCAGCCTCAACACTGAGTTCCAACAATTTCAGATCATAACTCCTGTTCCCATTTTTCAAATGGCAGCTGTTGGTGATGATTCTGTTATTTCCCACTAACACGTCCTCTAGAACCCATCCTTTGTTTTTATACTTGTCCCGTTACCATCTCCTTTTGCCTTGCAGCATCATCCTTTTTGTCATTTAATTTCTCCTGCTTTTCACCCTATCACAAGCCTTTTGTTCTTTCCCCCCCACCCCCTTTCCCTGCTTCTGTACTTGCTTAAAATCTGATGATCTCTAACTTCTTCCAGTTCTAATGAAAGGTTCACACCCTGAAGGGTGAACACTGTTACTCTCTCCACAAATGCTGCCTGACATTTTGAGTATTTTCAGCAATTTCTGCTCCTATCTCTATTTCTTATTGTCATACACGGACTGTGATAAAATAAACAATGAAATGGAAGAATTATGAATTAAAAAAAAGTCAACTGTTAAACAAAACCACAAGAACATGTGACCAGTGGTGTGCTGCAGGGATCGGTGCTGGGCCCTCTGTTGTTTGTCATATATATTAATGACTTGGTTGTAAGGGTCATGATTAGTAAGTTTGCAGATGACACCAAAATTGGTGGCATAGTGGACAGTGAAGAAGGTTGTCTAAGGTTACAACAGGATATAGATAAACTGAGAAAGTGGGCAAGGGAGTGGCAAATGGAATTTAACGCAGACAAGTGTGAAATTATGCATTTTGGGAAGTTAAACCAGGGCAGGACATATACAATGAATGGCAGGGCCCTGGGGAGGGTTGTTGAGCAGAGAGACCTTGGGGTGCAAGTACATAGTTTCCTGAAAGTGGCAACACAGGTAGACAGGGTGGTGAAGAAGGCGTATGGCATGCTTGCCTTCATCGGCCGAGGCATTGAGTACAAGAGTTGGGACGTCATGTTGCAGTTGTACATAACGTTGGTTAGGCCACATTTGGAGTACTGTGTGCAGTTCTGGTCGCCGCACTACAGGAAAGATGTGATTAACCTGGAGAGGGTGCAGAAAAGATTCACAAGGATGTTGCCTGGTTTGGAGGGCTTGAGTTATAAAGAGAGATTGGATAGGCTGGGTCTGTTTTCCCTGGAACAAAGGAGGCTGAGAGGGGACATGATAGAGGTATATAAAATTATGAGAGGCATAGATAGGATAGATAGCCAGAGTCTGTTTCCCATGGTAGGGGTGACTAAAACTAGAGGGCATAGATTTAAGGTGAGAGGGAGGAGGTTTAAAGGGGATCAAAGGGGTAAATGTTTTACACAAAGAATAGTGGGTATCTGGAATGAGCTGCCTGAGGAGGTGGTGGAGGCAGGAACAGAAGCGACATTTAAGAGGCGTCTGGACAGGTACTTGAATGAACAAGGCATAGAGGGACATGGAATTAATGCAGGTGGGATTAATATAGATAGGCATTATGGTCGGCATGGACGCGGTGGGCCGAAGGGCCTGTTTCTATGCTGTATTTCTATGCTGTACGACTCTATGACTCTAACATGGACACTTGTACTACAGTCAAAATGGAGTTGCGGTCACGTAACCTCTCCTGTACTGGAAATCAACAAACCAATCTACAAGGATGGAACTCATAAACCTCAACTGAAATAGCTATGGGGAGAAGCCTTTTGAAATTGAAAACAGCAATATTGTATATTAATGACTCTTTCGACATGAATGAAGTAACAGGATTCTGGAGACAGACAGACTCACAGTCCAAACCGAAGGTGTGAAATAGCACCATGTTAACGGAATGGTCCACATTCAGACATCAATCAATAGCTATGGTCTCCACATCCTGGTCTGTTGTATGGTCGCACCAGTAGAGCAGGCCATGTGTCTCCTAACAGAAACAATATTGTGATGAATTTTTGCCTTAAAAAGGTAAACCTCTGGAGAGAAATGGGGAGATCAAGCCAACACCTTCAGAAAGCAGTCCAGCCAGGGAGTTTGAAAGAAATCCAGCCAAGCAAGGAAGAAGCACTGCTGCTAATTCTACACTTGAACTTGCTTCAGCAGAGAACTTAAAGTGACCACCACCTCCAGTCTGAAGTTTTAACACCAGAACATCTGCAACACAAGACTACAACCATCCAGGCCTTCACCTTTCAAAGAGACTGTCCTCCTGAGAAAATTCAACGGGTTTACCGTAAACCATGAACACCTCCCTACCTCACTTTGAACTTTAAACTACTTACCCTTTTTCAGTCTATCTATTCTTGAGTATGTGAGGTTGTGACCATTTCAAGAATTGTGTAAAAATAAATGTTTTTTTAACCTACGAGAAAACCTGTCATTTGTCTGTTTATTTGACCGGAATGACACTCAGGAACTAACACAGCATTTTAACAAAATACGATTACGGTCAGTTGGGAGGTGAACAGTGGGAACTACCCACACCCTTTTTGACCTGTCCATAACACTTATATATTATCAATGCTGTGATTTTCTACAGCACTGGAGATAATATCTTGTTAGGTTTAAATTGGACCTAAGTGTACTTGGGTGCCAGTTATAGCTGCTCTGTTGTGCTACTACCACATGTAAAAAATACCTTAATGTTACATGGTGTGTAAGAGAAAAATAAATATCTGTGTTTTTACAGTTCTAGTAAGAGATCATTTTAGCTGAATTTGCAAGATTTTTTGGAAGCATTTCAACAGCGCTTAGTAAT
Organism: Heterodontus francisci; assembly: GCF_036365525.1. NCBI lineage: Eukaryota > Metazoa > Chordata > Chondrichthyes > Heterodontiformes > Heterodontidae > Heterodontus > Heterodontus francisci. The sequence continues at coordinate 79,709,314 of NC_090384.1, read as the reverse complement.
GATGTTCTCAGTAAAATGTCAAGGTTACCACCAGAGGTAGGATTTTCCCCACAGACTTTGGGACCCCAACGTCAGGGTCAAGTGGGAGTCAGAAGCCCGCACTGTGGGGGAAACAGTCACCCAGCAGTGATTTTCTCTGTATTAGCCAACTTGTGGCCAGAGGGTAGATTCTGGCGGGCAGGAGGTGGAGGGCCAATAGGAGGGCCTCCAGCACTAAAGAAGCGACAGGCTGCCATTTTAGGTAAGTATGAGAGAGGGTGCCTCAAGATGGAGACACCCGCTCTCCAACTATTCTAACTTAAAAATAAAATATCCGCAGAGCAGCTGGGCCACCATCGTGGAGGAGGAACTCTTCCATTTGGCGGTCTGCGGCTACAGCTGAAGCCAGGCAGGCGGCGAGGGCCTCAAAGCTGGACTGGATTGCTGGTTCCCTGGACTGACACCGGAAGGCTGCCTCCAGACAGCTGGCCTAGTTGCCGATTCCCAGTCCACCTCCAGGAAAATGCCCCAGAGGTAGGATGGTGCTGGCAAACCAGTGCACCAGCCAGCGGCGCAAAATTCTGCACTTGCCCGCCTCTTTGCTTGCCCCCATCGGGGTCTAAAAATGCAGCCCCAGATTGCTAATTATTCTAATTATGAGTAATTATCAGTTTTTCTTTTGTTAGTCTTTTGCCAGAACTCTTTGTCATTGCATTTTGTATATTTATGCACAGTAGTTACTGGGAGTGTTTTTTTTAATTTGACGAAATGAAGCGACATAAAAAAGTGTCAATATTTTTTGAACCACTTAATTTGGTGTTTTAATTTCTAAAGATTCAATGTTTACAGATTCACAAAAAACAATTTTCTATAGTACCACACTTTCTACTGATGTTTGGAGAGTGCGTACACCATTTATACATATTACATGTCATGAAATCTAAAACTGATTTATTACCTCAATCAAACGGTGCAAGATTTGGTTTTTAAATAAATATAGTAAACAGAGCCTGGGCCTGAAGCTGAGCTTGCTATAATTCTGATTAACTTCCAAGGTGCAAATCACTGAAGAAATCTGATGACTTCTAGTTTATGACAGTATTTGGGGTAAAAATGCTCTACACTGGAGGATGTTGATTAAAATATTAAACTTGTTATCTTCTTCAGTCTAACATCCAAGGGATTTTTAAAAATCTGCCATCAGTAAGGTTTAAAAACAACCTTGGCTTTAACTCACTTACTGACCAGTTTAGGAGAAACTGAACATAAAGGCCCAGATTTTGTGGTAAAAATACTGTTGAGGCACTGCTATTAAAGAGTAGATCGAACAGCAACTTCCGGCAACTGCACGTGTGCAGTTAAGTACGGAAATCAGAAAGTTGCTGTCCCAGTTGTTCTACTCCTCCAGAAGCTTTGATACACAGTACCTCACTGAGTGGCTCTCCATAGAATGTATGAAGTTTATGTACCTATCCACTAGATGCTCACTGAATTCACTAGCAAAAGTTACGGCTTGTCCATTCTTGTGTAAGGGGATTTTTGACAGCGTGATAACTCTTAATTAATGCCAAATGGCCCCTTCAGCACTGAAAATTAACTTTTACAAGTATGGGGTCTCATTCCTTCATATTTTTAGTACTGTTGGAGATTTTAAAAATATATAACTTTTTCTTACTTCTTTCTGTCTCTTTTATCTCTCTCATAATCCCATCTTTATTTCCCTCCTATTTTGCTTTCCGTACATGATTTGACTCTGCTCTGCTCATTAAGAATCTGTTTGGTTTAGGAGACATTGTTGCTTGTCCTGTTTACACAGATTCCAGATCTCCTCTCGAGGGCACCAAGCTATGTTGTAGGGCTGAATGTTCCGCCGCCCCAGTGGGTCGGATGGTGGCGTGGGGGCAGGGTGAAATTGAGTGGGAGGCCTACCTGCCCTGCTCCCGCCTCCTGCCAACTTTACGGCTCGGTGGGGGGGGGGGGAAACGGCCTGCCCGCCTGGGTATTTTACCCATGGCAAGTGGGCATGCTGGGGATGTGAAAGGCCTCCCAGTGATAGCCCCCCCTCCAAACGACTACCCTTGCCTCGCCGCCATGACCGACCAGCCCCCCCCCAGCGAGGTAAGCCCAACTTACCTGAAGTCTTGGCTCCATGGCATCAGCTGGGCTGCGTCCCAGTAGTGGCCACTGCTCTCGGTGGCGCTGCTGGGAGTAAGTGCTGCTGGCCCGCTGATTGGCCGGCTGCTCACTGAGGCGGGACTTCCTCCCTCAAGCGGGTGGACGTCCCGCTTTGGGACAATTAAAGCCCGGGGACCTGTAACATGCGGGCCGGATCCCCGGGCTAGGCGGAAGTGGGATCGCCATCGGCTTTTACGTCGTGGTGAAGTCCTGTCCGCCTACGGTAAAATCCAGCCCATATTTCTGTTTACTGATTGTTCTGGTGCAGGAACACATGGGAAGTCTATGGGCAAGTGTAAGTGGCATGAATGGTTTATTCACCGATGACTGCAAAATCTGGGCCAATTTTTAATTACTATAATATTTGGCAATTTCAGAACATCTGTTTCACAATCACTGTAGGAGAGGAGAAAGAACTTAAGCACTTACTCTAAAACCTATTACATAAACATAAAAGTTTTTATGACTTGCAAACTTGAAGGTATGATGTATGCCCAGTGTGAACAATCCCTTATTGTTCATCATAAAGTATATGGATGTGACTTTTTTAACTGATATGATTTATAAACCAGTTTTTATGGCAGATGCAGTAATTTACAGACTCCATAATATACTTCAAAACGTATTGAGAATTGAGGCAACTCCTGAAATTAGAAAGGTTGGAAGAGCTTCTATTTGTTTTCAGTGCAGAACCATTGGTCGCACTCTCATTCTGATTATGGTTCTTATGAATCCAAAAAGTTTACATTTAAAATGAATTTGTGATCTACTCAATGCCATAGAACAAAGATTGAGTGGCATTAGAGATAGTGTCATTTTTGATAACTTTATCATGGGAAGGGGGTTCTTTGTATTTGAAATTCTGTTGGCAGTTCAGCAGAAGTAATGGCTACTCTCTATTCTGAATGTGAATTTTTTCTAAACCTCAATAAACTTTCAGTTCCCTGACTTGATGTGTACTCAATATCATATTGTCTGAATTTGTCTTTTTTAAGGAACGTCACCACCATTTTTTGCCTGTTTTAATTCAAAAGCCTCCCCAAATTGAAGACCAGAATTATCTTCTCTGTGGTGCTAATTATTTTAATAATAATCCTATTTCTGGCATAATTATTGTAGTGAATTCAAGCATGTGTCAGTGGACATAGATTACAATACCAACTATCGGGTGTAGACCTGACTAAAGAAAGTCAGTAACACATTTTCTACATTTAGTTCCAGTGTACTATGAACCAGTGTTGTAATTGTTTTGTGTGCATAGACTCCATTAGTTATTGTAGTCAGTAACAACATTGTTTCAGATGCATAAAATGTACCTTACGATAGAAAAAAACCCTAACAGCAGCAGGGATGAAACAGTAAAAATAATATGAATCTGAATGATCAGAATTTACTGATTGAAAACCAATTTAGAAGTAACACAACAGCTGTATCTATGACAGTGAGAACAAGTTCATTGGACTAAAATCATAGAAATTTACAGCACAAAAGGAGGCCATTTGGCTCAATGTGGCTCTTCCAGCTCTCTGAAAGAACTGTCTACTTAGTCCCATTCCCTTGCCCTTTCTTCTTCACCTTGTACAATTTTCAAATATTTATCCACTTCCCTTTTAAAGGTTGTTATAGATCCATTTTCCACCACTGTCTCTGGTCACGGATTCCATATCCTAACAACCGTCTGTGTAAAAAAATCTCCTCACCTACCCTTTTGTTCTTTTGATGATGATCCTAGGTCTTCTAGTTACTGACTCACTGACCATGGAACTAGTTTTTCCTATTTACCATTTATAATTTTGCGTACCTTTATCATAGTGTTACTCAATACATTAGCCACTAGCCACATGTATTTAATGGGAAATCCAGATGTGCTAATTACATTTTGATTAGTAAATAAATAAAGAATAATAGACACTGTCGTTAGCCATGTAACACCAGAAACATTGTATGAAGAGAGGAGCTGTCTGTCAGCTTGATCAACCGTTCTAGGTCAGCAGAAGAAATAAGCCCAACCAAAACCAAAGAGATTCAACAGGGCACATTATGTCAAAATGCAAGCAGCATTCAAACGTGGATGGAGAACAAAGGTGGGTCTGGTGTGTCTCATTGTGCACGACATCATTCTCAGCAATAATTCTGATGAAGTCCAAGTACTGCTTGCAACTACTGGACAAAAACCAGAAGCTGTACTAAGATGTGCTGTGATTGAAAAAAATCATACCTGAATTCCAATGGTTTGCACAAAACAGTGATCGATATATTTTAAGTAAACATACACATGATATACATTTACCTGTATTGTATATAAGCCATTTTTTACTAAAGTTAGTGCGTGTGGCTTAAACGATATCGCTGTAGCTACGCTTGTGCTTAGTCAACATTTTCTATTGGAATACACTGCTCTATTAGATCAACTCTTAATCTTCTCTGTTCTAATGAAAAGAGCCCCCGTTTCTCTAGTATAAAATAAAAACAAGAAATGCTGGAACCACTCAGCAGGTCTGGCAGCATCTGTGGAAAGAGAAGCAGAGTTAACATTTCGGGTCAGTGACCCTTCTTCGAAACTAGCAAATATAAGAAATGTCAAAGGTTATAAGCAAGTGAGTGGGGGGTGGGGCAAGAGATAACAAAGGAGAAGGTGTAGATTGGACAAGGCCACATAGCTGACCAAGAGGTCATGGAGCAAAGGCAAACAATATGTTAATGGTGTGTTGAAAGACAAAGCATTAGTACAGATAGGGTGTTAACGAACTGAAGACTGAGCAGCAGCAAGTACAAACATGAAAAAAAAAACAGTGGGTAAGCAAACTGAATAAACTCCAATGAAATGAAATGAACAAAAGAAAAAAAATTGTAAAAAATGTAAAAAAGAAAAAATAACTAAAAATAAAAGTAAAATGGGGGGCCTGTCATTCTCTGAAATTATTGAACTCAATGTTCAGTCCGGCAGGCTGTAGTGTGCCTAATCGGAAAATGAGATGTTGGGAAGGAGGTAGAAGCGGGCTGTCCGGGGTTGCGGGACTATGAGGTTTCTCTAGCCTCTCCTAACTAAAGCTTCTTGTCCCTGGCATCATCTTAGTAAATTTATTATCCATGGCCTTGAAATTGATCCTAAAGTATGATGGCTGAAATTGAACACCATATTATAACAATACCCTCAACAATAATTTGTATAAGTCTTGCACTACCTCTTTGCTTTTGTAGTCTGTGCTTCTATTTATAAAAGCTAGCATTCCGTATGCTATTTCCCCCATCTTTTATCATCTTATCCTTCCACTCATAAAGATTTGAGTAACTGAACCCCTAAGTATCTCTGCTCATCTACTTTAAAATATTCCCTACTTTGGTAAATTTCCTCTCCTTATTCTTACTCACAAATATATATTGTCTCACATTTCTCTACATTAACATTCCTATGCCATCTTTCTGCCCTATCTACTGACCTGCCCATGACCTGCAATCACTTACCATCCTGTTCACATTATAACACTTTCTCCATTTTTGGATAATCTGCAAATTTAGATATAGTATCCCTTTACCTGAATCCGGATCATTTAGGTATATTGAGTATGATTAAGTTGCCTACAGATGTGGAAGTACCATCTTTACAGACGCCAAACATCTGCATTTGCCATATGTAGTGCACATGTTCTTGTTTTGACCCAGAAATTGTCGATAATTCAGACTTCCTACACTCTGTCCAGATCAACCCATAACACTCCTCCTTAGGACTTGCAGGGTTAGATCAGTGATGACTCCATGAAACAGGCTCACGTTATATACTATAGCGCTCCGACCTTGAAATGATTGAACTAAATATGGAAAGAAGAACAATGGTCAGTATAAGTGCTAGCTATATATCAGAATTGGAACCTTGGAACAGATCACAAATACCTTGTGGTAACCCAAAATTATGACAGTTGTAATTTGGTTCCTCTCCTTAAAGTGTCATGGGCAATGACTGCAGGGGCTATCAGGTTTCAAGAGAACTTGATACAATCATTTAACATGCATGAGAAGATTTCACACATTGTCCTCTACGAAGGGCAGAATATCCAAGAGACATGCAGTTTACTGGAATGATGCTGTGAGGTTGTTAACTTCACAAGCTGAATGCAGTGATGCTGAAGGAGTAAAGTTTGAACAGGATGCGTACAATTAATTGGATGCTGTTACTTCAGGAGTAACTAGTCTGATCTGTGATGCTCTAGTTTGTTGATAAATTGACCTTAAATAATGGAAGCAAATACAGTATTCCCATGTATTTCAGACTGCCCTGAAAATGCAGTCTAAGCAAGTAGATGGAACTATGCCAGTGCCATGCTCACACAAGGAGAAATTATGAACTATAAAATGAACTGATGAGTTGAACTCAAAATGACACCTTTTGCTGCAGAACAAGATGGAGTAAAAGGTCAGGTGACCTCTCCTGTACTGCAAACACACATGATAACTGCTGGAACCTTGAACCAATTGTCATATCTAGTCAAGTGTTGAAGAAAGCATTAGAAATGTCAATGGCCATTCAATGTTAATGGCCACCTCGCTTCAACAAGTTGAGCTAACAATGAATTTTCAGACATGGAGATTGCAGATTCAAACTCAAGATAAAGGGTGAGAAAAAGCCACTTTATCAAGTTGGCATAGAGCTGAGCAACATCCAAACTCATTTTTGAACAATGGCCACACATCAAACACCATTTATGAAAACAGAATGGGAGAGAAACTTTGGTCACCTGATAGAAACCAAGTCTCTGATAAGGAATTTTAATAAGACATTTTTCTGTGCAGAAAGGCAGAAAGCCAGAAACCAAAAGGAAAAGAGAGACCCATCCCAGCAAGAAGAAGGACCCTGCCAGAATACCATTTTTTAATTACCTAAAAGCAGAGACACAAAGGTGACCTTTGAAACTCCCTACCCGAGAAATTGTGACAGAATCTTCGCCAGTGAACTGATTGAGATTTGAACAAAGATGTCTGCAAGGAAAGCATCCATCCACCTGAAATTTTCCAAAGTTTGACATCAGTGAACCAGGAAAAAAAGCAAAACAGGCCTGTGCTGTTTTTAAATCTTCCTGCCAGGGGAAACTAACAAGGTTTCACAACGAGCTCTTTTCTAAAACGCATCAGACCGAAATGCATGCTATCTTTTAATCTCTACCTTTTCTTGTGTGTGTGCATGTGTGGGTAAAGTTGTGAATATTTTCAGGTATTGTTTAATAAACATTTATCTTTCTTTTTAAACCTACAAGAAAACCTGTCATTTGTCTGTTTATTGACCATTAAAATGCTCAAGGGTCAAAACACTTTTTAATAACATGCTGTATTCGGCCAGTTGAGAGGGGAAAAAGGGAAACCACCCCTATCGTACGAACCTACGATTTAGGAGCAAGAGTTGGCCACTCAGCCCCTTGAGCCTACTCCGCCATTCAATAGGTTCATGGCTGAACTGATGACTCCACATTTCCGCCTACACCTGATAACCTTTCACCCCCTTGCGTATCAAGAATCTGTCTACTTCTGCCTTAAAAATATTCAAAGACTCTGCTTCCACTGCCTTTTGAGGAAGAGAGTTCCAAACCCTCTGAGAGAAATAATTTCTCCTCATCTCTGTCTTAAATGGGCGACCCCTTATTTTTAAACCATGACCCCTAGTTCTAGATTCTCCCACAAGGGGAAACATCTTTTCCACATCCACCCTGTCAAGACCCCTCAGGATCTTATATGTTTCAATCAAGTTGTCTCTTACTCTTCTAAATTCCAGCAGATACAAGCCTAGCCTGTCCTATATTTTCTTATAAGACAGCCCACCCATTTCAGGTATCAGTCTAGTAAACCTTCTCTGAACTGCTTCCAGTGCATTTACATCCTTCCTTAAATAAGGAGACCAATACTGTACACAGTACTCCAGATTTGATCTCACCAATGCCCTGTATAGCTGAAGCATAACCTCCCTACTTTCTTATTCAATTCCCCTCGCAATAAACGATAACATTCTATTAGCTTTCCTAACTACTTGCTGTACCTGCATACTAACCTTTTGCGATTCATGCAGTAGGACACCCAGATCCCTCTGCATCTCAGAGCTCTGCAATCTCTCACCATTTATGCTTCTTTTTTATTCATCCTGCCAAAATCGACAATTTCACATTTTACCACATTATACTCCATTTGCCAGATCTTTGCCCACTCACTTAGCCTATCTATATCCCTTTGTAGCCTCCTTATGCCCTCTTCATAACTTACTTTCCTACCTATCTTTGTGTCATCAGCAAATTTTACAACCATACCTTTAGTCCCTTCATCTAAGTCATTTATATAAATTGTAAAAAGTTGAGGCCCCAGCAGAGTTCCCTGTGGACACCAGTCGTTACATCTTACCAACCAGAAAATGACCCATTTATACCTACTGTCTGTTTCCTGTTAGCTAGCCATTCTTCTATCTATGCCAATATGTTACCCCCTACGGCATGAGCTTTTATTTTCTGCAATAACCTTTGATGTGGCACCTTATCAAATATCTGCAGGAAATCTAAGTACAATAGATCCACCGGTTCCCCTTTATCCACAGCACATGTAACTCACTCAAAGAACGCCAATAAATTTGTTAAACATGATTTCCCTTTCACAAAACCATGTTGACTCTACCTGATTACCTTATATTTTTCTAAGTGCCCTGCTCTAATGTCTTTAATAATAGCTTCTAACATTTTCCCTATGACAGATGTTAAGCTAACCGGCCTGTAGTTTCCTGCTTTCTGTCTCCCTCCCTTTTTGAATAAAGGAGTTATATTCGGTATTTTCCAATCTAACAGAACCTTCCCTGAATCTAGGGAATTTTGGAAAATTAAAATGAATGCATCAACTACCTCACTCGCCACTTCTTTTAACACCCTAGGATGAAGTCTATCAGGACCCAGGGACTTGTCAGCCCGCAGCTCCAACAATTTGTTCAGTACCACTTCACTGGTGATTCTAATTTTCTTGAGTTCCTCCCTCCCTTTCATTTTCTGACTTACAGCTAATTCTGGGATGTTACTTGTATCCTCTATTGTGAGAACTGATGCAAAATTCTTGTTCAAGTCATCTGCCATCTCCTTATTAGCCATTATTAATTCCCTAGACTCACTTTCTATAGGACCAATGCTCACTTTGTTAACTCTTCTCTTTTAAATATCTATAGAAACTCTTAATATCATAGAATCATAGAAAGTTTAAGGCACAGAAAGAGGCCACTTGGCCCATCATGTCTGTGGCGGCAAAAAAAACGATCCATCTATTCTAACCCCACCTTCCAGCATTTGGTCCGTAGCCCTGCAGCTTACGGCACTTGAGATGCATATCCAGACTCCTTTTGACTGTGTTGAGGGTCTCTGCCTCAACTACCCTTTCAGGCAGTGAGTTTCAGACCATCGCCACCCTCTGGGTGAAAAGGTTTTTCCTCACCTCCCCTCTAATTGTTCTACCAATCACTTTAAATCTATACCCCCTTGTCACTGACCTCTCTGCTAAGTTGAATAGACCCTTCATCTCCACTCCATCCAGGCCACTCAAAATTTTGTACATTTCAATCAGATCTCCCCTCAGCCTTCTCTGTTCCAAGGAGAACAACCCCAGCCTATCCAATCTTTCTTCGTAGCTGCATTTTTCCAGTTCTGGCAACATCCTTGGAAATCTCCTCTGTATCCTCTCTAGTGCAATTACACCCTTTCTGTAATGAGGTGACCAGAACTGCATACAGTACTCAAGTTGTGGCCTAACCAATGAGTTATACAGTTCCAGCATAACCTTCCTGCCCTTGTAGTCTATACCTCGGCTAATGAAGGAAAGGATTCTATATGCCTTCTTAACCACCTTATTGACCTGTCCTGCTACCTTCAGGGGCCTGTGGACATTCACTCCAAGGTCCCTTACTTCTTCTACATTTCTTAGTATTTTTCCATTAATTGTGTATTCCTTTGCCTTGTTTGACTCCCCAAATGCATCACCTCAATCTTCTCCAAGTTGAATTCCATTTGCCACTTTTCTGCCCATCTGATCAGACCATCAATATCTTCCTGCAGCCTATAGCTATTTTCCTTGCTATCTACCACACGGCCAATCTTTGTGTCATCCGCAAACTTCTTGATCATGCCCCCTACATTTACATCCAAATCATTAATATACACCACAAAAAGCAGGGGACCCAGAACTAAGCCCTGCGGAATGTCACTGGAAACAGCCCTCCAGTCGCTAAAACAGCTGTCAGCAATTACCCTTTGTTTCCTGCCACTGAGCCAATTTTGTATCCACCTTGCTGCATTTTCCTGGATCCCATGGGATTTTATTTTTTTAACCAGTCTGCCATGTGGGACCTTGTCAAAAGCCTTGCTAAAATCCATCTATCTTCCTTGTTACTTCTTCAAAAAATTCAATCAAGTTGGTTAAACAAGATCTTCCCTTAACAAATCCATACTGACTATCCTTGATTAACCTGTGCCTTTCTAAGTGACAGTTTATCCTGTCTCTCAGAATAGATTCCAATAATTTGACTGACTGGCCTGTAATTATTCGGTCTATCCTTCGCTCCCTTTTTAAACAGAGGATCTGACTTTATATTTCTAGCTAGCTTTCTCTCGTAGTCTAATTTTACCTTCCTTATCAATCATTTAGTCATTCTTTCATTTCCCACCTGCGTGTAACACCAGAAAAACTTACCACATTAGTGCCAATTTGCAATCTTGTAATTGCTACCAGGGTTCGCACCAATACATAATCTGGCCTACACATGACTTCAGTCCCTTACTATATCATTGACTTTTAATGCCCTCATGGCAACTAGGGATGTGCATTAAATATCGCCTTGCCGGTGTTGTCTACATCCCAAGAACATTTAAAAAATACAAAATACAAATTTTGTATCATGTGTTTCAAATGGTGAATTTAGACCTCTTATGGTCAGATTTTCTTTGGTGTATGCTCAAGTGTTGAATATGGGCATCTTGCATGTTATTAGTTTTGGAATGGATTAGAGGCACTGTAAATGAGGCTGATGAATAGAACATTACTGCTGACCATTGCTTCTACATCCATTGTGTAAACATTCTGCTACTTCACAGAATGATATATAGGCTTTTTCTTAATTTCACAAACACAAGTCTTTCAAGATTGATTAGGTTTTGCAAAAAGCATATGGGATATAGGACATTATAAATAGAGGCATTGGCCTGAATTTTTTTGGCGTCCGGGGACCCCAATGACAGGCCCAAAAGCCAATGGCAACCCCACCTGAACCATTTGTGGGCTCCCCGGCTGGATTTTTCAGCCTTCAGCATCGGAGCTTCCATCCCTTTGAGGGAAAGGAGCCCACCTCCAGGAGCTGCTGGCCAATTGGAGGGCAGGCAGCACAGTAGTCTCCGCAGTGCCACTGGGAGCGGTGGCCACTGCTAGGACTTTCTTTTGGTCCATGTTTGAACCAAGGCTGTAATGAGGTCAGGAGTTGAGTGGCCCTGGCAGAACCCAAACTGAGCATCACTGAGCAGGTTATTGCTAAGCAAGTGCCGCTTGATAGCACTGTCAATGACACCTTCTATCACTTTACTGATGATTGAGAGTAGGCTGATGGGGCAGTAATTGGCCAGGTTGGATTTGTCCTGCTTTTTATGTACAGGATATACCTGGGCGATTTTCCACATTGCTAGGTAGATGCCTGTGTTGTAGCTGTACTGGAACAACTTGGCTAGGGGCACGGAAAGTTGTGGAGTGCAAGTCTTCAGTACTATTGCTGGAATGTTGTCAGGGCCCATAGCCTTTGCAGTATTCCATGCCTTCAGTCGTTTCTTGATATCACGTGGAGTGACTCGAATTGGCTGAAGATTGGCATCTATGATGTTGGGGACTTCAGGAGGAGGCCAAGATGGATCACCCACTTGGCACTTCTCGCTGCCTTATCTTTTGCACTGATGTGCTGGGCTCCCCCATCATTGAGAATGGGGATATTTGTGGAGCCACCTCCTCCTGTTAGTTGTTTAATTGTCCACCACCATTCATGACTGGATGTGGCAGGACTGCAGAGCTTAGATCTGATCCGTTTGTTATGGGATTGCTTAGCTCTGTCTAACGCATGCTGCGTCCCCTGTTCGGCACGCAAGTAGTCCTAGGTTGAAGCTTCACCAGCTTGACATCTCATTTTGAGGTATGCCTGGTATTGCTCCTGGCATGCCCTCCTGCACTCTTCATTGAACCAGGGTTTGTCCCCCGGTTTGATGGTAGTGGTAGATTGGGGAATATGCCGGGCCTTGAGGTTACAGATTGTGGTTGAATACAATTCTGCTGCTGCTGATGGTCCACAGCACCTCATGGATGCCCAATTTTGAATTGCTAGATCTGTTCGAAGTTTATCCTATTTAGCACAGTGGTAGTGCCCCAAAACATGATGGAGGGTAACCTCAATATGAAGACGGGACTTCATCTCCACACGGACTGTGCGGTGGTCACTCCTACCAATACTGTCATGGACAGATGCATCTGCGGCAGGCGGATTGGTGAGGATGAGGTCAAGTATGTTTTTCCCTCTTGTCGGCTCCCTCACCACCTGCTGCTGACCCAGTCTAGCAGCTATGACTTGAGGACTCGGCCAGCCTGGTCAATAATGGTGCTACTGAGCCACTCTTGGCGATGGACATTGAAGTCCCCCACCCAGAGTACATTCTGCACTGTTGCCACCCTCAGTGCTTCCTCCAAGTGATGTTCAACATGGAGGATTACTGACTCATCAGCAGCGGCAGGAAGACACCCTTAATTGGCCACTTAAGTGGTGCAGTTGGCCTCTGGACAGGAGGGCCGTCCTTCACCTTCCCTGCCGCTGGTAAAATGTCATGATGGCAGGAAGGAGACGGGCACTCCACCCCTGCCTTCCCTTGCCATTTTATGGGCCCCTCCCTCCTTGCCTCCCAGCCCATCCCTAGAGGGCTGGTAAAATCCAGCCGTATAGAGTGCAAAAACAATAAAATTATGCCGAACATTTATAAATCACCGGTTGGGTCTCATTTGGAGTATTGAGTTTAATTCTGGGCACCACACTTTAGGAAAGATGTCAAGTGCTCACAGAGGGCACAGCAATTCCTAGAACTGTTCCAGGGCTGAGAGACAATGCTGAGTACAGAAGCTGTGATTGCATCACTTCGAGCATAGAAGATTAAAGGGAAATTTAATATAGTTGTTCAAAGTTATGAAGGTTTTGATAAAGTCGATAGAAATTGTTGCCACTGGCAAGGAGGTCAGTAACCAGAGGACACAGCTTTTAACATAATGGCAAAAGAGACAGGTGGGAAATGAGGGGAATTGATTTATGCAGCAAATTGTTATGACTTGGAATGCACTATCTGAAAGAGTAGTGGAAGCATACTTAATAGTAACTTTCAAAAAGTAATTGAATATATACTTGAAAGGGAAATTTTTGCAGGACTATCTTGAAGGAGCAGAGGAGTGGGAATAATATGGATTGCTCTTTGAAGGTGCTGGCTTAGGCAAAATTGACCGAATGGCCTCCTCCTGTGCTGTGCAATTCTATGATTGATATAAATATAGGAAATCACTGACATGGATGTAGTCTTCTGAATTTGCCTTTATAAAGTTGAGAAAAATACAGGAAGGTAATCAGTGATATGGATGTAATCCTGTGAAATTTTCTTCAGTTTTTGTGCGCTCAAAATCTCAAAACAGTTTCAAATGAAGATTAAAAAGTTTTAACCAAAGAATCAAAAAGTTCTTGTTATAGAAATAGAACAGTAAGAAAATTTCAGGTGTGAGTTCTGTTTTATCTTTCAATTCAACTGCGATGTAAAATAATGCTGACTAAAGTTGAAATACAAAAGGCAAATAATTCTTAATAAATCATTACAAAACTGAATAAAAAGGACTTTGAACTTCATGTTTGTTCATTTACAATGTAATTGCCCCTTAAATGAAATGTCCTTGTGCTTTAAATGCTTTATGATTCCACTAATGTGAATTGGGCTGGATTTGCACTACATCAGTCTTCACCTGGCCCAGTGTGGCCGTATCCAGACATTTACTGATTTTGTCACAACTGTCTTATATTTCAGGATCACTTAATCACGGCATTTACCCATTTGCTAACTAAAGGTTAGTTTTCAGGGGATAATTTTGAAGCCATAGGGCTGAATTTTACGCTGCCCCAGCGGGTCGGTTGGGGGTGGCGTAAAATTGAGTGGGAGCCACTGGTCAACTTTACAGCGGTTGGCGGAGTGGGGGGGGGGGGGGGGAAGGAAAACGGCCCGCCCACCTGAGGCCAATCAAGACCCTTAAGTGGCCACTTAACGGCCACTTAAGGGCCTTCGCCCGCCTCCATGGGGATTTTACTCGTGGCAAGCGGACGTCCGGGAGACGTGAAAGGCTGCCCAGTGAAAGCGGGCGGCCTCTGAGCACCCGGGGGGTTGGCCCTGACAAACGGGCACAGGGTGCCCAATTGAGAGCTGCCCCTGCTTCCCCAACCACCCCCAGGACCCAAGATGCCCCTCCCTCACTTCCCCCCAAACGACCACCCTTGCCGAGACCAATTTCCCCGTTGTTGGCCAGCTCCCGTCCACCTGGTGCGAAATCCAGCCCTTGCTCTAGTCCGCTGGCTGCTTCCCTCCTCTCGGACACTCGCCCCTTCTTCGAGCAAGCGGCCGTAGAGTAGGAAGGGGTAGGGGAGAGCGGGAGGGGGTTGGGGAGAGTGGGAGGGGGTGGGGTGGGGAGAGCAGGAGGGGGTAGGGGGCAGCGATCTGCCGGAGAGCGGGAGGAGGAGGGGGGAGCGAGCAGCCGGAGAGGGAGAGGGGGAGGAGGCAGCGAGCAGTCGGAGAGTGGGTGGGGGTGGGGGGAGCGAGCAGCCGAAGAGGGAGAGGGTGATGGGGGAGCGAGCGGCCAGAGAGCGGGAGGGGGAGGGTGAGCGAGTGGCTGGTTGCTGGGGGGGAAGCGAGGAGCGAGCGGTCGGACAGTGGGGGGATGCCAGGATTGAGCGGCTGGAGAGCCGGGAGGTGGGGGGAAGCAGGGAGCGAGCAGCCTGGAGTGAGTGGTCGAGGAGGGGAGAGCGTTTTCCTGCGCGTGCGCCAGTTAGTCCAGGCAACACAAGATGTAGGCTGTGCATGCGCAGGAGACCGTTTGAACATTAGCGCAGCTTGGAGCACTCTGATGATGTCAGCGAGCCACTGCGGTATCGGGAGTGACTTTGTAATTTTATACACCCAATGAAATCTCCCCTAAGCCTCCACTGTTCCAAAGAAAACAATTTCAGCCTATCCAGTCTTTCCTCATAGCTAAAATTCTCCATTCTTGGCAATATCCTCGTAAATCTCCCCTGTATCATCTCTATTGTAATCACATCCTCCCTGTAATGCAGTGGCCAGAACTGTACACAGTACTCTAGCTGTGATCTAACTAGTGTTTTATACAGTTCTAGTATAACCTTCCTACTCTTATACTCTATGCCTCAGTTAATAAAGGAAAGTATCCTGCATGCTTTCTTAAGCACCTTATCTGCCTGTCCAGCCACCTTAAGGGATATGTGGATATGGAAGGTCCCTCTGTTTGTTTACAATTCTCAGAATCTTACCATTTAGTGTGTATTGTATTGCCTTATTTGTTCTCCCCAAATGCATTACCTCACCATTCTCCGATTGAATCCCATTTGCCACTTTTATCCCCACCTGACCAGTCTGTTGATAGCTTCCTGCAATCTACAGCTTTCTTCTTTGCTATCAGCCACATGGCCAATTTTTGTATCATCTGCAAACTTCTTAATCATGCCCCCACCCCCCTTACATTTAAATCGAAATCTTTGATATATACCATGAACAGCAAGAGACCCAGTACTGAGCCCTGCAGATCCCAGCTGGAAAAGCCTTGCAGCAACAAAAACACCCGTCAACCATAACCCTTTGCTTCCTGTCACTGAGCCAATTTTGGCTGCAACTTGTCACTTTCCCTTGGATCCCATGAGCTTTTAATTTTCTGACTAGTCTGCCATGTGGGACCTTGTCAAAGCCTTGCTAAAATTCATGTAAACTATGTTAAGTGTACTACTATCATTGACCCTCATTGTTATCCCCTTAAAAATGCAATCAAGTTAGTCAGACAACTTTCCCTTAAACCATGTTGAATGTCCTTGATTAATCTGTGCCTCTCTAAATGATGATTTATACTGCCCTTCAGAATCTTTTCCAATAATTTGCCCACCAATGAGGTTAGGCTGACAGGCCTCTAATTATTTGGGCTATCCCTTCCTCCATATTTAAATAACAGTACAACATTAACAGTCCTCCAGTGGAAAATTATAGTTGGAGCTGCTGCTATTTCTTCCTTTGCTTCTCTTAGAGATTCATTTTGCCTGGGCCTGGTGATCTATCCACTTTAGTGGATGCTAAACACCTTAATATTTCCTCCTTCACAATGCTTAGCCCATTCAATATTTCACAGCCCTTCTCCTTAACTACAATGTCTGCTTTGTGCCCCTCTTTTGTGAAAACAGATGCAAAGTATTCATTCAGAACCATGCCTGCATTGAGCGCCTCCACACACAAGTTACCTTTTTGGTCTTTAACCGGCCCTACAGTTTCCTAAGTTATTCTCTTGCTCTTTATCTATTTATAAAATATCTTTGGGCTTTCCTTGATTTTACATGTCAATATTTTTTCATGCCCTCACTTTGCTTTCCTAATTTCCTTTTTAATTTCACCCCGTACTTCTTTTACTCCTCTAGACTTTCTGCAGTATTGGCATCTGACATAAGCTTTCTTCTTTTGCCTTATTCTACTCTGTATACTCTTTGACATCTAGGGGATTCTAAATTTGGGAGTCCCATCCTTTTTCTTTTTAGGACCATATTTGTTCTGAACCCTCTTTATCTCCTCCTTGAATATCTCCCACTGCTTTGACACTGATTTACCTTCAAGTAGCTGTTTCCAGTCCACTTGCCAAATCACTTCTCAGCTAAGTAAAATTAGCCTTTCCTTAATTTAAAATGTTCACCCTTGGTCTCTTATCCTTCTCCATGACTGCTCAAATCTAACTGAATTATGATCACTACCACTAAAAAGCTCGTCCACTGATAGCCCTTCCAACTGCCCAGTTTCATTCCCTAAAACTAAATCCAGAACTTCCCCTTCTCTTGTTGGGCTTGCTCCATACTGGCTAAAAGAAAAGTTCTGAATGGATTTTAAGAATTCTGTGCCCTCTATATCTTTTACACTGAATTTATCCCAGTTAATGAGGATATTACTGCCCTATTGCACTTCTCAGCAATTTGCCTACATATTTGCTCTTCTATTTCCCTCTGATTGCTTGACGGTCCAAAGTATACTCCCAGCAATTTGTTCCTCCATTCAACCATATAGTTTCATTTGATGCTCCTTCTATCATATCATCCTTCGCCAAGCTCTGATAGTTTCTTTAACCAATATTGTGACACCTCCTTTTTTATCCCTCTCTCTATCCCATCTGAAAACCCAGTACCAGAATATTGAACTGCCATTCCTGCCTTCTTTAAGCCATTATTCAGTAATAGCTATGATATCATATTTCCAAGTGTCAGTCTGTACCCTCAGTTCGTCTACCCGATTCACTCGACTCCTTGCATTGAAGTATATATCACTAATCACTGAACAACTCCTTTGTTGTCTATTTTCTAGCCTTTGTTTCCTAAACCTTCCATTCTCGCATACTAATTTTCTGCCTTCTATTTCCAGCTTTGCTTCTGTCCCTTCTGAATATATGCTCGGGTTCCCATCCCCCTGAAAAGTTAGTTTGAACTCTCCCCAACAGCACGAGCAAACCTCCCTACCATGATATTGGTCGTAGGCTGTTGAGATGCAATGCGTTCGACTTGTACACGTCCCACCTTCCCCAAAACTGGTCCCAATCAATGTTCCCTCTAAGCTGCACGGCTGCACAGGAACCCAGAAGTTCTCATGCAGGCCACACACAAATAGGCCCATTTAAGTTACTGCACATGTGTGGTCCCACAAAAAAATTTAATGCAAACTTAAATAAATTACCCACTACAAAAAATTTAGAGGGTAGATTAGTGCCAATGTCTTCGGATTACACGAATAGGATGGGAATAAAGGGATACGGTCCCCGGAAGTGCAGAAGGTTTTAGTTTAGGCAGGCATCACGATCGGCGCAGGCTTGGAGGACTGAATGGCCTGTTCCTGTGCTGTACTGTTCTTTGTTCTAATATAAAGCCCTCCCTCCTGCACCATCTCTCCAGCAGGACCTCATCCCTCTTTTTAACTATGTCATTGGTACTGATATGGACCATGACTTCTAGCTGTTCATCCTCCCCCCTCAGAATGTTTACAGCCACTCAGTGACATCCTTGACCCTGTCACCAGGGAGGAAGCATGCCATCCTAGAGTCATACCTGCGACTGAGGAAACGCAGGCCACCACATTTTGAGCTGTCTGCCGAGATCCCCAGGTGTGTACTGTTACTTTATGGCCTTCGTAATGCTACAATTTTCCACAGTGCCACATCCATCTGTGGACATTTGATGGAAATCAGATTGAGCTCAGCTTTGATGGCCTCTCCCCCATCCTTTCCGTGAGGTGGCTGTCTGCATTTGTGGAACCATTTCCAAATTTCAGTTACCAGCTCAGTAGATGAAGCATAACGAGAGTTTTTATTTACTTAACCATTGTTGAATCTTTTTGTTGTACTGTTTTACTCCAGTTATATATTTTTTTAAATAACAGAAATCACAAAACAGGAAGAGGCCAGCTGGCCACTCATATGCACGATGGTTCTAACTCTTCAACTGAAGTTTTCAACTCTAATCCCACTTCTCTGCCCTTCCTTGTTTTAATAGTTGTCACTTTCAAATACTTATTTCCTTTTTAATTTATGATATACTCTGTATCTCAGTAATTGCTATGGTAAAGCATTCCAGCGTTCTAATAATTGTGAAAAAAATTCTTCTAACCACCCCCTTCACTCTTCCAGCAATAATCCTGATTCTAAGCACCCTTGTTACCGATTCGCCAACCAGTGAAAACAATCTCACTCAGCAAGCTTGGCATCATCTGTGGAGAGAGAAACAGAGGGGGGAGTTCACTGCAGTCTGCCATGGCGGACTTGGTGGCGAGTGGGGTGATAAAATTAGGTGGGAGGTATTTTTTTTCGCATTGCTATGTAGGTGCTTCCATTATTAATATTTCTGAGGACTTATGTTGAAAAGGTTATGAAAATTGGTTCATTTGAAAGACTGAGGAGATGCTTGGATTTTGGATTTTTTTTAAAGAGTTACTGGAAAGACATTGTGGATTAAAAAAAAACACACTTACTGGAAGAGACAATGAAGTACTAAATAAACATAAGGAGCCTTGCTGGCTATTGGAGTTGTTTACAGAGAAGTCACAC
This sequence comes from Heterodontus francisci, assembly GCF_036365525.1. Lineage (NCBI taxonomy): Eukaryota > Metazoa > Chordata > Chondrichthyes > Heterodontiformes > Heterodontidae > Heterodontus > Heterodontus francisci. The sequence goes on along the minus strand of NC_090384.1, from coordinate 79,689,766 downwards.
ATCTAGGTTTGTAGGTTGTCAGGAGTTTTGGCTTTCTGATTTGGGCTTGAACTGTTTGAATGCTCAGTTGTTGTGTAGCCTGCTAAGAGAGAAACCACCCAATTCATGCTTTTCCACCTGTTTTAAAAAATAATCTGAGAACCCAGTGTGATAGCTGAATCCACTGATGCAGTAATTCTCCCAAAAAGCTTGCAAGACTACTCCTCGATATCTCCTGAACAGAACTGCAGCAGAAAGATCCCAGTGAAGCCATCTATGTGCACCTGGACACCAGACCAAAGGCCATCCGAACAATCCATATCTTATCCTTTTTCTTCAAGAATTGACAATAACCTGGCCAAAGTATTTTTTAAAAGTTGATCCAGAGCCAGTTTCTTCATTTTCTTTATTTTTTCTTTAACTGATGTGTGTGTGTGTGTGTGTGTGTGTGTGTGTTAGGTTATTTTAGAAAAGCAGATATTTGTACTTTCATATTTCAAACTGTGGGTTAATAAGCTTTGCATCTTTGTTGATTAATCTTGTTTTATAATAAATCAATAATGTTGCTGTTTATTAAAGAAAGCTGGTTGGCAGATTTTTATTCTGAAACTAATATAGATAAAGTGTATAAATGGCCATAAAACTTTGAAACACATGTTGTGACCAGTGGATTAGTAGAACTAGAGAAAGAGAGTGCATTCCTCCAACCTCGGTCGTAACATTTAATTGGGGGCTCGTCTGGGATAACCCAAAGTTGACAGAGTGCAATTGTAAGTGGGGTAATAATATTTGAAAAGGGGAAAAGGAAAATGCCAGGTTTCTTGTGCCTTAGAGTAAAGCTTACACTGCCGGAATGGCTACTTTTGATGCAAGTGCGTTTGTGCAGCAGCCTGGAATAAATTATGATTTTTTAAAGGCATTGTCCACTGACAAGCTGTTAAGTGTGGTGGAGCACTTGAAGATAGATATTAGACCAAAAGTTAGGAGACCTGAAATTCAGCTACTGGTGGCCAGACAACTGAAGATTGAAGTGAAAGTGCCAGAGGGACAAGTAGAATCGGAAGAAGACAAGGTAACACTGGCACAGATTCAGTTGGACAGGAAGATGTTAGAGCTAGAATTTCAAAGAGAGGAAAAGGAAAAAGAAAGGGCATTTTAAAGGAACAAAGCAGAGTGGCAGGAGAGAGAAAGGGCAACAGAAAGAGAAGAAAGGGAAAAAGAAAGGGCATTTCAAAGGGAGCAAACAGGGCAGCAGAAAAGAGAAAGGGGATTTCAAAGAGAGCAAGCAGAGCAGCAGAAAAGAGAAAGGGCATTTCAAAGAGAGCAAACAGGGCAGCAGAAAAGAGAAAGGGCATTTCAAAGAGAGCACGCAGAGCAGCAGGAGAAAGAAAGGGCAAGAGAAAGAGAAAAAGAAAGAGAAGAAAAGGAGAGAGAAAGGGAATACCAGCTTAAACGATTGGGACTCAAACAAAAAGGTGGTCTTGACTCCAGGGAAAATTCTGATGAGGAGGAAGCTGACTCCAACTAGGGTCCCAGTGGGAAGCTGTTTAAATTTGTGCAAACCCTCCTGAAGTTTGAGAGGGATGTAGAGGCATTTTTATTTCTTTTGAAAAGATAGCTAAACAGATGAGGTAGCCAAAAGAAAACTGGACAATGCTCATGCAAATCAGGTTGAGAGGCAGAGCTCATGAAGTTTATGCTTTACTTTCTGAGGAGGCTTCTGCAGATTATGAAATGGCAAAAAAGGCTATTCTCACTACTTATGAGTTAGAATTAGAATTAGAACATTACAGCGCAGTACAGGCCCTTCGGCCCTCGATGTTGCGCTGACCTGTGAAACCATCTGACCTACACTATTCCATTTTCATCCATATGTCTATCCAATGACCACTTAAATGCCCTTAAAGTTGGAGAGTCTACTACTGTTGCAGGCAGGGCATTCCACGTCCCTATTACTCTCTGAGTAAAGAAACTACCTCTAACATCTGTCCTATATCTATCACCCCTCAACTTAAAGCTATGTCCCCTCGTGTTTGCCATCACCATCCGAGGAAAAAGACTCTCACTATCCACCCTATCTAACCCTCTGATAGCTCTGATAGTCCCTGATAGCTCACAGGCAGAAATTATGGAACCTCCAGAAACAGCCAGGGCAGACTTATATAGAATTTGAGAGGGTAAAGCAAATTAACTTTGATTGTTGGATGCGGGCATTAAAGGTAGAGACCACGTATGAGACCCTTAGGGAAATAGTTCTCCTGGAGGTATTTAAAGATTCACTCCCTCCATTAGTAAAAATCCATGTAGAGAACTTGAGGGTTTCAACAGCCAGACAGGCAGCTGAGATGGCTGATGACTACGAACTTGTCCACAGGTCTAAACCTTTTTTCTGTTACTCCCACAAACCCAAGAAGGATAGAAGGTGGGAAGGTGAAAGGAAGGCAAGTAACCAGGGACAAGAAGGAACAGTTGGGAGCATAATGGGATCTCCTCCTCAGGCCAGAAAGGAAATTGCTGAGGGTGGGAATGAGGTCCGGAGGATGAAATGTTTCCATTGCCACAAGGTGGGACATCTTCATGCGGATTACTGGAAGTTGCAGGGTAAACCCATGGGACTTATTGGGGTACACAAGGGCCTGGCCGAGAGTACGACAGATCAAGCTGTAGCTCTGACTGCAGCTTTAAGGCCAAGTACAAAAAGCCACTTTGAATGCAGGGGTTGTGAACAAGATACCTGAGAGCTATAGTGAATTCTTGTCAAAAGGAAAAGTAACTCCTTATTACTCAAGTGAGGCAGGTAAACCGTTAGTTATACTTAGGGATACAGGAGCCGCCCAAACTCTTTGCTGGGGAAAGGCATGACTTTTCCACCAGAGAGCACATTGAATGCCAAGGTTTTAGTGAGTGATATCGGCAGGGAGTATATACCCGTACCTTTGTATCAGGTGTACCTGGAGTGTGACCTAAGGTTTGGAATAGTAACCATAGGAGTTTTCCATAGTTTGTCTGTAGATGGAGTAAACCTATTCCTGGGGAATGATTTGGCCGGAGCAAAGATAGTAGCTGCTTCAGTAATCACAGAAAGACCAAGTGAAGTCAAGGAGACAGAGGGCCAAATTTTACAGCCCCCCGCACCCCCCAGTGTCGGGGGTCATGTCGGGGGAGAGGTGTAAAATGCCTCAGGGAGAGCCACGGACCTCGATACAGGGAAGGCCCGGCCCCCTATTGCTGGCGGCTGCGAGTCCTCATGGCGGCTCCCCCAACGATCGGCGACGGGACCCCAATTTCAATATGTAAACTAATGTAAATACCTGAATTAATTGGTGCCGGTGGCTTTATCTCCCGCACTTTCAGATCCTTGTCCAGGGAGGGTAGAGGGCAAGTGATGCATTGCATGGTTATTGGGGCCGGGGGTGGGGGGGGGGCTGATGGGAGAGGGGCAAATTAAATGTTTTAAAAAAAATTTGTAATCTCTTTCTTTAAATATTTAAATTAAATGGAAGGACTCGAAGCCCTTTAAAAATGACATCAGCGCCTGTGCAAAGGCTGCTGACGCCATTGCAGAGGACGGACAGCCTGCCCCCTCCACGTCATTGGGTGGGCGGTCCGAACCGGCCATTTAAATGAGCCGCCGCGCTGAGTATCACAGCGGCTCCATGACTTGTGGTCCGCACAGGCGGACCGACATTGTTTACCAATATTTCAGCCCAGAGCAGTTGCAGGAAAAAGTTCCAGGAATTTTTCCTTCATGTGTAGTGACCCGAGCAATGGCTAAACATGTTCCATTGTCGGACGTGAAATTGGCACCACAGGCAGATATTTGGCTATCTGAAACTTTCTTTGGGAATTTGGATAATCCGAAGGAAATGTTCATTAAGTCTTCTCTGATCGAGGCTCAGCAAGCCGAACCAGAGTTTAGTAAAGTCGCACAATCAGCTCAAACCGAAGCTGAGGCGGAAGGAGTTCCGGAATCCTATAATATTAAAAATGGAATTTTGATAAGGAAGTGGAGACCTCCTCACAGACTTGCGGACAACAAATGGACGTTGGTTCACCAGATAGTGGTACTGCCCAGGTATCACGAGGAAATATTAAGGATAGCCAATGAAATTCCTATGGCAAGACATATAGGGGTCCAGAAGACTCAAGCTGCAAGTCGACATTTTTACTGGCCAGGTCTTCACAAGGACGTGGTGCAGTTTTGTAAAACGTGCCATATGTGCCAGATTGTGGGAAAACCGCAGCCTGCAATAAAACCAGCACCTCTAATTCCCATACCAGTTTTTGGGAAACCATTTAGTAGAATGTTGGTAGACTGTGTGGGACCTTTACCGAAAACAAAAGTACGACACCAATATATACTCACTATTATAGATATGGCTACTCGGTTCCCGGAGGCCATTCCCTTGAGAACAATTTCTGCTAGGATAGTGATAGAGAAGTTAACCCAATTCTTCACTCGATATGAATTACTGGTTGAGAATCAGTCGGATCGAGGTTCCAATTTAATGTCTAAAATTTTTCAGGAACTTAGGAGTAATCTGGGCGTAAAGTTAAAGTCCTCAGCATACCAGCCACAGACACAAGGAGCTTTAGAATCATACCATCAGACCCTCAAAACGATGATCAGGGCATTCTGTCATGAATATCCCCATGATTGGGACAAAAGGCTAGAATTTCTTTTTTTTTGTTTCTTTTCATTGCCACTAGGGATTCACTTAATGAGTCTACCAGTTTTAGTCCTTTTGAATTAGTTTATAGACATGAGGTAAAAATTCCTCTGAAACTAATCAAAGAAAAGTTTTTAGAACAGAGGGACAAACCTTCCATGTTAGATTATGTAGCCGTGTTCCAGGAGCGGCTCACGAGTGCCTGCAAAGTGGCTCAGAAACACCTTAAAGCTTCCCAAACAATCATGAAGAAATGGGCAGACAAGCATGCCAAGACCCGAACATTTCAACCTGGGATGACGTATTACTGCATTTACAGGGTGAACCGCTGAAAACGGATGATGCAGAAGGAGGTCTAGACAATTTCCAATTCGTTTGTGGGTTGTGGGCATCACTGGCTAGACCAGCATTTATTGTCCATTCCTAATTGCCCTTGAACTGAGTGGGTTGCTAGGCCATTTCAGAGGGCATTTAAGAGTCAACCTGGAGTCGCATGTAGGCCAGACCAGGTAAGGATGGCAGATTTCCTTCGCTAAAGGATATTAGTGAACCAGATGAGTTTTTATAACAATCGACAATGGTTTCATGGTCACTATTAGACTAGCTTTTAATTCCAGATCTAGTGATTGAATTCAAATTTCACCATCTGCCTTGATGGGATTTAAACCCATGCCCCCAGAGCATTAGCCTGGGCTCTTGATTACTAGTCCAGTGACATTACCACTATACCACCACCTCCCCAAATATAAATTGAACCTCCTTCTGAAGAAGGGTCAGTGACCTGAAACGTTAACTCTGCTTCTCTCTCCACAGATGCTGCCAGACCTGCTGAGTATTTCCAGCATTTCTTGTTTTTATTTCAGATTTCCAGCATCCACAGTATTTTGCTTTTATTGAACCCCCCCACTATCCAGTTAGCTAACACTGAATTGTTAGGGAGATTAGACACTATGCTTTCATATTTAGGAGACCTAACAAGGCTACTCACAGTATTTAAAGGAGTCTGTAGGGACAAACCAGGATTTACAACCTTTGCCATACATGATGTGGATGTAGGAGAATCCTCTCCTATAAAACAGCATCCTTATCACCTAGGTCCAGAGAACCAGGTCCAGGTGAAAGCAGAAATCCAATACATGTTGGAAAACCACCTAATTGAACCCAGTCAAGCAGCTGGAGTTTCCCAGTCATGTTAGTGCCTAAGCCTGACGGTTTAACCAGATTTTTCATAGACGACAGAAAGGTTAATGCAGTAACAAAGGCAGACTCCTACCCAATTCCTCATTTGGAAGACTGTATTGACAGTTGGCAGTGCCACGTTTCTTACCAAAATAGATTTGTTGAAGGGATACTGGCAGGTTCCTTTAACACCCCGAGCTAAAGAAATATTGGCCTTTGTCACACCAGTCATACTTTTCCAATTCTGAGTGATGCCATTCGGGCTAAAAAATGCCCCAGCAACTTTCCAGAAACTAATGAACCAAGTGGTAGCCAATATTCCTAACTGTGTGGTTTACTTTGATGATGTGCTGGTATACGGGTGACACTTGGAAGTTCCACTTAGAAGAACTAGAAGCTCTGTTTAGAAATTACAGTTGGCTGATTTGATGATAAACCTTGCCAAAAGCCTGGGTAACCTACCTAGGGCATATATTCGGGCAAGGACAAGTGTTGTCAAGAACAGCAAAAGTACAAGCATTGGTGGAGTTCCCTGTCCCTAAGACTGAATGAGAAATGGTGAGGTTTTTGGGGATGTGTGGTTTCTACTGCAGGTTTGTACCAAATTTCAGCACTATAGCTGCTCCACCGACAGATTTGCTACAAAAGAAAGCCAAGGTACTATAGTCAGGGGGGTGCCAAACATCTTTTGAGAGGCTGAAAGCAATTTTGATTAATGAACCAGTGTTGGCTACTCCAAATTTCACTAAGCCCTTCAAGGTAGAAATCAATGCCAGTGACCTGGGGGTAGGTACAGTCCTGTTACAAGATGATAAATCAGGCATAGAAAGACCAGTGGGATACTTTTCCAAAAAGATAAATTCACACCAAAAGAGATACTCAACAGTGGAAAAAGAAACCCTGGGTTTACTACTAGCTCTTAAACATTTTGAAGTATATGTCTGCCACGGCTACAGAGAGACACTGTTATATACTGATCAAAATCCCCTAGCCTTTATTGAAAAATTCAAAAACTAGAATGCCAGACTATTTCGATGGAGTTTCCTATTGCAGCCTTGTGACTTAAAGATAATCCACATTACAGGCAAAAACAATGTAATTGCTGATGCTTTGTCCAGAATTTAACTTTGCTTTGAATTATTTGAGTACAAAAATGGTACAGGGCATAACGGTATTAGTTACAGGTAAAGAGTGAATGAGAATGAGTGTGTAAATGTGTTTAGTTTTTTTTATATTTTGTTTTTTGTCCACACATTATAATGAAATGCATTTAAAAATGGTGTTTCATTCCTCCAAGGGTGGAGGTATCATGAAGGTGCTTCTATTATTAATATTTTTTGATGACACGTATTTAAAAGATTGTGAAAATTGGTTCATTTGAAAGACTGAGGAGATGCCTGGATTTTGGATTTGTTTTTTTTAAAAAGCGTTACTGGAAGGGCACGTTGGATTTTTTTTAATATACTTACTGGAAGAGACAATGGAGTGCTAAATAAGCATAAGGAGCCTCGCTGGCTATTGGAATTGTTTACAAAGTCACATGTCCAGGTTTATGGTTGCGAGGAGTTTTGGCTTTCTGATTTGGTCATGGACTGTTCGAATGCTCTGTTGGTGTGTAGCCTGCTAAGAGAAAAGCCACCCAACTCATGCTTTTCCACCTGTTTTGAAAAATCTTCTGAGAATCCAGTGTGATAGCTGAAACCACTGATGCAGTAATTCTCCCAAAAAGCCTGCAAGACTACTCCTCAATGTCTCCTGAACAGAACTGTTCCAGATAGATCCCAGTGACAGCTGTCTATGTACACCTGGATGCCAGACCAAAGGCCATCTGGAACATTCCATATCTTATCCCTTTTTCTTCAAGAATTGACAATAACTTTGCCAAAGTATTTTTTAAAGTTGATCTCTGCAGAGCCAGTTTCTTCTTTTTCTTTATTTTTTTCTGTAACTGGTGTGTGTGTGTGTGTGTAATTATTTTAGAAGGGTATATATTTATATTTTCATATTTCAACCTGTGGGTTAATAAGTTGGATCCTGCAGCATGACCCGCAGCCGCTCCGCTTCAGTGGGAATCTCATGCCAGTTGCCCTCAAGGTGACTGCTGCATTCAGTTTTTTCTCCAGCAGCTCCTTCCAGGGATCCACTGGTGATATATGTGGCACCTCGCAGTCTGTGACCCACAGGTGCATCAAAGAGGCCCTTTTTTGACATGCCAATGATTTCACCTACTCGCCTGTAGATGAGGACAGCCAGGCAACAAGGTCTGCAGCCTTTGGCACCCTCGCTGGGTTTCCGAGAGTGAAAGGTGTGATCTACTGTACTCCTGTGGCCATTAGAGCTCCCTGGGACCAGCTTCCTGTCTTTGTCAATCGCAAAGACTTCCACTCTTTAAACGTACAGCTGGTTTGCGACCACAGGAGAAGAATCATGCATGTTCGCGCACATTTCCCAGGGAGCTGTCATGACTCCTACATTTTGAGGAACTCCCAGCTGCAAGCAGTTTTTGTGGAACCAGCTGAAATGGACTGATGGATCTTGAGTGACAAGGGTTACCCACTGTGTACATGGTTGACGACACCAGTACATCATCCCAATGTGCTGCTGAAGAGAGGTACAATGTCGCTCACGCATCCACCAGAGCCATCTTGAACACACCATTGGCATGCTGAAAATGCGATTCCATTGCCTTGGCTGGTTTGGAGGGGCTCTTCAGTACGCGCCACAGAGGGTGTCACGAATAATCATTGTCTGCTGTGCCTTGCACAAGATGTGGCAACATTCTGGAGGTGAACAGTGACCTGGTCCTCAGCAGTCCTCTGATTGTCAGGCACATGCTCCCTCAGCTGCTGGGACGTGTCTGTGTTGTGCACACCAACTTGTGACGCAGATTCTAATCTTAAACCCCACCCCCCGCCTCCCCTCGGACCATGTGGATGTATCTGTGCTAGTGGAGGTGGAAGAAGAAGCAGGTGATGGTGCACCCTCTGGGGCATTGGCTTCTTCTTCCTCCCCAGAAGAGGATTCTGGGGCCACGTGCCGTTCTGCGACTTGAGTGTGGGCACCTGCAGTGAAGACACAAACAAGCACTTTAATCATGTGCTTCACATGAGTTCACACAACTTCCTTCAGTTTTCACATATGGCTGCAAAAGCAGAGATGACACTTCATCCTTACACCTTGTGGCTCCTGTTTCACCATCTCTGCTCGCCCTGCTTCCCTCCTCTCTTGCAATCTCAGATGCCTCCTCTTCAGCAGTGGTCAGCATCCTTACATCACTGTCTTCTCCTCCTGTCTTTTCACGCTCACGCTGTTTGTGTCTTCGTTTATCCTGCAGCAGACAAGTGCAGATTTAATAAAATGGCAAATGATGCAACACAACCATTGCATGCACGCATCACCATCGCTCATTCTGAATTGGCTTTTGAACGACACATCAAATCACGTAAACAATGCCAATCTTCATCTTGGCGCATCATCACTTAGTGAATGGCACCAAGACTGCTCACACATTCCACTGCATTCCTTGTGTACCCTCTGCCTTAAAGACACTGAGTCAAGGAAGAAAACAATGGAGTAGTTTCACCAGGACCACTTACCCTCGCTGATCTGAACAAGTCATTTGTGCACTTGCGGCACTGCACCCATGTTCTATGAGTGACCCCACGGTTCGAGACCTCCTCTGCTACCTCTATCCAGGCCACCTTGGTGAGGCGGGAAGGTCTTCTGACTCCACCTGCAGGGAAGAGAACCTCCTGCCTTTCCCTGACGGCCTGCAGGAGAACCTGCAGGGAGACATCACTGAACCATGGGGCAGACGCTGCCTGCTGGCTACCATTTGATTCACTTTGGATGTAAGGAAAATAAATGATCTGAAGTTGGTGGTGAGTTTCACAAAATAATGAAGGCAAAAACATTTTGATTTCAGTAAAAGCTTCAATTTATACTTACACGATCCTTGAGGCTGCAAGCACAGAACGTTTTATATCTGTGGCAATCATGGTGCTCGGGGCAGTGACAGCGGGTTCCACCACTGAAAGGCCGCCCCCGCCACATGATCCCACGTGTCTCCCGTGCCCGTTGCCGCATGGCTAATTTAAATACAAAATTGCATGGGAAACGGGATTTGCGGCGGAAGCGGAAGTTACGACAACTTCCGGTCCTGCTGTCGGAAACCCCGTGACACTAATGAGAATTCACACAGAATTAACATTCAGGTTGTCAACCTCTTGTTCCGAACTGGGTTAACTTTGTTTATCTCTCCACAAATGCATCGGACCTACTGAGTACTTCCAGCATTTTCTGTTTTTATTTCAGATTTCTAGCATCTGCAGCATTTTGCTTTTGCAAAAAATTTCACTGTCGTACTTTGTCAAACCTTTCAGAATTTGGAAAACTTCTTTTAACTCCCCTCTTAACCTTCTCGATTCCAGTGAACAAAGTCACATTTTATGAGTCTTCACAAATATAACCTCTAATTCCTAGTATCATGCCAGTGAATTATCACTGTACATTTTCCATTTCTCTGGGTTCCTTCCTATCATGGAATGCCCAGAACTGCATACCATAGGGGAAAAACAGGTTGTATAATTATCATGAGGTCTATGCATATATTTTGTTACATCCCCATAACTTAAACGCTTTCTCACAGTCCATACTGTTTGATTTGCGGTTGCCCCATTCAATCTCAGTAATGAAATTACTTAGTTGTTTGTATGTATGAACGAGAATTAATATTGTTTCTTTTCTGTTTAGTTTTAAGAGTGTCCAACATGGAAGTCACATTTTGTTTCGTGAATTCAACTTCATCAAGGCCACACCTTACAATAGAGCTTCATTTATACGAATGTTCTGGCAGTGCTTTCGACAAATCGGCAAGAATGGAGGTAAGTCATTCTTCATGATTCTTTAAGAAGGTTCATGGGATTTCTGTGTTGCTTACAAAAATAAAACTTGTTAATGTGATCTTCTACTTTCAAATTTTATTCAGAAGTTATTCAGAATTTATGCAGCTTCTTTTGTAAAGTAATTATTTCATGCAATATGTTGGTAGCTTGCAGCTTCACCATCCTGCAACCGACTGTTTGGGGAAAGAGGGCGTATGCTTTACAAAACTGCTATTTAAGCTAGAAGAAACTTTTTTGCTGTATGATTAAATGTTATTTCCCACAGGTGGTCTGGGAAAACTAGGATTTCTTTTTCACGTTTGTATCCTTTTGTCTTATGTGGTCACAGTTATTCAGCTGCAGGAACCAGAACCACATGTTTTTTAAACTGTCATGGTCCTGTAGTTTTTTTTCCCTGAAATATGCAGTTTGCCTTTAAGGCTTAGAACATAGAACATAGAACAGCACAGTACAGGCCCTTTGGCCCACGATGTTGTGCCGAACCTTTAACCTACTCTAAGATCAAACTAACTACCTACCCTTCATTCTACTATCATCCATGTACCTATCCAAGAGTCGCTTAAATGTCCCTAATGTATCTGCTTCTACTACCACCGCTGGCAGCGCATTCCACGCACCCACCACTCTCTGTGTAAAGAACCTACCTCTGGCATCTCCCCAAAACCTTCCTCCAATCACCTTAAAATTATGCCCCCTGGTGATAGCCCTTTCCGCCCTGGGAAAAAGTCTCTGACTATCCACTCTATCTATGCCTCTCATCATCTTGTACCCCTCTATCAAGTCACCTCTCATCCTTCTTCGCTCCAATGAGAAAAGCCCTAGCTCCCTCAATCTTTCTTCGTAAGACATGCCCTCCAGTCCAGGCAGCATCCTGGTAAATCTCCTCTGCGCCCTCTCTAAAGCTTCCACATCCTTCCTATAATGAGGCGACCAGAACTGAACACAATATTCCAAGTGTGGTCGAACCAGGGCCTTATAGAGCTGCAGCATAACCTCGCGGCTCTTAAACTCAATCCCCCTGTTAATGAAAGCCAGCACACCATACACCTTCTTAACAACCCTATCAACTTGGGTGGCAACTTTGAGCGATCGATGGACATGAACCCCAAGATCCCTCTGTTCCTCCACACTACCAAGAATCCTGTCTTTAAGCCTGTATTCCGCATTCAAATTCGACCTTCCAAAATGAATCACTTCACACTTTTCCAGGTTGAACTCCATCTGCCACTTCTCAGCCCAGCTCTGCATCCTGTCAATGTCCCGTTGCAACCTACAACAACCTTCCACACTATCCACAACTCCAGCAACCTTCGTGTCATCGGCAAACTTGCTAACCCAGCCTTCCACTTCCTCATCCAAATCATTTATAAAAATCACAAAGAGCAGAGGTCCCAGAACAGATCCCTGCGGAACACCACTGGTCACCGAGCTCCATGCTGAATACTTTCCATCTACTACCACCCTCTGTCTTCTCTGGGCCAGCCAATTTTGTATCCAGACAGCCAACCTCCCCTGTATCCCATGCCTCCTCACTTTCTGAATGAGCCTACCATGGGGAACCTTATCAAACGCCTTGCTAAAATCCATATACACCACATCCACTGCTCTTCCTTCATCAATGTGTTTTGTCACATCTTCAAAGAGTTCAATAAGGCTTGTGAGGCATGACGTGCCCCTCACAAAGCCATGCTGACTGTCTCTAATCAAACCATGCTTTTCCAAAAAATCATAAATCCTGTCTCTCAGAATCCTCTCCAATAATTTGCCCACTACCGACGTCAGACTGACTGGCTTGCAAGGGATCAGTATTGCTTTAAGAGCAGACAAATCTTAGGAGTTATAGGAAGGTGCATTTTCGTTCCCTTCAAAACAGCCATTTGGAGACTGCCATTCAAAGGGTGCATTCTCATAACCATGGAAACAGCCACTGGGTGTGAGCCTGATGCGATACATTTGTTTCAACTCAATTTTGAACTGGGTGATTAGTGGAAGACAGTTTGTTCTCACAGAAGACACAGACAGCTGTGGTGTCAGCACTGAAAAAGAACTCTCAACCATTTTACTGAAGGAAATAGGATTTTTGTGTTTAATTATTATCTCTTGAAATTCTAAAAAGTCAAGCCAAGGCAGAGATCTCTGGTAATTTAAATTGAAGAAAGGGAAGTTAGACTGTGACAATCTTTTATCCCTCAAAAACTCTAAAGTCAGATTGATTCTGTTGAAAGTGTTTGCAAGTCGTTAATTGTTGAAATTCGCTGGACTTTGAACAACATTCTGTGAGGACTTCGAACAACATTCTGCGAGGACTTCGAACAACATTCTGCGGGGGACTTCGAACAACATTCTGCGGGGGACTTCGAACAACATTCTGCGAGGATGTCGAACAACATTCTGCGGAGGGCTTTGAACAAAATTCTGCAGGGGACTTCGAACAACATTCTGCGGGGGACTTCGAATAACGTTCTGTGGGGGACTTTGAACAACATTCTGCAGGGGACTTCGAACAACATTCTGCGGGGGACTTGGAACAACTTTGGACTGTAAATTTGCAAGGACTCTAATTTTTATATTTTTAAATGTTCATAGTATTTAAGAATTTAGTTCTTTTAATTAAAGAGTTAATTTGTTGATTTAAAGACACCTGGTTTGGTTAGCCTCATTCAGGGGTTAATAGATGATACAATCCGGTTAGGTCTTTCTTTAATTTGGAAAGTTTTAAATGATATGTTAGCCGATCTGTGGAGGGACGGGATTGAATTATCAGTGCGTTTCTCCCAGCACAATCAGAATCGTATATTTTGATTGGGGGCTATGGACAGGAGCTGTCGGTTGTAACAAAATCTATGGCCAGAATTTAACGCACCCCACCAGGAGCGGGCTAGGCAGCGAGGGTTGGGCAGTAAAATCTGGTGGGATTGCGGAGTAGGTGGCAGACGGCTTGCCCACATTTAGGCCCCTTCCTGTCACCACTGGTATTCTACCAGTGGCGGATGGGCAGCTTTGTACCGGAGGAAGCTACCTTGTAATGCCTGGCATCCTCCATGCGGGCTACGGGGGGAAGGCCTTCCTGATCAGGAACCCAGTGCCCCACAGAGGGCCCGCCCCCAGTGGCACAGGCCACCTTCGTGGAAACAACCCCCCCCCCCCTCCTACACTCCCGACAGCTCCCACTTGCTGGAGCCAAGCTGATTGTCCCCGGTGGGGCCCGACCCCCATTAATCTTTTTGGAAGCCGACATCAATGTTCCTCTTCTGTCTGGGTGCAGTCCCAGCAGTGGCCACAGCTCCTGGTGGCGCTGCTGGGACTGAAGACTGCCAGTCCCCTGAATGGCCGGCAGTTCTCGGAGGCAGGACTTCCTGCCTCAGAGGGGTGGAAGACCCAACTGCAGCCAATTAAGGGACTGAGCCACACTTCCAGGCCCAGTGGAGGTAGGCTTCCCCCAGCTTTCAAGCCAGTGGGCAGGGCAACCACCTCATTGTTAAATTCTGGCCCATGCTTCAGGTCCTTTAAATTATTAGAACAAAGAACAGTACAGCACAGGAACAGGCCATTCGGCCCTCCAAGCCTGCGCCGATCTTGATGCTTGTCTAAACTAAAAACCTTCTGCACTACCGGGGACCGTATCCCTCTATTCCCATCCTATTCATGTATTTGTCAAGATGCCTCTTAAACGAATAGAACTGTTAAGTTCTATTTGTTGAAATAGCTCCGTCCATATAATGCTTAAAGGAATGCTTCAGGGAAGGCTCATAAAAATCACATTTCCTAGGGCTACAAATTAAAATTAAACTTGCATGAACATTTTTTTAAAAATCTTGTGCCTGTGTGAAGCTAATACACATTCTGCATTTAAGGAAGAACAGGATGACTCAGTTTTTGGTACTTATATAGCCTTGTAGCCTACTCATTATATGTGTCTACTGGGTTGAGTCTATTGACCCAGAAAGTTGGATTCATTCCAATAGGTAGGACATAGAACAGGTTTGATGTAATCATGGTATTCTGATGCTATGATGTATATTGGCATCTGGTGCATTGTGTTAATTCCATTTCTGACATAATTCTAGGACAGTGTTGCTATTCTGAGTGGGCAAAAATTTGGCCGATGGAGTATAATGTGGGAAAATGTCCACTTTGGCGGGAAGAATAGAAAAGCAAAATATTATTTAAGTGGAGAGAGACTGCAGAATGCTGTGGTACAGAGGGACCTGGGTGTCCTTGTACATGAATCACAAAAAGTTAGCATGCAGGTACAGTAAGTAATTAGGAAGTCAAATGGAATGTTGGCCTTTATTGCAAGGAGGATGGAGTATAAAAGTAGGGAAGTCTTGCTACACCTGTACAGGGCATTGGTGAGACCGCATCGGGAATACTGTGTACAGTTTTGGTCACCTTATTTAAGGAGGGATATACTTGCATTGAGAGCAGTTCAGAGAAGGTTTACTAGGCTGATTCCTGGGATGAAGGGGTTGTTTTATGAGGATAGGTTAAGCAGGTTGGGCCTTTATGCATTGGAATTTAGAAGATTGAGAGGTGGTCTAATTGAAATGTATAACATTCTGAGGGGGCTTGACAGGGTAGATGCTGAGAGGATGTTTTCCCTGGTGGGGGAATTTAGAACTAGGGGGCACAGTTTCAAATTAAGGGGTCTCCCATTTAAGATGGAAATGGGGAGACATTTCTTCTCTCAGAGGGTCGTTAGTGTTTGGAATTTTGTTCCCCAGAGAGCAGTGGAGGCTGGGTCATTGAATATATTCAAGGCTGAGTTGGACAAATTTTTGTTTGACAAGGGAGTGAAGGATTTTGGGGGGGAAGGCAGGAAAGTTAAGGCCACAATCAGATCTGCTATGATCTTGTTGAATGGCAGAGGAGGCTTGGGGGCCATTTCTTATTTTCTTATAAACCACTTCCAACAAGTTGCACTTGTATTTTACCTTTAGCATAGTAAAATGTTTTCACAGGAGCAGCTGGCAAACAAAATTTGACACCAAACTACATTAGGAGATATTAAGAGATTTGAGCAAAAGCTTGATGAAAGAGGTAGGTTTTAAAGAGCATCATAAAGGAGGAGTGACGTGGAGAGCGAAGACGTTTGGGAGACAAATTCTACAGCTCGCGGCCTGCACAGCTGGGCAGCATGACCACCAATGGTGCAGGGAAGGAAATCGGGGTACTTTGTGGGTGAACTTCAGGAGAGTATTGCAGGGTATTAGAATGAAAGAGCATCTCCATATTTATGCAAAAGTAAAATACAGCAGATGCTGGAAATACTCAGCAGGTCTCACAGCATCTGTGGAGAGAGAAACAGAGTTAACATTTCAGATCTGTGACCTTTCATCAGAGCTGCCAGACCTGCTGAGGAAAGCATTCCAGACATCCCAGGGAAACAATAATCGAATCAGGGATGGTGACTCAGCAAAATTATCATAAGAAAAATAAGAGCAACGAAGAAAATAATGGCACCAAAGAGTGACCAATCTCCAGAACCAGAAGGTTTCCAACCAAGGGTTTTAAAGGAACTAGGTGAGAACATTGCAGATGCCCAAACAATTATCTTCTAAAGTTCTCTTAATTTGGGAACTGTTCCTTTAGATTGGAAAATTGTGCATGTCACTGATGTTTAAAAAAGGTGAGGGAGGAAAACCAGGGACTTATAGATCAGTTAACATAACATCAGTAATTGGAAAATTACTAGTCAATAGTTAAGGATAGAAGTGGCTGAACACCTTGGAAATTTTCAAGCCAATATGGATTTGTAATGGGGAGGTCATTCCTGACAAACTTGCTTAAATTTTTTGACAAAGTGACTAAAGTAATGGACAGGGTAATGTCAATGCATGTTATTTATATGGCTTCCAGTTGGTAAAGTCCCTCATAAGAGATTGTTAGTTAAAGTTGAAGCTAATGGAATTGAAGGGAAATTATTGACCTAGTTAAGAAATTGGCTGAGTCACTGAAGACAGAGAGTAGGGATAATGGGCAGGATATGGCTAGTGGTATCCCACAAGGATCTGTGTTGGAGCCTCAACTATCCACTGTATTAATTAACGACTTAGATAATGGGATAGAGAGCCACATATCCAAGTTTTCTGATGATACAAAGATAGCTTTCAATGCAAGCAATGTAGATGAAAGTATAAAATTACAAAGATCTATAAATAGATTAAGGAAATGGGTAAAACTTTGGCAAATCAATTTCAATGTAGATAAATGTGAGGTCACCCACTTTGGACCTAAAGAGGCTAGAACGGAGTACTCTCTAAATCCTGAAAAGCTAGAAACCGTAGAGGTCCAAAGAGACTTGGGGATCAATGTACATAGACAATTAAAATGCCATGGTCAGTTTCAGAAAATAATCTAAAAGGCTAATGGAATACTGGCTTTTATACCTAGAGGACTATAATGCAAGCAGCTGGAAGTTATGCTGCAGCTATACAACACCCTGGTTAGACCACACTTGGAGTACTGCCCACAATTCTTGTATAACCTTTCTGAGTAGCCCCCATTATTTTTTGATTTGTACTATGTCCTACAGTATAGCTACTGTTAGGGGCCTATAAATTACTCCCACCAATGACTTCTTTCATTTGCTATTTCCTATCTCCACTCAAACTGATTCTACATCTTGATCTTCAGAGCCAATATCATTTTTCACTAATGTACTGATTTCATTCTTTATTAACAGAGCTACCGCATCTCCTTTTCCTTTCTTCCTATCCTTCTGAAATGTCAAATAACCTTGAATATTTAGTTCCCAGCCTTGGTCACCTTACATCCACATCTCTGTAATGGCTATCATATCATACCCATTTATTTCTATTTGTGCTATCAATTCATCCACCTTGTTACACATGCTGTATGCATTCAGGTAAAAAGCCTTTAATTCTGTCTTTTTACCATTTTCCCCTACTCTGACCTTATTTGCTGGTGCACTCTTATGTTTGTTCGCTCTGTTCCTTTCTGTCACACTCTGGTTATCTTTACCTGTATTGCAACCCTGCACTTTTGCCTTGTCCTTTCTCGTTAACTTTCTAAATTTCCCCACGTGAACCCTCCCCCCACTATTTAGTTTAAAGACCTCTCTAAAGCCCTAGTCATACGATTCGCCTGGACACTGGTCCCAGCATGATTCAGCTGAAGGCTGTCCCAACGGTTCAACACCCTCTTTCCCCAGTACTGGTGCCAGTGCCCCATGAATTAAAACACATTTCTCCCACACCAGACATGCTGTTTAGTGGCAAGGGCTACCCACTCTACATGTGAATTGCAATGACTTGAATGACAGCTGCGCCAATAATTCAGAGCATCACCTCCTCCGAGGGGTTCAGGAGATGCAGCCATTCCTGTCCCCCACAGGTTCGTTGCTATTCCCTCCTGTTATGTGCAATTGTGACCTGCAGGAGAGAGGGAAGAGTGTCAGTGAGTGTGGTGCAATGCGTTTGGGTGATGTTCCTGTCAGAGCTGAATAGCTGAAGGTATATGTTAGCTGCGAGATGTGGTACTGAGGCTTGCAGCAGGGGTGAGTGTGTGAGGGTGAGATGGAGCATATGAGTATTAGGCACAAATCCAGATTGCTAGAGACTGTTGATGGGTGAGTGATGAGGGTGTGGTGCATGGAGCAGTGTGTGAGGCTGGTGGTGTGGTGGTTAGGACATGGCATTTGTAGATGCATTCACTGACCTTGTGTGAGGTCATTGAATTGTTTCCAGTACTGTAGCCAGGTTCTCAGGGGCAGAGTTCTTGCATTGACCTCTGTGGCTCTCTGCTCCCATGCCCTGCTAAGTATATGTCTGGAGGGTCTCCTGGCCCCATGCAGAAAGATGACCTCTCTCCTCCTTTCCCAATTCTGCACTAAGGCCTCCAGCACTGCATCAGAGAACCCCGGAGCCCTCTCTCTGGCCTGCTGTTTGATTGCTCCTCTTCTTTCTGAGAGACTCTTTCACAGCCACCTCCAGCCCCTGCTGCAGCCAGAATTTACCTGTTCTTTAAGAAGTGCAGGCTAGTTTTAATAGGTGTTAGCCTTGCACGAACATGGACCCCCTGTTGTGACATGCAGCCACTCAGCATGTTTAGCGCTGGGCTACATGCCACAGTCATGGAGATGAGCAGGCAACATGACGTTTGCTTGCTTACAAAGATAACGGACCTTATCCAATTTGTAGCCTGAGGACTTTCAACTGTGATGATGTTCATGCTTAGTATGTGACCCCTAGTTTTTGCTTGGAGGACTTTATCAACTGAAGATAGGGATGTGCATAAAAAGGATGAAAGGCCCTTTACTGTGGAGTAGGTACCACAGAGAGATCTGGGTGTTCTTGTGCATGAAACACAAAGTTATCATGCAGGTGCAGCAAGTAATTAAGAAGGCAAATGGAATTTTGGCCTTTATTGCTAGGGGGTTGCAGTTTAAAAATAGGGAAGTCTTGTTACAGCTGTACAGGGTGTTGGTGATACCGCACCTGGAATACTGTGTACAGTTTTGGTCCCTGTATTTAAGAAAGGAAATATCGGGGAATTGAGGGCTATGAGGAGGTGGCACGAAAGAGGAGTTGAGGTCTGGGGCAGATCAGCCATGATATTATTGAATGGCGGGGCAGGCTTGAGGGGGTCGAATGGCCTACTCCTGCTCCTATTTCTTATGTTCTTATGTTCTTATGCAGGTGTGTTACCAGCATGGATCACTGGCCATTACTTCAAAGTGATGAATATTCGATGTTAAGCTGTGGTAAATCGGCAGTTTAACTTGAACTGACTGGTCTTTACAATGTTTCAAAGGATGATTCAAGATTCTGAGACATTCTAATTAAAGACACAGAATTAATCACATCGAGGTGAACTCTAAATTACAAAGTGATTTATCAGAATTCCATGCATTTGAAGTCTTACTAGATTGTTGTTGCTACATTCTGCTGAACAGCATTCACATGTTAAATTGTAAGGACAGCTTTTAAAGCTCATGGTACATTGATTCACGTAGTTAAGCTCAAAGATTGAAACACCAAATCATTATGCAGAAACCAGGTTGTATTTGATACTGAGATGGTTGGTGGTTGAAATCTTTCACTGAGCATTGCAGTCTTGAGCCAAAACATCCAATTCGAAATGCCCCCACTCCCCACTCATAGTAAAACGTGTAATGTAGCAGTGCTGGCGACACACTGTTGACCAGTCTTTGTTCAAAAGTGTTAGGCATTTTCACGAGAGTGGGCAGGAGGGTGAGAGGTGGGTGAGAGGGAAGAAATCGTTTAGAAATATAGAAACATAGAAAAGTAGGAGCAGGAGTAGGCCATTCGGCCCTTCAAGCCTGCACCGCCATTCAATACGATCATGGCTGATCATCCAAACGCAGTACCATGTTCCCGATTTCTCCCTGTATCCCTTGATCCCTTTAGCCCTAAGAATTATATCTAACTCTTTCTTGAATATATTTAATGATTTGGCCTCAACTACTTTCTGTGGTAGAGAATTCCACAGGTTCAGCACTCTCTGGGTGAAGAAATCCCTCCTCATCTCAATCCTAAATGGCTTACCCCTTATCCTTAGACTGTGACCCCTGATCCTGGACAGAGAACATTTGAAAGCACAAATTTCTGTTCACTCAGTTTGTAAGGACTAAGGGCAGAATTTTAACATCCCACTGGGTGCGGGAGTGAATGTGCATGTGATTTGAAAATCGCGTTCTCGGAGGTCAGCAATGGCTCCCGTTCCCCAGAATGTGAAGAAATTTTTAAAGGGACACAGGGAGGGAGGGAATATGAAGTCTGAATGCCTCTAGTTAATTGGCAGTTGAATTCATTGAGGAGCTCATTGAAAGGCTTGTCAGGAACAGTTTGTAAGTTTCAATAGGATTGCATGGGCAAAATGCCATGTCTGAAACATGGCAGGGTGTAGAAGTTGTCCACACTGCAGGGGCCAGAAGGGCTGTTGGAAGGGCTGTTTAACTATCGTAGAAGCCTAGAAAAAAGCTGTTTAAAAATGCCACAGAGTAGCCATTGCTGGAGCTGTAAGACTTGCATTCGACAGTCGTGAGTGGTAGGGATCTGGAAAGGGATGTGAGGTCACTGGCATCACTTGGGCAGCTGGGGTTGACAGGGGAAGGCCTGGTGAACGAATGTGCGCAGGTGAGGGAGATCAGATGCGAACAGGCTATTCTGACCAGTATGAGCTTCAGCAGGTGCAAGCTTCTGGACAGGAGGAGGCCAGAAGAGCACAGTGGGGGACTGCAAGTGGAAGAAGCCACTACCCGAGACATCAGGTGTGCCGCCCAAGAGTCATCTACCTGAAATGACAGAGCACCAGTGCTGTAAGAGTCTGCGCCTGTACATTTGTGTCTTCATCCACAATGACCTGAGTCGTCACTTGCCCCCATGGTAGTCCCTTGCCTGCAGCCGTCAAGGTCGCCATTGCCTTCAATTTCTATGCAACCGGGTCATTCCAGGGATCAGCAGTGGGCCTAGGTGGCTTCGTGCAAATGGCAGCTCATCACGCCATCAGGCAGGTCACAGATGCCTTATTCCAGAAGGCAGAGGACTACATCCACTTTGACACTGCTGGGCCAGCACAGGCACAGAGGGCATTGGGCTTTGCTGACATTGATGATTCCCTCAGGTCCAGGGGTTCATCGATTGTACCCACATAGCCATCAAGACACCGACACACAAGACAGTCAGATGCCTGATCAGACAGGGCTCACTGGATATCTAGCTGGTCTATGACCACAGGAAGTGAATCTTGCAGGTCTGCGTTCAGTTCTCGGGCAGCTGTCATGATTCCTTCATCCTGCAAGTCCCAGGTGCCGCATCTCTTCAGGCCCACATCCAGACACTGCAGGTGGCTACTGGGAGATAAGGGTTATTCCCTAAAGAGATGGCTTCTGATGCCCCTCCATTACCCACACATGGATGGAGAGAGGCGCCACAGCCAGAGCCAGCTACTAACATGGACCTGCATTGGACAGACCAGTGGCATCTTGAAGATGCGTTTCTGTTGCCTTGACTGGTCAGGTGGTGTACCCCAATATGACCCAGCAAGAGTGTCTTATATCGTGGTTGTCTGCTGCACCCTGCACAACATGACAATACAAAGAGGCCTGGAAATAGATGAGGAGGACTGGGAGGAGGAAGAAGAGGAAGAGGGTTTGCTCAAGAGGTGGCCAGCACCCAGGTATTAGAGGATGCCTGGTGATACTGTCCCAGACCTTAGGGTGAACTTCAGGCTGGCATGGCTGCAAGGGCCACGCTGATTCAGCAGCATTTCACCTGATTGCCTCTGAGCCCTTATGACCAAAGAAACATGAACTCACCTTCTGGCATGCAAAGCTATCACTCCTCAAAGACTCATATCTGTGATATCCCATTTCCAGCCACGACCATGGAGAATGAGGTTTCCACTGCCATTACTCTTCAACATCACAGAGCATGGAAATACAGCAATCCCAGGGCCCTACAGCTCCTCCCACCCAGGCCACAATCCTCCATCCGCCTTTTGACATGAAGCATCAATAACACACATATCCGATTGATAACATAAACAAGTGATATTGCAATGAGAACAAAAGAGCACTCAAATGTGGAGAACAGCACCCAGGTGACCCATTAAGTGAATTCAATGGTATGGCGCCTTTCTTTCTCTATCACTTCTACTGGCAGAGCATGAAGTGGAGGCAGCCTGCTCCCTAGTCTACACCACGACCACCCATTTTGGCCACTTCACGAGCATTGTGGGCTCTCTTCTCCTGCAGGCAGCGTTCCCTCATCTCTTCCAGTATGACATACACATGAGCTGATGTTGCTCCTCAGAGATGTCCCCTTCTGAATAGCACCCCATATGTGAGGGTGACTGCTGTCTCAGTGATGCAACTGTACACTTGAACTGACAATGTTAGGGAGAACTATGGACGTTCTGTGGGGTCAGTTCTTATGCATGTTGATGTTTACAGAGTCGGTGACCTATCACCCTGGTGCCACTGGTCACTCACCTTACCAGACCTTATCAGGTCATTGAAACTCTTCCTGCACTGGACCCATGTCCTTCTGGTGAGACTCCAACCATGCCTTTTGGTCTCTCTTGGCAGATTTCTCCTTCCAGACGCCGGGAGAAGGACATCTCTCCAGTCTGTATCTGTTAACGTCACAAGGGAGGCATCAGAAAATCATGGTGCTATCCCGGGGACGCATACCCATGCCTACGCGAGCCCACTGAGTTTCTTGCTGCTCCATACCGTCAGGTAATGGCAAACCCAGTCATGATTGCCATTTGCTTTTTAAAATCGCCCTTGGTTTCCAGGTCCTGCCTCCAGGCTGCTCCCAGTGCCTCTAATTGGGTGCCGAACCCACCCCGGAACAATTTCATTTGAAAATCACAGTGACTCCTGACAATGCAGAGCATGTACAGAGTGATCGTGGACGTCATCAGTGCGTGCAAGCATTTGCCAGATTGCCAGTATGAATGCACACATGTGCTCATTGACATCACCGCACAATGACATCTTCACCCCTCAATAACTGTGATCGCCGGCTTCAATCCTGTTAACAGTACTCAGCTTCTTCCCGCCATCCCCTTTTCATTTGCCACTTTCGGTTTCTCGCTCCATCCTGCCTCGCTGCTGCTTTCCCTCAGCTACTTGCTCCCGACGTTGCCGCTTCTCCCTCTCAGCTGCTCGCTTATCGCCTTGCCGCTTCCTCCCCTCAGCCACTTGCTCCTCCCCTCACCCTTTCCCCCTTGCTCCTCCCCTCACCCTTTCCCACTTGCTCCTCCCCTCACCCTTTCACTCCAGGCCTTGTTGTTTCCCCCCTCGGCCAATTGCTCCCTGCCACACTGCCCAAAGGAGTGGCTGGGGGCGGGAAATGAGCCGCTGAAGCGGCAAGGCGAGGAGCAAGCAATGAGGGGTGACGGGGCAACATGGGAGCAAGTGACTGAAAAGAGGGAAGCAGCAAGACCTGGAGCGAGCGCCCGAGGGGAAGAAACAGTGAGGGTGGGAAGAGAGGCTGAGTGAAGGCAGTGGCGAGGCGGGGAGCAAGCGGCGAAGAGAAGCGCGATGGCAGGAGGGAGCGGGGTACTGTTGGGGGTGGGTTGGAGGCGGCAATCGCAGCCATTGAGGGGATTTGGGTTTTTTTTTAATGACAAATTGAGCAGCGCCATCCTTATTACTGGCAGCTGCCTGAGATGTCGAAGACAGTGACATTTCAGTGGATGAGGCTGCATTTGCGCATGTGCCAGTACGGCGCTACATAGTGGTTACGTTGTCAGCAAATGCAGTCTTTGAAAATTGGGGTCCTTCTATGAGTAAACAATACACTATTACACCAACAACAGCTTATATTTATATATAGCACCTTTAACATAATGAAATATTCCAAGGTGCTTCACAGGAACATTAAAAAATGAAATATGACACAAAGCTGCATAAGGATATTAGGTCAGATGACCAAAAGCTTGGTCAGAAAGGTGGGTTTTAAGGAGTATCGTAAAGGGGGAAAGTGAGGTAGAGAGGCAGAAAGATGTAAGTAGGAAATTCCAGAGCTTAGGGCCGAGGCAACTGAAGGCGTGGCCACCAATGATGGAGCAATTAAAATCGGAGATGCTCAAGAGGCCAGAATTAGGTGAGTGCAGATATCTCAGAGGGTTGTGGGGCTGGATGAGATTATGGAGATAGGGAGGGGCAAGGCCATGGAGGGATTTGAAAACAATTATGAGAATTTTAAAATTAAGACATTGCTTGACTGGGAGCCAATGTAAAGCGGCGAGCACAGGTGTGATAGGTAAAAGGGACTTGATGCCAGTTAGGACACGGGCAGCAGATTTTCAGATGACCTCAAGCTAACAGAGGGTACAACGTGGGAGACCAGCCAGGAGTACATTGGAATAGTCAATCCTAGAGGTAACAAAGGCATGAATGAGGGTTTGAGCAGCAGTTGAGCTGAGGCAGGGGCACAGTCAGGCAATTTTATGGAGGTGGAAATAGGCAGTCTTAGGGTTGATGCGAATATGTAGTCAGAAGCTCATCTCAGGGCCAAATATAACATCAAGATTGAAAATAAACTGCTTAAGTCTCAGACAGTTGCAAGGGAAAGGGACATAGTTGGTAGCTAAGGAACAGAGGTTGGAGCAAGGACTGAAAACAATGGCTTCAGTTTAATTGGAGGAAATCTCTGCCCATCCAGTACTGGACGTCAACTAAGCAGTTGGATAATTTAGCAACAGTGGAGGAGTCAACAGAAGTGGTGATGAAGTAGAACTGAGTGTCATCAGCATACATGTGATAACTAATGCTATGCTTTGGGAGATATTAAATTTAAAAATTAAAATAAAACATTTAAAACTCGTGAAAGGATGAAGAACGAGAGGGCACAGATTTACGATAATTGGCAAAAGAAAAAACCTTTTCACGCAGCAAGTGGTTAGGATCTGGAAGGCACTGCCAGAGAGTGTGGTGGAGGCAGATTCAATCGAGGCATTCAAAAGGGATTAAGATAGTTACCTGAAAAGGAAGAATGTGCAGGGTATGGGGAGAAGGCGGGGAAATGGAACTAAGTGAATTGCTCACTCAGAGAGCCGGTGGAGATATGATGAACTGAATGGCCTCCTTCTATGCTGTGTCAATTCTGTGATTCTGTGATTTTTAACTTTTTCTTTCTGACTCTTTTATCTCTATCTCCTTAATCTACTTTTTCTTTACTTCTCTTTATTTTGCTTTCTTAACTTGATTTTACATTGAATTAGATATTCTAATTCACACTTTCTGGTTTAGGCTCTGTATTGGGGGAATGATGACTTGGAAGAGCACGTGGGTTTGGGAGCAGGTGAGGAGAGTGTTAAAGCCAGTGAAATTAATCCTGTGTTGGGAAGCCAGCTCCAGCCAGCCAACTTCCAGGTTTCACTCAAGCACATTAGGCCACGTGTGTGAAGCCCTAGAGGCGGGTTGGCAATTAACATATATTAATCAATCAATCAGAGTGATATTGACACTGATTTTTAAGTTTAACATGAAATCCATGTGTTTTCCCTGGCTTCCTGAAACTCTCCAGTGAAAGATAGGTGAGAACATAGCAGCAATTGAGGGGAGTCAATCAATCTCAGGGAAATATGACTCTACATACTAATACTCACAGCTGCTTTCTTATTTGCTATTGGGAAAGGGCATTCACAGTACTTCTGCTGAGAGTTGACTTTCTACATTTTGTAGGTTTTTTCTACACTTTAGAGATTTGAGCTGTCAGATCCAGATGGGTGCTGTTTATACTGCCTTAGATTGGACCTCAGATGAGGAACAAGATGACCAGTAAAAGCACCAGCTGCACAGGCAGCAGCAGAGAGGGGAACAGCAGAAAGGAGGCCATACCCATCATTCAGGGTCTACAGGCAGAGAATCAGTTTCTTCGACATTTCGGAACAGCAGTGTCTCAGGAGGCTCAGGTTTTCGCGCAGACATCTGAAACCTGCTGAATAAGACCTGCTGCCAGCTTGACTTGGTGGCCATGCTTTACCAGTGGCTATCAAAGTTACCACCAACCTCAACTTTTTTGCATCTGGGTCTTTCCAGGGTTCTTCCAGAGACATTTGCAGGAACTCCCATGTGGCAGCCCACAAATGCATAAGACAAGCTTATTGGCTTGTTCATTCGGGCCAATTATGTCAAACTTTGCCTGTGATGATGCCAGTCATAATAAGCAGGCGTTTGAGTTTGCGTCTCTGGCTGCTTTCCATCGATACAGGGTGCCAACAACTGTACATGCATGGCATTCAAGGCTCCCCAGGTCACCTAGGAGTATTCATCAATCACAAGGTCCTTCACTGCATCAATTTTCAGTTGGCGTGCAACCACAAAAAGTTGTTTATGCAGGTGTGTGCAAAATTTCCAGGCAGCTACCATGATGCTTTTTACCTGCAGCAGTCCAACCTACCTGATGTCATCACAGCAGAGTTAATGCATGGCTGCTCAGAGGCGAGGGATACCCACTTAAAACATGACTGATGACATCTCTCAGAAACCTGAGGAATTATACCCAAGAGTGCTATAGGATCTTAAAAGAAGTGGCTGCAGAGATAGTTGAGGCTTTGGTGAAAATCTTCCAAAATTCCTTAGATTCTGGAAGGGTCCCAATGGATTGGAAAATAGCAAGTATAACACCTTTATTCAAGAAAGGAGAGAGACAGAAAGCAGGAAACTATGGGCCAGTTATAGGGAAATTACTACAATCCATTATTAAGGAGGTTATAGCAGGATACTTAGAAAATCATAATGGGATCAAACAGAGTCAGCATAGTTTTGTAAAAGGGAAATCGTGTTTAAATAATTTATTAGCGTTCTTCGAGGAAGTAACAAGCAAGGTGGATAAAGGGAAACCTGTAGATGTGGTGTACTTAGATTTCCAAAAGCTGTTTGATAAGTTGCCACATCAAAGGTTACTACACAAGATAAGAGCACATGGTGTAGGGGTTAACATATTAGCTTGGATAAAGCAAAAACAAGAAATGCTGGATTCACTCAGCAGGTCTGGCAGCATCTGTAGAAAGAGAAGCAGAGTTAACGTTTCGGGTCAGTGACCCTTCTTCGGAACTGACAAATATTAGAAAAGTCACAGCTTGGATAAAGGACTGGTTAGCTAACAGGAAGCAGAGGGTAGGGATAAATGGGTTTTATTCGGGTTGGCAAGCTGTAACTAGTGGAGTGCCACAGGGATCAGTGCTGGGGCCTCAACTATTTGCAATTTATATCAATGACTTGGATGAAGGAACCGAATGTATGGTAGCTAAATTTGCCGATGACATCAAGATAGGAAGGAAAGTAAGTTGTCAACAGGAGGTAAAGAGTCTACAAAATGATATAGATGGGTTAAGTGAGTGGGCAAAAATTTGGCAGATGGAGTATAATTACAGAAAACACGAACTTGTCCAGTTTGGCAGGAAAAATAGAAAGGCAGTATACTATTTAAATGGAGAGAAATTGCAGAACTCAGTGATACAAAGGGGTCTGGGTGTCCTGGTATATGAATCAGAAAAGGTTATTATGCAGGTACAGCAAGTGATTAGGAAGGCAAATGGAAGTTGGTGTTTATTGCAAGGGACATCAAGTATACAAGGAACGAGGTTTTACTACAGCTGTACAGGACCTTGGTGAGACCACATCTGGAGTACTGTGTACAGTTTTGGTCTCCTTATTTGAAATAATTGCATTAGAAGCAGTTCAGAGAAGGTTCATTCGACTCATTCTGGGGATGAAGGGCTTATCTTATGAAGAAAGGTTGAGCAGGTTGGGTCTATACCGTTGGAGTTTAGAAGAATGAGAGGTGATCTTATTGAAACATATAAGATCCTGAGGGATCTTAGAGTGGATGCTGGGAGAATGCTTCCTCTTATGGGGGAGACGAAAACAAAGGGACACGGTTTAAGAATAAGAGGTCTCCCTTTTAAGACAGTAATGAGGAGAATTTTTTCTCTCAGAGGGTTGTTGGTCTGTGGAATTCTTTTCCGCAGAAAGCAGTGGAGGCAGGGTCATTGAATTTATTCAAGGCTGAGTTAGATTTTTGATAGACAAGGGAGTCAAAAGTTATGGGGGGCAAACAGAAAAGTTGAGTTGAGACCACAACCAGATCAGCCGTGTTCTTATTGAAAGACAGAGCAGAGTGGAAGGGCTGAATGGCCTACTCCTGCTCCTAAGCGCTATGTTCCTATAATAGTTGTTCTTTTTTTTGCTCCAAGCTCCTGCAAATTGCCTCTTTGCATTGGCCCTTTAGATACTGGAGTTGAGATCCCATCATGAGAGTCCTCATCATACCCACTGCGCTGATTGGATGGGAAACCCAGAAGTAAAATGGTAATGAGGTGGCTTTGTTCAAGATCTGCAGAACATACTTCCTGGTTTCGCAAATGATATCAGACCCTCCCGCTCCCAATAAATCTCCCAGTTGTCAGGGCCTGCGTGTCTTAGTAAGGGTTCTTCTATCTGATTGGTTGAAGAGACACGCTGTTGCTTGCTGTGGTCCAAGATCCCTGTAGAGGGCACCGGGCTGTATGTAGTGCCTGATGACCATATATTGCTACACAAAAGCCCATGAAAAGTCTGTGTACAGCTATAACGTAATGAACGGCAAGTGCCATTTGTTCATTGCTGGCCACAAAATTTGGGCCATTATAATTTATAAGACTAAATTTAGATAGTGAACTAGCCTTTCTAGAATCTCCTGACTTCAGGACAGAACTAACTTCTCAAGCCTTCATCACAATAATAGGCTGAGTAATATACTGGAGTACAGATATATATTGTAAATATTTCTTCACTTGAGATGATCAAAACAAGTTGTACCACAATATGATTAGGATGAGCAACATTGCATAACTGGGAGATTAGGAAGTTTGTGACCTGCAGATGCACATATTAAAGAGAAAATTTGGATCCTTTTATATTAACCGTGTGGCATACATATTCTTAAAAACGTATAAAAATTCTAATGTTTTTTAAAAAACATATGTTAGCATTTTGCTTCAGATACAAATACATATGAAGCCTGTGTGCTGTGTTTGACTTTCGAGACTTGTGTGATCTTGAATACCCACTCGGGGGATGCTTACATTTTGCACGCCTGTGACATTTAAAAGTGTAAAGCCCTGATTCTTACAGGGACACAGTGTCATTCTGCCAACAATATGTGTCCTTAATAAAATAAATTAATTCTTGTTTCTAACTTGAAGATTGTGATATTACAATTGTACAATGTTTCAAAGCATGATTATGTAAAACTCAAAGCATGATTATGGTGTTGCCAAACCACAAAGCTTGCAATACATATTCAGAAATTTGGGTGAGAAAATTGACTTGGACATGTGTTATTTTGTAGTACTAGGATTATTTATTAATTACTGTATTAAGTTTTCATGGTAATTGACAAAAAAACAATCATTCATGTGTTCAAAATCAGTTGAAACATTTTGAACGGCAAACTGAATACACTGGGCCATTTACAGCACTTTATGAAAGCCTGTAATTTGACAGCACTGTAATATAAATAAGGTGGCACTCATGTCTCTGGTAACATGGGGCACGACCGTGAGAGGAGTTTTTTCCCCCTGTCAGTGACAGATATTAAGGGCTACCGCATGGAACAATGCACCTAAGGCTGCCATTTATTTCTTGCCTGGACGCCTAAAACACAGCAATTTCACGGGCTGCACTTTACATTTCCACCACCGAGCCGTAAATAATGGCAGCCTGCACGCGTGGGCCATACTTCACGGAGCTGCCGTGATATTAAGTGCGGTGGCTCATTCAAATCGCTGGGGTGGACCACCCCCCCCACCCCCCACGATGACGTGGAGGCGTTGACTGCGCAGGTGCCAATGCCATTTTTAAAGGCCTTCGAGCCCTACATTGCAATTTAAAATTTAAAGGGACATTGTTTTTAAAAAAATAAATAACTTGATCTCAACCCTCTCCTACCCCACCCCCCAATAACCATAGAATTAAGTACCTGCCCTTTCCCTCCCAAAACACTTAGCTGGTGCACCTGACCTTCCGCCCAGCTCCCAATGAAGATCATAAACCTTAAACTTTACCCCTTCCTCCCCATCCCCTAGACCAATTAAATTATTCTGATCCGAAGGCGTGGGAGTGCCGGCCACCGGTACCATTATTGGAGTGGGACAGACGGTGGGGGCCGGTAAGTAATTAATTCATTTATTTACATTTTTTAAAATATGCAGATTTTGCTCCCATCGCCGAGCGGCGGAGGGGCCACCACGAGGCCTCACTGCCACTGGCAATATCGGGCTGGGCCTCTCCCAGAGGCATTTTCCGGCCCAATATTGCCACAACCCCCGACGTAGGGGTGGTTGTAAAATCCAGCCCTACATTTCTGCCTTATACACACTTCCTCTGAAACCAGAAAAGGTTTCCAGCTGAAAATTAAGTTTGTGATGACAATTTTTAAAAATTTGAATGTACAAAATAATCATCTTATGTGATCTTCCATTCCTCCTCGTGGCCAAACCCCTGGAGCTGAATTTTCGGGGTCTCCCAAAGTCGGCAAGGGAGGCTGGAGGGCCCCAAAAATACCGGCGCCAGGCGGCGTGTCAATTTCAAGGTGCCGATCTGGCACCAGCAATAATCACCAGGACAGGGACGGGTGGGACAGGAAGGGGGAGGGTGGAATATTTAAAGGGGCAAATGGGTTTTAGAAGCTGTCAGTTTCTGAACAGCTGAGGGGAGGCAGGTACACAGTGGGGAGCCAGTCAAGTCAGGCCCAGGACATCACCCGGGCACCATAAGTGAGTCAGCGGGACAAGGGGGGACTCAGCACTTGGTAAGTACGTGCCCTTGGCTCTGCACAGGTGACAGGGAGAGTGGGAAAATGGGGTCATCACTCCCTGGCATTATAGGGGCAGAAGAGCAGGGGGCAAGGCTGCGATTCACAATAGGACAGCCACCAGTCCAAAAGGAGGGCAGCAATGGGAGGCACAATTGTCAGATTGCCAATGGCAATGAGGGGCAACACCCACTGAAGGAAGGACAAAAGCCCAGGCATCAGGAGGGCAGTGGAGGCCATTTTCTCAGCAAAGGATCTACTGCCAAAGACGGAGCTACCTGACGATGACTGAAACCCAGTGCCGCAGGAGACTGCGACTCTTCAGGTAGCTATCAAAGTCACTGTGGCCTTGAAATTCTTCACTTCAGGCTCCTTCCAAGGATTAACTGTGGACCTTGGTGGCATCTAGCAAACTGCTGTACAGCATTGCACCTCGCTTGTCAATGATGCCATCTTTGCCAGAGCTGGACAGCACATTCACTTTACAATGGACACGGCCTTGCAGGGACAGAGGGCATTGGATTTCGCCTCCATTTCTGTATTCCCCCAAGTGCAGAGCATCATTGATTGCCCCCATGTGGCCATGAGGCACCCAGCAACCAGCCAGTGAGATCCTCAACATCCATCTGGTCTGTGACCACAACAAGTGCTTCCACCATGTGTGCGCTCACTTTCCTAGCAGCTGCTATGACTCCTTCATCCTTCGGCAGTCCAGGCTGTCTCAGAACCTCACTCCAATCTCAAAAGTGCATAGATAGATCCTTGGGGACGAGGTATCCTTTGAAGACATGGCTGCTCACCCCTCTACGGGAGCCCCAGACAGAGTCACAGAGTCAATATACCCAATACCACCTGTTGAGTAGGACAATCATTGAACAGGCCATCGCGCTTCTGAAGATGCGGTTCTGGTGCCCAGACCAGTCGTCTGGTGTCCTCCAATACCCTCACACAAGGGTCTCGGTCATTGTGGCGGTCTGCTGTGCTTTCCATGAAATGGCTCTCCAGGGCATGTATAGACCTTGAGGATAATGAGGCCCTGGAAGGAGACAGTTTTTCGGGGGAGGAGCAGGAGTGATTGGTGTGAGAGGAGGAGGAAGAGGAAGCGGAAGGATATGATGTTGAACAAAGAGGTGCTCTTGCTGCACGAGGAGGTGGCCTTCTTCTGTCACCCTCCAGGAAGAGGAGTTCCTTCCTCTCCCTTACAGCCTCTGGCATTATACCTGGGTCGGCATTATACCTGGGTCAGCATCAATGAAGCGAGGGGCTGCCCTGCCCCAGGTGCCAGGCCTCCGGCTCCCCTGTGACATCTCACTTCCCTCTGGTGCAGTGGACGGCTTTCGCGCAAACTTCGGAATGCTCCCTCAGGACAACCAGCAGGCTCTGTGATAGCTGCCATGGAGTGTCTAAATGAGCCCCGCACTTCATCTGGCATGCCTTCGTTTCCACCCCCAGTGGCTCTAAGTGGACAGGAAACCTGTCCATGCCAATTAAGGGCTCACCCCTGTGAAAATCTTAACTTTAATCAGTTTCTGCGCACAGGTGGGTTGCTGACCCTAAAATAGACCCGGCTACTGTTTCCTGCCTCCGTAGTGGAAATTCAGCCTCGGGATTTTAATTGGTGCTTTTTCCTGATGCATAGTACAAATAAGGTCTTCACCATATAAGGAATCACATAAATCTACTGCTGCTTCTTGGCAAAGCATGCCACTGCAGTAACAAGTAGTTTCTCAGAGCAGATACCTCTCTTTTACCAAAATGCAATTAATTTCATTAAAAGAATTGCTGATTGCATAAATGCAATCATATGCATCTTGTCCAAGGATGCATAGCTGGAAACGTTTGCAGGATTTCACTACTCAACAAATCCCCAGTGTTACAGGTGGAAGACCAATGAGAACTTATGCTCTTGTTATTTTGTGTTAGTGGTATGGGTAAGAAATCTGGAATTTTTACTGATGAAAGATCAAGCTATGTAATATCACCATGGCTCTGCAAACTTGGCCCTAGCTGTTAATAATAAAGAATTACATTTTATTATATGTATATATGAGAACAAAAAGGTGTTTGCATCAAATTTTTGACTGCAGTACATGTATGTGCATGTAAAATAGAAAAGAATGATTCTTTTGAAGATAAAGTCCATTCAATGGTGGAGGCCTTAATTGTGTTAGAAAAAAATCCCTTAAGGATCTTATCAGTGTTTTGAATCATAACTCATCCCAAATAGAATGGTGCAAGCAAATAACTGCTGGAAAAACTTTCACTGCATTATCTTAAAAAGTAAAATTAAGACATGACGTTAAAATCATTGTTTCCATATGATGGTAAAACGTCAGGAGTTTTTCTTAATATATTTTAAGTGATGTGAAATTCACATACTTGGGTAAACAGAATAGCTATTGTAATTGTTTTTCTTTAAAGTACAGTAAAATGTCACGCAGCGCCATGTAAGAACCTGTTTTGCTATTAAGCAGCATATTGAATGCTGCGCCTGCAGAACAAAGTTTTTGGCAGGGATGTCCACAGAGAAGCATCTGTGCTATTTCTGAGTCAAAGTGAATTGAATTATATTCAACTGGTGCAGTCTCATCTTGTTTTAATATTCTATGTAATATAAAGCTCCTTAAATCAGTATTGAAAATTGACAACTTTTGTTATATAAAAACATGCTTTTTTAACAAAATGCATTCTTAAATTATTACTGAGTAAATCCATATTAAAAAAATTGGAATTTCTATAGAAAATCTTTGAAATCATGTTTCACAATTTCCTTTACTGTAAGTAAGCATCTACATTCTACTCCTAACAATTCAATTACTTTTTGTATTTGGAAAAAATTGTGAATTATTCAATAATTTAAATTAAGCAATGAAATTAATACAGCTAAATGAACATTTATTGTTTTAAAAAATTGAATTACAGAATTTGTATGAAACAACTTTGAACTAATAGGAGTAGATTGTACTAGCCATAGAATCATAGAATAATATAGCACAGAAGGAGGTCATTCCGCCCATTGAGTCTGGCCCAGCTCTGTCAAAGAGCAATCCAGTTAGTTCCACTCCCTCACTATTTCCCCATATGCCTACAAAGTTTTCTTTTTCAAATATTTATCTAATTCCCTTTTGAAGGGTGCTATATAATCTGTATCCACCACGCTATCAAGTAGTGCATTCCAAATCTTGACCATTCATTGCATAAAAAGTTTTCCCACATGTCGGGCTGAAATTTATGAACACGCTGCAAATCGCGGCAGCGGGCTCTCATCTCGCCGGTCTTCCCGCGTGGATGTGCAATACATTGCGCGGGGACTCATTTAAATGGAGGCAGCGGAATGGCCGCCCCCGATGACATAGAGGGGGCAGCCGCTCCGTCCCCAGCAATGGCGTCCGGCGCCATTTTTAAAGGGCTTCAAACCCTTCAGCTAAAATTTAATATTAGAAAACAACTTTTCTTCAAACTTTGCATCCCCTCTCCCACCCCCCAATGAGTTCTCAATAAATAAAATTACCTATGCCCCCAGAAAACCAAATTTTTAAATGACGAACTGTAACCCCCCCCCCACCTTCAGAACATTTGACCCTCAACCCCTTCCCACCATCCCCACAACCAATTTAAACGGCTTTCCCCACTCCCACACCTCTCCCGACCTGAAGATTTCACTGCTTCCCCTCCCCACCAGTGTCACACCTCAGAACTCTGAAAGGCGTTCCGAAGGCCCAGGAGTTCCAGTTGGCGGCTGGAATATCAGCGTGGAACGGCCACTGGGACAAGGTTGGTTCATTTGAATGTTTTTAACATAATTTTAATATATAAATGATGGCCCCGCCCCCGAGCAGAAGGGGGGCTGCACCGAGGCCTCACCGACACCGGTAAAATGCAGCGGGGCCTTCTCAGCGTTGGAGTCGTGGCAGGCCTCTCCCAGAAGAATTGTCCGGGCCCCGACGCCCAGCGCCGGAGGACTCAAAAAATTCAGCTTGTTGCCCCTGGCTCTCTTGCCGATTACGTGAAATCTGTGGCTTCTCGCTGTCAATCCTTCAGCTATTGGAAGCAGTTTCTCTTTATGTACTCTAGCTAAACCGTTCATGATTTGAAACATCTCAATCAAATCTCTTCTTCGTCTTCTCTGCCGTTTTAAAATCTGCTGTCATCACCCCCTCCTCAAAAAACCAACCCTTGACCCCACCTTTCTTGCAAGCTAACGCCCCATCTCTAACCTGCTTTTCTTCTCCCAAGTCTTTGAACGTGTTGTTGCCTCCAAAATCCATGCCCATCTGTTCCAGAACTCCATGTTTGAATCTCTCCAATCAGGTTTCCACCCCTGCCACAGTACCGAGACAGCTGTTATCAAAGTTACAAATGACATCCTATGTTACTGTAACAAATGTAAAATCTCTCTCATTTTCCTCTCGACCTGTCTGCAGCCTTTGGCGCAGTTGACCACACCATCCGTCTCCAATGCCTCTCCATTGTTGTCCAGCTGGGTGGACTACATTCACCTGGTTCCATTCTTATCTGTCATATCAAGAGTATCACTTGAAATGGTTTCCCTTCATGCTCCCACAACATTACCTCTGGTGTCCTCCAAGGATCTATCCTTGGCCCCCTCCCATTTTTCATCTACATGCTGCCCCTTGGCAACATTATCCAGAAGCAAAGTGTTAGTTTTCACATGTATGCTGACAGCACCCATCTCTACCTCACCAACATATCTCTTGAATCCTCCATAATTGCTAAATTATCAGACTGCTTATCCAACATCAACTACTGGATGGGCAAACATTTCCGCCAATTAAATATTGGGAAGACTGAAGCCATGGTTTTTGGACCGTTCCAAACTCCCTAGCTACTGACTTCATCCCTCTGCCTGGCATCAGTCTGAGATTAAGCCAGTCGCAACCTTGGTGTCATATTTGACTCCGAGGTGAGCTTCCAACCACATATTTACACAATGCTAAGACCACCTATTTCCACCTCCGTAACGTTGCCTGATGTCACCCCTGTCTCAGCTCATCTGCCACTGAAACCTTCATTCATGCCTTTTGACGATCCTAAGATCATAAGAAATAGGAGCAGAAGTAGGCCATTCGGCCCCTCAAGCCTACACTACCATTCAATAAGGTCATGGCTGATCTGATTGTGGTCTTAACTTCACTTTTCTGTATGCTCCCCATAACCCTTGGCTCCCTTGTAGATCAAAAATCTGTCTAACTCAGCCTTGAATATATTCAATGACATCCTCCACTGCTCTCTGGGGAAGAGAATTCCAAAGATTTACAAGCCTCTGAGAGAAGAAATTCTGCCTCATCTCCATCTTATATGGGAGACCCCTTATTTTGAAACTGTGCCACCTAGTTCTAGATTCCCCCACCAGGGGAAACATCCTCTCAGCATCTACCTGTTCAAGCCCCCTCAGAATCTTATATTTCAATAAGATCACCTCTCATTCTTCGAAACTCCAATGAGTATAGGCCCAACCTGCTCAACCTTTCTGCATAAAACAACCGATTCATCCCAGGAATCAGCCTAGTGAACCAACTTTGTACTGCTTCCAATGCAAGTATATCCCTTCTTAAGTCTTCTTCTTTGGCCTCCTTGTCTCGAGAGACAATGGGTATGCGCCTGGAGGTGGTCAGTGGTTTGTGAAGCAGCGCCTGGAGTGGCTATAAAGGCCAATTCTAGAGTGACAGACTCTTCCACAGGTGCTACAGATAAAATTGATTGTCAGCGCTGTTACACAGTTGTCTCTCCCCTTGCGCTTCTGTCTTTTTTCCTGCCAACTGCTAAGTCTCTTCGACTCGCTACACTTTAGCCCCGTCTTTATGGCTGCCCGCCAGCTCTGGCGATCGCTGACAACTGACTCCCATGACGTGATCGATGTCACATGACTTCATGTCGCGTTTCCAGACGTCTTTAAAGCAGAGACGTGGACGGCCGGTGGGTCTGATACCAGTGACGAGTTCTTAAGTAAGGAGACCAAAACTGTATACAGTCCTCTAGCTGTGGTCTCACCAACGCCCTTTGTCACGAGCTCCAATAATTTCTTGCATAACTCTCTGTCCAACAGTATAACTACTGTTAGGGGGCCTATAAACTACTCCCATCAGCATTTTCTGACCCTGACTACAGGCCTCCAACAATCGGGGAGAGATGGAGGAGCACAGATGTAGGCAAATCTCAGAGAGGTGCAAAAATAATAGGGTAATAATAGTAGGGGATTTCAACTTCCCCAACATCAACTGGGATAGTCTTAGTGCAAAAGGCTTAAAGGGGGCGGAATTCTTAAAGTGTATACAGGAGAGACTTTTATGAGCCAGAACGTAGAAAGTCCTACAAGAGAAGGGGCGGTACTGGACCTAATCCTAGGGAATGAAGCCGGACAAGTGATAGAAGTGTCAGTAGGGGAGCATTTCGGGGATAGTGACCATAACCCTGTAAGATTTAAGGTAGTTATGAAAAAGGACAAAGAGGGACCAGAAATAAAAGTACTGGATTAGGGGAAGGCCGATTTCAATGTGTTAAAACAGGATCTGGCCAAATGGACTGGGAGCAGCTACTTGTAGGAAAGTCTACATCAAACCAGTGGGAGTCATTCAAAAAGGAAATAGTGAGAGTTCAGGGCCAACATGTTCCCGTAAAGGTGAAGGGTAGGACCAACAAGTCCAGGAAACCCTGGATGTCAAGGGATATAGAGGATTGGATCAGGAAAAAAAAGGAGGCTTATGGCAGATTCAGAGTGCTGAAAACAGCAGAGGCCCTAGAGGAGTATAGAAAGTGTAGCGGGGGTACTTAAAAAAGTAATTAGGAGAGTGAAGAGGGGACATGAAAAAACATTAGCTGGCAAGATAAAGGAAAATCCCAGGTGTTTTAATAAGTATATTGAAGGCAAGAGGCTAACCAGGGAAGGAGTAGGGCCCATTAAGGATCAAAATGACAATTTGTGTGTGGAGCCGGAGAACATAGGTGAGGTTTTAAATGATGACTTTTCATCTGTGTTCACTATGGAGAAGGACGCTGTGGGTGTAGCGATCAGGGAGGTGGATTGTGATATACTTGAACAAATGAGCATTGCAAAGCAGGAAGTATTAGCTGTTTTAGCGGGCTTAAAAGTGGATAAATCCTCAGGCCCAAATGAGATCTATCCCAGGCTGTTATGTGAGGCAAGGGAGGAGATAGCAAGGGCCTTGACACAAATTTTCAAATCCTCTCTGGCCACAGAGGTAGCAGATGATTGGAGGACAGCGAATGTGGTACCATTATTCAAGAAGAGTAGCAGAGATAAACCAGGTAATTACAGGCCAGTGAGTCTAACATCAGTGGTAGGGAAACTATTGGAAAAAATTCTGAGGGACAGGATTAATCTCCACTTGGAGAGGCAGGGATTCATCAGAGATAGTCAGCATGGCTTTGTCAGGGGGAGATCATGTCTAACAAACTTGATTGAATTTTTCGAGGAGGTGACTAGATGTGTAGATGAAGGTAAAACAGTTGATGTAGTCTACATGGACTTCAGTAAGGCTTTTGATAAGTTCCCGCATGGGAGATTGGTTTGGAAGGTAAGAGCCCATGGGATCCAGGGCAATTTGGCAAAATGGATCCAAAGTTGGCTTAGTGGCAGGAGGCAGAGGGTGATGATTGAGGGTTGTTTTTGCGAGTGGAAGCCTGTGACCAGTAGTGTACCGCAGGGATCGTTGATGGGACCTTTGCTGTTTGTAGTGTACATTAATGATTTAGACATGAATATAGGAGGTATGATCAGTAAGTTCACAGATGACACGAGAATTGGTGGTGTTGTAAATAGTGAGGAGGAAAGCCTTAGATTACAGGAAGATATAGATGGGCTAGTAAGATGGGCGGAGCAGTGGCAAATGGAATTTAATCCTGAGAAGTGTGAGGTGATGCATTTTGGGAGGACTAACAAGGCAAGGGAATATACAATGGGTGGTAGGACCCTAGGAAGTACAGAGGGACCTTGGTGTACTTGTCCATAAATCATTGAAGGCAGCAGCACAGGTAGATAGAAACATAGAAACATAGGAGCAGGAATAGGCCATTCGGCCCTTCGAGCCTGCTCCACCATTCAATACGATCATGGCTGATCATCCAAACTCAGTACCCTGTTTCCACTTTCTCCCCATATCTCTTGATCCCTTTAGCTCTAAGAACTATATGTAACTCTTTCTTGAATATAGTTAATGATTTGGCCTCAACTGCTTTCTGTGGTAGAGAACTCCACAGGTTCAGCACTCTCTGGGTGAAGAAATCCCTCCTCATCTCAGCCCTAAATGACTTACCTCTTATCCTTCGCAAAGTGATTATTGACAACGCAGCCGGCAGCTGACGTCATCAGACTGCGCCAATCTGCGCACATGCGGGGAGCAGGGAGAACGCAGCCGAAGATCTTGGTGGTGGTGGGTGCACTCTCCTCCTCCCTCCCTGGCCCGCTCGCTTGCTCCCCCCGCTTGCTTGCTCCCCCCGCTCGCTCCCCCTGCCCGCCTGCTCCCCCCGCCTGCCCGCTCGCTCCCCCTGCCTGCTCGCTCACCCCCCCGCCCCCCGGCATGCTCGCTTGCTACCCCCACCGGCCCGCTCGCTCTCTCCCTCTCTGGCCCGCTCGCTCACTCCCTCCAGTCATTGTATGCTGCCATGTGTTTCGGTTGCCTTTGTGTGATTATTTGAGCAGCGCCATCTTTAGTCCTGGCAGCTGCCTGACGTCGCAGACTGTGACATTTTTGTGGCACAGGCTGCATTTGCGCCTGTGCCACTACAGCGCCATCTAGTGGTAGCTAGGTAGCAAACGCAGCCTATCCTTAGACTGTGACCCCTGGTCTTGGACTCCCCCGCCATCGGGAACATCCTTCCTGCATCTAGTCTGTCATCTAGTCAGTCCTGTTAGAATTTTATAGGTTTCTAAGAGATCCCCTCTCATTCTTCTAAACTCTAGTAAATACAAGCCTAATCGAGCCAATCTCTCTTCATACGCCAGTCCTGCCATCCCAGAAATCAGTCTGGTCAACCTTCGCTGCACTTCGTCCATAGCAAGAACATCCTTCCTCCGATAAGGAGACCAAAACTGCACACAATACTCCAGATGTGGTCTCACCAAGGCCCTTGTATAACTGCAGCAAGACACCCCTGATCCTGTACTCGAATCCTCTCGCTATGAAGGCCAACATACCATTTGCCTTGTTAACTGCCTGCTGCACCTGCATGTTTACTTTCAGCGACTGGTGCACAAGGACACCCAAGTCTCGCTGCACCTCCCCCTTTCCCAACCTATTGCCATTCAGATAATAATCTGCCTTTCTGTTTTTGCCACCAAAGTGGATAACCTCACATTTATCCACATTATACTGCATCTGCCATGTATTTGCCCACTCACTCAACCTGTCCAAATCACACTGGAGCTTCTCTGCATCCTGCTCACTGCTCACACTCCCACCCAGCTTTGTGTCATCTGCAAAAGATAAGGTGGTTAGGAAGGCATATGGGATACTTGTCTTTATTAACCGAGGAATATAATATAATAGAGTATAAGAGCAGGGAGGTTATGATGGAGCTGTATAAAACGCTAGTTAGGCCACAGCTGGAGTACTGTGTACAGTTCTGGTCACCAAACTATAGGAAGGATGCACTGGAGAGGGTGCAGAGGAGATTCACCAGGATGTTGCCTGGGCTGTAGCATTTCAGCTATGAAGAGAGACTGGATAGGCTAAGGTTGTTTTCCTTAGAGCGGAGAAGGCTGAGGGGGGACCTGATTGAGGTATACAAAATTATGAGGGGCATTGATAGGATAGATAGGAAGGAACTTTTTCCCTTAGCAGAGGGGTCAATAACCAGGGGGCATAGATTTAAGGTAAGGGGCAGGAAGTTTAGAGGGGATTTGAGGAAATTGTTTTTCACCCAGAGGGTGGTTGGAATCTGGAACACACTGCCTGAAGGGGTGGTAGAGGCAGGAACCCTCACAACATTTAAGAAGTATTTAGATGAGCACTTGAAACGCCATAGCATACAAGGCTATGGGCCAAGTATGGAAAATGGGATTAGAATAGATAGGTGTTTGATATCCAGCACACACACGATGGGCCAAAGGGCCTGTTTCTGAGCTGTATAACTCTATGACTCTATGACTATTCCTAATCTCTGCCGATACTGATCTACTTCCTGATCTTCTGAGCCAAGATCCTTTTTCAATACTGTCCTTCTGTCATCCGCTACTATCAGGGCTACTCTTCCTCCTTTACCATTCTGTCTGTCTTTTCAAAATCTTGTATCCCCTGGAATATTTATTTCTCTGTAATGACGATTAGATCTAAACCATTTATCTCCATTTGTGCCACTAGTACATCTATCTTATCATGCATTCAGATAAAGAGCATTTAATTTTTTTAATACATATTACTGTTTTTGCATGGACCTTATTTGCTGATGCACTATTACTGTTAAACTCTCTGACCTTTTTTTCTCCCATTCTGATTGTCTTTATCCACATTACTACACTGTTCTAGTGTCCTGACTTTCATCTTTGGATTTCTAAATCTACCTTCACCTGAAGCACCTCCCCTCCCCCCATTCATTTAAAGCCCAATCCACGGTCCTAGTATATGACTTGCCAGGACACTAATCTTACCCTGGTTTAAGCGGAGCCCATCTGAATGGCACAGCTCCTTTTTCTCGAGTACTAGCCAGTGCCCCATGAATCGAAACCCCTTCTTCTCACACCACTCTTTGAGCCATGCATTTAATTATCTAATCTGCTTGATCCTATGCCAGTTGGCACTTGGCTCAGGTAACAATCCAGAGATGATTACCTTTGAGGTTCTCCATTGTAATTTGGACCCAGCTCCTCAAACTCAGCAGAACATCATTCCTAGTTCTGCCTATGTTGTTGGTTCTTATGTGGACCATGACAACTGGATCCTCCCCCTCCCACTTCAAGTTTGTCTCCAGCTGTGAAGAGATGTCCTTAACCCTGCCACTGGGCAGGCAACAAAACCTTTGGAGCTCCCGATCGCAGCTGCAGCGAACAGTATCTATCCCCTTGACTATACTGTCCCCTATTACTACCACATTACTTTTCACCCTCCTCACTTGAATGGCATCCTATACTAAGGTGCCATGGTCAGTTTGCTCATCCACTCTCCATTTTTTGTTCTCATCCACACAGGAAGCAAGCACCTCATCACACCCTCCTGTCTGTGAGCATTGACAAACCCTAAAGTTCTACTTAACCTAAGGGGTATCACTGCCTCCCACAACAAAGTGACAAGGTGACTCTCCTGCACCCCGATAGCCCGCAATGTCTGAAACTCAGACTCCAGCTCAGAAACTCCGAGCAAAAGTTGCTCAAGCTGCAGAAACTTACTGCAGATGTGGTTGTCCAGGACCGCAATGCATTCCACAAATTCCCACATGTTGCAGTCATAGCACAGCACCACCCCAGCCATGTCTGTCTAAGCTTATTATTTATTTGATTAGTTAATTGTTACTAATTTAGTTAGCAAGTTACAGTCATAGAGTTATACAGCACAGAAATAGGCCCTTTGGCCCAACGAGCCTGCGCCGAAGTCTCCTAGCCTGGAGACAAAAGAACACTCACCAGCTACTGGAGGTAAAACAAAAGAATAAAAAGCATAACACCTCCTTCCCTCTCTGCACCGAATTCCCCACTTGCATCAAATTCCCGAATTAACACTCAGCCCACAAAGCAAACTATTCCCTGATCATTCTGTGCTCCCAGTCTGTTCGGTAGCAAACGCTGTCTACTTTTAGAGAGAACTTATGACTGACACCCAAGTTACATACGCTAAGTCAACCTCCTGGTATTGTTCGGCAACCACTTTCAGTTGATTGATAGTTAACTGCCACTGCCAGGCAGTTTCTGTTAATTAGCTATCTTAACTAGCTTGCAATTTTAAAGTTCTAATTCCGAATCTGACTGTTACTCTCATTTACAGCTTGAGAAATGCTTACCAGAGAGATCTCACTTGGACTTAATTGCCAACTTAGCACTTGGTCCACAAGGCACTCTGTTCCCCGATTACCCTGTGCTTCCCACTCTGTGGTAGCAAACTCTGTCTACTTTTTTAGAGAGCTTATTTGCTTGCGCTTGAAACTCCTTAATCTTTTGTGCTGGTTTGTGCTTTCGAGTGCTCAGCACTGGAAAAACCTACACAACCTCGTGGCAATGCTACGTCCTTGTTTGCGTCAAGTATAGCAATCCACTGTTAAGTTGTTCGAACTAAGTAGCCTGATTATAACTGTTGCTGATATTATTGTGAATTAAAGAACTTACTGATTTGCATTAAGCCTCACCTTACTACTGGTAACTCAGACCACCTTCAAAAAGGTTAGAGAAGTGCCTGGGAAGACATGTGCAAAACACATAATATCCAGTTCAATGCCAAGGGGACATATTGTTTTATTCCTTGGGTTGGACTGTTGTGTAAGTAGATGTAGGACAGTGTGAGTCAATTCCAACATGGAATCCTATTTGGGAGCCACTGAATCTGAGAAGGCAT
Source organism: Heterodontus francisci (assembly GCF_036365525.1). NCBI lineage: Eukaryota > Metazoa > Chordata > Chondrichthyes > Heterodontiformes > Heterodontidae > Heterodontus > Heterodontus francisci. The sequence goes on along the minus strand of NC_090384.1, from coordinate 79,646,216 downwards.
TCATGACAGACCCAAATTCTTAGCAGATAGGGATGTAGTATAATTGGTTCTCACTTTGATATAGCTATCTATAACCCCAAAATTGTCTTGATTGCGCATTGCTGACATCCTTACTCAAGCCTGCAGTTATGATGCCATACACCAGTGGGGAGCAATGACCACTTGAACCTAATAAAGGATGAAGGACTTCAGGTAGGTGGAAAGAGGGGAGAAGCTGAGGTTGTTCTCCTTAAAACAGGGAAGGCGAAGAGGAGATTTGATAGAGGTGTTCAAAGTCATGAATGGTGTTGATAGTGTTACGAATGCTTCCTTTTTTTGTTAGATTTTTTTTGAGGTCTTGGGTTTTAAAACTGAAAAGGATTGGAGTATCACTGAAAATAGAGACATTTTGTCGAAGCTTTTCATCTTGCACTCCTCAGGACAATCCACAAGAATACCAATGTAAGGGAAAACAACAACAGCAACAACAAAGGATTCCATAGATGCTGGAACTTTTTTTTTAAAGAGGTCATCAGAAGGTCTTTTGGACTGAGCTTATAAACAATAGTTACTGGAAGAATCAAGGAGTGCCAAAAACAGGCCCTTGCAGGAAGTCATCTGTCTTCAGATAATTACCCAGCTGGGGGTTTCTTTTGACTTGGGGAAAGATGTTTACCAAGAAGTGACAGGTCAAGATTTATAGGGGTCAGGAGGGACTCTTGTGACATTATTTTTGGTTTTGCTTTGGACAATGAGTTGGGGGGTGTGGACAGTGTTAAAAAGACGGTTTGAGAAAACTTGCCAAGGGAGCAAACCCCAACTTAGTCTGTTCCAGCTCTTTGAAAAGCCTGTCAGTGTTTCCACCTCTTTGAGAGCTCTGAAAAGCAAGTGTAACAAACAGACTGAAACTGTTGCTGCATTTTTCCTGGAAAGCCTGCCCAAATTGATCTTCAACGTCGCCAGACAAGAACCTTTCTAGGAAGATCCCAGTGACAGCTGTCTACGCGAACTTGGGACATCAATCCGAAACAAAGGATATCTGACATCTTTACATATCTTCTCTTTTTTCTTCAAGAATTAGCAAGTATTTGGCCAAAGTATTCTTTTTGTCTGTTTTTTGTAATGGAGCTCCAAAGAGTAAATCTCTATTTTTTCAGTTAACCGGTGTGTATGTGTGTGTGAGGGGCTAAGGTAAAAAGAGAACTTTTATATTTCAATCTGTGTGTTTATGCTTTGCTTCGTTACTGGTTAAGACTGTTTTTGTAATAAACTGATAATTTTGTTGTTTATTAAAGAAATCTGGTTGGTGTATTTTATTCTGGAATAAAAATAGAGTCTATGATTAACTGTATTGGTAAGTGGGAAAAATTTAAATATATGTTGTGACCTGTGGAGAAGTGGAACTAGAAAAACAATGCACTCCTCCCGCCTTGGTCGTAACAATAGAGTTAAAAAAAGAGAAACTGTTTCCAGTGGCAGAAGGATCAGAGATTTAAGGTAACTGTTAAAAGAACCAGAGGTAACATGAGGAAATGCTGTTTACACAGTGAGTTGTTGTGATCTGGAATATATTGCTGGGATTTTATTGACGGTGGACTTGACCTCTGGCAGAAGCGTACCCAAGAACCCCGTGTCACCCCTTCTGTGGGAGGCCCGCTGAATCAAGTGCCAATTAGGCACTTAACTGGACTGTGGCGACCGTTCCAGAGGATCAAGGACCCCAACAGTGGAAGCTGCACCCTCTGAGAGTTGTTGGCCAATCAGAGGCGAGCAGCTCTTTAACTGAGCAGCACCACCACATAAGTGGTGGCTGCTGCCAGTGGAGCACCCACTGGAGGTCTAGGAGTGGTGCTGGACCAGGTCACAGGAAGGTCTGGACAGGAGGAGTCCTGCGGGGGAGGGGGTGGAGGGGGGTTGGCAACAAGGTGGTTCTTAGCGGGCCCCCCCTTCCCCATGCCGAGTCCCTCGTTCAGGCACTAAGTGCCTTTACCTTTTAATGAGGGACCCTCCGGAGCCCGCAAGCAACCCGCATGGTTCTTCTTATCATGCTCCCAGTGTGGCGACAGGCCCGCCTGCCACTGGGCTAATTGCGGGGGCAGTGGGAATGAGGTCCTCAATTGGGTTTAATTGCCCAATTAAGGGCCTCAATTGGCAGACTTAATTTTGACAGAGGTGGGAAGGTCGTGGGGTCCCTCCCCCGCCATCATCCCATCTGAGTGCATGTTCTCCCCACTTCCAAATTCATCACGGGGAGAGCATAAAATTCCCTCTGACACCTTAAAGGGTGGTGGAAGCAATTTCAATATTTAACATTCAAATTGGATAAATCTAATCCAATTGGATAAATACTTAAAGGGAAAAATACTACATGGCTATGGGGAAAGAGCAGGGGATTGGGATTAATTGCTAGCTTTACCAAAGAGCCAACACAAGCACAATGGGCCAAATAGCCTCCTTTAGTGCTGGCATCATTCTATGAGTCTATAATGTGACTGCTGCAGCTTTGTGTTTGTTTTGACTTGTAGTTGGATCTTGCTGAACATTTAAATATAAACCATGCAGTTGTTTACTCTTAAGTTTGAAAGGAAATGTCTTACTTCAAAGTTGTCCAGGCCTGCAAAGCAATATAACTGCATCAAACTCGAATAAGCAACTGATTCTAAACCTCTTGTCATCTCTGCAGCAAAGTGTGGATTACCACATGTATTGGTCTTTCTGATAATCTAATATGTGTTGAATCTGGTCAGGCATTATACTCAATTCCAAGGAGATGGTATTCAGTTTGAATCTTCAACTGAATGCAGCCTCTATTTCTATTTGAACTAGAGAGATAAGTGGAAGTGAAAAAGACAAGTTATATGTAATGAAAGAGTTTGGCAGAAAGATAACTTGTAAATGGGAAAGAAAAACAGTAAATACTTGTAGAGATCTGAAACCTGAACCTCTCCTTTCTCTTTTAAGAAGATGAGAGATGTGCTGTGTATTCCCAACACTTTCTGTTATTTCAGTTTTCTATATTTGTAGTTCTGTATGTAAATGAGAAAGTCAAGTAGATGATTACTGTAATTTTTTTCTGATCTGTATTACAAAAGCAGTGAAGAAGGAGGAGGAGAATGCTGCTTAAAAAGTAGGGGAATCAACATCTAAGGCCAGGATTTTATGTGGCCCCCTGAGGCAGAGTTGAAGGCGGGGGGCATGGAGTATCATGATGGGTGGGGACGCAGAGAGCTCATCGCTTCCCTGTTGCTAAGCGATCTTCCTGGGGGCAGGATTGGCTGACGACGGCTTGCCTGCCCAGAGGCCAATTGAGGCCCTTAAGCAGCCTACCAAGGGCCTTTTCCCGCTGCCGCTGGGATCTTACCGACGGCGGGTGGTGCCTCCGCCACGCGGGAAGGGCGCCTTGTAACACAAGGCGCACTCCCTCCTTCATAGGCACTCTGTGGCCCACAGAGGAACCCCGCTGGGAACCACTTTACTCTCCGGGACCCCTGTTCCCTTGGGTTTTACGACCACTCCCCCAAAGCCCCCCCTCGCCAGGGCCTTCCAGCGCTGGCCCTGGGTCGAAGTCCTCTGCAGTACTGGCAGTGGCCACCACTCCTGGTGGTTTCGCCGATACTGTTGAGCTGCCGGCCCTCTGATTGGCAGGCAGGTCTTGGAGGCAGGATCCCTGGACCCCGGCTCCAGAAACTTAGATTGAAAAAGACCGGAGGATCGCTCAGGGGATGGGGGGGCTCAAAAAGACAGAGTCAGGCTTTCAGCTGCCTTTTTGGCCTGGTGCCGGGAGCCCCGCCTCCAAAACAAAATCCAGCCCTCAGAGACTTATTTGAGCTACTCTCACAAGCCCATGTCAGTTGTAGGCTGGTATCGACAGAATTTATCTGTCCTTTCAGCCAGGAATTGCTGTGTATTTCAGGATAACTTATGGGTGAGAGAAAATCACACAATGGAAAAGAAAAGTTATGTAGGCTCTTTAAACGTAAAAAGAATGTGAAAATATATGAGATATAAGTTGGTGCTTCTTGATTGATGTTGATCCTTGTTTTGGACTGGAACTGTCACCGAGTAATGCAGTGGACATGATATAGGGGTTTCAAACTTTGTCTATTTCTACAGTTGGACTAGATTCAGTTAGTGTTGAAGAAACTTCTTGGATTGAACTGAAAAAGAGTGGACAGTTAGGTGATGCAGAAAAGGAGCGTGCAGAGCTGATACAGTGCAGAAAAGGTAACAGGCTACCGAGATAATCGAAGAAACAACTGGGAAAACAAAATTATCATTGGAAAGGACCTAGACCACCAGGATATATTGGAACAAAAAGCAAAGGGAACAAGGATCAACATCAGGGTAAAGCAAGAGACACGGGTAAGGAACATAGAAAGCAGCTGGGAAACAATGGACAAATCAGGGAACAAGAGAGATTGAGAAACAAGGCCAGACTGTAGACAAAAGATCAGGAGACACAGGCCAGACCAAGAAACATCACGGTGGGCCAAGAAATATGAGGAGAGCATTGAGGAAGATGGACTAACTGTGCAACAACAAGATAGATTTGAAATTCAAACAGAGGTATATTATAGCGTCTGTTAAAATTCAGGCTTACAACTGAAAATTGTGATTGCATGTATGATATAAATGGTATAATGTTTAACAAGGCTAACAATTAACCTCTTATCATGGTATGAAGATGTGGACTACCTACCATTTTTTCTAAATGCTTTGAAAGGTGGAATATTCCACATTATCAGGCCATTGCATTTGGGCTAAAACTAATAGTTAAATTAATTTACAAGCAGGGTAATTACATAGAATTGGAAACACACAGCAAGAAACAAACTGCAGTATTTGACTTACAACATAAACTGTTTCGAAACAGTAAAAAGTGTTGAACCTTTAGCAGTCCAGTCCAATATCTTTTGAACCAAATTTCTGATGAATCTAACCTGCAATTACTCTGATTAGCTCTGTCACTATTTTAAAAAGTGGGTCCTACATTGGTCACCCTCCAGTCCTGCCAATTGGTCACAAAATGTTATGCTTATTGTACTGCCTGCAGTTGCGATATGTTTAGAACCCTGAGACCACTCACTGTTTTTGATATATTATTAATGATCTTGGTCAGCTTAACTGTTTTTATACAATATTTTTAAGCTATGTTAACTTTAAGTAATAAATGATGAATAAGGCATTTAATTTTACAACATTTATTTATTACTTCACATAATAACGCACAATTAATGGTTCCAAACTGGCTTTGATTATATTTTGATTTTGGATACATGGGAAGATATTTATAATGGGACAGAGATATTTAGAAACTTTGGTTGAAGAATAATCAGGTTTTGAGAACCCAATAATCCAGCAGTTTTGTCTATCTTTTGTCACTATATCCCCATTCTTGCTAGAGCTTTATAGAGCACCGTACTAACTTTTTCATTAGCATGATTAACTAGCTTTGTGGCTTGCTACCAAAACAGATAAATCTTGATTTCAGGCCTCAGCAACAAGATCGAACAACTCAAGAGCAAAGCTTCTGATTGAAGAGAAACATCTGAAGCATCAGAGAATTATTGCTGGCGGGGAAAACAGCCACTGTAGGATGAAAGCCAAAGGCTTTAAGTGACAAAGCTATTTGTAAAGGAGAATGAATTCATAGGGAATTAAGTAAAAAAAAAAGCACTTTTAAGTTAGTTTCTATTATAGAGGGAAAGGATTAGAACTGCAGTTCTACTGAAAGGGAAAATTTCTGAACACTTAAGAGCTGATGTTCTCGTGCAGCTTTTGAAGTGCAGCTCACTTAAATAATCGCTTTCACATTAGAATTTGAGGAATCGTGTTCCTTTTTTCTCTAAACAAAAAGGAAAACACTGCAGAAAACAGAAAAACCTGAAAATACTCAAGTCCTGAGGAAGGGTCTTAGACCTGAAATATTGATTGAATGGCTTGTGTTTCTGCACAGATGCTGCCTTATCTGTATAATAATTTGATGCTAGTAAGTCTTATAACAGAATATCTGAGTGATAGAC